>NC_092016.1:24035000-24682500 GCF_042242105.1 Pempheris klunzingeri | reverse complement strand
CATTTTCACTGTTAATTCCATTGTTTGATATGCCAGCAGCAATGTATGAGCAACTCAATTCATGTGAGTAATATAAACTCATTACAAGTGCAGTCATTCTCTCAAATAGTGTCTCTTTGCACAAAATGGTCATAGTTCTGAGTGGGTGCTCACAAGAGTGTTGAATCAGCTGCATCAGCTTGTATAACCTCAAATGTTTACACCCTATTTTTAAGTTTTTGTTCTATTTTCTGTTTCCTGTATCATCCTGATTACTGCAATGTCCCAGTTTCTCCGTAGGGATCACGTTTCTTCTTACCTTCACAGGCAAACCTGGGAAGCACGATGAGCACGGAGCACACAGACATGGGATCAAAGCCGAGGATGAGTGACGATGTGAAGGGTTGTTACCGTGTGCGTTAATGCCACAGTGGACAGGTAATCCACAGGAGGTCATCTGACCTCTCCTTGGACTTGTCGTTCACTAACAAAGGTTAAAGATTATACTTTTCTGTGTTTAGTTACACTCGGTCAGGTGGAGGCAGCATTCACTGTACTGAGCGTACTGGCATACCATAAAAGAAAGATACTCTGTAAGTGTGTGTATATGTGCATACACACATTCCAGTAAAACAGAGGCAAGAGAGGCAGACAGAAACGAGACTGATAAGATCTGAGCACCAAAACACTGTATTACTCAAATACACTTACATTACAAAACTGTTGAAGTTCATTATTTCAGTTTCAGGTGGTGGGTCCAGCTGTTGTCCTGAGCTCTCTGCCTCTCTTTGGGTCACTGGCACTGAAATGTTTTGCCACTTTTAAGTTGTTTAATTTTAAAACTTCATTTCCAGTATATAGTTTAGGGTTTTCATACTCAAAATGAACTTCCCCAATATTCAAAAGCTTTACGTTCATGTTGCTGGATGAGCTCAAATTAGGTCCAAACATTCAAATCAAATTCTCAATAGCACACAGGTTACTGAAGGGATGGACGGCATGTGAATTCTCTGTATGAACCTGAGTACCCTAAAATAAATATATACTAGATAAATAAAGTTTTTAGGATTGCACAACTTGAAAGTAGCTAAAAAGAAAATTCAGACAGATGGTGTTCGAAGTCGAACATTTCAGTAAAACAAATTTTCAATTCAAAACTCACTATTTTTTTGTGGTAATTTCCAGTTATTATGGCAGCGTTTTGCATTCGTACTCAACAAGATGCATTATCCTTTCTCCACACACATACACACACACCATCTGCCCATTACCTCCTTCCTGACCCTGTGGTGTCGTCTTGCCCAGCACAGCGCCCATGGTGCGAGAGTGTGAGGAGAGGGTCAGTAGGGTGGGGGCTTCATGCAAACACGGCAGCACAAGACAAAGTGTTGGTGAAAACTGATGTTGCCCTGAGAATGGATGTACCTGCATGCTCCTGCGTACCTGTTACAGGCAACACTGGGTAATGTGAACAACTGAACAAATGACCATCATCAAATCAGGATTTGCAACATTACAGCACCAAAATGTAATAAACAGGTTCCCTTAATTTGGTTATTAAGGAACTGTGATGAAGATATGTACAAAGCAGGACATTTTGCAGTTAACAAGTAGACTTATCAGCGCTCTATTCAAAGTGTCTGTAAATGGCCTTAATATAATTCAGGCATTTCTGAAATGTGATTTTTGTTACTTACCTCATACAGTTTACTCGTCATACTGTCACAGTAGGAAAAGCACAGCTGTTACTGATAACTGTTCTATTCAAGTGTCCCAGTAAGTCAGTAAGGACCCTGAAACTGAAGCAGCTAAATGGGATGACCCATCAATAATTTTATGTTTTAAACCTGTTTTTCCTGCTGTGACGTGTCAAACTGTCCTCAGTAAAAAAAAAAAGCCCTACAGTATAATAAGGTAGTGATCTCTTACTGGTATACTCGTCATTTTAAACTGACGTACCAATGAGGTTCTTCCACCCGATGGAAAAAGAACGACAGCAATTATTCCACCATACCCAGAACCCCCATGCACAACCAAAGGTCCTACAGTACACCGACACAGGTGGTTTCACTTCTTTCACCTGATCGGAGGTCTTCTCAGGACTGAGCGCTGGTGAGCTCAATCACCAGAACGTCCCAGGCAGCAGTCAGGTTACCCTTAAATTCAGCGTTCATTTCATTTAGTTCATTTCACTGTTACTCTCCATCTCTCCATTCTCCTCACACACTCCTGCATAGGCAGACTGATAATGCACTTACATGTGCAGTTGCTGCCATCATCCGCCCCTCCCCTCTCTGGAGGGGTGCTGATCCCAGGGGTCATTTTCCTTCATAGTGCCCTTTGTATTCCTGGTAATGCAGTTTAGTATGCAGAGGTGGCGTTGCATTAGCCCCGGGATCACAGGAATGTGAGTGATTTATGGTAATAGAGGACAGAGAGTGAGACTCAGAGGAAGGATACATTCACTGGAGGAAAAAAGACCAAGTGAGCGTGAGCAGTATAGTGAATCTCCCCTTTAACACGACATGTTATATAATACTCAACTCATTATGAGCCTTCTAAAAATGGAGCATCAAAATAGTGTATACCAGCCAGGAAGAAACAGACACTGGATAATAGATGTGGATGATTCATGTCCTCGGTGAGCCCCTGAGCTTTACTTTGGCACCATGAGGACACAGTGTGGATCTTGATGTTCCCCAGTGGATGGATGGTTTGTATTCTGGGAACTCCATCCTAGTTCAACTTTATTACGTACACACCACTGTAAAAAAACATTAAATGGGCTCAAGCTTTTTACCTAACTCTCAATAAGATAGCGGATATTTCCCGAAATGTCAAACTATTCCTTTAAAGAGTCACGTCCATGACTTCTCTATCTGGAGCATACTGAACATTCAAAGTAAGTAGAGGTCGGTAGCTCCCCTCTCCTTGCAACAAATATGTTTTCTCTTTGGATAAGGTGAAAGCTGTATTCCCTCAGGATGTTATGGCAGTCCTCCAACAACCGAGGGCAGAGCAGGGGGAAAAAGAAACGCTGAATAAAGCAGGAAAATACTTAAAGGTCTTCAAAGTGTGCTCTTTTGGCGTGTGTGTGCCTTCCCAGCGGACTTCAAAGTAGAGATAGGGATCAATATTTTGTTGTGAAAAGCACATGTCTCACAGATGTACTACTACAGGAACATAATGGGCCCTAAAGAGAGCAGATCACACATAAATATTCAAAGCAGTGTCTGATTAGTTTCTCAGCTGCAGTCTTGGATTATTGTAGTGGAAGAATCCTTTATTAATTGATGACTAACATTTATAGCTGCAAATCGGCTTATTATAAACAGAGGAACCTATGAGCCTTTCTTAATTACTCATTAATGTCATTTCTAATGAGCCAGGAAATGTGCAGTCGGAAATGTTGATACTGAAAGCTGCTAATAAGTAGTTTTCGTGATGAAATAAAAAAAGTAATCATGGAGGACTACAGACACGACCTGGTGGCCCAAAACACATCATTACGAATGGTTAATTACTGATCTACAAAGTTTTAATGGCTGAATACTTAGAAATAAATGGTGTTGGTGAATTTAGTTCATGACAATATTGCTTAATTGAAATTGAAAGATAACTAGAGGGGCACTCAGAGAGGGCAGACCTCCACCAAGGACTATAGTCCAGTCTTCTATGGTACACATACCTGCAAGTGCAACCTCTACATATGTCAGGATACGTCCCCGAAACTTTGAAAATTATGCCAAAGAAATGTTTTGTTGTATGTTTAGTTGGCCACACCATCCACTTTACCATTGGCATCAGTGTTAAAGTTTGGTCAATATTACTGCTAGCTCTTGGGTCAGATCTGCTCCTCAGTCCCTGCCACACCCACACTTGTATGTCTTGGACAGAGCCAGGCTAAGACTTTCCCTCTGTTTCCAGTCTTTATGCTAAGCTAAGCTAACTGCCCCCTGCTGTAGCTTCATATCTGAGGGAGTGGTTTCTGTTCCACTTGCCATGTGTCCAGACATGAGGCACAGACTTCAGAAAGTTGCTGAATCAACTAAGATAATTGTAATTATCAAGGTTTCAGTTTTAGTCTCACTTGATGATTTAAAGACTGTCTACTGTAAGCACTTAAATCACAGGTGTTTCCAATATTCTTATACTTTACTCACTTTGACGTTTCAGACAAGCATGTCCACCACACACAATGACATTTTCAAATATTTTAAACACACTGTCCTATAATTTTGTAGCACATTTTGTATTTGGTATATTTCCAATTTTTCTAAAAATAAAGGAGGGAAGTTCTGCTGGTGTGAGCAAACAGCAAGTTTTGGGGGGTTTAAGGTGTTAAAATATTGGTATAATAGGTGAACTGACCGGTTTGTTCCTCCTTTGCTTCAGGACACACGGCCTCAGACAAACTTTTCAGCGCCAGAGGTTTTGAAGGAAACTGCTGTGGGCATTAACATGGGGAGTGCTGCTGCCTGATACTGAAAGCACGTCTAATTGTTGCTCCCACTGAGCCGAAACACCGTGGCCACAACCCATCTGCTGCAAAACAGCATTCAATATTGATCATTAGTAGATAAAAAGCTATTGTACTTTATCAGGCTTTTATTATTCATGAGCATTCTTGACTTGTGATATGTGGGCTGACTTCATAACACTTAATGTCTCGTTGTATGGCACAGTTCACTGAAACAGGCAGCATCAGTGGCAGAGGAGCAATATGCCTGAGACTACAACAAGTTCATAAGATTTAAGTTAACAACTGCTAAAAGTTAGGCCTAGCAGTTCTCTATTGTTAAAGGAACAATCCACTGATTTTACACGTCAGAGTCAACCTACCAGGAATAGTGAGTACACCTCAACC
Source organism: Pempheris klunzingeri (assembly GCF_042242105.1). Lineage (NCBI taxonomy): Eukaryota > Metazoa > Chordata > Actinopteri > Acropomatiformes > Pempheridae > Pempheris > Pempheris klunzingeri. Next base: position 24,677,654 of record NC_092016.1, on the reverse strand, counting down.
AGTGAAAACTGCTGAATTATCAGAGGGAGCTCTGTTAAGTCTGTGGAGAGAAAGTGCAGCGCCTGCTTCTGAAAACTGCACCCGCCTTGATCTCACAAGGTTATCGTTGCCAGCATGTGCATGACGTCAGAGCAGATGAGACATAAATCTAGCTGATGTGCATTTTGCGCAGGCCTGGCTCACCTCGAACAAGCCTAATAACCTCCTAATGATGTCATAGTGATGTCATCAGGAGAGATCTAAAGTGTACAACAACCTATAACCAGCCTGCATTTACCAGCAGGACGGGGGTCTAACAAAGAAAGCTTTTCCGTGCTTTAAGGGAAATGTAGGATTATGGGAAATGCACTTGCAAAGCTTTCGACTGTATTGACATGCAAATTGTTGGACTGCCTCTTTAAAAAACATATATCCTTATGTAAAATGAATCATCATGAGATGCAGTTTTATTCTTCCTGTTGTGTTCCTGTGTGTTGTTCATGTCCGGAAACTGGAGCAGCAAATAACAGGTCACATATGTAAAAAAATGAGATCATACAGGACAGGACACAGAAGAGGAATAGACCTCTTCTTGAGGAATGTCAAAATAAAACTCAATTTGAAACAGGCTGTATTTATGCTGCTCCCAATATCATCTTAACTATGATTTCCTCACTGGTTCCTCAGTACGATACTCCATTCTTCTAGCTCCATCTAGTGGACAAAAATTGTAAGTACATCATCAGACCTGAGGAGGCTGGTGGGATTACGGACTGCTTACAGAATGGTCGAGCAATCAGTAGAAATTCATAGATAAATGGAAATTATCTGCATTTAGATTCTTTTACCTGTCTTACATTCATAATCCCTTAACCCAGTGTAGTGGATAGTAGTGGCTTTACTTCCTCATTGTTTGTTCACACGTGTAATTAATTCCACATCATATTTATAAGGAGGTCTCATCAAAAAAAAGCACAAAGTGTGATATCATAAAACAGTTGTAGATATGTTTGAGCAGTTAAATAGGACCCAGATCAACGACGAGTCCAACAACATCACGATTTTCACATTTACATTTTTATTGTAAAGGTGGTTTCCTAGAAAATAGTCACGTGATACAGAGGCAAAGAAGTCAAAGACAGAGGCCTGAAAACAGTGGAGAGTAAAGGCAAGAAAGTGAAGAAAACATCTACAGAAAAAAGACCTTTGGTGGTGACATTCTTACTAAAACAGAAAAAATAAACTGCTAAGTAGTACTAAAAAAGATTTTACAGATCACTCTCATCATGGCAGTACAATGAAAAGCGCAATAAAAACAATACATGAAAATAAAATGCTTTGTAACCAAGGCCCCAGTAACAGTCTACTGTATGTTGAGCTGTCCTACAGCTTTCAGTACTGTAGTGTTTCCATACAACCTCTTTTGCAGCCGGAGCTCTGCACCGGCGCGACACAGCACACGTGTGAGACGCGACACTTCTAACACTCCGTCTGTGTGTTTTCAAGGGCCCACAGAGGCCGATTCAGTCGTTTTATCTGTTTCAAGACAACATCTACGGCAGAGAAAGCTGAATGTCCAACCAAACGCAATCATCTTTGCACATGCTAAAGAAAGATCTTCCGACAGAGTGAGCGCTATCGCAGGTTTAATGCTACATCAGCTGAAACGACAGATAAACAGCAGTACAGTATATAAAGACTAATTTTAACAGTATAAAACATCTCCATTTAAATCTATCTGTTTCTTATTGGAAAGTGGTTTTTAGTACATACATAGTAGTGTCATTTATAAGTGTTGGTTAGATAGTAGATATACAGTACATCCATAAGTCTTTCCTGTATGAGCATCTATGTCTTGCAAAAAAAAGGAACCCTACGTCTTCAGGAGAGTCCGTCTACGCTTTCTCTCAATTAAGTGACAGCTGCCAACTTAAATATTCCATATCGGGATTGAAGGTTTGATTTTAAAATGATTGCGTTATGATAATATATTACTCTTTTACTGGGATTTTCATTCAAACATTCCGATGTTATCCTTTCGTTATAGGAGTATTTTCATTGTGCAGCACTGCTACTTTACCCCCAGCCCTGATGGACACCTGTCAGTCTCATCGTCTCCCTGTAGCTCATAATCAATGTCAATGCCAACGTTGTTGCAGCTTTTTCTGTTTGATATTGTGCCTTGTTGTGCTTGCTTCATATTCGTAGTTATGTGCCCACTTAGCCAGTGGCAAGTGTTTCTCATGGGTCCTCATAGGATATTATGAAATGACAACAAGGGAAAACTTTTGTTCTCCCAGTTTCTCCTGGGCCTGGCGCCTTTTTAAGGTGGCACTTGTTGTCTATCTTAAAGGCTAAAGTCAGGGAACAAAATTTGTACATATCGCTGGCTTTTGTTGGTGGGTATATGGTAAATCCTCCTGCACAGAGGTGGGTGGACGACCGCGTATACTCACCACTACACCTCTGGGAGCTGCCACAGGTCTGCAACTTACTCCGCTCCTTTCACACTACAAATATGCTGTCACACAGCGGCAGGTTGCCATTTTAGTATGTACGCTATGGGCATTTTCCTCAGAAAACAGGAGCAGATTTTGGCAAGAATTCACAGGAAATACCCTATTACAGTACACACCCCAGAGGCCAAAACTACTGAAAATACACCAAAGACTGTTTGCATCAGTGGCGAAGCTACTGGAGTTGTTTTTATTCTAAAATTCCTGAAAAGCTGTTTGTTTTTTTTGCAGGACACAGACATTACTCTCTAATACTTCCAATGTGGTCTAAAGTAAAAGTCAGCCCTGTTAACTAAATGCCTACAATGGCTTCACTAAACAGCATTATCATCTTTTTTTCCCTCTTTTCTTCTCCCTTCCCCCTCCACTTAACTTTTTTGTGTGAAACCAACCCATCGTCACCCTGACCTCACATCCCTGTACACAAAAAGTTCATCCTCGCCAACATCATGTTTATCAAATAAAACCGGATTTTCCCAACTCCCCTCCCGCTTCTTGCTCCCCCAGCTTCCCTCCCCTCCCCTCCCCTCCCCTCCTCTGTGGCTCAGTAGTGCCCCCTAGCAGGGATGAACGTTACAGGCGCGGATCTCCTTCCGGTCCTTACAGCTGGCCGTCTGAGCGCCTTTAGCTCTTTTCTTCACCATCATGAAACGCTCTTGGATCCCCCCTCCGCATGGTTTGGTACAGTCCGTCCAGCTGGTCCACGGCTGCATCCTGCAACCTGTTGGAACAACAGTAGTATCTCCACTCTGGTCTCATGCTGCAGCTTTAATGATAATGAAAACATAAATAACAGATTACCAACCTGTCTGCTCCTCAACCACTGCATCTCTTCCCTGTTTACCCCGCCTCCTTCTCTTTCCTCCTCCTCCACCTCCACCCCCTCGCTCCTCCTTTGGTTTCGACCTGCACTTCCTAATCTTGCATTTCTTCCTCTGGATGGTCTCGGGACAAGCGGCACCCCCGAACTGCGGTTCCAGTTTGATCATACGGGTCCGAATGGTGTGTCCTTTACCGCAGGACTTGTTGCACTCGGACCACTCGGACCACTCAGAGACCATGCAGTCGAGGGCTAGAGGGTTAGGGAAGGAAGGAGAAGGAGAGCAAGAGGAAGAACCAGTAAAATGGAGCACACAATTAGTTAGATTGATTACAAATATTATATGCACAGGAAAATGTATCAAGTTTATCAGTCAAATATTGATTAAAGAGTAGAGTATAGAGTAGTAGAGTTGGTGTCTGTCTGTTGTGAAGTTCATATTGATGTCACAGCAGTCTCAACATAGAAAATACTATTCCTGTAATATTTAAAAAACAGCTCACTACAGTTTAAAATGGATCTTCTGACAGCAGCCATGTGGTCCAACTGATTGTCCAGTTGTCAGATTGTTGATGCAGGTAATTAATCAGGTGCTGTGACCCTGCTCACACTGCATGAGGTATGACACCGATCTGGCAGAAACTGGGCCCAATTCTGAAATTAGTTGATGGTGACAAATTCTGGCCTAAAATCAAAATTCTTCAGGCTTTTTATTCATTTTTGGTCCATTTTCAGTTCTTATCTGTCACTGAGGTCGTGTTCTGACTGAAGTTGCCACCTCCATGACATATGGCTCTGTTTATTACCAAGGTCTGAGGGAAAGTGAAGGATGCATACTAAATAAGTACTGAAATACAGCATAGTTATGGACAATAAATCTTGGACATTGCCAATAAAGATGGGAAATGGCATAGGACCACATGATTTATGGGAGATGAGTGTGGCAGAGCCATGTTCTTAGTCCTGGACGACGGCACGCTGACACCCAGATTAACAGAGGTGCTTTGACGAGGTAAAAGAAAATGATGAGGATATTTTTTTTTTTGCATCACATTATTTACATTTTGGCCAGCATTCCCATTAGTTATAAGAACATTTAATAAGCAATAAGCTAAGAGTAAGGACTCATCTTAGGACACAAGAGAGGATCGAACAGTTAAGGCCATTAACACATGACTCAGTGTCACGTGATTGGACAGGACGTAACCACCACTTTGTGCCCGTTTCTGTCATAATGAATGTACAGTCGTTGAACCAGGAAGCAGCAGCAGTTCTGGGCTCCCTTTACTCACGGCACTCAGGCAGCATGCACTTCTCTGTCTGCTCCAGCTCCTCGGTGCACTCTGCAGGATCAGACTTGAGCATCCTCTGACGTGTTCGCACTCCCCGCCCACATGTCACACTGCACACACTCCAGTCAGACCAGGGCGACAGCATGCAGGGGATGGTATCTGCACGTGGAGCAGGTGAAATAGAATAAATTATTTATCTCATCTTGTACAGTATCTCACTCACCATTTTCCTTCCTGAACGTATAATATTACATGTTTGATAACTTACGGCATTCTGGCATCATGCATTTTTCCACTTCGGCCACCTCGGCCTTACACATGGATCCGTCTATAGGGGGCATCTTCACCATGCGCTCACGTCTTCTCATACCCAACCCACAGGTGACGCTGCAGGGGTCCCACTCATTCCACTCAGTCACAACACAGCTGCTGGGGGCTGTGAAAAGATCAAAATACCAACTACTCAATACAAACACATCAGTACTTCCACCACAAAGAGAGCCCATGTTCAAGCCAAAGCAGCGGCTCTATTTTACAGACTGCTTATCGTTATTTATCATTATTCATTTATTTAAGTTCATCTGAATTCCATGTGTTTCCCTAAATCCTACCTAACATTGCCTTTACTGTACTTACTATTAATTACTCCAACATTGTGTCTATATTTCATGTCCTGTTCTCATCTTTTATTGTGATAAGTATAAAAAGTAATCAAGTAGTATATAAAATATACACAAAATATAAAATATACACAGTGGTGGAAGAAGTACACAGATGCTTCACTCAAATAAAAGTATTATCAGAAAAATTTACGAAAAGTACCAAGAGTCCTCATTATACCTTTTCAAACTGCTACAGTATTATGTTATTATAGTGTTTCAGCATGTGAGCAGCAACATAGCCATCACAGAGGCACAAGCCAGTGCCTTCTTAGTGCTGGTGCCAAGGCTGGATAAATGTAGAGGGTTCTGTGGGGGTGGGCATCCAGTGTAAAACATCTGCCAAATCAGATATGTAGATCAAAAATCATATTTCCATACCGGATTGGTCAAGGCCAATGGCCGTTTCGGGTACTATTAACCAACAAAACTATGCTAATGTTGGGCGAAGGAGAAGAAGAGGGGGAGGGCATGTGGCAGGGGCAGTGGGAGGGGAGGAAGGTTTGGAGTGTGAAAGTGGGAGTTAACTGTTGGCACTATGACTGGTTAAGGAACAGAGCTGGCTGATGCGATGGAGAAGAATCAATCAATCAATCAATCAATCAATCAGTCTTCATCTATATAGCGCCAGTTCATAACGGTGTAATCTCAAGACGCTTTCCATAAAGAGCAGGTCTAAACCAAACTCTTTAATTAAGAGAGAGACCCAACGATTCAGGATTCAAGAAGGAAGGTGGATATATTGTGTGCCCAGGACATGAGGTAGAAGGGGAATCAGGCCAAGAGGTGGAGGAGTTCAAACTGTTCTAATATGGTGTAGTTGGAAGGAATCCTGAGTGTCATGTCAAGAGTGTGATGGAGATGAACAGAGTCATGACAGACAGAGGACAGCATCATGAGTTTGAAGCTGGAATTTGAAGACGTGATGAAGAACATTGTCAGTGCATATGCCTCTCGAGCTGGGTGTCAGATGGAAAGAAGAATTCTGGGGGGAGCTTAACAAAGTGATGGAGAGTGTACCCAAGGTGGATCAAGTGGTGACTGGAGAAGACTTCATGTTGGTGAAGGGAACAGAGGTGAAGGCGTGGAGAGGAATGTGGAAGGACGAATGTTGTAGTGAACACGTATTACAAGAAGAGGGAGGAACACAGGGTGACGTATAGGAGTTACTGCGGAGTTCAGGGAGGGAGCTAAGACAGGCGCTGGGTGGTGGAGGAGAGTTACCAGATGGCTGGGTTACTACAGCAGAGGTGTTGAGGGGGACAGCTTGGACTTGTACTTGGAGTATCATGGTGTCTTGGCAGCAGAGTTTTTAAGTAGATTGTTTAACACAAAAGTGAGTAGGTGTAGAGACGGTCAGAAGAAGTTGCATTGTGTCATTGAATTTAGAGAAAGCAGATGATAGGCCCGAGAGAGAAGGTGTGGTCCTGTGTGAGGAAACCAGCAGTAGCAGAGAAGGATGTAAGAGTGGTGCAGGATATGTGTGAGGCCAGCGTGACAGTGGTGAGGTGTGCGACTCGTGGTAGAAGTGGGCTTACATCAAGGACTGATCAGAAGAGTCTCAATTCTAGACGGTGGATGGACCCTTTTCACCCTCTCATATTGTCCAGGATCCCAAAATGGAAATCCTGATTACTTTATCCAGGATCTTTGACCCTGATCCTGAACCAGAGAGCATCCTGCCACCTGACTGGGTGATAGGAGTCATGTCATGGCCCATCGAGGAAAGAGTGAAACAAGCCAACGCACAAATGTCAGTTCCTAGTGACTGCCCCGCCAATTGTCTGTTTCTTCCACAAACTCATCCACTGGGCCCACACATGCCGCCTTGCATTCTGCAACACGCTGGTTTATGGTGACGCAATGCATCTGGTGGCCTAAAATGGATGAGTGAGTCCGTGAGCATGTTTCTGCCTGTACCATCTGTGCACAAAATAAGACCTCTTCTCAGGCTCAGATGGGACTCCTCCAACCACTTTCTACTCCCAAAGGTCCCCGCTCTGATATATCCATGGAAATACTTGAGCACTTTAAGTTATACTTAAGTGCACTACTTGAGCAAATGTACTCAGCTACTTTCCGTCACTGATACTGATACTCATAAAGAGAGGCTCACAGCATTCATCGTTGACGACACACTTCTCCGTCTCTTCCGTGTGGAGCTGGCAGAGCGAGCCGTCCTCGGGATACTGTTTGACGTATCGCTCTCTAGACCTCATCCCCATCCCACAGGACACGCTGCAGGCCGACCAGCTGATCCACTCCGACATCATACACGTCGATGGCTCTGTCCACCGGGAAAAGAAAAAAAAGGAAAAGTTTGTACAAATGTTTCCATGCCATAGCTTGCAGGTCCAGTTGCCTTGTAGCCATTCCTCATTACTACCAGTACATAAGTAGGTCCACTGCTGGAGATGACCATCTATTTCAGAGAGTAATATAAACAGGCTAGTTTTAGTCAAATCATGTTGGCTGCCACTGCACAAAGTTCTAAGACGGGTGCACTGTGAAATAAAACAACACAGCAGGACTCTACATATCCCAGGGTTCCCAGTAGATGGAATTAAAGACAGGACATCGATGTGTAGAGGAACAAAGACACTGGAGAGGTCAAAGGTTACATTCAGCTACAGAAAAGCACCGTGGAGCTGATAGAGATTCATGATTTCCCTCATAAGTAGTTATTTTTTATGAGGAGGATTCCCAACCAGACTGACTTCACACCTGTTCTTGGCCATATGCTGGGTCCTAAAGTTTACCCCCGCAGCCCCTGTGAGGCTGGGAGGCCACCAGTCACCTCTGGACAATAAATAATAACACAAGTTACCCTGTTTAACTTGTATTAAATAAAAGAGGCCACACATTATGACAGCGTGCTATATTACCTTGAAAAGAAATATTAGTAATATTACTTCTTTGCTGATTCACATTTCTCTCTGTTACTATGAAGCCTTTGAATAAGCTTACTGGCCCCCACCCCAGCATGAACGATGCACAAGGACACCCACAGGTTGAGACTTTACTCTATAGTAAAACTCTTAGGGAGATGTTTTAACGGCGGGTGAGGACTGGGCTCTTTTGGAGCTGCGCCTTCTGGTTTTACCACTTTGGAGAGCGTCTGAGCTTTTTGTCCTCAGTCCCTGTCACAACAAACTGGCGAGTCATGTTTTAATATCTTTAGCAGCTTGGTTTTTTTATTTAATTTAGCTTGTTTTCAATCACTATTTAAGACTGTTATTGCATTATTTTATCAAACGCTGTCACTACGATGGCCGCAACAGTGTTTTAATGATATTTCTTTAGTGAAATACTTTTGGGAAAACTTTTGATTATTTAAACAGCTGCTGGAGTTTTAGCACTCTGATTGTGGGTAGCTCTGTTTTCTCAGAGGATCAACCACAATTATCGGTTTATAAATACAATGTGATGTGATGTTGACTGGTGCATGCTGTACTTCAAATTAAATATGGATTCACTCATTACTGAAATCTCCAGTAAATTCCTCTGGTACTACATCTGAACAGACGGCTGTTTTTAGATCATTATTTTCCGTAGCCTCTGATTAGGATAATACAATAAAAACACAATAATACAAAATGTCTTCAGTGTTCATCTGAATGACTGTTTGTATGTCTATAATCTCTAATAATGTTCAATGTTTTTAACACTGTTTTGTCTTCATACAGTGTAATATCCCTTGTTGTTATTGTACCATTGTTTTGGATTTGGTGCCCTACATTTATTGACCAATGAATTAGTCAGTGTTTGTCCTCCATACTTCACCAAGCAGGATGTCTGACAGGATTACTTGTACCCAGGTGCTCCAGTTCAGGACACTCTCTCTCTAAACCACACCAGGATTCTGTCAGAAGCTGCTTAGATTTCAGTCTGTTGAAGTTGAAGGTGCCATTTTTAAAAAGCTCTTCTTCAGAAACTGCTTCAACTCCCTTTTAATAAGGCAAGTTGCCTGAGGGACAGTCCTATTCACAGCATGGGCCTGAGGGAGTGGAAGTCAATATGTATGACCCTGGCTTGTATCAGCTGAAAAGTGAACTGCAGCTTCTCGGGCTTAACAAGGCTCCACTCTGGTGTATTTTATCACTATTAGCCAGGATGGAGCTTCCAGATCTCCTATTCTTCACTTACAGTGAGTCACTGTACGAGTGCCCTTTACTGCCGTCTCCTTCAAACACGTCTTCTGAGAGACGAGCCCTGCTGCAGATAGTGTATAAAACGTGAGAAAAAGAAGAGGAAAGAACAGGCCTTCTGAATAGGACTGTATTTAGAAATGATAGATGAACTTTGATCAACTTATCAAGGATTTTTCTGTCACTCAACATTTGACTCTCTGCCTTCCAGGACAGCACGGCTCACCGGCTTGTGGCCTAATAAAACAGAACTAAATGAATCATTAATAAAACATACATGTATCTCCTGCTTGGACGAGGAGTCCAGAGAGCCACTGGGTTTCCCAGGAATATTAATCACTCTTGGAGTCGCCCCCCATCCTGCCCCAACATGAACCTCACAATTATCAATCTCCTGCTGCACGCTAACGGAGCGCTAAATGAAAACAAAGGAGAGGTGCTCAAGAGTAAAAAGCTATCCCTGTTGCTGTCTGATAATCAATAAGAGGAGCTGTGAAGGCTGGGAGTGAACAAGTGTGTGTGTGTGTGTGTGTGTGTGAAGCTCCTTCAGCCTTGAACACCCTGAGCTTCACTCGTCTGATGGCTGGTAGACATCCTGGGATTGAGGGAAGAAGAGTGAGGAAGGAGGAAGACAGGCGCTGACTGTGCTGCCTCTCAGCATTTGTTCCAAACTGACAACTTCACTGGAAATTGGACAAAAGCAAAACTCCTGGGGTTTCATGCTTGTGTGTTTTTTTTGTGGGATAGCGGGTTGTTACTTGCAGCAAAAGAGAGCATCAAACTGACAAATTTTGACGGAAATCAGAAAGAAAAGTTTCTCCTTTGACAACAACAGAGAGAAATTGAGAGGAGGAGGAAACGCGGATGCTGATTTGCCTAAAACACATCTGTCATCGGCTTTGATACTTGGAATACCGTGAATCTCTGCTTGTTAAACATGTTTGTCTTTGCATCTTCACTTTGTTTTTGCATCGTAATGAGGTTCCTGAACATATGCAATCCCACCGTCCTTGTTATGTTTAACATAACAATGAAAGCATGGTGCGCTGATTTTGTTTGGTCAAAGATAAACATGATCAAATCGTGGTTTAAGCATCCTGGATGCAGGAGGACGCTCAGCATTAACAGCTAATCCACATAATCTGTTGTGTTTCAGTGAAGTAATTAGGGTATCCAATCACCAGTGTTTACACTGTGTGATTGGGGATTTACTGTATTTTGTGACACATCCTCTTGATGTAACCATAACAACTTCAGTCATGTGTGGGCTTCACTGTCTTTCAGAGCCGGCATCTGCTTCTCCACATTCTCTTTCTAATCACAGAGCCGCTTCCCGTTTCCTTCTGTTTTACCTGCGTCCTCGCTCACTCTGTATAATCCTTCACAACAATAACCCCAATTGTCATGTAATGGCTGCTCAATTAAATTTCTGGATAAAATAATTCCACTAGGCCGTGAAATATAAATGAGGCAGCAACTTTGTGTTTCCATCGCAGATTCCATCAGTTTAAGCCAAAATGAACCGTCCGCCGTCACTGAGTCTGTTCTAGTCAGGAAGAGATAAACACCTAAGCTTTAATCTGCTTATTATTTTGAAGGTTCACTGATTGCCCCCCTTGTTAATAGGAAATGAACACCCCGACTGTGAGAGGATTACAGCAAAAGAACTGCACTCTTTGTTTTTTGATGCTGACTTGTGTAATGAAGTGCTGCAGAAGACAGGACATGAGTGTGTTTATATTTCTGCAACAAAGTGCAGACGTACGGACAAATGAAGAGTTTGACGAGTGTAGAGGTTTAGAGGTGTATTCTAAAACAGTGCAAGTGCGTTTGTGTGTGTGTGCGCGCGCGTGTGTGTGTGTGTGTGTGCGCGTGTGTGTGTGTGTGTGTGTGTGTCAGGAACACTGTGAACAACATGACAATGATTCTGGACGGAAACGAGCTCAGTTCATTTGATTTGCATATATTAGTTAGATATCCTTGTGTTGTCAGCTCAACAAACAGATCAGTGATGAATGACCTATGAAAAATCATTGGGAGCTTTTAGTAAAACTCCTTTAACTATATTATTTCTATAAATAAAAAAAAAAAAGTACAACAGGCTTGCTTAATAAAGTATCTTCTGCTTTAATCATATCGCCCTGAATGGAGCTGCTGTGTGTTATAAACAGTCAGGGAAATCCATATTCATGCAGGATGCCTTTGAGACAAACACAAAGGTGAAATCACTGGAAGAAAAAAGTGCCCGCTTGCTAAACTTGAATGCAGAACACATGTGAGGTAACTTCATAATGTGTCTTTTAGTTTGTTGCAACTTTCTTCACTTCTGCCTCTGAAGTGTTTTTACTATCTGAACCACAGACTGGAGATAAAGATAGATGATGCGTCTCTGCTTCCTTCCACTGTCCAAAAAAGGACTGGTATACTGGTATACTTTGAAGGCAGTATACCGGATATAGCTGCCGCCATCTTGCGCTCGTGACATCATTTGGCGCCATACTACTTGAGGTGTTTTGGCTTCACTTTTGGGGAGCTGTCCATCTTTATATACAGTCTATGGTCTCAACTATGGCTCTCTGTTCACTGTTCCGACTTGGCTTTAGTCTCTCACCCTTGGTGTGTATTGGATAAAACATGCTGACAACACCTGCTTTGCAAGGATGTTACATTTCAGCCATTTGGTGGCTACCGGACTCGTACTTAGGATCTGTTTGTAACAAAAGGGCAAGCTCCAGGATTTAAAGAATTATCTTCTGTGCTACTTTGGCTGTGTTGCTGGAAGTGCTTCCACACGACCAACTAAATGTTATTTGTTGAAGAAGTACCGGCTGAGAATACTTGTTCTCTTCCAAATCCTCCATTATTTACATCTGTTTGAATCTATAAATGAACCTGTTGCCAGGACAAGAGCAGCTGACCACTTACAGAGCAACTACAGAGGAGTGCCTTACTCAAGGACGTCCCTAGCTACATACATCAGAGTCATTCACAGCTGTGGTCCTTTTGGGTGGCTGCTGTATTGTAGATCTGTGTGTGCGTGTGTGTGTTTGTGTGTGTGTTACCCTCCATACTGCATCCTGGTCCCATGCAGGGCTGAAAATCTTGAGTGTGAGGACACGGCACGCTGAGGTCCAGCTGGGCCTTCAGCATCCTCTGCCTCATCCTGCGGCCTTTTTCACAGGTAGCACTGCTGCAGGCTGACCAGGGAGACCAGCCTGAGTAGATGCACGTCTCTGGGGTGTCATCTAAGAGACACACACACACACACACACACACACACACACACACACACACACAGGTGCTTAGTGAATGGAGGAGATGGACACATTTTGATATTTTGGTTAAACTCTTCTGCTCATTCTGGTGCCTGGGATCACATGATCGTCGTTACCAGTTAATTTTGCTTTTGCAAAACTTCCTTTTTTCTATTTCATTTCTCTAAAGCAGCTGAACTGATTTGTCACAGTAAAGGCAGGAATAGGCTGACATTGATTATTTAACGTCGTACCCAAAGGTGATTACCACAGGTACTGGACCACAAGGGGCCACGTAGTGACATCTGAGGGGGAATGGAAGGAGTTGGAGAGAAAGGGAAGAGTGTGATTTGTGAATGTCTTGTCCAATTATCAGTGGTAGCAGAACTACAAGAAGCAGCAGGGGCACTGGCTTCAATTAATAATGCCCTCAGAGAGGCAGAGAAAATGAGTGGAGAGGAGGGAGAGAATATACTGTCAGGCCTCAGGGACAAACCTGAGTGGGTCCAATTCTCTGGGATAACGCATAATGACAGAGGAGGATGAGGGAAGAAAGGAGCTGAGACGTGGAGAGGAAGGCAAGAGGAGAGTTGGGTTGATGTGTAAGTGAAAGCAGTGAAGCACCGAGAGGAACCGAGGGGACCTGCGTGAATGGATACTCGTCTCTGTAGTGTCATCTCACACAGAGAAGAGGGGAAACGAGAGACAGGAGGAGAAAGAGAGGAGGAAAAAGGAGGAGGGGAAGAGGTAAATGGTCTATGACAGACTGAGGAAGACATTTATTAGGCGGCAGGAGATCCTTGTTAAGAATTCTGCTATGTGGGCAAAATCCTGCACCCTACCTAAGGCCACTTACAGTAAAAATAAGCACAAAGCACCCATGTACAACACAAGCTCCGGTCTGTCCTGTGTAGTCCTGTCAGCGGGTTAACAAGGAGGTAAAGTATAACTCATCGCATAACTGTAAGGCCGCAGAAATGAGCTCATGCTAGGAAAGCATTAATCGGAGAGATGCGTTGTGTTCACACCTGCTCCCAACAGCCACAGCAGGGTGAAAGGTTGGCCGTCATAGAGACGGTGGAGAGGTTACAGTGTCGCTATCAGCTGTTGACACGAAAAGTTAAAAAGAGCTACAATGAGAAGCTCAACATGGAGCTAAGAGGTTACAGAAATGATCCTGGAGTAGCCCATTTCAAGTCTGTTCAAGATCAACCCCATCTTGTACAGAGTATATTAATATACAACACATTTTCTTTCTTTTCTTTTTGTTAGGAATCATAACTGCTGCCTAGATCATGTCCACTGGCAGGGTTTTTAAAAGCAGGAAGTGTTACATCGTCACAAGGAGGAGGTGTTCAGTGTGGTTTGGCTACTAACACATGTGGTTAAGTCAGTGGTTTAGTAAAAAAGAGTTGGAAAAAGTCAACATGTTGTGTCTTAAAGTCAGCATAGATTTAACCGTGACCACAGTGTTTCCCTAACCTTAAAGGAACGGCAATAGCCGAAGCCAGGAGGCTACAGCAAGAAAAATATTCAGCAGAACATTTTAATTAAGGAGCTTTAGAGGTGTTCGCATATTTTTGACCTTTGGAGAAACAACAGCTAGCCCTACGATGCATGATGTTAGAAACATTCAGTATAAATGTGTGCTTGTTACGTGTAGAAAAAACATGAATTGGGCGGAATTACGTTTCTTACTACTTGTTATATGTGATTTTTAGGAGACAAGGTTGCAGAAATCCTAAATGTTGTTTGTTCTGTCATGATTTCTCTCTAATACCTCAATGAAGACACAGATATTATAGCACAAATGTGAGACAGATTATTTACTATATTACACATGAAATTGACAGAAACACTCAGGCAACGGGCCATAAACAGATTTCACGTGTAGTAACATCATTGTCTGGAGAGACAGAATCAGAGATGTGTCACAGAATCTAACGTATGCTTAATAAGGACAGGACTGCTGCTGTGCAAGCAGTGGGGTGCCCGCCTTCTCACAGCAGGGGGGGAGATAAAGCCCTGCCAGATGTGTATTCTGACTATCTGCCCTGAGCCCATCTGAGACTCTACTTAAACCCAGTGTGACTGTTATGAGCTATGTGTGTGTCCCTGAGCATCACAGACTGACTCCCCACAGTATGTGAACAGCCTGTGAGCGAAGAGTTTAAGTGAATGTTTTGCAAACACAAAGTAAAGGAATGCAATATCATGTAATGGCAGGGTGGGAATAATTAGGCCTAGTTACGCACTCCACCGTGCCCTTTAAGTTAAAGCTGGGGTAGGCAGTAATTTTTCGTGTCAGTGGGTAAATAATCCATAATCACCTCTCTGCATGTTGTAATTCAAGTGGTCTGAGAGAAACGGAATAAAGGACGAGTCGATATCAGCAAAGCATTTGGTTTAGTATCTCAATGTGTTGCAGTGTTTTGTTAGGATATGTGACATTATTATCAGATATCTTTTAATACAACCCTGAGTTGAACATTGATTTACCATGACAGAGGCTATGTTGAAATTCCTCCTGCTAACCGTAAAAATTTTATTCAAGTTCATGTAGTTTTACTATAAAAGCAGGTGATGAGTGGCCATGCTGATGCTAATACTTTAGCCCCCTGTTAACCTTACCAGAGGCATGCAGTTGCAGCTAACTTCAGTTCATGTCTACACAGCCAGCTAACGTTCTCTCCAAGGGCTTTACTAGTTTGCAAAGAAAATAGGACGGTACTTCTTATAGAATTGCCGCTATACGGTATAACAGCACTGGGATCGCAGTCACAGTCGAGATGATAGAGGCATTTTCCTGTGTGTATGAACCGCTGCTCATGTCTGCACTCATCTGCTGGGAGGGCCTGAGGACAGAGAACGGGGAGCAGAGAGCTGCAGGAGGAGACCTGTATTCTTCAAATTCTGGCTTTTTTCCAGATTCCATCTATCGCGTTTGGGAAAAAATAGTGTGTGCAAGTGTGTGTGTGTGTGTGTGTGTGTGTGCACATTTACTGTACCTTCCTCCTTCTCCTCCTGTCCAATATCAGCTACTATGTCATCTATGGTGTCTGGGACCACATTACACTGCTCTCCCTGTAGACACATGTTAAGCTAGAGTCACACACTAACACACAGAAAACGATCTGATTCAGATACAATGACACATTTGCTTGCTGGTGAGGTCCTGTAAGGGTTCTTTCCTTTTAAAAAAAAGTCTGTTTGAAAGTAAATGACTTTCATTGTTGTAGAAAAATGACTTAAAGGCAGGGTCTGCGAGTATCCAACCAAAACACACTAGTACACACACACGCTCTTATATACCACATTGTACCTTTCTAGCGATGCGTTCCACCACCACTTTGGCTACGGGGGTAATTGCCCCTCCCTCGGGGTCGTAGAAGGGGCTCTGGGGATGGTCCAAACTGGTCAAGGGTCGGATCTTCTCCTGAGGAACGGTGGGCTTGTTTGGTGACTGAAAGAGGCCGAAATAAGAGGATGCTAGATATAAAGTACGGTTCCCAAAGGTTAAAGCTGCTTTAATCACGTCAGTACAATACAAGATAGATAGATAGATAGATAGATAGATAGAGAGAGAGAAAGAAGCCACCCCTGCTGCACTGAACATCATATCAGGAAGTTTAGCACTACAAGGGCCTTTCATATTTCACTGTCATCTCCCTTGGTAGATGTCCTCTAGTTTGCAATGTGAATCTAAAGCTGAATTAATTCTGACGGCTCTTTAGTAATCAGGGGGAAACGGACGTGCACAGATAATATGCTGCAGGTGAAGATCAGGTCACGATTTGAAGGGGAGCTATTCCCACTCTCCCACGTTAGCATCATGCAAATCACGCGCTTGGTGTGGAATGATTGGTGTCCTAAAGGAAAACATCTGCTTTTGTATATTGGGTACCAGATACGCCCGAGGGAAGAGAGTCCGAGCCTTCCACCGAGGAATGGTTAAAGTAATCAAAGCTAAACAGCTGAAATTTAGGACGTGGGAATTATTTATGGGACAAGAATACTAGTCCACTAGCAGCACATAGCGTCTGCATGTCTGTGAAACAGGCTTTTTAAAAAGAGAACATGATTTCTCTCGAGGCGAGGAACAGTAGAGTAAGAGTAATTTATGCTTGAAAACTGGAATCGATAATAAGTAATAACACTACAATAGCTGCATTGATTTTATACTCCATTCTGACCAAAACAGGTGCAGTAGGTGGGTGTCAAGGGCCTGAAAGAGTCATCTACAGTCACTGTCTCCCATAAGCCATCAGGTCCAGGGGTCTCTTTTCTGTTTGATCTCGTTATGCATCATTAATATCCATCCATCCAGGTGTGTGTGGTAGCATGTGAGGCTATGTATTGTTAGAGTTAAGAGAGAAAAGATAAAAACACATGACAAATATGAATCATTCTCTTTGTTCACGCAGGTTCACTCAACGCTGTCGGTTCAAGTTTCAAACTAACTTTCAATTTAATCTATGCAGAATACTGAAAAGGACAAAGGGAAGAATCTACAAAGGAAGTATTAGGGGGGATATGAAGCTCTAGTGCCGTAGTGACAATGTTGACAATTCCCTTTGTGGTTACAAGTTCACTTAAAGTTTCTTTTCCGATTTTCTGGTTAAAAGATCTCGTCTGGAGACCATACAGAAGACAAACATCTTTTTTTTTTTTTTTTTTTTTTTTTTTACAAACTACAGCTTTGCTTGTAATGTCTGCAAACAGAAAGAAACAATACAGTGTTTTCAGGCAGTGCAAGCATGAACAAGCCTAAGGTCCAGAGGACGTGTACTTCCATGTCTCTGTCTGTAGGTGGCAGTGATTTAATGTCTGCTACACAGTGGCACGCATGCATTATGTTTTCCACGGAAGCGTCCATTTATTGGCTTGGAAAATGGAGTTTGAAAGACCTTCCTGGACTGTCTAAGCCATGTGTAAGCAGTGCACTGTTTTATACTGATTCTCATTTATATTGCACAACACACATCAAACAACAGCTAACAAACTGTCCATTTACTTCACACCAGAGGAAAAATAAATACTGCTTTCTTTTCTGTTTACTTTCTAATATAACACGTAAAATGCTAACTACTTTAATTATGGTCCCCATGATGACAACATTTATAACTTAGAATACACACACTGGACACATGCATGAGTGCCAGGATGAGTAAGAGGCCTAAGACGACCAAATAAAGGGACTGCTGACAGGCTAAAAACAGGCCCAAACAGGCAAGAATGCTTTTCAAAGTAAGAGAAGCAGACAGAAACCAACATTAGTGCACTCTTAAATAAGGCAATATTCCACCAAGACCCTCTGATTGTGTCTTCATTTCATAACAACCAATTCTCCAGTGGTCCTTCATGATGGCAACAGCTTTGGTAAACTGTAACACAACTGCAAACGTTCAGGCTTCTATCACTGCCAACGAACATTTGAACTATCCTCTAAAGTTAGGCTGTATTACCTCATATGTGACACCACCGTCGGTGCCTGCATCCCAGGGAATGAGGTCTGTCACCAGCTTCTGCACCCAGCCACAGTCCTTGGTACAGAGGTCCTCTCCTGACAGCCCCACGTTCCAGTCTGGACTGGGCCCAAGCATGGTGAGGAAGGACATGAGGTGACGGGTCCGGTCCACTGAAAACTCTGCTGATGGAGCCGCTCGCCTGGTGACAGAAAAAAAACGAAGAAGGAAGAAAGAAACGCAGAGTAAATCTGGAAAAATAAATTACATTTTAAATACTTTAATGAGACAGTCTTAATATGTTTTGAACATAATCACCTCTGATGAAACCTAGACCTCAAGGCTCAGCTTTGGCAATTTATAGTTAATTACTTGCAAAATGGCCAATTCAGATGTCACGACCTCTGACCCGAGTCACACTCTGGTCTCAAGCTAATTGCTGGACAACTGAGGCTCCCAAATATCCAATTAGTGGCAGAGCATAGCCCATACTGACACATTCTCTCTGGCTGTCCAAAACATGCTGAAAATAATAAACTATTCTGAAGATAATAACAGGGTAATGTGGAATTTCTTTATAAAAAAAACAGCCCTTCATATGTAAATTATCACATCTTAACCAAGACATTAGTGCAAACACAACTATCTTGGAGCAACTACACAACTTTGCATGCAAAATTGAACAAAATGAGCTAATGTTTCATTTTCACAGTGAGTGTGTGACTGTGTGGGTGTTGCATGCATGTGTGTGAATGTTCTCATTAGTAAAAATAATAGTGGCGAGTATATCGCAAATGACAGACAACGCTAGAAGGGCTAATTAAACAGATGTTTGGTGAAAGATACAGTACATTAGTGTGGGAATGTATGTGTGTGTGTATGTGTGTGTGTGTGTGTGCTAATGCTCATACAGTGCTGAGGGGTAGAATTGTGATAAGTTTCTAATTGCTCTTGAACTAATTCCAAAGAGTACACAGGATGCCAGAGTGTGTGACTGTTCAGACAAGCCGGTCTGGCTTTTAAGAGCTGCATAAAGGAAAGAATCATGGAACAATTAAGAATACATTTTTCTCAAATTCACACCTTACAATAGCATCTGAATTTCAATTAGAATTTATAGTTCGGAGAGTGAGTCGATACTGAAACTTTATTTGTCCAACTTTTTAGTACCAATCCTGCTAATTAAGAGTTTGTTACTGCTCAGAATGAAGACTGAGATTTATGTAACAAATAAATAAAATATGTGTCTCATTTTGTTTCTGTTGTGCCCTAAATTCTGTAGATGTAATATTTGTTACATAATGTAATTGAGCAAGAATTTTGACTCTTGTTTACTACGAGCCCAACAGATGATGTTACGGTTTAGAAAAAAATACATAGAATAATCTGGACTTGGAGAAAGGCCGAGGCAGCTTCTCAAGGGAGAGAAATTACAACTTGTTTTGAAGGTTTCCGAAATATCAAGTTTTCACGAAGAGAGAGAAAATCAGCCTTCTTTTTAGCCTGGCCCCCAGACCAAAACAGTTTATAACTCAAGGATATACAATTTTCTCAACCTAAAAAGGAGCAGCCGAAGATAAGACACCAAAATAGGACGTTTTCATAAAGTCACATATTTATGAGAAAATAAATTCGGACTTTGCATTAAGTAAATGCACATGGTCTCAGTCCAGAAACACTATTTTGTATGACATTATAACCTCCGAGAGTAATCGACATTATTTTTAGAGATGGATTTTAAGTTTAATGGAAATTTCAATTCTCCTGACAGCTGGTGTAAGCAAATATAAACTACAGTGTTACTGCAGCTATTGTGCCTGCATGCTCCATGCTGTTCCATTGGTCCACTTACAGTGCTGGTGAATAACCAGAGTGTCAAAACTCACAACGAGTAGTTCCTCGGCATGCAATATGTTACCCAGGGAATTGGATAATGATGTCCATGTCCACTGAGTGCTGTAGGAGGTGCTGAAATTATACCAACTAAGACTAAGCAACAGCTAATAATACTGGCCCCCAGCTGGTTCACTGCCTGTGAGCCTGTTGGAAGTTATGTGATAATTACAACCTACTTTTATGGTCTGTCCTCACATACATAGCACCAATCAAATTTAAGCACTGATATTTTCAGTTGGACACAAACTGCACCAACATGCAGATGTATATTTCTGTTTCATAACTTCCCGATTCTTTCTTTCTTCATATAAACTTTGATTTCATTAATCAGATGTGGCGCAGAAGTGCCTTTTCCCTTTAGTGAAACTGACACTGAGTGATACTTACA
The DNA here is from genome assembly GCF_042242105.1 of Pempheris klunzingeri. Taxonomy (NCBI): domain Eukaryota; kingdom Metazoa; phylum Chordata; class Actinopteri; order Acropomatiformes; family Pempheridae; genus Pempheris; species Pempheris klunzingeri. The sequence continues at coordinate 24,657,237 of NC_092016.1, read as the reverse complement.
GGTTGAGCGGCTGCCATGCCGGCCACTGAGCCTTTGTTTTAATGACAGTCAGTACTTCATCTCCCTGTGGAGAGGAAGAGATGGAGAGATAGAAAATGAGAGAGAGATACAAGAGGCAATTTGTCACTAAAATGGATGATGATAAAGAGAGAAAAAAGAAACATTGACAGAGAAAAGGCCAAAATTGACAAATTGACATGACTGAGGGTGAGCACTCCCATCCAAGGACAGCAAAGTGTATTCCACTTTTCAAAGGCTTAAGAGCCTGGGCAAAGTGTGTCTCTTATCAGGGAAGAATGGCTCTGTGTTGCTTTATAATAGTTGGCTGTTATTCTAGTGTGGGACCTCGCTCTGCACAGTCTTTATGGTCTCTCTGCAACAATACGGCCACTTTATAGACTGCACAACACATTATCTCTCATGATGCATCGGATGTAATTATTCCGCCAAAAGCAAGAAGACAAATGATGGATTTAGTGTGGAGCAGGAGTTGATTTGGACAGAATTGCAAGGTCCATTTGTGGCCTTTCTGCTTTAATAATAATTGTTTTGTCTGCACTTCTCCATCTTTTTGTCTTTCTTTTTCAAACACACACACACACACACACATCCATCTTTGAATACACACACGAACAGTCACACGCAAACACACATTCAGACAGCTTCAGTTCAGGATGTGGCAAAAAAAAAAGAAAAAAAAAGAAGCTTTTTTTCTGGTTGACTGGAGGTTCCACAGTCGCCGTGAAAGCCTCCCTCCTTGCTTGGGGCGGTGTGGAGAAAATCTGTGTGTGTGCGAGGGTGTGTTTGGTGGTGGGTGGTTGGGCGGGTGTCTGCATGTGTGGATGAAAACAGTTTTGCAAGTCAGTGTCCATCTTCTCTTCAGAGCAGCCCCGGGGCTCTGGGTCCTCTTGGTCCTCAGACCTCACTGCATTCTCTCATAAATAAACACACACACACACACAGAGGCGGTCACAGGTGGACACACAAAGACAGACATGTATATGAATATAGACAGCCAGAGGGGCAGACACACACAAGCTGGCAGGGAGTCAACATAAACGGAGACAGACAGAAGAACCAATGAGCAATGGATGAATCTGGGGTGGCACACGGAGACAAGGGTTTTATTTTCCCACTTGCAGCGACACTGGCTTATGTGGACCAGAAACAAAGATGAGCTGGTAGCTACACAGAGTTCAGTTAAATGTGAGAACTGGGTAATAAAAAATAAATCAAACAGTCCTTTGAGTAGGATTTTCTGGTTAAAGGTTATTTGCCCAAACCTCAGTTCATGCTGCGATGTCGTGTGAACTTGCCCACACAATCAGCTGTGAAAAAAACATCTGACCAGATGGATAAAAGCAGATACACAGTGAGTGAATAGCTGGTGAACGAAGAAAGAATTTAGCAGCTAAAGAGCCAGATATTTCCCTCGGGGGATGGTGAGACCACAACAGATCTAAACGGTGAGTGAAATGAATGCTAAAGTTGCTCCATGTCTGCTGGATATGTAAATAAGAAACTATTTACCAACAAGTTTGCCATAAAGCTTGTTTCCACTTCTCCCAAGTGGGCAAAACATCAATAAATGCAGGTTTAACGAAGCAGTTCTTTCAGCCCTGATGAATATCTTTAATTGTCCTTAAGTCTCGGATCACATACTAACAAGTATTTTTTTGGTGCTTATGCCTTATTAACTTAACCAAAGCGGGGCCAGATCACAACACAGAACATCTATATGAATCTTAATAGACACTTACTTTGTAAGTGTTTCGAAAGCCTCTGAGAAAGAATGTTGTCCTGCCAACAGGGGCGTCTCATTAGGAAATGCTCATCTGGCTCATTATTGAAAGTGATGACAAATTACTATTGTTCCCAAGTATTAATAGGCAAGTCGGGCGTAACAACTGGTGTAGACAGAGACAAAGGACCCATTAGCATGACTCAAAGACCAGGCAGTTTGAACTCTGAAAAAAAGTTCAGTACACAGGTGATCAGTCTGGACAATGGCTAACAAATCAGGCCAGAAGGCTTAGTCAGAACCTGAAACACCAAACACTAAACACCAGCAGAGATATGCTGGATCATTTGACACAGAGGTACATGGACAAAGTGGCACAGAGAGGGGGGGGGACACACAGACTAAATACACTGGGAAGGGGGAGGATAATGAGGGACAGGTGAAGCTAATCTGGCAATCACACAGGTGGGAAACACACAAGGGCAGCAAGTGAAGTATCTGAAACGACAGGAGAAGTGAGTGGGACAAAGCTGGGGAACGATGAAAGAATGAAAACATATCCTAAGAAGCAGAAGCTTTTAGGAAGACAAGGAAAATGGGGATTATGTCCAGATTCGATAGATAAGGGGAATCAGTTTTGTCAAGAGAAGTCCAGCATTGATATACTCAATTATAAACTCAGTCCAATATGATCACTCCAATAAAAGAAATCTAGAATCACGTCTTCACACTGTCAAGGTTAGGTCAACAGGTCAGTGGCAGCCTCCCTTCACTTCCATTATACTTGGCCATGTGTTGATGCAACAGTATTGATACAACAGTATCAACACAGCAGACTCCAAATCACCAAAATAGAATAATTTCTCCAATGCGAACGCACTCGACGTGTTCAAATCATATTCAGACATGACTCACCACTTTACCGCCGCAATTGTTCCGTGTTTTTCCCACCTTGGTACCTCAAATGAATGGAAGCCAGTAATTACACATTTCTCACTTTTTCTGCTAGATAAACATGTTTAAGGTAATTTTCTCTATGATTATTTCACTCGGCAATCTACCATTACCTGAAACACAAAATGTTTTGGTTCAATATAAAAGAGAAAAACAAAAAAAAAGCCTATTCCTGTCAAACAGTCGTGCACAGTTTATCGCAGCCCTCAGCCAGTCTCATGTAATACAAACGGCTTCATGAGGGCCGGTAGGAGATGCAAATCTTCCAGTAATGGTCTTGTTTGTTTGTGGTAATTATCATAATGGTACAAAATGACAGTGATTTCAATGTGTAAATGCACATAACGTTTTCATGAATGTTTTCATGGAGAAGAGAAAGAAAAGGAAAAGGAAAAGGGAGGTGGAGGAGCAAACTGTGGGGGGAGGAAGGAGAAGAAGAGAAACGACAAGCTGGGTACGAAAAAATGTGAGACAAGCTGGGCAGGAGGACGGTGGGACTGGGAAAGTGTAACTGAAGAGAATGAGGATGGCAAGAAAAGATGAGCAAGGGATAAGGAAGGCGGGGATAAGAAGTTAAAATGATAATAGAGGAAGACAGCATGAGAATGGGGCTGCAGCGGATGGGGGTGGAACAAGGAAGACGCAACTGAGAGGGACAGAGGGAGGAAGCGACAGGAATGCACTTAATAGAAGGAAAGAATGGCGATTTGAGAGAAAGGGGAAGAGGGCTGAAGACACTTCCCTCACTCCCTCCATCCCCTCTTTGCTTTATTGTCCCATTACTCCTTCCTGTCTGTCATTGCTCTTTCAAACCTGCCTTATATCCACTTACATTTTTCTTTCCAACTTGCTCCTTTCTCCATCTTCTTGTCCTTTTTACCCTTCCTTTCATTTTATCTTCTTATTTCTTTTAGCCCCTAAACAGCACGTAATCAATATTCAAACCTAACCATAATTCTAACTAATGCAAGAATGATTAGTTGATCAACCAATTTGCATCCTTATCAAACAGGCCTATAAGTCTCTACAGCCATGCTAGCAGCACTGTGAGGCTATACTAAGGCCAATGGTTAGCGCTAAACACAAAGTAAAGCTGATGGGAATGTCATTAGTTTTGTAGGTACTGGACAAATCAAAAATTTGGTGTGATGATGACGTGAAATAAAAAGTCACTGGATCACCAAAGTCATTATGATACATCATCTAGGGACCATGAATGCATGTACCAAGTTTCCTGGCAGTCCATCAGTGGACGAACCAACACTCAGACATCACAGCCTCTAGAATTACTGATCATCAAAATGATCATCAGTTGCAATTTCATCCCTATTTCTGTCCAAAAGACGTCAGAACTTGACCAGATGTCTCCACTTTGTAAATCCCCACACATCCATTTATTTACTACTGACAGTGCTTGAACTCCTGCTACAGTGACTGGACTCTACTACAGTGAGACGCTCTCACTTGAGTGGCTCCTGCTGTCGTTCGCGTTCTGTCAGACAGCAGCAGGTGCGACGGCGGTGAAAGTGAAGAGAAAAGAGGACACAAGAAATTACAAAGATTAGTAAGTGACACTGCTGGCCAACACTCAGGTACACGGTGCTGAGGTGAAGGCCTGAGCAACAGAACGCTGTGAATCACTGCTGTTCCTGCAGCATATGAGCCATGACAGCAAATATAAAATCTATATCTAGACCATCTGGATGATGGATGGGAAAATGGGGACAGTGTAAAAGAGAAATACAGAGGGATTGAGAGTAAAGCAGAGAGGACGGACAAATATAAAAGATAGATAGAGATAGAGAGACAAAAGGCATCTGATGCAGCAGCTGGGTTTTAATCTGCATGTTTTTGCAATTAATAATTTATCAAATTCACAGCTGAATTGGCAGTTGATATTAATAAAAAAATATGAGCTCAGTGGTAGTTGAAATGCTTTTGTTAAATAAGTAAGGCAGCATGACACACATGGGTTAAAAATATATACACAAGTCCTATTGATGAGATATACTGTACATTATAAGAGCCAACTAACTCTCTTGAAGGTTCAATAAAAAATTTTAATTGCGAAATTTCCAATGAAAATGGGCTAATATGCTGTGAAGTTTATTCAATGAGTCTTTTAAATGTTGCAATGATTAAAGCTGCTCTTTACAGGTTCATCGGTATGAGCGAATGCTTTCATTACACATAATTGGATCAATTGTAAAATATGGATTAGTACTAATATTGGATGTGGGACTATTTCCGAGGTCAAGAATAAACTGTCATGCTCAACATAAAACATTGTGGCTGCCATGTTTAAACTACTCAGTACTACTATTATGCAACATTTCCAGAACTTAGAGCACATTTTTCTCGACAGGTGAAAAATGAAATACTTGTGTGGACAGGACAGAGGCAGACACAAAGACAGCCTGAACCATTTCTTCCCAAATCCCCTCAATGGTCTCAATGCGGCCTCACTTATCATTCGCTCACTTTGGAATGAAGTTTTGCCCGCAGGGACGCTCCTCATGTTGGCGTGAAGCTTTGTATTGTCTTTCCAGCCTGGGTCTAATAAAGGAAGATGAGTCTGGGGACTTAGGGAAAAGGTGTCTAATAAAAAATCAACACTGCACTAATGCAATTACAATTGCACGGGGGCCGTGGAACAGATGGATGACTGGGCCACTATGTTGTAACTCAGACAGATAAAATTTACAGCTTAAGGTCAAATTCTGGGAACACACGCACACACACACACACACACACACACACACACACATTGACATACATACTCACACATGTAAGTACTCACTTAGAGTCATGGCACACTGAGAACACGTAGTTTTATCTAAAGGTGACAACATGATGAAACAATCTGCCCTTGTGGAAATAAATTGTAATTCCCCTTGTCTAGCGAGATGTCTTCGATCATTTGTCAAATATCATTTCACAAAGATACACACAGCAATTTCATCTCAGCTGATTATTTATCAACCACCTGTGACATGGATATGAAAAGCCATGCTGTATCATCTGTCAAATTACAATGTAATTTACTTGTCCTTCAAGCTAGTTGCTGTAATTGTACTATACAGAACACCAGCCTGTGTTCCCCTAAAGCAAAACCATAAACAGATTTGAAATAAACAAAGCCCATATCTTCTTTTCTTTCTCCTGAGGTCTTCCTAGTTGCAAATCACAATTTAATATTTAATGATGTAACATTGAGTATGTGTTGTTGTAGTATGTGTGTTTTTATCCTTTCAAGGCATTCGATTAACTCAGTAAAAAAGCTTGAGCATTTGAAATTTTCCTAATTCTAGTAATAACTTGATAATTCTAACACTGTGGCCCCTGGCGATATGAGTTTGTTCATTTCCGTCTCCATATAACTCATCATACCTCAAACTCCAGAGTAAAATTTCAATTCTTCACATTAAACACACCCGTAGAGCTCCCGTGATCGAAACAAGTTAGCTCTGCAAACCACATTAGAACTGAGTTTTTATGACACTTTGACGACTGTGTTTCCAATTGCGATGATACTACTGCCAAAGGTAGTAATATCAGGGTGTAAAAACATGCTGTTTTATTGAATATAGCCAATTAAAGTCCCCATGTTTGTGTAGAGGACGAAATCCCTGATGGCTGCAGATTTATACATAGAATATCTGCTGTGACACCAAAAACCACACTCACTCTTTTTAAAAACAAATTGTCAACTACTTGTTAAGTAGTAGGACGAGGAGGAAGCGGAGGCCACAGGAGGTGGTCAATTGGCCGAATCATGGCTTTGTGCACCGGTTGGAGGGGTAGCATTGCAAGACCTTGAGAGAACCCAGTGGCATGAGAGGTGTCACATTCTTCATGAAGCGGTATGACAAGGGGTGGAGGAATTAAGTACATTCAGAATGTGGATTTCCTCCTGACGGAGGCAAGCCATCAATCTCCAGATTGCTTGGTCGGAGCTCTGGAAGGCTGAGTCTCTCCAAACCAAGTTCCTGATCCAGTTGGTTTATGAACAGCCAACATTCACCACTAGGGTCTGGCAGAAACACCAGTGTTCACACTGTGTCTCAGAAGAGGACTCATGGAGCACATTCTACATAGTTGACCAATAGTGCCCCTTCCCTATGGTGCTACTGGTGGCATCCCATAGGTGCAAACAACTGCACCCAAAGAAACAATTGAAATGGGCTGTGTCAAGGAAGTGGGGGGGGTGGCACCAGTTGGGGCTGGCACCTGAAGATTGACCTCTGGAGGTAGCTCAAGGTCCCAGACACCATCGCAAAGACCACACACAGGCCATGCACGGTCCTGATGTCAGAAACAGTTGTCCCGCTAGAATTCAACATCTCCCGGAGAGACCAGGTGGAAGCAACAGTCAAAAACCAAAAAGACTAATCTGCTTCATCTGGACTGCATGGCCTTGGATTTCTTCTTATGAAACTACTGTTATACCAGCCAATCGTCCTATCAATGAGAATTTGGTGGGACGGGAGCATGTTGACTGACAACACGACCGACCACAAGCAGCCAATATCCTCAGAATGTTGCGTTCATGTAAAGCACCACTGCTCACAATAAGAATTAAATTGAGAAATTTAGTATTCGGGCCTTTAAACAATTTGCAGTGTTTGTGTGTTTTGTGTGGATCATGTGCACATGGTACTTATGCTCTCTGCTGGTGTAGCCACTTGTTTTATGTTTTATGCTGTTTTGCGCATTTTGCTGCGTGTGTTTTTGTGCCCCGGTCGTTTTGTGTGTTTGTGTGCGTATGTGTGTGTGTTTGAGTAAGTGTGTGTATCTCAGTGTGCATTTCCATCTAGATATTATAACCTGAAGGCTTGGTAATCCATCACACCAGTGTCGGGTGTAATATGTGACACATTCACCTGAGGAAACATTGTCACATTAGTCAGCATGGATCAGCTTCGCTCTTCATCTTGGCAAGCCTCTCTGTTTGCTACAAAGAACAAAACAGCTGCAATTAATAATAGCTGAAGAATGAGCTGGAGTTATGAGGTTTTCATACCGTGAATCCTTTAGGCCCACAACTATGTGGTACAGGCCTGTATATGCATGAATATTTGTATTTAAGTGAAAAAGATATGAGCCAAGGCACGTCCACAGATCATCCCATTTTAAAGTGCTAATATACCTCTTGCTGGTATAGCTTGCTGATTTGTTTATCTGTTTACCGAGCCATTTAACTTTGAGGTAGTTCAGGAAAATAGATGACTCTACTGAATGAGCAAAGAAGTCATTTTCATCAATAACGTAATGTAAAAAAAAAAAAAAAAAAAGGGGGAACTATAAAAAAACATGTTATGACAGATGAGAAAACACAAGAAAAAATACTTTCAAGCTGAGATAAGAAATTAGGAAAATAGATCAACTGCCACGAAAGCGCCTTTGAATTGCTATTGAAGAAATGTGGAAGCTTCAACAGAAAGCCTTTTGAATCTGTGTTTGAAGTGGATCGGGAAATGGAGATGACGTTTTAAAGACTGCTATCCAGCAGACTGCAGCCACTCATCCACGACACCTCAAAGGCTCTCGGTTTAAATCATTATCATCGAGAGCATCCAGAGGGAGGAGAGAAGAGGAGAGGAGAGAAGAGAAGAGAAGAGAAGAGAAGAGAAGAGAAGAGAAGAGAAGAGAGGAGAAGAGAAGAGAAGAGAAGAGAAGAGAAGAGAAGAGAAGAGAAGAGAAGAGAAGAGAAGAGAAGAGAAGAGAAGAGAAGAGAAGGAATACTTTAGGTCACCTGTGTAATCTAGTGTCCGTTTCTCTGTCCTGTTGTTCTGCTCCTGTGTATTTCGGAGCCTGTGGTGATTTCTGGCCTTAACTTTGCAATAACTCAGGACAGGTAAACCTTAAATGATTGGCTCCATTATTTAGTAATTTGGCAAAACAAAGGTGTTGTCATTTTTTTCCCAAGATTATGAATGTAGTCTTTTCTAAGGCAGCCACAGATACTGCAGTTGTGAACCTTTCCTTGGCTATAATTTGGAAAGAAGGCAAAAGTCATTATGTGCTCAGCTGAGAACTGATTCTCTGCCTCTGGCAGCTGAGGTGATGATTTTGAAATTGCTTCTGGCAGTTTCATTTTATGTTATATTGTAGCAAATAGGCTGACCCAAGAAGACCTCTATGTGAAAAACTACAGACCAAAGAAACAGATCTGACAACTTTATTTTCAAATGGTTCTTTAAGGAGGAAGACAGCACACACTTTTTCTATTGAATCCTCTAATTTTGCCACACTGTGAACATTGCTATACCATGTGTCTAGGGATGCCTATTGCAATCATAGCCTGTTATAGATACAGAGTTTGCACTCTCTATGCACAGTGCAGTGTATACGAATCTTAGTATTATATATTGCCTTATCTATCTTTGCCATGGCTATGGTACATTGTTTTTGTAACAGCTCTGAAGTAGTGGCCTCATCAGTGTTAACGTCAATGTTACTGTTAGTGCTAATGTTTTAGGACCGTGTGAATACATCACTCCCATTTAAAGAGTGTATTGCAGAAAAACATGAAAATAGGTATTACTGTATTTCTGTACTTATCCACTCAAACCAGCCCATGTGACCCTACCACAGCTCTGACATGTAGTTACATTTTGGAGAGGGTGCACAGCCTATGACATATTTATTGCAATGATGTGTGCAGGTTACGTAGTTTCGCCATAACCCCTTAACACGGGGCCGTAAATCCAGTTTAAGATCGGAATTGGTCTCCTTGCTGCCCCTGGTGGCCTGGTGGTCTCTGGGTGAAAACACAACACAAGCAATAAATGTGATTTATAGATGTAGATGTTTCCCCCCACTGGCCACTCAAAAACCTACTTGAACAAGTTACAAGAAAGTGGGATTTGTTCTCTATCTTTAGTATCTTTTGGCAGAACAAGAGAAAGGACCTATAAGGATTATAGATTTATTCCTTCCTTGTGTCTTCCCTTTAAGATATTTGTACATACTGTATGTGGTACACTGTAAGTGATTGCATTAAGTTAGGTGTCGTGAGCATCTTTCACACGGGGCCAATCACAACTTTAACAAAAGCCAGCAACGATTTGTGCACTTTGAACTCTAATGATAATAATTCAAATAACCAAAAGCTAGTTGTTTGTGAAGATGACTTCCTCTGAGGCCTCCAGTGAGTCAGTAAAAATGAAGCAGCTGTATTTCAGTCTCCAATCAAACCAGTGTGCTGGGCTCCAGCTTAGATACCAAATCAGGGACTGATTTACACTCAAGGTTACTGCAGCTGACCTGCTGGTGCGGGATAGAAGCCTGGCTACAGACAGGGCAACTATAACTTTGAATCAACTTCTACAAAGTCTACAATACAAAGCACGTGACACAGTACAACACAGCATTGACTAAAAAAAGATGTGTTAAGAAGTGAAGGAAAAGAGGAGTGAGGTCACAAACTTGGAGCAAGAAAAGAACAAAGAAAAACAAGAGCACGAGTAAGAATGGGTGTCGGAGAGAAAAACGTGTGTAGAGTGGTGAGGGAAGAGGAAGCGGGGTCGGAGGGTAGTATGAGAAGTGGAGTTTTGTGGAGAAGAACGCAAAGAAAAGGGAGAAGAGGGAGGTCAGAGTGGGAGTGAAAGTCCAGTAATTGCTTTGACCTTGAGCTGAGCCGAGGTGTAACTCAGTCAAAGCGAGTGATGAATTCCATGCCCTCGGCCCTGTCGCGGGAATAAAGTCGCCGCTTGCAGGGATTTTTGTTTATGACCGCTTGGAAAATAAACGCAGAAGGAGGACGAGGCTGGCTGAAAGGGAGTCTGCCCAGGGAAACTGTTAAATGGAAAAGGTGGACTGGAGGGGATGCTTAAAGCCCAGAGAAACAAGAGAGGCTGCAGTAGAAATATTTGTAACACGGTCAGGACAGATGGACTGTGCGACCTGTCAGACCGATGGTGTTTATGACCACTGATAGACCGAACACTGCAAAAGAACCCGGGGAGAGGAGCATTCACACTGCTTCTCTTTGTGCTCTCCTCTGCTCCGGAGTTTTCCACCAACGAATACATTAACAGGTTTTTCCTGCTCATTAAACTTTCATAAGGCTTATAGCTGCTACAGGAAAATATGCCATATTCTGAAATGGCTTGCACCATGTAGCCCCTCTGTATGAAAAATGATCTTTTATGAGCCTTGCTTTTTTTCTTTCATGCTGTTTTGGGTACCCAAAACATGTCACATTTTCAGTGGTAGCAGACATGATCCTTAAAGTTAAACTGAAATTGAATTTCATTTTCATTTGGCCAAGAAATACATGTATCCTCTTAGTGTTGGTTCACAGATTTATGGAATATAGAAAAAATATGCACATAAGCACCGTGTCATTATTGTTTATAAAAGTTAAGAATAATTCTTTATTCCACTACAAATTAAAGGCCTGCTTTCCTAATGTTACTTAATTCTACAAAGATATGCATGTGCTATCAGCAATACGTACTTCAAGGATCGAAAGTGAAGGTATTCATTATGTGGCAGAAAAGCGTCTTTCAGTGTTCACTGTCACGTATTTTGTTTCTGGATCACTGATGCTGGTGCAGGGCAAGTTAGCACTGCTGCCTCACAGCAAGAAGGATCCTGGTTCAAATCCGCTGGCCGGGAGGTTTGTGGAGTTTGCATGTTCTCCCCATGCTGGGATTGGCTCCGGCCCCCCCGTGACCATTAAGGATAAGCGGTATAGACAATGGATGGATGGATGTTGCAGGTGCGTTTAATTACTTTATATACTGTTTGCAAGAATTACCACCCAGGCAAAGAGGCATCCACCACCCAATCGTAAGGGGTCCCAAAGGCCTCACTTTAACTGTAAGGCAATTACTTTGAGGTAATTTGTTAACATGTTTATGCACCACTAAAGGGCAATCTGAACTAAAATGAAAAGGGCTTCAATGCGGCTCCTGTATTATCACTTAATCCTGTGTCAAAATGCGGTTTAATAATTAGTTTTATTATTTAGATTTACATTTTTTGATAACATACTTTGAATACATGCAAATTAACATAGCTTATGTTGGACCAGTAGCACGTTAAATCCAGCCCTGACTGCTGGGTGGTTTGACCTACAGTAATGAATCATTTTTCTTAATGTAAGTAGTCCCCTGTAGCTTTCCCCTGTAGTAAAAAGTACCATATTTCCCTCTGAAATGTAGTGTAAAGTGGAAGTATTCAAGGGAAGTTAAAGTTCATCTTGGTCTGATTATTTATGAGTCTTGTGAGAGCTCCTGATATTGTTACGCACTCCACAATCTGTGCACCGACCCCCACTGAAAATGTTTCCACCTACATGTTTCTAATAACAGACGCAGAAAAGCTCGGAATAAACTGATATAGTAGTTACGCTGTTCTCTAATGGCACAACTGCAGCCCCAGCTTCTTCTTCAGTTCAGTGGTCCTACCCACCACATGACTCCTTCGGGAACCAGCCGTAATTATCTTGTCATGGGGCTCGATTGGTGTGTTGAACACAACTGATTACAGCGAGGCTGATTGGCGCAAAATATAACTGGCTCCAGTTCCCCTAATGAAGAGGGATGTGAACTGGTGTCAAGCTGCTGTCACGCAGTAAATGCCAACCCACCTGTCAGCGCTGACACAGGAGCTGAGGTTGAGATGGGGGCCCTGATTACGCCTTATCATCCAATATCCGTATGATAAGTGTTTAACCACGACGGAGTGATGAGGATAACATGGAGCAGAGGAATCCAAGGAGGGAATGAAGGAAGAAAGAAAGGACAGCGGGGACAAAGGGCAGCATGGAGAGATAATGACAGAACGTGTGTGTGTGTGTGTGTGTGTGTGTGTGTGTGTGTGAGGGTGGAGAAAAGCAAGTAAACAAAATTGAATTGTGTGTGTTCTGCGGCTGAATACATTCATGCAAGCAAATACCACTCAGCTCCAAGTCAGTGGCTCCATGGATGGCAATGGCAGTGAAATATCTAATGAATCAATTGCCATGAAACATACATTCTAAAATTCAAGGCATTCAGGGTCCACAGAGGATGTGCCCCGCTGACTGTCATGATCCCCTGACCACATTTTTGTTCTTTTATTAAAACATCTTACAGACCCCTGAATGGATTGCCATGAAGACACATAGTTATGGTCCCCAAAGGATGAACCCTGGTGATTCTCCCTAACTTCATCTGGTGCAACCTTGTGCTCAATAACAAATGGGACTGCAGCGTGCTGAGCTAACACACTGAGCTAAGATGGTGGTAATGGTAAACACTGTAACATCAGTGCCTTAACATTATTATTGTGGCCATGTTAACAGTTTAGAGGTGATATTTATATATACGCATTTTATCACTACAGATCAGCAGTTGCAGCAGCTCAAAGTGAAGTAGGTGGAGACCAAAAATGAGTCATCAGTTATAGTTGCAGTCTTCGTTGTGACCCGTAATCTTTCAGGCTATCTTTCAAGCACACAGCACACACTCTGTGCTGTACCCGTCACCCTCCCTTTAACACATATGCAAACAGCTAAGACACGTTCCTCATAAAAAGCCTGTTTAACAATAAGTGTTGAGCAGAATGTGTCACATCTGCGGCTGGAAAGCAGGCGCAAAAGCCTCAGCGAATCTCTAAATCTGGGTTATGTTAGCTTGTGAGTTAGCGGTAACAGAGAGAGAGGGAGAGAGAGCAGTAAACACATTTGCACTCAAACTCGGAAATGAAAGCAAACTGGTCGTAGGTGAGGGTGTACACAAGGGCAGTGATTCTCGCCCACGCACAGCAGCAATCGAAGCAAAATACAGTTCTTTCATACTTTTGGAGTTTATCTCCGGACCAAGAAAAGAATGAGGAGAGAAGTTTGAAATAATGATGATGTAAGTGGCAGTGTTAAGGGGGGGAGGAGGAGGAAATGAGGGAGGGAGGAAGGCAAAGAGGACAGAGTAAAAAAAAAGCATGGATGGAGCGCAAGGAGGAAAAATAGAGAGAGAAAACATACGAAAGGGAAGGGAGAGAGTAACGGCAAGAGAGATGGAAAGATGGAAAAGCAAGAAGAAAGGTGTGGGAAGTAAGGAAGAAATGAGCAGATGGAAGAATAGAGAATAGGAACGAAACATACCAAAGAAAAGTGTGTAGGTGACAAACAATGCACTGTTTACCATATGTCACGCTGCTGATGTGTTGGGGATTAAAGCTTCGGTCCACATGAAAGAAGCAGCCTCATTATAAAGCTCCCAACATATTGCTACCTGGTAGGAATGTGAGGCAAACAAGCAACTGTACAGTCATCTGTGCAATTCTGTGACTAACTTCAAGATTTCAGCATCTCTCTCATGCACAAGCCTACATGCCCAAACACACCCCTTTTGATCAAAACTTAATCCTTCCTCTCCACTCTAATGAGATACAATGGAAAAGTATAATTAGGATGAAAATCTATGGCAGGAAGCACAGTAATAGCTTCAAAAGAAAAAGGAAGATTCTTTTCATTATTTCGAAACAGCAAGACAGACTGGTATCTCACCCGAGGGTAGCAGCTTGGGAGATAATTGGGGATTCATGATGTGATTGTGATTATTGATGAGAGGAGAGGGGATGGTTGGCCGCTGTTAATCCTGACCCGCCTCCAACAGCGCCGCCGCTGACACAAACAACAGGTGTGGACTTGCATCCTAGTGTTCATCCAGGGCTCTTAATGAATACAAATTCCTAATTAGGGGAGGACGGAGGCGCCAACACACACACACACACACACAAGCACAGACGCTGCAGATGCAAACGTATAAAGTGGCAGCTGGAGAATGCAATGGTGCTCCCTGCAGAATAGAAACACTGAGTGATGAGTTGGGGAGGAGAGAGTGAAGCTATGCAATCATTTCTTGTAGCTTACAATACAATCGATACTTCCTATAGGAAATACAGGGAATATCTTTACCACCTCAGAGAATGTGTAGTCTCAACCTTGGAAACACACACTTGACAAAACGTTCTCACCACAAGGTCCATCTAGGTGCTGCTCTGGAGATTTCAGTGGTCATTTTCAGTCATGTGCAAAGTCATCACAGAACTGGTGTTTCTGAAAACTTTCATTTTCCATGGATCCATTCTGGCTTCAAAATGAAAACTGAGAGTTCATTCTTAACCTAATATCACTGTATGCTACATCACAGCATTTATATCAACCAAGAAAATAATACATTGTGATTAAATTGGTAATTTTCTCTCCATTAGGTCTGCATCTGATTATTTTCATTATTTATTATTCAAATGATATTTTTGACCAACAATCCAAAACCCAAAGTTCTGTTGCCAGAACGTTTGCTTGAAAAATGACTTGAATCAATAATCATTCATTAAATAGTTGCTGCCTAATTTTCTGTTTTTCTAACTAGTTGATTAATCAACTAATTATTCCAGCTCTATTCTCCACTGAATGGTGATTCCACAAAAACATGTGAAAGGCTGCGGTCTTCATTACGTTTTAACGCACTCTCCCTGCTTAAATTACATTTAATGAGGTTGACCTGATAACATTTAGAATTTGTATCTTTGCTGTGATTGATTTTTAGTTTTGTTTTTAGCATAAGAAGTATTGATATAAAAGATGTAGTTGAGGCCGCACTGTTTCAACACTGGCTGTGTTTGCAGATCTTCCTGTAAAGCTGTTTTCAGAATAGATTGTATACAAAGTCAGTTGACCGACGGCAACTACGAGGATGCTTTTTTGCAAGTTAAGGGCATTTGAACTTTTGACTCCAGTTCATGAACGTGCAGGTAAAGAGGACCAAGAGAGAGCAGAGAAAAAGAGTCCCTGGTGTGTAAACTGTCCACCAGGTCCCCCAGGCAACCACTGCCACTTGTAAACCTTATTGCTATAAGTAGTAATTGAAGGACACTCATCTTTTAGAAACTCAGCGCCTCTCTCATCTGGAGTGAGACACTGGACTAAAAGAGGATGCCATTCGGACATATGAATGTAGTAAATCAAGATGAAACCGTTAAAGTTGGGGAGACAAAAATACGGCTTTGAAAAGTGGCTGGAATGTGTCTGCTTGGTTCCAAGTTGAAATGATGCCCAGTGTCCTTTGGGCGTTACAAGAATCTCTGGGTTTACACTCCTGTCAAGCAGGATTGTGGTCACTTCATCATAACATGAGCACCTGCTCTAACATTCGCTGTCCTTTGTTCTCCCCCTCTCTCGGTCTCCACTTCGTCCCTTTTCAGTCGGGCTCAGGCAAAATCCCCTCACCTCCGAAAAAAGAAACAAAAACCCTGACAGAGAAGTAAAATGACCAGACAAAATAAAACAAAGTAAGACATGCCAAGGACAAGACAAGCCTCGCGGTGCCAGCCAGCTTAACAAACTGTCTCGCTACAGCTTCAATCTCCTCTATTGATTTGCTGACAGGGGATCTTTAGCCCCGAGTAAAACTGATCCATTCTGGACTCCACTTTCTGTCAGCACTGTGCATTTTGAAAAATCTTATTAAATATTTACAACTGGGCAAGAGTTATCACAACCACAATTCTATTAGTCTGATTCATCACTTAAACATCACTAGCTTATCCATTTGGCTCTGCTGTCACATTATCTTTAGAGACAGACTTTCATTGTTGCCTTTAAAAAAACACCAATTTATAAGATCAGTAGGATCATATTCAAAAAGGAACATCATGACAAATAACATTTGATGACAGATAACTCAACAGACAGTTGAAGTGTTGTGGAAGGCATTAAGGAATTTAAAATATGAGCAAATTATGGAAGTAAAGGCACATTTAGAGCCAGCAGTCATTTCCACAGTAAAGAGGAGATGATACAACAGTGGCTTGTGAAAGCACAAACTCCCTCAGTGCATCTGAGCGTTGAGCTTAAATGAAGTCCCACTACAAAGTGAAGCGTTGAAGCCTTTCAACATTAGATGAAAGAAAGACGGAGGCATGAGATGCGTTATGAGACATGTCGTCACTCTGTGTAACACCACAATGTAATTGAGTTAAGCCCCTTTAGTCCACTGTTGCCAATAACCTGCTGTAAAATCCTATTTGGATTACATAGTAATCTGTCTAAAGAATGAATTTATTTGTCCCATGCGGTGACGGGAGCATCCATGCCAGAGCCCAGAAGTCATTTTAGTGGGTACAGAGCATGCTTTAAGCTAAATGCTAACATAAGCAATGCTAACATGAGCATGCTAATTTCAGCATGTTAAAATGTCATCAGCACTAAGCACAAAGAACACATGAGTCTTTGTAGGTATTTGGACATAAACTGAAGTACTGGACAAATTCAAACTTTGACTTGATGATGGTGCTAAAGTAAATGAAACGTGAACACGATTCATCCTGAGGAGAACACGACTGTCCCAACCAAATTTCATGGCAAATCCATGTCATAGCTGTTGAGCAATTTCATTAAAACCACAATTGTCAACATCGTGGTGGTGCTGGGTGAGACATGGTCAGAATTATTAGAATTTATCATCAAGGACCATGGTGTAGATTAATCAATAATAATACATCATAATTTATTGGCTGATTTTATTTTGCTTTAATAGTCTGAATCAGAGTAACTGATCTAGTAACGAAAGCTTTAAAACCAAGGGCCTTGGGAAAAGGGAGGTGCCAACCTTGACACTCTGATATCAAAACTTAAATTCACTTCACTACACTTAAGTTGGGCCACTCTACACATACAAAAACATGTTTTCACCTCAATTTATGTTCCCTAGACTGGATACGCGTGTGTTTCCATCCACCTGCAACTTTTTATTGACTGGATATACAATCGTGATGACTCTAAAAATCACTTCCTTTTTTTTTTTTAACAGTGACAGGAGGTAGTAAAATAGCAGAGATGCAGTCATTAATTGGTGCTTGAAATCTGAGGCGCAGAGCTCAAATGAAATAAAATAATCTTTCAAACTAGCGAGGATGCATCTCTGCTGTCACTGCCTTCATCCTCCGCTCCATTCGTCCAGTTGTCTTCCTCCTGAAACTCTCAGCCAATTAGAGTTAGTTGTGAGACGTTGTCCGTCTGTCAGCCGCCAAAAGCTTTCCAAAAATCCCCCCGGACCGACTCTGTGAACATGTGTGTGTTTGTGTGTGTGTGTGTGTGTGTGTGTGTCCCATTGTCATCAGTTGCTCCCCCTGACTTAACTACCTTTCACTCTTTTGCAGTGAGAACTCAAGATAGTGCTACATAATACTGCTCCCACGTTTGCACAAGTCACATGGATATGCACGGACACACACACACACACACACACACACACACACACACACACACACGCACGCACGCACGCACACACACAAAGCCAATGCCGAGCTGAGCTGAGCTGTCTCTCATTTTCCACCCACCTCTCGCTCTCGGAGACAAGTGAAGTTAAGTCCAAATATAGTGCGGCTGACAACACCCTTCAATGCAACCTGCTGTATGACCAGCTTGACAAACACTGTCAAATCAGCCCGAGATCCAATGAACTGTACGCACAGACATGCATGGGTGCGAAACACATAAAATGTGCAACATAAAATGTGTGAAGTATATTAATAAACAAGCAAAGCATCAGCTTCTATAGAGCAGCGGAATTTGTGTTAAAAGGTTAATATATTCTACTTGGTTTTTATCGAGGGTGATATGTATCTGATTAAAAAGTAGATGCCTTGAGGCAGGGAGAAGTGCGAGGCGTCAGCTTTGTGTAAGGCAGCATGAATTCATCAAGACACCTCCGACAGATAGATATAGAGATGGAAGTCATTCTGTGATGAATAACAAGCACGCAATGAAAATCATTCCCCATGTTTGCATCAAGATACGCTGTTGGCATCAGTGTGTCATTATTTATGAAGGCCTGACAAGCTACCTATCACCTCCCGTTTTTCCAAAGGGACACTGTGATGTGACGCGGATGCTCACATCACTATGCTACATGCTACACAGCACAGTTATGTCCACCTGTGTTCATGATAAAGATTAAAATGACATTGTCATGGCATGATGATACATGATACATTGTGATTAGAGGGTCAGAGACATTCAATTGTGTTTGTGACCTGGTTTCTACAACAAAAACAGGAATAATAAAATGAGCCCATGGAAACATAATCAATGCCCGAAGCGATGTCGTTAGAAGCTGATTCAGCTGCATCTCAGTAACGTTAATCACTTTAGCCAACATTACTAGCTCTTGGATGGAAAAAAAGCTTTACAAATTGAATGCATTCCCACAGATAATTAACATATTTTAAGCTGGGACAAACCACTAAATTCTCTATTTATAATAATGTCAGCTAACAATAAAGTAACACTAGGAAAGGCAACAAAATGCAGTGTTAGCATTACATTTACCTGTCTTTTGTTGTTCAAGGGCTGTCAGTAAGTTAGCTGCTTGTCTCAAGCTACACTGAATCGTACAGTAACCGGTAAACAAAGCCTTTTCCACTGACTTTGCAGTGCAAGAAAACCCTTCTAACCCACTATTTACCTGTAGGATGAATGCGAACACTTTTATCAAAGACGGCAACGACTGTAGCTTCAGAATATTGAGGAGACATACCAGTAAAGCATGCACAATGAAAATCACTGAAGTCTAGACTAGATTGAAATGCCTTTAGGTTTTTTAAACTAAAACTCACAAAAGTCAAAAATGTCTAATGTCTGACTTAAAAGAAAAACTAAATCAAAAATAATGTGCCATAATTGACCTTGTCGTGTCTTCCAGTATGAAGCTGTGAATCTCTGCGTATCCTCGTGTCAAATACAGAAAATGAATCTGATTTTAAACAGCCTTTATTGTCTGCATGGTAAGAAGAAAGCCTAGATTGATGGAACAGTAGAAGGAAATGAAAGGACTTTCAGTGAGTGTGAAATGCAGATGGAGGGGGAGAGAAGGAGCTGACTACTGCTCTCCAACACTGCACGCACGGCGAACAGTGGTGCTGGCTAACCACCAAACCGACAGAGAGAAAATTTCCCTGCTGAGGCATTTTGAGAAGCATCACAAAAACATTTCTCTCAGCGGAATGTAGACGCTGTGACGGCTTGACAAAACATCTCGAGGAGCAGCGACGGTTTGTGAACATGCACACAGCGATAGTCTCACAGAAAGAGAAAGTAAATCACTTAGCATTGCTTCCTTCGCTCTTAATCTGACAGGTGTCAGCCATGAGAAAGGAATAGGAGGGAGACTCTCGGAGCGCCTTGTGTTTTCTGTCTTTATTCAGTGGTGCGATCCGGACTGCTATGAGAAGCAATAAAGATGTAGGAAATGGTGTGTGTGCGTGCGCGTGTGTGTGTGTGTGTGTGTGTTTGTGTGTTTGCTTCCGTCTCTCTGTCTATCTGTGGCGCGTCTGCAGCAATTTCCTGTGAAGTGTTTTGAGTTGAGAGATGAAAGTGAAGGCTAGTTCTCTTGCTCCTACTTCTCCCACCCTGCCTCTTCTCCTTCATCTCACCCTCCACCCGTCTATGACAATCTCTCTGAAATGAGGCCTTTCAAAACAGAGAAACATTAATAAAAAATAAAAAAAGAGAGAGAGAGAGAAAGAAGGAGAGAGAGAGAATAGGAGAGGTAGAAAATAAAAGACAGTGATGAAAAGAGGAAAACTGAGCAAAAAATGCATCAGTCTGTAAAGTCAGTGAGGTGTTTGGAGAAAATGCAGGGGAGAGAGAGAAAAAGGGGGAGATGGAAGGATGCGAATAAGTCAAAGAAACATGCACGCAAAGAAAGGAACAGAGTTGGAAGGGTGAAAGGAGGAATGGAAGAAAAGTACAGATTTATAGTCTAAATTCACAGGAAGAAAGAATGAAAGAAAGGAAACGAATCAAATGAAAGTAAGGACGGTAGGAGGGAGGCAGGAGGGAAGAGTGGAAGAGAGAAAAAAAGGAGAGAAGGTAATGAGGCATGGGGAAACAAGACAACAAAGTGCAGAGTGTGTGTGTGTGTGTGTGTGTGTGTGTGTGTGTGTGTGTGTGTGGTGAGTGAAGCAGCCTCAGACCAGCAGCACCAACATTTGCACGTCTCACCATGACCGATCTCTGCAGACACACAGAGGGTCACTGTGACACATTTCACATTTCTCACGGTCAAACTTTTTGTCAAACTGAGACTTTGAAATAGAAAGAAAGTGTCACGTTGTACTGAGCACACACAGCTGCAGCTCTCCCTGGGACGGCCTGATGGGTGCTAGCCTGGGGCGATGTATGGCCAGGCCTACAGCTCAGGGCATCCTTTGGAGGGAAAATGTCTGTCCACCTGTCCGTATACCCCTGCCTTCTTTGTCTCCCTTTTTTTTTTTTTAAAAAAAAGCAGAGGATGAGCTATTGACTGCTCCCTACGGTGCTAAAAGCTGAGCCAGTTTCTAAAAAATGTGTCAGGCTTCCACACAAATGAATTGCACACCAAATGGCTTTTCACAACAGCTGTAGCCATGACAGGCAATGCCCCGCAGCGCCTGCTGAGTGACACATGCAGAAAGAAGAAGAACCCGACTGAAAAATCCTTTTAGAGGTGAGCAGGAGTGCACTGAGGAGCGATTCAGCTCAGGTAGACTTAAAGATTGTCGGTGATTACTCTGGAGGCGGAGAATAACATTAACTTCATTAAAATGTAATTGACTGGGTCTGTGATCACACTTTTCCACAAGCTAATACAAACGGCTGGATGGTCAGCAGCTCTTGACATTTCGCTGCCTGATCTCAGTGTGATCACACCTGGCTGGGAGCATGTGGCATTTCAGGGAGTAATAATTAGTCTGCTACACAGTTTTTCTTTTTGTCTGTGTCAGTGCGCTGTGGCATTAAAAGGGTTGAGGATTTACTCCGGCTCTTCAAATTTTAGAACCTCCACTCGTGCGATCGTTATACACTCTCGGCTGCAGGTGACATTTGCAAGCAATCAATAATTAGATGTGCCGTGTAATTTTGTTTCTTGAGTAGGACAGCGGTGACATTAAAAAGATACTCTTAGTTCCTCTGGACAAAGGGACACGAATCTGTCTTATCTATCCAATCTGGTCCGTTCTTGACCTACAGACACTAACAGCTTTATTCAAAATGACAGGACGGCACAAGCTGCCTCATACAAACAGGTTTATTCTTCAAGAGTCGCTCTGATTGGTTGTATTTAGAATGTTAGGCATGTTATACAAATGATGAAGAGATTGTCTGCGAGGTAAAAAACACTTAAAGGTGAACTCCACACTTTATCTGTGTACGCCAGGTGTTGGGGAGCACTACTACATGTGAACACAGTTGTATAATCTGTTCTGTAGCTCTGCAATGTTTCACCATGTGCAGCGGTGAATCGTTGCACTGCTCTTTAACCCTTTAACCTCCTCACCAAGAAAAAAAGCAATGAAAAAATGTATTCTTTTTTGTTTCCTTGGGGCACTAATAACAAAAATCAATGTTTTTTTATGAACAGACCCCACATTTTTGGAAATATTGGCCTCGACCGAACGGTTGAGATGTCGTCAGTAAAACATGTTTTCAATAAGATATAGTGAGTCAAAATGTGAAAAAAAACTAAAAAGGCAGATTTTCACATTTTGGGAAATAAGCTGTTTCACTTTTCTGCTGAAACATCCAATGAAAGCACTGATAGCATTCTCATGTCTGAACACTGAATAGAGCTACAGCTGAGCTCTAGTTGTAGAGCTAGTTGACTTAAAACAGGGGGGAAAGCAGCCAGCCAGACTCTCTCCAAAAAGCCATCATCAGTGCTAATGATCATATATCACCGACAGGCATCTACTCGTGTACAGGTGAGCTGAAACAAACTACTTCATGTGAGTGTAGTCCTCACTATGCAGCTCCATATGTCTACTAAGAATGTGCACCCTATTATGACAGCTTCAGCGAAGTGAGAGAAGCACTTTAGGATGTTGACATGTTTAAATATGTTGCTGAATGCTGCTATGACAGAAAAAGGAGTCTGCGCTGCGACTGTCAGCTGTGTAGAGATGTGCTGCATGTGCTGCCGTACGAACTGATTTGCGCCTGAAGCCTTTCGAAATCAGCTTAGACGCGCATATTTTCCAAGCTCATGCATGTCGGGCCCTGTCCAGTGGGCCTTTGCGCTCACACGCTCAGTTCGATCGGCGGCTCGATGGCCAAGTTCAGCTTAGACAAACGAGCAGGAGAGACAATGCGGTGAAAGTAATGCATGCAGCAGCAATCCACAAACAACTCAACTTTGACTGTTTCCTCACTGGGTTCACGCTCATAAGATGGAGCACACTGTTGTTTCAACATCCATTCAGTGTCTAAATATTTGCTTACAGAAAATCCTGTGCGTCACTTCTGATTGGTTATTAAATGCTGCCTCATGGCTTTCTGAACAATATGTTTCCCTGCCGTGTGCTGCAGTGTTGACAAGTTTGGAGAAGCACCCGTCTAACAGAGATGTTCTGGCTTGTACTCGCATCATCACAGCGAGAGCTCTCACGGCTCCTCTTCCCTGCCTGTCTGTCTATCTGCCTGCCCGCCTGCCTGTCTCGTGTCAGGCTTAGGCCTGTGTCAGTTAGAGGAGCGCAGGTCGGCGCTGGGCTGGAGGGGTTGGTCTTAAGGCTTTGTCCACACATCACCACAGCTGATTGCTCCTCTGGATGGTTGGGATTCTCAGCTAAGACAGGGATTACTGACCCATGTCGGCTCTCCACCTTTACAGCAGCCACTTCACTGTTCACTCAGTCTGAACTTAGACGCCCCAGAGGATTGAAAAGGTGTGTGTGTGTGTGTGTGTGTGTGTGCGCTTTAGTCTGCTTGTCTCTAAAACCCTAAAAAGACAGCTTAAATATCTCTTTCAACAACCAAAGAAATGTGTTATATCTGCGTGGTAAAGTGTGTGTATGTGCATGAGAACACACACAAACACTGGAATGACCCAAACATAAAGCTCCGTAAGTCTCTCTAGGGTGAAGGATTATTTATCACATGATTACGGTTCAATTGCAGCATTTTGCATAAATCCAATGTTCTTCAAACTTCAACTTATAGGCCGATACTTTACGAAATCCTCTGTCTGCAGTCTTCTTCCCCGTGGTGCACTTAAAACATATGTCCCTCCAACCAAGGGATGGGGACATTAGTCAGTAACTCTGTCCCAGCTCACAGTAGCAAGACAGACGTGCTGCCCCTCTGCCACACCAGAGGGGAAGCAGCGAGTCTCTAATTCCCCCTTATCCCACTTTTAGTCGCTGCTGTGTTTTTCTGGATACTTTCTTGTTGCTGCCACAGAGAAAGACGGAGAACCCCCCCCCCGACAAGATGTCATCGTCCATCGTCAGTAGACATAGTCCAACCCCAGTTTTTACGCTTTGTGTTTTGCACGGGTTAAACAAACAAGATATGTGTGTTACTTGCTGAGCGTTAGAGGTGCCTCTAGGCTGGTGGTTTTCCTTGTTTTCTGGATTTTATCATGAGCTACGCTATGTGGCTGCTTGCTGTAGCTTCATGCACAGATGTGATGATAGTAATAATCTCCTCATCTAACTCTCAGCAAGATAGCAAATATGTGTATTCCCCAAAATGTAGAACTGTTCCTTAAGTGAAGCTATTCTTTCATTCCACAAGTGCAGGTTTGATAAACGTTCATTGTTTAAGAGTTTTATAAAATGTCAAATGCCTGTTTGCCCGTTCCAGCTTCTCAGATGTGATGATCTGCTAATGATTTGCTGCTGTCTAAATATATAGACATTATAATTAGTAGGCGTCTAGATACTGCTTCTCATATTGATAATAATCCGCCGGTCTACTACATTGCCTGCTATGATTTTCATCATTGACAGACGAGACACTAAACACATTGTGGGATCTATACTCTGTCACGTGAATGGGACACAGCACAGGACACAAAAAACGTTTTGATTCACAGATTAAAATAAAGTTTAGATTCCCTGTTGCAAAGTCCAACAACTCAATAGCTGACATTCCAGCGTGTTTCACTCTACAGCTCAACTGCTAACATTCCAGTCTACAGTACACAATCAAGCCATCTCATTCCGCTATGAAACGGGCTGAAGTTTCCATTGTGTCAGGGTAGTTATTAGCCCCACAGACAGACAGAGGCAGCCAAGAGAGGAGTTAGGGCTGTCCGTCAGCCTCTAATGTCTCTACACAACAGCCCAAACCTAAACTGACAGGCACACACCACACTGACAGCACACTAACAACACACTATTGTTCCCCCACAAATGGCCAGGACACACCTTTCAGTGCCAACAGACAGAGGGAGTGTGGCAGAAAGAGGACGCTCAGAGACAACCGTACACTGTGGGGCTCAGTCGAACCTGCACACATGTAACACATAGATAAGGGTTGGGCCACACGGACACAAGCTTCTTTATAAACTTTTATTCTGTCATACTTGTGAGATACTTGCATCGAGAGACTAATGGCAGAATAACCTAAAGTTATTTGTTCAGGGTCGTTCCTTGATCACAGGGTCGGTGGTTCGATCCCCAGATCCTCCTGTCATTGAGCGACCCCAACGTTCCCGATGAGTTACTTTTTTTATACAATTGACCGATTCTGATTCCAGTCTATAATGTTTATCGCAACAACAGGTTTTTCCTTTCACTCGATTAACTGAGTTATGACCTAGAGAATTATTTTTAATGCTAATTGCGGCAATCTGTGGGCTGCGTGTCACAGTGGCACTGCGGCAGACTGTGATGAAAAGAGGGCTAAATCAGCAGGCCAAGCTACAATAACTAGGTTCCCTTTGTTTTCAGAACACCTGCATGCACCTGTCCCTCTCTCTCCCCACATCGCCCCGTCAACTACAAAGCAACGTCACATTCAGTCATACCATATAAAACTGTCAGGACATATGAAAACAAAAATGAGCTCTTTAGAGAAATCTGTCAAATTCTTCCTGAATAGCAAAGATGGAAAATTATTAACACTGTCTATAGTGGTAATCCTGAATTCATGGAATTGTAGTCACAGTGCGTATGTAACTCTTGTGTGGAGTTAAGTATAGTATTTGTGAAAAGAGATCAAGAGATTCTGCTTCTATTGAAACTCTATTGATTAAAACTGAGATGACCAAGTGGTTGACACACACCTGGAGGAGAAGGGGTTAAGATACAAGGACAACGTGTCACAATGTCAGCATTTGTATTTAAAATCAAACTACTGTTCAAATGTGCAGAAAAAGATTATTCTGACCAGCTGCATGCCCTGTTGCTCGAGCAGTAAACCAAACCATTGGTCTCTTTGCTAAAGCAAAATGGAGAAAACTAGCGCAGTGATTGGATAATCATTCTAACTGGGCTCTAGTGACAGCTGAGAGGTGATAAGGGTAGCATTTATTTTTTTAATAATTGATAATGATAATTAAACCGTTTATATTGTTACATTACCCAACCCTGTATGGATTGGAATAGACATGTAAGCATTTCAGCCACCTACACACACACACACACACACACACACACACACACACACACACACACACACACACACACACACACACACACACTCAGGCACATCTCTTAGCTGTGTCCTGTCATGCACTCTTCCCTGTTTGCACTATGTTTCAATTTCTCTACACACACACACATTCTTGGGGAGCTGTCGCAACAGCCTGTCCTCTCAGGGTGCTATCCAGTGGAAGCCTTCCAAAAATATCTGATCCCCTAAAGGCATAGTTCACTCAAAAGAAGTCTGCTGATGTTTTCCAAAGGGCATCTGATCTCAGGCAGAGTGCAGCACCACACACTGTCAACATGCATCTGGTTTAATGAGAAGGATGATGAGAGTATGAAGACGCCCTGTGTCGCTATGTAAACGCTTTGCCTGATGTGGAAATGAGAATTTCACTGCATTGCACATTCATCAGCTGCCATTTTAACAGAGCAAAATTAGTGTGTGTGTGTGTGTGTGTGTGTGTGTATCATTTTGGATTCTTATTGCCTCAGCCTGTCATTAACCTCTCAGTATGTTGTAATAGCCACTGACAAATGGGATGGCGGGGGGGGGGATTTCATATAATAATGCTTGTCTATCTAGCCAACATTGTGTATGCAGTGATGAACATTGCATTCTGAGTAGGATCAGACTTATTGGATTTTACTCATTTTTTGACTGGCACTTGGGTTGAGTCCAATGCGAGGGTCAGGAGACATAATGGAACAGCATGGGAATAGTGCTGTTGCATCAAAGATGGAGTGAAGGAGAACCAGCGGAGGCTCCGTCTGATGTCATCCTACCTTCTGTCGAATCTCTTCTTCCATCTTGATGGGGGAGCCAAATTCAGCGACCTGGCGGACCCCCTCGCTGGCGTAGCCTCCGTACTCCCAAAGCACGTAGCTTCTGGAGTGAGATGCACCGATCAGAGCTGACCAGTGGTTGGCTCGTCCTGGGAGACAGGAGCAGCAGAGACAAGCAACTTTAGGTTTGACTGGTTTAAATTCTGATAAGTAAGAACAGAGTGAGCTGTGGTTGACTGAATGAGGAACCAGCATGACGTGGACGTCTTTGGCTACTGTAGCTACTCTGTTGCAGACCGATTAGTAGGAGATTAGTAAATTGAAAACTTTATTAATTCAGCCATACATTGTGCTAATCTTAGCTTATTTTATGCTACTATCAATCAGCAGTAAGTGATTTATCCAGAAGCAACACAGAAGCAGCGGTAGTGGTTGCTATGAGCTAGTGATGTTGTGGCGTTGCTAGGCAACAAGTGGAGACTAGAGGAAGTCACTGTGTCTGGCCAAGAAACAGTCCGGCACATCACCCCCTGTTAAAGCACAACATGTACTTTTAACACTTTTGTACAGATTAAACAAAGGAAATAAAAGTGTGTTAGCTTTGGACAGTCATTATGCTAAGCTAAGCTAACCAGCTGCTGAAGCTTCATATTGATCTAACCCTCATCATGGCAGCAATAAGTGTATTTCCCAAACTCTTTCTTTAAGAGTTTTGATTTCAGTAAGTACACTTGGAATAACCTGTGCTGCTCTGTTGATCTTATCCATACTTCCAACATTTCTCTGTCTTTTGTTGTGTTCCATCAAAACCCTTTTTCTGCTGTAGCTGTCATCACGCTCGATAGCTTCAGCTCTCTACTTGGTTGTGAATGTGCACACTTGTTCTGTGAATGCATAGTGTGTTAGTGTGTGGCCATTGCTTGAACTCACTTGGGTAGTCTTTGGGATGGACTTTCTCTGACCAGTTGCCGTAGAAGGTGAGTCTGTACTTGGCTGTTCCACAGGCACAGCACTCCATGGCTGGAGCTTCTGTGGCTTCACCGAACACACGCTCTACAGGGAGACAGGGCGTGGATGTGACAACACGCTCTAACACACACCCATATGCAAAGATTTATGTGTTGACCTGATGCAAAAGCCCGATGAATTCGGGAGCAAACAGACAAACTGCTGTGCGAGCTTTGATACAAATGCACAATTGCATAAATTACCACATGACTGACTGCAACATGGAAACAGTGAGAATGTCTCAGAATTACACTGCTGCAATAAACTGATATTTAAATGACACATTAGCCTTGAGAAAGACTCATAAATATTCAAATATTGGCCTCAACCAGTGTTTTGCAAAGATAGGTCAAGGTGAGTACTTGAATATTTATGAGTTCCCAAATTATTCGGTAGAAATTCTCACTTGACATCTAAGTTATAGCAGGATGAGTAGGCAAATTGAAAACAGGACGGCTTGATTGGCTTGCATAATAGCCTGGAAAATTAGATTCTGGTGAGGAGAGGAAGATTTTGTGAAAGTAAAATTCCCCTGAGATTAAGTTTGTAAGACCATGTGTCCGGGCCCTGGTTTTTATTGTACAATAAACATGTGCATCAGAGCTAAAAGAGTCCCATCACCTCACTGTCTCAGAGGTGTTAAGTGCTTATTTGGGGAGCAGAGAGCTTTCCAACTCTGGCATGGCATTTTTCTCTGCTGTGAAATCACAGGTAACATAAAAGCCATGGCGCTGCTCTGTGGCGAAATACAAAGGAATATTTAAATTCTCCCAGGAGATCTGTTGTCCTCACTGTTTACCCCCACTGCCTCTGTTGGCTTCATATTTTTTTTTTTAAACATGGCATGAAAAGGCTGAGCTGTTGTGGGCTGAAAGGGGAATAAAAATGACAGATAGAACAAGGGATAATGGCACCATGATGAGCGGTCAAGGATGAAAAGATGAGCAGCCAACTAGGGGGAGGAGGAGATAATGGACAGCTGTCATTACCTTTCTCACACAGCCGAATGGTGAGAGAGCCTTCATCCTGGAAATAGATGATTCTCTTCTGGACAATACTGGCCCTGGAGAGTTAGAGAGACATCGTGAGACAGGAAAAGGAAGTGGAAAAACTGAGAAATTAAGGGAGAAAAAAACTGAAAGAAAGTTGGATAGTAAGAGAGAGCAAAAAGGGCATGAGATGGATAGTGTTTTTCCTGTTTTGTTATTTTTTCAATATCTGATCCATGTAATCCTTCGGCGAGAGGGGAAGGTAATGGGTTCCCCGAGGTTTCATGGTGGACATGGACTACACATCTTTTCACAACAACAGCTTTTTATTCTCCCGACCTCATGACACAATCTCACTGCTGCAGTATGAAATGCAACAGAGCAATCATGCCCACGGACATCAAGAAGAGGGAGCTGGAATTACAGTCGGAAGAGGAATGTAGCTCTTCGCACAGGCTGTGCACCGAGCAGAATTCTAACTTATGAGCTTAATATTGCCTGAAAATGAAACTTTCCCAATGGAAATAGGTTGTTTTACCAATACCAGTTACAATCCTCTTCAGTCAGACCTGTAAAACTTTGCCTCATGCCACTGCCATGGAATTGACTAAGACGGTGGAAGCAGTTGGAGGAACAATAAGGTCTGGTGGCCTCGCAGCGTTTTTACAATAACTGTGCAATAGTTTTACATTCCATCGCAACAGAGTTGCATGTCCTCCCACTCCCTCCCGTCACTTTTGCATTCCCTTTGAATAGTTTTGAAAGTTTCCACAAACATTTTTCTCAGATAAGATGCTTCCTTTCACCACTGTGCCACCATAAACTGTTCAATGAACTAGAAAAAGCTGTGATTTAACAGATTTTTAGCCTTTTACATGAATTGTCAACCATGCAAAAAAATAAAAACCGAAAAAAAAAATGGATCAATTTATGTTATGGAAGTCTGTGTGATGTTTTATTTCTCCACCAGATTCTTAAACTTTTTTTTTTTACACCCCAGGGATCCAAGCTCATGAAAACATTTCAACATTGGTCCAGAAATATTCCTTATGGAACGACAGTAAATCTTGACCACATGTCACAAACCTTTTTGAACTGATTGAACATTTCCAGTTAGTGACTGAGTTTGCCAACAAACCAACTACAACAGAAAAAAAAATTCTTCTAATAGAACCAAACTTACTTGTTCTGCTTTGTTCTGGAACATACTTTGTTCTGACAAAACTTCATGACATTTAAGTTAGCTGTACAGTTCCTCATTTTGTTCCACACATGTGAACTATTGCCCTGAGATCTGGTCCAGTGCAGCGAAAAAAAAAAGTCGTGCAGACATGCAGACTGTTCAGAATCTGGCAGCACTTCATGTCCTGAAGCTTCAGACGAGAGGCTGAGAGATGTGTGCTAGTCTCTTCTGGCTGAGGGTGGAGGAAAGGCAGGTGTGCAGTTTCTCAACCTGCTCCCGGGTAATATGTGCAAGACAGAGCCAGCGGGGTAAAGGAGGTCTCCCGCCACCCAGAACTAACAGGTTAAGAAATGCATGTGCAAATGTATATGGAGACGTGTATGATCTTATATTCAGCTATGTTTGGTTATGTATAGAAAATTGTTGCAGTTTCTTTTTTCTGTGGACTCCCGGTGGAGTAGCTGTTGCCTTGATAACAGAAAATACGTAAGTAAACATGAACTTCAGTTTGGGCTTTGAGATAAGCCTCGGCGGTGCATGGCCTGAATGGCAATGACACAGACAGCGCACCGACAAATGTCAATCAGACAGGTGACTGACAGGCAGGAGCACATGCAGAGGAGACAACGTGTATGGAAATGTCCTGCTAACAGTCAGCTGGCAGTGTAAGCAGATGTTGGTGCGAGGAAGAGCCACTGTAAGAGACATAAGACTCTCCCCCAGTTTAAAAAACACTTCCCTTGACTTTGACAAGCAAAAACACTTTTATGCCCAAATTGATGAAAGAGTCCGAATGCCTAAAATGTAGCAAGTCTTTCCCTAAAGAGACTGTAATATATAAAATGTAATTGTAATGAAAATATTATCAAATAAATTGAAATACACAAGGATTAAATAACTCCTATTTAGCCTTGGTGTCTCAGAAGCAAGATCTTCCCAGTGTCTCCACATCATACAGCAGAGAGACATAAAAGCAGGATATGAAAGTGAGCTGAGCAGCACTGACTGTGGAGACAGAGGAGGGACTGGCGACATTAAGTAGGAGTTATTGGTTATATTGCTCCTATAAATCTTACACAGACTGAATGGTGCAATATACCCTGCAACATGGGTTGACTGCTTGGGCATGAAATTGAAAAACAAAAGTGAAATATACGGACTATCATAGAGCTGCCCTTGATAGTTTTTAAGCAAATTTTGTAATAGTTTCAATGAAGCTGATGGTCAATTGGCTTATTATCAAATAATTCATCCATAAATCCAACAATATCTGGTTAAAGGAATTACGTTTTTACATCCCTTCACTGTGAGCTTTCAGAGAATGTTTCAAACCTACAGGCACACTGACTGCCTGTTGTTCTTTAAGACATCCGCTCTTCACTATCTGTGTTCACTAACAGTGTTAGAGACCTGAGGGAGGAGGCAAGTTCTAACAGCGCTGCTGCATCTCCCTCTGGTCCTAAAGAGGTCACAGGTAACTTTATGACTGCAATATGTCCTTTCCAGTACTATGTAAGTGTCTACTTTACATTTAGCCTGAAATTCTTAAATTAGCATTAAGCTCCTGGCTCACATTATGATATTTTTCACTTAAATCATTATTTCTTGACATTAACCACAAACATAAGTTTGTAAGATGCCTGTTACAGATACAGTCGTACTACTGGCAATCAGATCTGTCAAACAGGCACTCTCCTTTTGACTCTGTTTTGGTCTCTACCAACTCTACCTTCCAAAAAAAAAAAACATTTGGCTCTTTAGCTGCTAAATCCGCGCCTATGTTCACTAGTTAGTCACCAATGTTCTCTGTCTGGCATTTGGGCGTGTCAACATGCCTGCCGCTGCTTGAAACAGATGCTTGAAACATTGAGAGTGAGGAGACTGAACCAACAGAGTTAAGTTGCAATGCATAAAACCAAAACACTGAGCTGAAAGAGACTAAAACTCTCTGTAGAGCCGAGACTACAGAGCTGGGTAATAATTCTCTGTGGGCTCGTTCCTAGGAGCAATCCCTTTAACATTGCACTTCGTCATTTAATCTATAGTTGATATAAAAACGGTGATTATTGCAGCTTTAAAGTAAATGGGAAATAAATGCCCTTGCAATTACACGGTGCCTTATGGCCGCACGTTGAACTGCCGTAGTTTGAGAGTGCATTTCAGTTCAACAAGCTGTCAGATCAGGCAGAGCTAAACCAAATTCATTGACTCCATCACCGAGAGCAGCATCCAGTTTGCAGCTTATCCCCCCTGGCATTCCCTCAAACAGTGAGATTTAATCACAGCTCCTTCCTTTGCCATTTCACCTCTGACTGTGGGATTCAGCACCAGGCTTCTCCCTTTAGATCTGGACCCCACATTGGGTAAGCACGTCCAGTGTAGCTTCTCTCTGGAGATGTCCTCTCCCTGACTGTTCTGTCAAATAGCACACCCATGGATCTGCTGTGGCTGCATGCCTCTGACACCTCCTGATATACTGTAATGCCTGGCAGCTAAACAGACAGCAGATACCTGTAAGGTGGGGCCTTCAATCTTGGAGAAACTAAACATTAGAGCAAATTTTGGCTTTTGTAGAAGAGATATTTGTCTTATTGATTCATGCTAATCTTGCAACACTTAAAACAAAGAATATTAATACTTCAGAATCTACATTTTCCCATCTCTTTGCAAACTGCCCGTCGTTCTCTCCTGCCTCCTTCTATTCACGTTTCTTGTTAATCGTACTTCCATTGGCATCTCTTGCCTCATGCATTATATATATTCCAGTCTGCTGACTTTTCTGTGTACCCTGGAGGTTTGGACGGCACTCCCCACTGAATCTTCAGCATGCTGTTTGGATTCATGTGTGGAGCTCCCCAGAGAGAAGCCGCAACACATTTACTGTTCATACAATAATGTTTTCACTCCATGACTCCTGTCTGCAATAATAAATATCCCAGAGGATCATCACAGAACACAGAATTACTTTTTAAAAAATATATAAATAAAATCAGTTCAACCTGGTTATTTTATTGTGTTTACTTACTTGCACATGTACAAAAATGAGCCTATGGAGGTAATACAACAAAACAAATACATAAGTCAGTGGGAACAGCATTAAAAATGCACAGAGTGATACTGATGTTTACTACTGAGAGATTGTTAATTGATTGACAAGGATGAAGAATTCTTTCCTATATAATAATATGAATTCCATTTGGTTCCTCTGCATCTAAATGGGAATTTGGTCAAGCTATCCACAATTGTGTGTAGAATATGAATAAATGTCACAGTTTGTCTATACAAGAAGGTAGGAATCAGTTTCTACTGATACTACATTAGAAACAGAAAGCATAAAGAGGTTAGCTTGGGGATTTGATGGATAAATGGCAACATGAGTGTGTAAAGTAGAACATATTCGACTGTAATAATGCCATTGTATAACTATATATACAATATATACATTTCAATATAATTCTAGTACAAATAGTACAAACTATCTAAATAGTGCTGCTTTTCTAAAAACACACACATCTGCAAAAAGCAACTAAAAGACACTTTATGCTCACATCACTGCAGGACCTGCAAACTTCCACTATCTAATGATGTGCTGCCTTAAACTTGGTGTGAAGCCTGTTTATCAGCTCAAGGGGAAATTTTGGCCCGACAGGCATTGAGAACCTCAGAGAAGGTCTACGATAAATAAAAATCTGAATATTTCATATTTATTTATATTCGGAAAACTACCACAAGAAGAGAGTTAACCCTCTCATTTCCACTGTCAGTTGGTCTGTATTGGAAAAATCCAGCAGATAAGATTCCCCAGTTTTCACCATGGGGAAATACTGGGTGAAAACAAGGTTTCTATTCTATTCTGGAATAATTACAAAACTAACCAATCACATTTCACCTCTACAAAGCAGACTGAACACAAAAGAAACTTTAGAGGTATCAGATTTCATCTAAATCAATATAAAGTAAAGATACCAGTGGTTGACCAGAGTCACTATCAGAAGCAGAAACCCTCTAGCTGTGGGTGGTTGCTCTTTAGCATGAAAAGGAATAGGTTGTTGGTCCATCAGACCCTAAAGTCAGCTCACCATCATGAAAAATATAGCTTGTCTACTACAAGCTACGTTGCTCAGACTGTAAGCTGTGGTTGTTTGCATGTATTTCATGACATCACGCTTAGTAAGACAGCGGTTAATGTACTGTATGTTCAAAACATGCTGCTTGCTTTAAACATTGATCAGATGAAAATTTTATGCGCACATTTCTTGCACCACCACAACTCGACAGCTATTTATTATGCACCATTTCGATATTCTGCTGAATGCATCATCAAGACCAACAATCTACATCTAGCATGCTGATGTTTAAAGCTGAAGTGCAGGAATTTTACATAAACAGTGAATGAATGTCCATCCAATTCCAGTCCGCACAGTGGTGATTAAGCCTGTCAGTGCCAGGTACATCCCCATGTATTTCTCTCTGTATACCTGTAAATCTGGTGTCTAGTGTGACATACGTGACATCCAGTAAGGATTGGTTTGCCAGAGCTGAAGGGGGTAGCAATCATAGTGATGGACTAGGCTA
The DNA here is from genome assembly GCF_042242105.1 of Pempheris klunzingeri. NCBI lineage: Eukaryota > Metazoa > Chordata > Actinopteri > Acropomatiformes > Pempheridae > Pempheris > Pempheris klunzingeri. The sequence continues at coordinate 24,622,595 of NC_092016.1, read as the reverse complement.
CAGCAACTAGGAGTAGGGCAGAAAAACCTAAGAAGCATCCAAGAAAGGTTTCTGATGCTCCAGATAAAAGAAACTCATAAGAAAATAAGAAAAATAAAACTCGTCAAATGGATAGAGCGCCTTTGTCTAATGGCCACATTTCAGCGCTACTTGATGATGGCGCTGGACAAAAGGTCAGGCAGTCACAAGAGTCATTAGCAATCATTCTCTGAGAGCGTGAATCTCCATATGAATTATAGATAAATTAGGCCAGTAGTTGGCAAGGTATCGAAGTGTCAATCTGACAGTCTGCCTCACCATACAATGCATTACAGAAAGGGTCAGTTCATAGTCTGAATTAATTTCTGTGTTCATCATTTGTGGTACTTTAAAGCTGATGTTGAATAGCAGTAAATACCCAGGCAGCAGTGGTGTCTGACAGCTGAGCATACTGACATAATCTAGTCCTGTGATCGTTACAAAAGGCTTGTCTCTGTCTGGGACTGCGTCAAGACCGAAGAGTTTAGATCCTGCTGTGAAGCAGCTTCCCAGAATCTTGCAGCCAGACTTGTGTTGTCAGTGAGCCAGCAGACAACTGGTGGCCTCTTCCTCCTCCTGGAGTCCTCCCAGTCGCAGCAGCGGAATACTGATGGGAAGGTCAATGTGAGGTGAAAATGTGATGAACATACGGTTGGAGGGCAGCGATGGCGCGCGAGGAGAAATGTAAGTATAAACTTGATAAGGAGATGAGAACGATCAACAGCACAGCAAACCTTAGATTGCAAAACAGTCTACATCACCCTCTTTCAACTCATTCACCCTCTTCTCTTATCTCTCCCTCTGTCTGTCTCTCTTAGCTCCTCTGGGTGGAAACATTTCCAGCCACTGAAAGACTTTTCAGGAGTTTCTGAAGATTAAAGAACAGATTTGGGCTGAGCTCATCAGAACTACCAGAGGGCCCTTGGTGGCCTGGGGTGGAAAACACACAATCTCTCACATTCACAATCTCACGTGTGCGCACACACCCTGTTGCACCCTAAGGACCTCATATGTACATGTGGCGCTCACAAAAGATTAAAAGTGAAAACAAAGCAGAGATATAACAACTTTTCTGATGAAAATCCTCTTTATAACTTGCAGCAGTTGAAGCTAGATGATGCTTTGAAGATGAAGAGAGGAGGGACATCGTGTATATTGTTTAAGCAATATGGGAGGATTTGAGTCCCTTTGTACTCACGAGATACAAACAAAACTTTCTTGTGTAAATGTTTTACTCAACCAAGGACACCTGAATTATGTTCAATGTTTGTGAGTTGTTGTCTAACTGTGAGCATTTATGTCATCTATTAGCTACTGCATCTAAACAACTGTGTCCTTTGCTTTAAAAAGTGGAAAACTTGAACACCTCTTGTACAGACAAGTAAAGAAAATGTAAAAAATAAATAAAATACACTAAAATAGGAATAGAAGCAAAAATAGATGAAAAAAATAGAAAAGTGACAGTGAGCAAGTCTATGTTAACAGTGCACACCAGTATAACTAACACCTAGTTAGTCTGAAAAATGTCCCATTGGACCTTTTCTCCCACGTTCCTTGCTGACACTTGCTCAGCATTTTAACTAATTAGCAGTGTTTCACTCCTAAAGACCCCGATATGTCAGTATTTCAATCGGTCGAACAAATAAAAACGTGTAGTTACTAATTTTTAATTGGATTCAATCAGGTATTTGACTTGAAAAGCAGGTTTGATACTAGATTCGTCTTCATTAAAGAGTTATTAAAAACCAACCCTACTCACTGGTAATAAGAGCTTAATCATGGGCTCAACTCACTACAAGCACACTTTCAAAAATGAATTTCAACACAGCTTCCCTTTTTCTGAGTCTATGGTAAAAGCTCAATAAAGTAATAAGTCAGTGGACTCAGAGGAAAGGCTGCTTCCACTTTAACTATCAAGACACATTAGTGTGTATTCACTGTGCATCACTTATATAACAATAAGAATAGTTCACACAATGTGCACCGATGTGTGTTCATGCCAGAATTCCTGGTTTTCTGTTTAGCTAAGCCAAAAACTCAGGTTAAGTCTCAAGAGCAGCAAGAGTGGAGGAAAGCAGTATTGAAAATAAATATAGCAAAGCTAAATGTGTGGCAGAAAAGTTAAAAACGTGGACAACACAAGCGTGGACTTCTTCGGGGCCTGTGGAGGCCTTAGAGGAGCCGGTTCCCTCTGCCTCAGGCTTCGTGTTGTTTGAAGGCAGACGGCTCCGCAGCATGAACGACAGGAGTTTGGGCAGAGTGTGGACCAGCTGAGGAGGAGGACGGCAGGCCTCACAGTGCCCTTCCTGCCTCGAGGAGAAAAGTTGCACATTGTATCTTGAAGTCGTTGTTAGTTCCAGTGCCAGCGCCGGCTGAGCCGAGCAGAGATAGCGCGTGATAGAGAGTGCTATTCCAAAGCTGCTGACATGTGCTGCTTGCCAAGAACCTGATGAGCATGTTTTAACGGCTGACTTCACTCAGGTGTTCGGCTCCACATCACTTAACTGTGTGTGAACTTATGGGGAAAAAAGAAGTTCCCAGCTGGAGCTTCACAGTGTGTGCTCAAGAAAGAGTAGCCGTGTCTTAAATACAGTCGCAATTAACAGTTATTGTCATTATTGGCATTTACCGATGACCAATCACCAAATTCATAGATATCCAATCGATTGTCATACATCAAACTGCACTTTGCATTTTTATAACTTTTTGCAGTTATATTTCTTAACAAAGGACCTTAACAAATATATAAAAAACAGTCTAAAACTCTAGCTGGTAATCAAAACTAGCCCCTGATTTTAAGCACTACAGCTGTCACTAACAGCTTTGTCACCCCTCCTCCACCCCTCCTAAAAAAAATAATTGCATTGATTGAAATAGCAGGTGTTGTAATTGGCATAAAAAATCCCAGAGGTCTGCTCTAGTATTGACAGAACCAATGAGATTTGCACAGTGAGGATAAAACGCTGGAGCGCTCCCAACTGCAAGAGTTTGTATTTGAAGCTTTTTGGAATGAGCTGAGAGATGTATGTTTGACGTGCTGGACAGAAAATAGGCTGCAAGAGAGTGCCGAGGAGCGGAGAGAAACAGGCTGGCTAACAAAGACGGGGGAAGAAGCAGCATTCCCATGGCGCGGCTGTGGTAATACTCTCCAATGACAGTGGATGATGTGTGATGTAAGTGAAAATGTGCAGCTGGACTCACAGTCCGAGGAACATTTTCCTGTCTTTTAACTCAACACTGGCCAATATGACTGATGGAAGATGGTTGTTAATGTTGGCCGCCCACCTCGAAGTACCTCAGGTAGCACCATGGGAAACAGAACAATGGCCTCAACAAAGCGAGGCCAGCAGAGAGCAGGTAGTTGGGGGGGGGGGTAATACAGAAGGACGTATGTGTTAGATGAGGTAATGCTAAATCTCCATCTCACCGCTGACAGACAAAAGTGACAGTAATACGAGGTGAATTTGCATAGCAGATGTTCCCCTACGCAGAGCTAGATTTATTGGGCTAGCAAACACTGGAATGGCTACGTGCCATCTGTCATACAGCAGCAGCATGTAAATTAAAAGTAACAGCTGTGAGTACACTGTGGAGGTAAGGGCAAGTTATAGCATCTCGCTCAGAGGAGGGAGAGACGAGTGTCAGGGAGGTTTACTCCCATTGGGAAGTCGGAGGAAGAGATGGAAATGAGAGAGAGGGAAAAAAGCGGAAGTGCGGACAAAGAGGCAGACAGAGGGGGGGGGGGGGGGACAGGATCAGGGGCGTGCCTCGCTCCCAGCCAGCGGCTGTGTGTCATCAGTACTCTCGATTTGTCAAAACGTGCCTGGAAGATTCATACTGACATCACTCACTGTTTCTGCTCATACAGGTGGTGTGAATTACACTTTCCACTTCATCATGTATTCATCTTAACAGCTACTCCTTGTCAGAAAATATAACATTAGCAGGAACGTAATGATTGTGCGTAAAAATCAAACACCTTTTTCTTTCTTTCACTGAGGTCAGTCTCGTATCTCCTCGTTCCCTTCGGCTTTCAGCCTAATGATTTTCTCTTAATTCCACAACAGCCTGTGGCTCTTGTAAGAACAACATTAAGAATTAATGTGTTCGATCCACTTGAAACTGTGAGAACTGGAAAAGGCCATGTTCTCTCACAGAAATAATCACAGAGATGTATGCTCTACTCCTCCCCGGCAGCAGAAACGTCTGTTACAAATGCAAAACTCACAAAGGTACATTTAGCTACTTGTTTTGCTGATCACATCCAGACATTTAACGAGTCGTCCTTGTTTTACCTGTTCAACCACTCTTCAGAAAATCTTTGTGATACGGACACCAAATCTCTGTTAATTCTTTTATTTCTGGTTCAAATGTGTATCTCGCTGCGAAGGTGCGCTCTGCAGGTCCCCACAGTCGGCAAGTGGATATCATAGATATCATAGGGTCTGCTCCCTCTGGAGAAACTGACGTGATCTCAAATATAAATCAGACAAATTCTGGCAATTCTTAGAGTACTTTCTTTCTTTCCCACTGAGGCTTGCTTGTCCCTGGAAAGCAGTGGCTGATTGTTTTCATCTGTATGTGCAATTCATGTATTATTTAGTCATATTCCTGTTCAATTTCTATCTTATTTGATGAAGAGTGTCTGTTAAATTTGAAAACCAATAAAAAGAAAACTTGAAAAAAGAGAATTCATCATGACATGAGCGTCAAAGTATTGTAGTCCAGAATCTGAACACAGACTCTGCAGCATTTCACTGTGTTTAATCAAATTTGAAGGTTTTTTCTCCACAGAGCAGCTGAGATGGTGGTACAGACAGAAATATGGGACTATAATACACTAATAACTTAATATCATGGGTTATTGTGAAAATGTTTCTGTGATTCAGAGCACGAACAAAAGATTTTCCCTTGGTTGAGGTTTGATTTCTTACTGCAGAGATATTCAACTTTTCAAAGCTCTTAGTCTGTGAGTGTTGTGAAGATGAAGGCGGTTATTGATGAAGCAAAGCATCATTAAAGTCACCATAACCATCACACTTATCTCGTGTAAATGTCCACTTATTAGTGGATCAGACTTGTGAAGCCGCTTGGACTGTGTATCTCCAGATGTAATGTGTTGTATTATTAGTATAAATGATGAATATGTGTCCAAAATGGGTTTTCGTGCATTTTCGTGTGACAAATCTGAAATTATTTTCTTCTGATGCATGTTGTACCCATGGCCATATAAACAGTTTTGTGACAAGTTTGCAAAATATGTAGGCCTCCCTTATTGTACCTTTAAACCAAGCTCAGGAACGTCAGTTTGACGTGTGTGTTTGGGGGAGTTTGCTGCAGTACTACCAACAACTAAAGTGCAAATGTACATATGGTCTGATGTCTGGGATAAAAGACGGTGGGACAGATGACTAGGTGTCCTCTACTATTGCGTCAGGGTTTGTCATTTGTTTACTTGTTAATATTGTTGGTGTAACACAGTTACAAAAGTAACACATTACAGTACTTTTAGCAGTAACTAAGTAATATAACATGTTGCTAACAGGATTAATTAATTAATGAATCATCCTGGCTGATTTCTTGGTCAGACTCTTCTTTAACACCTACATCATGTTCTTCCTATCGTTAATATTCATAGCATGCACTCTGCTTCAGTTACCACCATGCCACTGGTTCCACAGCACCATCATATTTCACGAGGAAACACTCAAATCACTGAGAAAACGAGCAGTCGCACAACCATTTTATGGAACCCTTAAAATGACTAATGGAGACACAAGCAATAAGCAGTTAATGCTCATCTGATGTGTGTCCACATGAAACAATATAAATCCTTTAATCTGATACAGTGTACAAGACATTTTTCAGGAATTCAGAGTTTTTCAATTTCAGAGTACTGTAGCAGTTGTAGTTATTGCCATTTTCCCACCTTAGAAAACTAAGGTCACACAAGCACAAAGACACACACACACACAAACACACAAACTCTTGAAATAACACAGTGCAGGTTAAGTGTCACACCTGCTTCAAACCACAAATTGCCCCCCGTAATCATTATCTGTCTCTTTCTTGTAGAGTCAGACCCTTTAACAAAGCCAGTGTGTCATGGCCTCTGAAGAAACACCTGGCATTGGCTTGCTTAATGTGTTGGCTATAAGCAATAATGACCATCTGTAAAGACAACAATGACCATGCTGGGGTGTAGTCTTATTGGTAGTGAAGCAGTCCACATTTCTGTGTTTCGCTTTGTGCGAGTTAAAGAGGGGAAACTGTTGATGAAATGTTCCTGCTGTCGTGGAATTATATAACTAGATGGATTATACCTGTGGTTTCTAATAGTACCTATAAGCTACTTTCCATTAGTACTCTCCATTACCCAAAGCACACCATATGTTTTTTTTTTTTTATTGATTTCCGCAGCTACCGATTTCCATTCAGTTCATCACAGCATAAAAATCAAGACTTGGAACTTGCTTGAGTAAAGTCATCTATCACAGTGAACCTTTCTTTCCTTTAGTTTTTGTCAGGACACCATTATCAGTGAGCAGGGACTGAGAGTCAACTTCACGACAGCTTTCTGATGTTGAACACGATCACGTGATCATTTTGCATTATATCGTCTTAACGTTATTCTTATTGGCTTTGGTTTTTCCACCATCCTTCTGTCTTGGATTCAATATTGTAAAGTATCCTCCTATTTAAAAAGGTACGTGCATAATCGGGCAAAAATGAAACTCACTTCAGTATAACGCAGCCAGACCCAGACGGCGGCGCTGTCCAGAAGACTTGTATCCTGGTGCGTCTGCGAGGTGTGCTCTCCGTCACCGCAGGGGCACAGTTGGTCATGAACTGTGTGTCCTCCTCATCAATGATCTAGAAACAAAATGATGAGTTTTGGATTAACATGTTGGAAAGCAAACGATACTGCTGCAGGGTGCAACGAGCCGTGCAATGTCAGCCCACGAGAGCTCTTCTCTTGCTGGCGTTATTTCTGTTAGTATGTTCAATTCTCTTCATCGCTCGCTTACAAAACAACATTAGCAGGGGCGTAGTTTTAAGATTTTATCGGAGGAGAACTCCTGCGCTTTGCTTCCTCGTAAATACGTCATGGGTGCACAGAGTGAGGAGTCTCTCATCTTTATCAGTGAGCAAGAGAAGCAAGATGTTTTATCTACTGAGCTGTGTTGGAAGGGAGCAGAGATGAGTGGATTGTGCATGTTCAGCATTAATATTTTATCAGTTTGAGTGAGTCACTAAATAAACACATGATTCATCAATAATCTCAATGGTTATCTGATGTCTATATTTGATATTAAGACGACACCAGTAGCTGAAATATGACAAATTGTTGATTCTGTTAGTCCCTGAGTGGGGCTTTAGATAATAAGTCTTGTGTATTCCTTTTGTTATTTCCTTTTCCCATACACATGGCCTACGACCTTGTAGCTAGCCTTACCCAGCTGCCTCTGCTCAACAATAACACTGACCTAACAACCAGTCCCAAACTCCAGATAGGACATAGAGAGGGAGACGAAAATCACAGAGAGCTCTTTCTTTCTTTCACAAACTCGTTTTTGATTTACAAATCTGCATCCACAGACGAGTACACTGCTGCACAAATGAAGACAAACCTGGAAAAATACAAGCACACAGATGCTGCAGACACGCACACATACACACACCTCCATGTATTTCTGTATTGACTTCCTCATGCCTACTTATACAGTTTGGTTTACTGTGTGTCATAAAGATTGAAATTCTGTCAGTCAAAAGCAGACACAAACAAGTGGCTAAAAGGCATAAGAAGAGAAGGAGGCAGAAGGCGAGGAGAGAGACATAAAACAGATAAAGGAAGAAGAGGAGAAAGAGAGAAACATAAAGGGAAAAGGAAGACTTATGCTTCAGGAGAAGACAGAGGAGGAATATGAAGTTAGGTTAGGACTACTAACACGATACATTGAAACACAACCTGCACAATGGTAATACTTAAATAGAGGGCTGCTGTCCAGACGTGACAAAAGCGTAGCTTGTTTCCTGTAATGATGCTGTCGGCCCGGATGTGCACACTTGACATCACTGTGATCTCTCAGACTGGACTTGTCTGCTGGCCAGTACTGCAGTCCCTTTAATGAAAACAATAATTAACTACTAAATCAAGCCTTTAGGAATAACAGTCGAGTCCCAAGTAATATTCCAAGTGAAAGCAGTCAATGCCGAGTTTATCCACCAAGTCAGTGCAGTCGATCAAATCAAATTGCAAGGCAGATTTCCAGATTCCCCAAGTCCCTTTTCACCCAAGTCCAAATGACATTCCTCCTGTATGAATGATGTGTGAATAGGTGAATGAGGATGTCATGTAAAGCGCTTTGAGTAGTTGAAATAACTAGAAAGGCGCTAAACAAATACAGACCATTTACCATTTACAACATAACACAGGTAAAGGTCAAGTCTTAAACTTTCTAAGTCATGGTCCCTGCAATTCTTTTCTTGTTTTCATACACTATCTTTTCAGAATTGCACATAAATTCAAGACAGAAGTCCTAAATAAAGTGAGTTGGACCCAAATTCAATGGTTATTTTCCCATTTAAGACATTAAGACATGTTTGAACTCAAAATCACAGTCAATCAAACTCAAAATCAAGACAGTATAATTTTTGTCAAGAAAGGTAAGCCCACAGTCAAGAGACACAAGTCTCAAGTTGAGCCCCAAGTCAGGACTGTCAGTCTTACGTCACGTTCAAAACAGCCAAAAGTCAACTTAGTCAAAGCCGACACAGTCAATCAAACCTCAAGTCTGAAGCTGAGGCAGCTGAGTTCCCTCATAGAACAGGTAAGCCTCAAATCCTGAACTTTAGGGTTCCAAGTAAAAAATTCAGGGTTTTTTTCTGAAACAGCAAACTAAGTCAAAGCAGGCACATTCAAGACAGAGAGATCCCATGTCAACACATTTGAGCCAATTCAATCTCAAGTCAAAATAGTCAAGACCAGGTCCCCAGTTCTTAACACTGGCTTCCAAGTCAAGAGAGTCAAGTCCAATTTCAAGGAAGGCAAGTCCCAAATTAGGTCCCAAGTCAGGAAAGTCAAATCAAACGTCATGTTCTGATTTAGTTCAGTCAAGACCAACGTCAAGACAGCCAACTTCAAATTAAATCCGAAAAATTGGGTTTCATGTCACGACAGCAAACTGTAAATTCAAGAAAAAACTCCCAAGTCAACTCAGTCAAGCTTCACGTTAGGACAATAAAACCTCCGGTCCCAACAATCAAGTATCACAACCAGACAAGTGTCAAGTCCAAAACCTCAGACTGACTCTGTATTTTCATTCAAACTTGATCTCTTTTCAAAATGGTAAGACCATCGATTGAAAGCAGAATCTGCCTGCTCTGTCTTTGAGTATACTGCTGGTACCAGCAAGAGTTCCCCATTTTGGGCATAGGGGGAGATCAAGTCTTTCAAAGTCAGGAGTCAGTGGTGCTTAAGTCAAAATTGTGTCTTTTGGTTTTTTTTTGTTAAATCATATCCAAGGTTTTGGGGCTTAAGTGCGACTGCAGTTAAAAACCTGTAACTCGAGTACCACAGTGGTATCGCTGTTATTGTTCTTTAAACAATGAAACTGGAAACCACATTTAAGTTTTAAGCCATATTGTTTAATCACTGGTAAGGGGGAATGTGTGAGAGATGGAAGGACAGACAGAAAGAGAGACAGACAAAGGGAGAGAGTGTGGGAAGACTGGCAAAGGAGCGTTTGTTTTCACTGCAGAGGCTGGCATGTCTGTGTGTGTCCACGGTTTGTCTATCTCAATCTCTCTCACTCAATCTCTCGCTCTCTGTTGAGACGGTAAACACAGATGCTTCAGAGTCCCTGCACAAGCAAACGCAGAGCCCTGTTCAAACACACACACACACACACACACACACACACACACACAGACACACACAGACACACACACACAAAGAGACAGAGCACGAGAGACAGGCAAGACAAACCCAGGCTTAAACAGACAGTCAGGATCCCTGGAGAACACTGACAAGAAGGGTGATATAAGTGTGTGTGTGTGTGTGCGCGCATCTATGTGTGTGCTTGTTGCTTGGTGTGTGCGCACACATTGCAGGTTTGTAATTAAATGCAAAGCAGTTACAAAGGAGTGCATACAGTTAAAACCTCTGGGACCTGGGTGCGGAGATGAAACTTTTCAGGGGAAAAACACAAGCCGACAGACAGATAGATTGAAATGTCACGTCAACACTTGAAGATGAGCTTATTTCATAAAGTAACAAAGTTCTCTTGCTCGATGAAGACCTCGAAGGTGCCGACATTTTGCCTCGAGCTTTCCATCAATCAAAGCCAAACTATTACTGCAGAATACCGCTGAGATCTCGGGGCTATCACAAATATTGCATCATATTACATTTTGTGTCTGAGCCACCCAACCACAGCAGCGGTGTCACATATCCAAACAGCTACTCTGCAAAACACTGACTGTGTGTGTGTGTGTGTGTGTGTAGGTTTATTTGTTAGCAAATGGAGTCTATTCTGTGGCTTTTGGCGTTCAATAACACAAAACAATATTGGAGAAGAGGGAGCATATCATTCATTGGGTCTGAAAATGACCCAAAGCTCTTTCTAAAACACACTTTTTTACAGTTATATATACATTTTAGAGCTGTAATACTTTGTAGAAGTCAGTTTAAGATAAATTTCCAAACTTTCTATAAGCCGTAATGCTGTTCAGCCTTCAAACCAAGGAGTGCTTGAGTCTTGTTTGTGTTCAATAGATGTGTAAATGGACTGCCTCTATTCTACTTGTAAGGAAAGCTCAAATGATTTCTTTTGAGATCTTTCCTGTGCCTCTCTGAGTCTGTCATGTCCTTTTCTCATCTGTTTTTTCTTGTGTGAAAACTCAAACGTTATCTAGGTTTGGTGTGAAAAGCTCTGACAGCAACAGACAAGTCTGTCACCTTGACTAAAGAGCAAACCAAGGCAACAGACTAAATGACACAGTCTGATATACAAATGCAACGTGGTAAAGTGACAGACTTTCACTGACTTCATTCAGTTTCTGACCTGTTACAAACCTCGTCCGGTAAACAAAGAGACTTTACAGACTTTGTAGTTTTAGGATCTTTACTTCTTTAACTTGTGACTTCTGCTGTCTGTAAATAAAGTCAGTCTGAATTAATGAAGACTATTTCCAACCGGCATCATCATTTCTGTCCCATAAAAGAAATGCTGAGCCACACTTAATAAACAGTTGTCTTGAGTTTTAGAGATGCTGTATCTCCAAAATACAACTCCACATTTTCCTTCAGATCCAACTTGGGACTTTTATATTAGAGATAATTAGCTGCCCCTGCCAATCACTGGGTGGTCGAGCTTGTTTTATAAAATCAAAAAGAGCTGCCATATCAGAAGAAGAAATCCAAAAGATAACATATTTTGAGGAGTATCCTGTTTATTGGTTTATTCATAGACACAGACAGCATCACTCAGACGGCATCATTGCTTCATGTTAGCAATCTAACCCGAATAAGACTTTAACCAAAGTGTTGGGCCATTACTATTCTGAGCAAGAACACATAGCCATTGTGCATGTGTGTGCGTGTGCATATAAATAGGGCTGACTTTGTGCACGTGTGTGTGTGTGTGGCCACTTGTGTGTGCATGCGTGTCTGTTTTCCAGCCTTGCCCACTCAGTTTGTTTAGGCTATTGTCAATGAGAAACAGCATGAATAAACTAGACAGGCTCCTGCTCAGACCAAGGCTGAGTCACAGAGCTGTTGAGACTACAGCAGTCATCCTCAATCACTTTTGGCCTCCAAACACCAAAAACTAAGTGGTGCCATTTTCTATGACACCAAATAGTGGTGCTTTTTCAAGCGATTTTCCTTGATCCATTGTTCCCATGGTGCATATTATACCACAGGTTCCCAAAATAGAGTTTATTTAAGCATATACTGTATATTTTACAACATACGTGATGATTTGTTTTAATTCACAGACGGAAAATCCTTGGATCGTTTTGCAGCATCTTTGGTTCTACAATCTCTTCTTTGTGGTTTTTTCTGTACACAACTTCCCACAGACTAACTGTCAGTAATCACAACTGTGTTGGTCATACTGGTGCCTCCAGCTGATCGTGCTGCAGTCCAATCACAAAGTTTGTGGATAATGTGTAGATGTAATTTTGTTTTTTGTCTGGTCAGCAGCAGTGACCATCACTGCTCATGCTAACAAACAAGACAGGCGAAGGTGTACTATATTATACTGCTGTACTGCCTGCTGCTGTTGGACTGTACAATCAGAACTGTTCAGTCAACTGGACTCATGTACAATATCTTATCCTCATTCAAGTCTGTGTAATACTGTTTTTCTGACTGGTGCAATCATTCATCACTTCATCCATTCTTCTACAGTGCAATCTCTTTGTTATATTTGTATACACTGCATAGCTTTTTTATTCTATTTACATTATATTCTACTTATATAGGCACCTGTTGTTTAACTTATCTTTGCACTGTTGTTCTTGTTCTTTGCTGCTGCAAATTTGCAAATTTCCCCAATGTGGGACGAATAAAGGTTTATCTTATCTTATCTTATCTTTGACCACTGCTATCTTTGACAGTTGTGTTTGTGTGCTAAAGATGAATGCGAAGGCCAGTGAGGGATCAGGCCCTTATCGCTGCGTCTGTGACTTCTACTTGTTGTTTGGGATGACTTCATAGAGGTAGTGGGACCTGTTAGGATAGCAACTTGTCATTGCTCATGCTTACAAAATGCTAGCCAGTTATATAAGATAACACTTTTCCCAGTTAGCAGACACTAAAGTGTTAGAACAGCAAATGGAAAAGCTTTCGGGGCAGTTTGACAACGTATTGCTTTAGATTTTCCCTTGTACAGATTATCTTGAGTGAGTACCATTTATTAATATGAAAATGTTTTGGACAACATTAAAAATCCATTTTGCTCACATTTCTTACATGAATTCTCACCCCCCTCACCCCAAAATGATTTGTAACCTCCTTGTGTAAAGTCATTTTCTCAGACACTTGAGGAGCCATGACTAAATCCCGAATGAATCAATGAGTAAGAAATAGCAGCCTCACGCTCGTAGTCTTGATGCATTATGTATTTAATAAGCCGTAATCAGTGCAGAGTGTAACATTATTTATGCAGACCTCGAGCGTCTGAACCAACCAGATTGTCAAACATAATAAATAAAGATGTGTCAACCGTCTTCTGGCTTCACTGGAAGTTCCTTGAAGTAAACAAGCGCACAGTCGTCCTGCTCCTGTTAATCAGAAAAACAGAGAGGGGTGCGAGACTCGGGCTCTTACATGTGTCTATCTTTGGGTGCTTAGAGAGGCGTAATTACTTTAGGAACACATTTGAGTGTGATTATGCTTCATATCAGGTCGCCATCACTCCACCTCTACATACATCCTACATCCTTTTCTTTAAAGCCCTCTAAGCTCTGCTCGGCTTACGTAATTGCCTCTATCTGAAACCTGTGACTTAGCTGTGGCACTTTAAACTGATTTGGGTTTGTTTATCCCCGGCTAAACTCACAACCCAAGATAATCTGTGCCGAAAAAAAAAAAAAGAGATAATATCTCATGTCTGCTCATCTCTCCCCTTATCCAAACAAGCTCCGTTTGTCTCCCTGAGCAATAACACGTTGCTGGCCTAGATAAATATGACCCACGTCTCACACTAACGCAAGGAGGGCTGGGAAAAACACACATGCAGACCCACACGTATACCCACATGCCCGTTAGGTGCACATATTAGCACAAAGACACACATGTCCAAGTAGACAATGACTGCAGACTCAAATGGGATACTGAGTCACACACACACACACACACACACACCACACACACACACACATATATGCACACTCACAGACATTCTCTCTACGGTCTGACACATTGAGACAGAAGTCCTTTAATGGTAGTAATGGGGACAGAGAGCAGATTATTGCTTGAGGAAAAAACAATGAGCAGCGACTCTCAGTTGTGGTGTTTTAGTGAAACAGCAGGCGGGCACATTCCAGGACAGCTGCCAGAAACAACGGCGCACCAGAGAGCGAGGAGAGAGAACAGCCGTACAGGGAACCACAACTGTGTTCATTTGGCTCCCCTTCCACTGCACAATAACAATCATGACATTGCAAAAACTAGCCGCATAATTAACTTGTGGAAAATAAACTGTCAGGAATATGAATTGTTGTACAAACTTCATTTTACTTAAGTATTATTATGTAAACCTCTCTGATAAAGAGAAGCTTGTTTGATGGATTGAGGTCATTTAGATAAAAAGCACGCTGTCATGCTGCATCTTCTCCTCTCAACCCGCCAATATAGCTTGGACACAAAAGATGGTGTATTTAATAAATGAAATCAGTCTGAAACTTATTTGTGTTACAACATGAATCTAAAGTTCACTGATTGGATGTAGTGTCCTTATAACACTGTGTCACGCACACACATCTTGTTTCATACAGCTAACTTCTCAAAACTTCTCAGAGCCAGATATATTCTTTGAATACTTGACAGTGTTTTGACGTCTGCTAAGCTCTGGAGGCCTCAATCATTGTCCACGTGTAGATAAAAGTGTCTGTTACTACTGTCAGTTACATAACAACAATTGTCTGATGGATTTTCCAATATCCTGTGTTTTAAACTGATTACAAAGCCAGATTGTCAACTTTAATTTTGCTCAAGCTCAGCCCACACTGTTCCAGTTTCTGCTCGCTGCCTACTCCCTGGTCTCAGCCTCGCTCCAGACTCTGCTGGGACTGTGAGGTCGAGACTGTGAGGTGTTTATTGTGCAGGGAGCAGAAATCAAATAGAGCAGAGTGAGCCGAGATGTTTGAGTTTGAACTGTTTAAACCGAAATGATCCGAGTGCGTTAGCCACGCTGTGACCACAGAGTCTCAAAATTTCCTTGGTCTCAATTCAGTCAAAACTAAGGTGCTACTGTGAAAACAGCGTGGTTAGCCCGTCATCTTCGGTTTCATACAACAAGCTGATTTACCGATTTATCCTTGGGAAGGACCGCACTGAAGTCTATGCACCAATCCCAAAGTAAAAATCTGTCCAGAAAATCACCTTTTATACATAAAATTGAAGCCTCATGTTTTAGTCTTCATCCCATAGCTGTTATTTGGTTCATCATTTATAAAGCGGTGTATAAACTTGCAAAGACTATTCATTATAATTCAGTGGTTCGAAAGGTTAGAGTAAATCCGGAGGCAATGCTGCTGCAAGGTCAAACCGCAGCGAGACTTTACACAGTATCAGGACCAAAAGACACATTAGCAATAGGAGCAAAGTGAATGAATGAATGTAAAAAAGAATTAAAGGAAGCAATGAATGCATCTTATCAAAAAGACAATAATTCATTGTCAGAAACAAAGCTCCTTTTACTCTTGGGCTGCATGTAGAGACGACAAAAGAGTCCATGGAAAAAACTGCTCAAGTATTCAAAAGTGCCCACTTAGCAATTAAAGAAATCTTATTAAAATGTCCAGATACATTAATCACTGATTGCAAAGCCTTTTTCCGTCACATTATTGAATTTTATAGAAAATCTGCTAACTAGCAGACCAACAACGGCACTAAAAGCATCCTTGTGATACCTTCAGAATCCATTCAAAGATGTAGACACCCTCACCACTGTTGGCCCCATATCCATACAGACATGGTTTTCCCCAGTTTAGTTTGGAAAAACTTGACTGGTAAGACTTAATGGAGCTTTATGGAGTGACGGGTGCATCAGCCAACATCAGTGTTTGACCTCACTAAAGCTCTCCTCACTGAATACAGGTAAATTCCAGAGTGAAGGGTCCAAACTGTGGTGCAGAGCACTGCCAGGTGAGTGGAGGCTG
Organism: Pempheris klunzingeri; assembly: GCF_042242105.1. Classification (NCBI taxonomy): domain Eukaryota; kingdom Metazoa; phylum Chordata; class Actinopteri; order Acropomatiformes; family Pempheridae; genus Pempheris; species Pempheris klunzingeri. The sequence goes on along the minus strand of NC_092016.1, from coordinate 24,606,686 downwards.
CGTTAGCAGCAGATTAATCCTCATGTGGTTGAAATGTTGAGGTGTCCATATACTCCAATCCCCTGTCCACATACTTTTGACCATGCACTCAGTTTTTTAGCTACACCTCGCTAAAATAAAAACGGTCTAGCACAACAACCCTGCAATAAATTCTACCTTTGTGAAGGTTATAATGTTCAGTTTTTGTTGAAACTGCTTTTGGAGAAGTGCTGATTCCACTTTATGGCCATTTTGGATATTGTAGTCTGTGGTGCTGTTGAATTGTATTGCATTATACTGTGATGTATTATATTAATAATATTAGCAGTAGTTTATTGGTTTTGGTGCTTTCTGCCTTTAAGGTGCCCTGTGGAGTTTTCTTGTAAACAAACTAAAGTTCTTTCTACGTTCAGTGTTTCTCACCTTGAAGTTGAACAGGAGCTGATTTCGGCTCTAAGGACACGAATGTCCGTGTGTCCAGACCGAAATATCTCAACAACTACAGGGTTTACTGCCATGAAGTTTTGTACAGACAATCATTGTCTCCAGAGGATGAATCCTAATGGCTTTGCTTATCTTCCTCTAGCACCACCTAGAAGTAGAATTCTTTGTTTTCATTGAAATCTGTTGGCATTGTGAGCATATTAACATTCTGATGTTAGCATTTAGCTCAAAGTACCACTGGATTTAAATAGAGCCTCACAGACAGGAAATCTAAAATTAACTCCTGCATCCACGTTTATTTCCCTTCCTCTGTTGGCACTTTGCAACATTTCTTTGTGCATAGCAGGGAGCAGGCGGCAGGAATGTGCATTGCCTTGCCCGCATGTTTGTGCTCGTGCACCCACTGCTTCATACCACTGCTAGTGGTCAAAAACTTCACACAGTACCTTTTAATTAATGTGCGCTCAGATAACAGAGTTTGTCCTCATACCGATAGCAAATTATGGAAAAGCTTGAGCCAGCTTAGGGATGATTGGTTGTTAACCACAATTGATCACTGTAGTTTCTCTCACACCGTCTTAATTGGAAAGCCAAACGGCGAAAATAAAGAGTTTCATCCGCATGTGTGGAAGGCTGCATTACCTCCAAGTCTTAACTAACATATCAAAGAGCTGCTGGAACAAAGAGGCAAAATCACTTCAGCCCTCCTTTCAAACTGTTGGCGACATGGAAGCAGGCTCCTGCTCTCTTTGGTGAGTCTGCTTAGGATCAGCATGTGGAAACACAGCTACAGATGCGTGTTCCTGTTTACACTGAGCAGGAGGTAATTGAGGAAGTCTGGCTCTCTCCTCAGGAGCTCTCCGCTGCTCAGTGGGAGCTGTGTTACTACTGAACCAAACACCTCACATCTCTCTCCTGCCTTCTTTGTGACTCTCTCTGTTTATCTCTTTTCTCTCTGTCCTCACATGCCTTTTCCACTCTTATCCCCTTCCTCTGCCTTCTCCTTCCTCTCTCTCCTTCTTGTGCTGCTGAGCGAGAAGGATGCCATGTCTGTCTTGCCCTGGAAGAGCTGCACCAAAGAGGCAACTAGATTCTCTTTTCTTCTCCGCCACAACAGGAGAGCTCAGTTTTCTAGCCTCATCCAGGGGAGCTGTGTTGCATCTGTCAGCAACACCTCCTTTAACCTCTATATCAGACGACAGCAGGGAGCAGCTAAGTCGACTCCCATGTGCATTATAGCATGCAAATGAGTTCGTCTTTTGTAAACTTTCCCAGAAAGCTCAGAGCTTCTGTATGCAGGGATTCTTCCTTTCCTCTGCACACCTGCTTGTCCTTACCTGGAACTGGCCGGTGTAGTCGTCGTCCGTGGTGCCCTCTCTGCCCTCCTTCAGCGCGATGAGGGTGAATCCTCGGAAATAAGAAGGGCTGGTTGCCAGGAGGACCACTGAAAAGGAGACAGTGTGTATATTTACTCCACACAGGAGGCACATACGCTGACAGACCAGGGTCACGCCGTGTGACGCGGGGTCCCCCGGATGATCTCAGGGAAACGCACATGAAGGCAGCGTTTCTGTGAGCATCAGCGCGAGGTGGAAGGGTGAGGGTTGTAAAAAGAGGCTTAGCATCTCACACTAGACTAAAAGACAGGCTATAAATCTCATGCGGGGAGTTTGGAGCTGGGAACAGGCTGGGAACGGAAGCCATATAATGAGATGTGGGTGGAATTTTATCCGGCTCACCTTGTGCCCTAACCTTGCATTTTCATACCAGCCCATTTATCTAAAAACTCCTCCCGGCATTGAGAGCAAGCATGTCAATATTTTCCAATCTTATCCGTTTTTTTTTAAAAAGTCAACTTATTCGCTACTTAAAGGCAGTAAAGGCTTTGGGGAAGAACTTCCTTTTTTCCTTGGGTGGTGTCCTTCACAGGTCCCTGATAGCTGATAAAAATTTAGCCCTGTACTGCTAAATGTTGCACAGCCAAAAAAAAAAAAAGCTGCATGATGTGGATTATGATCACGGTGGGGAGACTTTCAGACAAGGTCACCCTTCATTTTCATCTTTGTTTTGGAAGTCTGTGTCTAAACTGTAGCGCGTCACGTCAACATTAGCAGAAACTAAGACAGAAAACATTAACAGAAAATGACTGATGTGAATAAACAGAGGAAGAGAAACAGTTGAATGTGCTTAATGTTTAGTTCTAAACTCACCAACAATCTCTGAGGAGGCCAAAGTCTTTTTTAATGTGGTCAAATAAACCAGGCAGAATAGAGACTTTAAATTGTTAGGGGTCAGCTTAATTGGAGCCAGACCAATGTGTGTGTGTGTGTGTGTGTGTGTGTGTGTGTGTGTGTGTGTGTGTGTGTGTGTGTGTGTGTGTGTGTATAGAGGAGAGGAAGTAAATTCAGGTCAGACATTACACTAACACTAAGTAGCTTTATCAAACCTCAACTCTGCAGGAACCAGGAGAGGCAGGAAACTGTCTCCTCCAGGCTCTAATTTCTAGTAAAATGTTAAGATTCCGGCTGTTGCTCACAACCTTCGGTGGCTAGACATACTCAAGTACTCTGGAAGTAAAATAAGGGTTGCTGAGTTCACGAGCTCTGTTTTCCAGCTCCATAAACAGTCCACTTCATTCGTTAAGTTAAATTTGGCGCAGGTTTACGCACTGATTGCGCAGATTGACTTTGAAAAACTCTACCTCTGTAGGTGCTGCCAGGCTGGTAGGCTTCCGGGTCCCCCTCCACTCTCAGCCTGAACTCATGGTGCCCATCCTTCCGGGTCCCCTGTGTCTGCGCCCGGAGGATCCGCCCGCAGTACCCGTCCAACCTGCCCCCGGAGGGCTCCTCCACGAAAGCCACGGCGTTGCACACGAAACTCGAGACGAAATAGTACTGCAGAAGCAGCAGATGCATAGACATTCCCATTTCGGAGCTGAGTGTGTAGTGACAGTTCAATCAATATAAAAACCAAGTAGAAAAGCGACACAGCGGACAGAGGATCAGCTCCGGCTCCTTCCCCAGGAACTCCCACCAAACTACAGCAGCGTCACAGTCAGTGAGAAAGGTGACGGGAAGGAGACGAGTCCATCCTGAAGTGGAGAGTGCGCGTCTGGAGCGCACCGAGGTGAAGCGGTGCTGAGCGGGGAGACAGGAGAGAGGAGCTGCTGCTGTTCCCGGATCAGTGTGTGGTACTGACAGAGAGCCTGGGAGCAGCGGGGGGCCGCCAAAAAAACCGAGCGCGGGTGCACGCGGCTGTCTCCTTGACTTGAGGCGAGGGAAGGTCCAAGCTGGGGCTCTGCACTTTAATAAGAGCCAGCCCTCCCCTAAAACACACACACACGCGCGCGCGCATGCGGTGCTCAAGCTGTCTGTCTGTCTGTCTGTGTGTGGATCTCACACGCCGAGCTGCCTCTTGGGGAAAAAACACAAATGCTCTGCCTGCTGTTCAGAAACGACAGCAAATGTTAAATTCTCCTCTCGGTGTGAGCTGCATGGGAGTTGAAATTCATGAAGTTAGATGTGGACATTAAAAACTGAAAAGTCAGTGCAGTTGTTTTTATTAAAAGTGAATGCATGCGCATCTCCTGTGCGCAGTTCTGATCCACAATTGTGCAAAGTGACCATGTTCCAGGAACAATGACCATCCTTTCATCCTTTTTCTGCTCTAAAGACAAAGACATTAAATTAGATGAGGTCAACAGTTAGCTTCATGGGTGCACTAGAATGTTTCTGGTCCTGTTTCTGTGAGTTTTACGCGCGCTGAGCTGGATGCGCTTAAGTTAAAACTGTAAAGCAGCTGGTGCGCTTTCTGGATATGACGCACACAACGACACCGGTGAGAGCTGCCTTCCACTGAGATAAGGGCAGAACAGAACCTCAGATGTAGATAAAAATCAAATGCTCTAATTTTAAACAGATAATACTCAGTGCATTATGTGTTCTCAGTTATTCTCATTCCAATAATTCTAAAAGCGGATGAGCATGTGCTCCACTATATACTCATCATCGTTTCCATGTGGATTAAAAGGTGCACTTCTCTGTATGGACATCTGGCGGACATGAAACAGGCCCTCAGCTTTCCCCACAACATCTCACCCACCGACTGGGGCCCCTCGTAAACACTTTTACAGGACAGAGGTGAGTTTACAATCGGACACAGTTTGTTCAGTAGGTGTCGCCAGAGTATCTTTGCACCTTGAGGTCCACCAGAGCTACTTAGTAAACTTGTCACTCTCCTCATCACTGCACTTTTCACTCTCCCATCTCCTCAGGTTTCATTTTAGTGTAAAGTATCAGGGATTATGGAAATACACGTCTCATCAAAAATGTGCAGTTTGGACTCGTCTGAAGCAATGAGTTGAACTTCGATGATTGAGCCATCTGTTTTTTTCTGATTTATTTTGTTCTTTTATGACATTTTTCAATCGTCCTTCATGCTGCCTGCATCATAGACATGCGGAACTTTTAGCAACTTTTAACTTCCCTTGCATACAGTCAGATGGTCAGTGTCTATCTGAGTAACAGAAGTGTGTGTGGATAATAAAAACCACACAAATGAGCTGGATCAACTAGATTTGCACCAACCTGTTCTTGTTTTCTCGACTTTTAGTCCACATGCCAAACACAAGTGTGTCTTCATGGACGTGTGTCTAAACCTGGGGAGTGTTACTTAACTGGAAGCAGTTCTCAGGGCTGGAGATGGTTAAAGTAAACAGCGTCAGCCTGGATGTCTCAGTGTGATGGATCCCATCTGGAGTGACTCTGCACGATAAACTGTCTGACGGATGGCTGACGTCTGGAGTGTACCCTTGACCGAGACGTGGAGTCAGAAACAACCCAACGACCTTTCAGAATGAAAACAACCTGTTTGCACACCAGCCAGCAACATTCCTGCATTCAGACACCCACAGTTTTTTATCTGTATTGGCGTGAAAGCTTAATCTTTCCTCCTCAACTTTGTGAAACGGCCATGAGTAGTTTAAGCTTATTCAACATTTACATCCAGCTGACTGATTCGAGGTAGTTCTCCCTACAATAATTCTTCTTGTATTTATGTGAAAATCACCAGAGTGTCAGTATGAAATAGATGCTGGAATGAGCAGGCATAAAACACAGTTTCTTTGAATAAATCCCTACTTTTTGAAAGTCCTGCGGCTATTCTAATAGCATATGCATTTGTCTTAGGTCAACTTGCCTGCTCGAATAAGACTTTCATAAAGGTAATAAGGTTCTGATGTAGGAAGCGTGGGCCAAAAGGGTGTATTAAATATGAAAATTGCACTGATCTTAGTGTGTGGAAGTCATTTCCTCTAATGGACTATAAGGGTTCTAAAAAAGCCCTCAATATTGTGCTCAAGTGTGTAATAGAATTTCTAATCATTTTACAAAGCTTTTTTTACTCTGCTCAGAGAAGGCATTCGCTTTATATAGGCCATTGTTCCTATCTCAAGTAATGAAGATGGATTGAATGCATGGGATTATATTGGCTAAGTGCTCTTTGTTGAAGGAACATATTCCTCTTTTTGTATGTATTTCCATAAATGGTGAAGGAGATGTATTCTACTGAAGTGGGAGTCCCACCACTTCTAATGAATTTTACTTCAGTAAGAGTGCCTGTTTTAAGATAAACATAATGGAGGAGGCTTCATATACAGTTAAGTGCTTAAAGGCCAATTGGTCACTGTAACCCGATGAAATAAGACAAATCAGTGTCTCATGTTGCTTTACACTGGTAGACTATGCTACCCAGTTGCTATTGCTGACATCATTGTGCGCTCAGTACACAAGCTTGTCTGATACACAGTGGCTTGGCAGAGCTGGGGGGGAGTTAGCTAGTCGACACCAAAAGAGGAGAAAAAATGGCTTCCCGTAGCATTGAAGCTGTCGCATTCATGTCTTGTGTGGTCTAACGTAAGCCAGCGGTAAGCTACTGGAGTCACCTGGTGTTGTGCAGAGTTGGAGGGTGTATGAGCCTCACGGCCTCACAGTTAAGACGCAACGTGCAGCCAACACGAAGCTAGCTGTTGATGGCCACTAGATATGGCCAAACCATCGTCTGGCGTCTTTTAAACCATAATGACATTCAAACTTTTTAGGAAGATCTTGTAATTTCTATTTATTTCCTCACTTGTCTTCTGCCTTGTTGGCCAAAATCACCACAAACCCTCTTTCATGCCAGCCATCGTCTTCTGGCAAATACCTGGCAACTTGCCAGTTGGCCTGCCTGTACACAGTTAGTGCAGTTTCTGGACATAACAAGTCTAAATGTATGCTGTGGGAAAAGGTGTACTCCACTGTGGATACTGATTGGTTTATTATTACTGATTATCTGTTTTTTCTCACTTCACGAAAAGCTGACATTTTGGAGATCTGACTTTCATTGGTAATGATGTGGGATCACTAGCGCTTAAACCATCATGTCACAGCAGGTAGCTTTTTATATAGAGTAGTGAGCTGGTTGCCATTTAAACCTAAGTTTTATAATAGCTTTCCCCACTGTAATGTAGAATATAGGCTTTCTGTGTTATCCATTTAACAGAGCCAGATAGCCATCAGAGTCAAATGAGATCTATATATCAAATTAAAGCACTTGGTGAAATCCACTGTAGCCAATATTGAAAGCAAACTGGCCAAGGTTGAATTAAGAGGAAAAAAAATCTGAAAGTTGAGAAAGGTGTAAATGTATTGGCTCTCTTGTATAAAGTTAGTTGAAACGTCATTTGTAACCTTTTGGCCTCAGAGCGCCTGTTATCTCTGCTCTGTTGAAGAGACATCCATCATTCACGTCATCAGGTTTTTGCTAAAGACAGAACAGTGAAGAGCACACTCACACACACACACACACCGTTATATACACACACATGCACACTAGATGACCACACATACCACGGTTGTGCCGGCAAAGGATCGCTGATTTTATCAGGGCACAGATAAGAGAAGATCAAGCAGGTGCAATCAGCCCTGATCACCAAACATAATTAAACAGACAGTGCGTGCGTGTGTGTGCATGTGTACATGTGTGTATGTGCTGAACATACGAACACACATGTATGAGTATATGTAGTGTGTATGTGTGTGCATGCACACTGACGTGTGACTGAACCGCTCCAAACAGAAGAGTTAAAAAACAGAGCAGAAAGTTGGCAACTAGCTAGCGAATCCAGAGAAGCATTTAGCTGCAAAAGATGCAGATATTTCCTTCAGGAGCTGATGGAGACCCACACAGAGTTGCGAGGATAATTAATATTGGACTTGGTTCCATCAAAATGCCCAAATATTCTAAGTAGGCAACTGTTATGTTTATTTCTTCCTACAATCACTCTGTCTGTTTGGTGCTTTCAGCTTATTGATTCCTCTGTCTCTGACTGAAACGGGACGTTCCGGTATTCGAGGTGTTATCTTCACTGTCTGCTGCAGACCTGTGTTGCATGTCATACCCCCTCTTATCTCTTGTCCCCTGTTTGCCTCTCTAATTTGATAGCATCTCTTAGCTCTGTTATTCAGCAATCCAAATTACAGGTGCATTTGCAACCACAAAATCATCAATATTGCCTATTGGTGTTTTATGTAGCACTTTGAGATTTGCTAATGTAAAGTGCACTACAAATTATTATTATTATCATTATTAATATGTCATGAGGTGCAAACCATGCCATGCTAATCTGTTACCAACAAAGAAAACTAGCATTCACCAGCTAAAAGTAACTGTGACATACATATATGAAATCTACATAAAGTTATATATAAAGAATTCTGATAAATGGTGTGTAACCTGATTTGATCCACTGTTAAAGCATTATGGTGATTAGTTTTACTATATGTATAACTCTGGGAGCTGCAGTGTTCTCACTGATGAGACTGCAGGAAAATGAGATGGAAATGATTTTGAGTTGGCTGCCTGCAAACAAGATTGAATTCTTGCGGAATCGTGGAAGATGATGACATGCAAATGGCATACCAGTGTGTTCCACTGAAAAGATGAGGTGCACACAGTCCCACATTAGAGTCAGTTTCTGTTCTCCTGGCTGCCTCTTCTCACTGGAGAGCAGCTCTGGTCCGGTGGAAATCAGCACCTCGAAACGTCTGATGGCCACGCAACAGTGTGTCTGCCAACAAATTATAGGGACTGAACGTCTATTACAATGTCAGTCTGCTGCACTAACACAAAATGATTTTAAAGTATGGAGCACAATTTACATGCACTTATACCTCCTGCAGCTAAATGAATCATTCATGACAAATTGGTGAAGATATAACAGTTTAAAGGCACGTATATGGATATTACTTTCATGCAGTTCCCATGCATAGACATCTCTGTTCCATTTCCAAACCCTCACTGCCCTGACGCTCACCACAAATATCTGCCTCTGTCAATCAAATTTAACAAGCTATAGATGGGGGGGGGAGGCTGTGTCAGGGGGGGAGGTGGGGGAGACTGTGTTAGTGGCAGCCCTCAAAATGAAGGAAGAGACTGAAAGTAAAGAGATTCAGATACGGGAGTGACAGAGAACTGAATTAAGCTAACTGCGGGGTTGGTGACACCAGACTTCATTCCTCGAGTGCTTCTGGAGCCACTTCAAGTTGCCCAAGCCCTCCGATCATCAATTAAGGGCCACCAGGAGCGAAACACAACACAACTGAGTCACTTTATAGTATTTGAGTAAATGTTAAGAGGTGGAGGGGAAAATAATCACCCAGCTCACAGTTTAATGAGAACATTTCGAATACAATTCGACCTCATCAAATCCTGAAGCAGTTGCAGCCCTGTATATCTTCCACAGGATGGAATAATTGAGCTGACATTTGGAGAGGGAGCAGCTCTGTGTTCTGTCTTCTGTGCCTTTACCTCCAACTAATCTACACGGCTGTTAAATGTATTCTGACTGCACCTGATTCATCCTCTCCCATCCATTCCAACTCTCACCTCACACTTCTGTTACAGTGCTCTCATCGATCCAGCGGTCCATCCAGCACTGTGGTGAGCCAGAAACATTTCAACAACTGTTAGCTGAACTGTGTAGACATTTTGTACAGACATTCATGGTCCCCACAGGGTGAATCTTAACAGCTTTGCTGATCAACTGACTTTTCATCAAGTGCATCATGAAGTTGACATTTGTGGTTTTCTTTATTGGATCCGATGCATTAGTTCATAATTAAATACCTGCAAAACTAATGACACCCCCAATAGCAACAGTCTTTTCAATGTGAAACCATGCTCAAGTAGAAGACCAGAGCTCATCTCAGTGCACATAACAGAAGAAGTCATGCTGCCTACTTGACTCCTCTTTAGCTCTGCCTAAAGCCTCAGGAGCACAGAAACTGTCTGGCTGACGTGCCGTCTTTCTGCAAAAATTGCATCACCTCATTGACAGATGCCATTATCATTAGCTTCTTCACTGTGTCAGTGTCTTCAGGACTGCGTGTCACTGGCCCCACTGCTGCTCAACTCTGAATACGACTCTGAGCACAGCCCAACCCGTGTCTGGAACATTGCTTTGACTTTCTCATTCAGTGGTTCCGGTGAGACTTTACATCATAACAGAAAGTCAGTCAGAGGAATCAGAGCCCATGAAAATGTTCTTTTGCTTCCTTTGATCCTTTTTTCCCTCCTTGTTCTCCACTTTCCTTTCAGATCTTCCTCTCTTTCAGAGCCTCCCTTCCCCCCCTTTTCTCTTCATTCTTACACTTCTTAAAGGACATGATGAAAGCTGTTTTAATGTTGTTAGTTTGATCTAATGAGATCTTCTGTGATCTAGTTGCTCGGCCCAACAAAGTTGGGAAAAGTAGCTCTCTGAAATGCTGAAATACAGCAATTAGCCAAAAAAGGCTTGATACCAATAGGAGTATGTGACATGTATATTTTTTGGTAAATTGGACGAACTTGCCCCTTAAGAACTGTAACGTTTTAAGATTTTATGGGACCTAAGCTTAAAGTGTTTTGTTCGAGAAGAGAGAGAGCTCTCATCTGCATATCGAGCAGTCCTGTGTGGTGATAATCCACATTAATCCTCATTAGATGCTACTTTGACTCATAGGATGTAGCTGTATCCATGAAGTCAGCTGAGTCAGAGACACTTACCACACTCACCAGCCAATGGATGTGCGTCTGTCCAAGGCTCCAGCCTGTCCGTCCCTGGGAGCTGGATCTCTCCTTCACTGTGGTGCTCCCGGAGGTTTCTCTTTTCCCACTGGGTTTTTTGAGTTTTTCCTTCCCGAAGAAGGAGGGTCATAAAGGGCAGGTGATGCCTCGGACTGATCCACCGGACTGATCCATTGGCCTCATCGACTGCTGGACTCTTTATTAGATTGTTTGTTCGCTTACACTTGTTTATTTCAGTGAACTTTGTAAAGCACTGTGAGACACTCTGTTGTGATATTGGGCTATACAAATAAAATTGAATGAATTGAATTGAATTGAACTTACATCAACAAGCTCATTGACAAGTCCATGTTGTTGGCAGAAGTAAAAGCTTGGCAATTACTGCCTCTCTCTCTCTCTCCCTTGGCTGTCTATGCCTCTTTCCAGATGTTTGGATGTGGACTTTCGCCCTCCATGTGATTCAGCCTCTCCTCTCATCTCTTTTTCCCTCTGTGTGTTTCTTCCTCTTCTCCCACCAATGTAAAAGGCCTCTTGTGAGTCTGTCCTCTTTACAGGTGTCCATGGTGAAGAGGACGTTGTGTAGCTTAAGTCTTATCTCTTTTTAGTGACACCTGTAGTTGTTTGATGCCCTCAGATCCATATTCTTCACATTTTGCAGTACATTTACAATCTATAATTTTGTCCTCCTGGTTGTCCGTACTGTAGCCTAATTCTACTATGTTGATCTGTACTGTACATTGTTGCTGTTGCACACTGTCCATACTGTAAAGAGTTGTGAAGTCTGCTTCCAAGTTTTCCCGGCGTCAGTGGACTTTTTATGTATTCTTCATAGCGACTCAGTGTCTTCACTGACCCCAAAAGAAATACAGTGCCAAAAAAGAAAATCTTTTAGACATTAACATAAATGTGCTGCGGCAGCTCATGACCATACTGACTTTTTCAGATTGTATTTGTCACAAATGTACTTCAGGATATTGGATGGACTTTTGATCTTTGCGCCACTAGAAATCATAGAATGAATGATTGAAAACGGTCGGGGGTCCAAATGAGGCTGCTCAACTGGTGGGTCAGTGTCTCTGGACTTCTTTTGGCTGTGGGTTTGTCTGCGTAGCAAAGTGCTGCTGAGTTCATCCAGGTGGAACTGATATGAATATATAAATGGAAAAGTTCATGACACCACATTCTAAGTCCAGAAAAACGGGTGCGTACCTCATCAGCAGAACTATAGCAGACACACACACACACACACACACACACACACACATTTTTCCTGTTCAAGTCTCACCTAAAACTTGAATGCCAGGTTGCATTTCTTTCTGCTCAGTCATGATTTTATAATCTACATTTCCTGCAAGAATGCATGTAAAGATTTTGCTACTAACAGCGCGTAATTGGTTTACGGGATGTTTGTCGCAGTTCACTTAAAGGTTTCACAATCCATTGTTGCAGGAAAAGCAGAAATTTCCTCAACCTGGCTGGGATCATTGCATGATGAATGGAGGGAAAAATTACCTCTTGCAAAAACAAAAAGTTGCTAAAACACAAGAGCAGAAACTTCAAAAGAAAACATAGTTTGGGGTGTCTCTGAAGAACATCTTAGATATGCTTAAGTTTTTATTTTGTTCTGAAACTGGAGGAGTCAGCTGCCGATATTAAAATGTGATTCTGTTTTCCTTCTTTCTGTTTTAGGCTGTCAGGAGTCCGTTAGAGGCATTAAATGTTCTAAAACAATGACGTTTGCTCATCGTGTATCATTGTGTGTTATCGACAAGAGGCTACGGATGTCTCCTTTAATATTTCTTGATCGGATAGCCAAGCTGAGCCTCTTTATCGGACAAATGTTGCAGCACCATCATCCCAAGGGGGGCAGATTCTGTAGAGCAGAGCTTGAAAATAATTTGAAAAAGGACTGGGTCAGCAATCTGTGTGAGAGTAAGGAAACTTTCCTCAAGTTGGCTTTTTCTCCCTCATCCTCTGTTAGAAAGAACCACTAACTGGAAAGCGGCAGTAAGAGGTAACCAGCAGCTGCCTTGGCAGAGGAACTGTACCGTCAGTGGGGCAGAAAAATCTTCTCTATTTCACCTAAGTTACATCTGTGCACAAAATGGGCTAAATGACAACATTTAGATCATGTAGATTGGCCTGTACAGTGTGTTGGCAGTGTGTTATCAGTAATACTGGATATGTACAATGCATGCATGCCTCTAGTTTCACCGTGTGTTTCTTCTGTGTCTGCTGTGCATCCCTGTTGTTATTTCTGTGTGTGTGTGTGTAGCCTGTATAATAAGAAGACTGTGGAATGAGAGATATTAGAAAGAACTGCAGCCCTACAGATCTACAGTGGTCTCAGTCAGTCTTTGCTCATTCGATGCCATATGCTGTGGAGGTGTTGTCTTTTAAGTGCATATAATCTATGATTGCCTTCTAAGCTGACATCTAATTTTAATGGCCTTGATGGTTTTGAATCTAACAGGCACTTTGACATAAAGGTCTGGGGTTTGTCATTATTTCTGTTAGTTAGAGCGTAAGAAAAATATGACTTTGAAGCTGAGAATCCTAACATTAACCCAGTATATAATACACTGCTGCCCATAAAGTTGGAATAATTGTTCAGTACCCCCAATCTTGTTAAAGCCTGAATCCACAGTTTGCAAAGGTTAATTGTGGTTTAAGTTTCACTGTGATATGTTTGGAAGAGTTTGATCAATAAAGTTGAGAAGATCTACACTTTATTTATCAAGAATAAATCACATTGTCACAATCATTTCATGAGAAGAGGAAAAAAACATTTTATTCCAACTTTATGGGCAACAGTGTACATGGACATTGAAAATGGGTATTTCTGTGAGTGTTATGTGGGTAAATAGGACACACATAAGTACACACAGACATACACATACACAGTCGCATACAGACAGATGGAGATTCTTTCTTTATAGTTACAATAATAATTCATTAGCTAATTACAAAGGCTTTAAATTACATCCACTCCAATCCCCTCATTGTAGAAGCGTGCTGACAAGATATCTCATAATCAAACAGGGGAATTACTATGACATTTACTGAGCACATTCATGTTCCCAAGAGAATAAACCCTCATGGTTTGTAATGAGTATCAGAGCGTTGTTTGTTCCTGCTGTTTCCTGTGATGATCCTGTGACGTCGCAGCAGTGCTACAGTAGCAGGGTTTTAGCCTTGTGTCACTGTTACACCAGCTGTTGCCCCTTTTGCTGTTGGCCATTACAGTCTCAGAGGACTATTAATTGGATGTCCTTCACCTTGATTAAAGGACAACTGTCTGCCACTGACAGCCCAGCATTGCCTACAGGTGATGTGCTTGTAATGGCAGCAGATGGTGGCATGTGTTGGCTAATGAACTGGGCATGCCAGCTCATTGCATAGAAACTAAAGGTGCATTACTATATTAATCAACTTCAAGTCTTTGCTGCAAATAATCCTCAATTGCTCAATTGACAAATCAGTCTGTAATGACAAACATAACTAATTCATTATCAGATTATCCATGGCTTGACATTTTGCCAAGGGAAGGCAATTTCTTTCTTCTTTCTCTTGGATGATCTGTTGGTCAGTTGAACTGACCAACAGATGAACTGTTGAATAATTTGGTGCAGATATCCACGGTGCCCAGAAGATAAATCTCAGTGACTTGAGTTTTCATCTAGTGCTACCAGCTGGTCAAAGTCTCTACTTATTCACTGAAATAACTTACCATCTACTTAATGGATTGCCAAAACATTTTGTACAGCATTTGTGGTTCCCAGGTGATGAATTCTAATGACTGAGGTGATCACCATGAGTGCAGCGTTTGGGGTTTTGAGTGAAATGTCTCGAAAGCTAATGGTTGGATTGGAGTTAAATGTGGTACAGGGATTTATGGTCTCCACGGGATGAATTTGTCATTTAGCGCCAACATCTGGTCATTTGTCCACACAAACACCTGCAAAACTAATGATATGTCCATCAGGCTCAGATGTACTTTGTCTTTACTAACTTTACTAACTTACTTTGACTGTAGAGTCTTGGTCTTGTTGAATATCGAGGAGGAGAATATGATCGCTCACTTCTGGTCAGCGTCACTTCCCTCTAGTGTACTGTTTTGATGTGTCATAGTCAGGTGATGTAGTATAAAGAGCAGGAAAAGTCCACATGGGGAGAAGGCTGGGGTCCTGGATGTGTTGGGTCCAATGTGATTCATTCACCACAGACACACCATTCCTCTTATCACTATCTATGCAGTACCACACACACTTTTAGTGGAGCCATGGTCTTATAGATGCACCATGGGCCAGGACGGGTTTCATGCCTGTGTCATTTTAGCCAGGTTCCTTGTGCTTGTGAACACTTATCAAGGGATCCCAGCTTTTAGCATGTCTTAAAAAGAAATGTCCCATTTAGAAATTCCCTTTCCTATTTTTTTTTTTTTTGCTAAATCATTCAGCAGCTTGCTGTAAACCTAAGAAATGCCACTGATGCTTCTACCATTTATGAGATGATTTTTTTTTTTACCCCAAGGTGTCTTGTGCAGGGTAGTAGTCACATACTAATGTTTTTAAGTTTTGTGGGAACATCAAAGTCCTTGAGAATCCGATTTAATCCTCACAAGCAGCCACATTTGTGTGCATATGTGAGTATTTGGATGCTGAAGTAGTTTCAGCCTTTCCTGGAGCACACACTGGCTGTCCTTTATTACCCCTGTAAAGGGCCGACGGCCTTCCAGGCTTACAGCAGTTACAATAGCGTTGCAGCCCTAAATTGCCTGGCGTCGTCCCTAAGCAAACTCATCCATTTTACTGCATGTATTATCATATTTCTAAATCCACCTGATACACTTTTGGAACTAATTGATCACTTTCTGTGGAAATGAAGCATCAAGGACAAACAGGGACCCCCTCATCTAATTTCTGTGTATAGTTTCACTCTGGCCTCCAGAGCACATACATACTTGCTCGTCCACACACACACACACACACACACACACACACACACACACACACACACACACACACACACAGACCTGCTAAAGCCGTATAGAGTTTAAAATTCTCTGGTGAGCAGACTTCCCTCATATGTATGTTAATGAATCACTGTCTCAGCAAAACACGCCCTCAGTAGCAGGGGAGTTTAAAGACCAGAGGCTCTGAATGAACCTCACTGTCCCTAGAGATTCCTCCAACGCATCTCCCCGTTCTGCACTGATCTGATGTCGTCTTAAGACAACTTTTTTCATTCCTCAAGTCAGCATTTGCGACAACAGTCTTTGTCCCCGCTAACTGCCTGAGGCAAGGAGTAGCTTTTTTATTTAATTTTTTATTTTTTTTTGTAACTGTGTGTGAATGGATGCAGATAATAATGTATATTTATTGGTGTGAGAGCTTTGTCTCCAATGTGACTGACACCTGACACTGTGAGCGGCAGACTCTGCATAGCGCTGGCTAAGCACATTGTCATCTTGTGATTCAGCAGAGAGAAGTTTCGGGGAAACTTGTTATCGACAGGAATAAAGCTCCGCCTTTGTCATTTCACACATTCAAATGGATGCAGACAGTGAAGCACAATGTGACACTTTTCAATAGTATCTTCCGGCTACCGACTGCAGCCCTTCCTGTCGTCCTGGCCTTTCTTTGTATATTTCTCCCACCTGGAATTGGCTCAAACACAAGTTTTCATGACAAGTGACTCATGAAGCGAAACTTTCTTCCCTCTCAGGGACTGTGGACGCAAATGAAATCTCTGATGCAAAAGCTCTGAACAGAACATAGCCCATAAATAAGCAATAAGCTAAACTTAACTCACACTTCAACTCTCTCTTGGTCTCATATTCAAATTTAAGCACAGTCTCAGGTTCTTCCCATTGAGTGATCACAGCTGGTACTCACTCGTGAGAACAGCACAACTTGATCTCTGTATGTCCGTTCACTAATGCAGGTGTTATAAAATATAAACCAACGTTTTTCTGCAGTCGATGATTAACATATCTGGACTCTTAACACATCTGGATGTCTCTTGCTTACTCTCCTGGCTTTTGAAAACTGGGTCTGCTGGGATCTAGAAATATGGCAAACAGTTTGGCAGGACAAGAAACATGAGAGGTCAAACAATCGTACAGGTTTTCATCAAACATCTGTTCTTTTTTTGGTAGAGAAAGCCAATACAAATAGTAGAAAAGAACCATTTTCCTGTGAAATAACATTACTGATATTGCTGATGCTCCCCCTTTTTCTTTTACCTCCAAATAATCAGGCTAAACTGTCATCTAACTGCTCGTGTTTCTGCTGCATTGTAGTGATGTTATCATGTCCACAGTTCTCATGTTTTCATTGGCCAAAACTACAAAAAAATATGACCCACTTTCTAATAAACAACTAATCCTTTATTATTGTTGGTGGAATATTGATTACACAGCTATCCCTTTAGGGTCCAGGATAAAGTTTGGGGATTTTAGTTTTAAATGCAGGATCTTCATACCAATGATTTCTCTTTAATTAGTAACAAATGCAGCAGGGAAAAGGGGATAAAAAGGAGAGGGCAAGAAAAAAGAAGCATGAGGCAGGAAATTAATTCAGCTTGATTAAGTGATTGTTTATGGGGGACGAGAACCATTAAGTGGAATGTTATTTTCCCCACAATCCCTTTTAAATAGCCGTTGTCTTTACACGTTGCTTCATATCCTGCTGCACAGCTGTTGTTTGTCACATCGCTTGAAAAGCTTCAGATTAAGCAAGTGTGCGTTTGATGAAAGTTCGGATATGCATTGCTACAGATGGATGTCTTTAGATGTGCACTTCCTTTATCCCAGCACAAAAGACTTGATTTCAGTATTGCTTCATTATGATGCTTGTTGTTTGTCTTCCTGGTGTGTGATTGCTCAACATGCTCATCATCCAATAGAAGGGATCAGTATCAAGACTGTTATGTTAATGGTTATAAAGGCCTCTCTCACATTTAACTATTTCCTCTTCTGGCACTGCTCCCTTCCCTTGCTGTCCACCACAATAGAGTTTGGGCAGGGATTATTGATGGCCTCTATCTATCTATACCGTGGAGACAGCTGATGGGATTGTTACATCAGGGAGTGAGAGCATGCAAGTACCCCATCATGGCAGTTTTAGGATGAAGATTTGAAGGAAAAGAAACAGCCTTTCTGGCAAAACCTCTGCTTGTACAGGAGGCGACAGCTCATATTTGTTCTTTTTTAAAGTGTTTACATGCTTTCTGTCTTCATTAAACACACTTAACTTGTCCTCTCTTCATTTAAACCCCCTAAGCTCCATGTTCAAATTAATCTCTCACATAATAGATTTCACAAGTTGCAACATGGGGTGGTCACATAGCAAACTGTGGGGCAACTAGCATCCGAAAACACTTTTCCGCAATACAGGAATAGTTTAACTCCCCTGTACTGATGTAAGTTCACTTTGTGTGCTCCAATCCACACTCAGTTAATGCTGCTTTTACCCTCTAACAAAATACCCTGTTTCAGTAGCTTTCATGCTGTCAGTAAGCCAGCCTGCCAATCTGTTTTGCCATTTTACCGCACACATAAACACATTTACAACAGTGTATACAGTATAGTATAAACTGAAGAAATGTCTCAACAACTCATTTTACAATGGCCCACATGAGCAACCGTAAATATCAAAATAACTATACATTAATTACAAAATGTGTTCATTTAACCCTTGGATGGTGTTCGGGTCTGTGGGACCCGTTTTCATTTTTTTATCAAGACGAAAATGATACGATTAATTATTTTTTCAAACTCAGACTCACTGGCCTTGGCTCATTTTGATGAGTCTGAGGTTGAAAAATAATTAATCGTGTAATTTTTCTTTTGATAAAGAACATGAAAACAGATGAAATCGGGTCCCACAGACCCGAACACCATACAAGGTGTTAAACACACTGTACCTTGATGTATCTTATACCAACCTTAGATAAGTAAGGCCACCATTTTATCTCAGTGATTAAACAGGTGGTCAGCGGGCTGGAGAGCTTCATCACAGTTAAATTACATTGTGGCCTGTTCATGATTCCCACAGTAAGCAGGAAATGGGCACTGTCGCATCATCAATGTAGCCATTACATTTGTGTTTTAAAAAGAAAAGAATTAAAAGCATGTTCATGATGAAAGGAATAGGAGAACAATAACGGGGTCACATGGTGCCTGAGGTGGAGGAGAGCATGACCCCCTCAGGGGGTGATGGGTGTGATGGATGTTACTTCTGAAATTGAGCCAATACCGTGATTCTTGTCTGTAAACATCTGCAGGGCAAAACTAAGGCTCTACAGATCAATATTTTTGTGTTAACAGTGCATCAAATCACTTTTAGTTCTTTATTCTGAACATTAGGTTATGAAATCATCAAATGTGTACTTTACTTACTGTGACAATCACGTTAATTCTATCCGTGCAGTGATTCCCAACGTTACGTGCTGTGAAGAGCTAATGGCGCTCCAGGATACATTTATTTCTGTTTTCCAATATTTGATTGCACAAAATATAGGCAACATTTATATTTTTAGATTTTTAACTTTTTATATAGAACATTTTCTAATGTATCACTATGCCTGTGACATGCTTCTCCGGGTGCACAACAGTCAGGAGTTTTTCGTGTGCGTCAGAAAAAGCAACAGCCAGAGAAAGTTAAGATTTGTTGTGGCAGATAAAGCTCAAAGATATGCAGATTCAGCCAGCGAGCTTTCTCACACCATGAAGCCTCATCTGCAGAGAAATGGTGGTGGGCACAGGGTGAGTTCAAGAGAAATCCCAAGACGCCCCTAATCACCCAACAAAGACTTGGAATACTTAAAGCAACTAAAACAGTGGTGGAGGCCAAAAACGAGCAAAAAGCATACATTAAGTTAAAAATGTACTTCATTCATTTTTATTTCTAATTTGAATGTGTGAATTTTATCTTAATTAATTGTTTTTACACTTTTTTTTTAAATAAATGTTCCCTGTGGAAATTATGTAGCTGAATACTAACTTTTTTGTGCATTTTAAGCCTCCGTAGTGCCCGCTGCTCCCCTTAAGCTTCCGTAGCTCCAGCTGTCCCTCACAGTAGCATTTTGCATTGCTTCGGTTAGTAGAAAGTTAGTAGAAATGTTTTGTAGAAAAATCCTGCCCCGCCATTTCATAGTTTTCTTTAGAAATGTAACTATTTATGTTGTACTAACGGTTACATATTGCATATTGTTAGCTGTTTAATCTGTTCTGTTATCCAACTGTTTTGTGTTTTTTTTTAGTGCTAATGTAAGTTTTGTAGATGTTTCCATCTAGGCTTGATTGTTAGCCCGCTAAGCACCATTTATATTGAGGCGGGCCGCCCTGTGTCATGCGAGCTATGTACAGAGATGTTAGCATCTATTTCCTGGTGTAAATTCTTTTATTTTGGGAGTTTAGGGGGACCAGAAGGCATTTAATGACTTTTATGTCTTCTGCAGGTGTTTTCCTTCGTTAAATGCAAAATGTTGTCCAATAGGTTTGTTTGTCCTGTCTGTACAGAGTTTTTCATGGTTTTTGAGGAGACTTGTCATAAACCGTTTTATATTTCCTGCCAATTTTAATAGCTCTCTGCTGCAATGTTTAACCTGATTAAGTAGTTAATTAAGTACATGTTGTTTGTTTATAATGGACTTTTATACATTTTAAGAAGAAGAAAAAGAGTACACCTCTCTCAGACAGTGCCATTTTGTATTGCTGGGGGGAGCAGAGGTGCAGCTGAAAAGAGACCAGAAGGCATTTAATGGGTTATATGTCTTCTGTAGGAGCAAATAAATGCTGGAAAACTATTCTTAGAGTCGATCCTTACCACGCCGTATCCACCTCTGTTACACATACAGAAGTTTGGACTTAGATCTACCAGGCCAACAGAAACACATCTGCTGGAGGAGTGTTAGGCATAACAGCTTTATACGGTAAAGGGGATTGAGCTGACGGTTACAGGTTGTCGTGGAGTTCCTCTAGCCTAAAGTTATCTTTTAGGTGTATGAGGGCTTTAAAGCCTAAACTCTCTCTCCCTAAAGTCTCACAAGTCCTGACAACAGGACTAAAAAGTTAGCTCACGTTGTAAAAACATGTGCTACCTTAGCTTTCTCTAAGGCTGAGCAAATGATAACTGTCTTTTCACTGATTCGTCATCAGCGTAAGGAGGAAACAAAGAAGAAGGGGAGACACTGAGGTTACAGAGCAAGGGAGAGTGAGGGTGATATTCAGCCCCATTGTGTTATCTTCTTCCAATTTCATTACCTTAAATGATCTGAAAAGTAATGTTTTTAATTGGCGCTGTTGCCATTCAGACAGTGAATAATGCCATACAGCTACATGTCTGGAAGTGGTTCACTCCAATTAGCTCGATATCAAAGTGTTCCCACAGTGACAAGGTGTTTGTATAACCTCAGCGCCTGACATTTGAGGGTGAAGTGTGTGAAGTTTTGTGTCTGGATGTGTGTGTTGGAGTGAATAAATGAGGTCATTAAGTTTCCTGAGAATCACTACTGTAAGGAATCACTGTGACAGTAATAATTGCAGTTATCTTAAAAGGAATATTCAGGCGTCTTCTTCTCCGGAAAGCACATTGTTGAGGGTGATGTTTTAAAAGACCACAACAAGCAGCAGATAACTGGAAACAGTAAATAAATTAGATCTTGCAATACAAAGTATCCCACATACAGAATCTGACAAATACAGTAAGGAGAGAAAATACTTTTGTCAGTGTCTCATACCTGACCTACAGTAAACCAAATACCAATTACAGCTGCAATTATTTTTTTGTTTCTCATAAAAGCAGCAATGAACACACACACACACACACACACACACACACACACACACTGGAAACATAATCCCAGTCCCCAGTCAGTGTTGTGTCAATGAAATAAGTCACACAGACACACAGCACGTCGAAACGCTTCCCATCCAGTGTTATTTATGCCATTCTGTAATGATGCTTTTTAGGGTGCGGCAGAAGTACAATAAACAGGCTGCAGCCAATTTGGCTTGGTCTGTTAATCCAGATTAATTATGTTAGGAAGAGGCAGCGTCTCATTGCCTTGTTTCAAAGCAGGCCAACAGTATATTTCCTATAGCCTTGGTTTAGAAATGAGATTCTGTGGTGCTACAGTATGTAGGCTCCTGTCCGTTTATAACAGTGCCTCTGTGACAGTGGGCTTTGCGAGTGAAGCTGGCGTTAGACCCGTCACTCAGACCCTGAATACTTGCTGAAATGGCAGCGTGGCTTGAATGTCTTTTTGAATGTGTGATAATATCGGCTATCTTCCAACTGTCCTCGGTTTCAGACTCATTGACACCGTCTCTGTGGCTCTTGTGAAAACTCGAATGGGCATTTGGCAAAGTTTCAGAGCCCTCAACAATTCTCTAGGAACAACATTCAATCAAGCGAGGTGTTGCTAGGTTACGGCGGCGAGATGCAGGGAGTTAAGTGGACATCCAGCGATCACTTCTTATAATGGGCCTGTCACGTCAAAAATTCTATAACTGTGGAAATATGCTAATAAGATTTAGACATATGTGGGAAAAGAGCTCCAGTTGTAGCCACTGTCAGCTAAAAAAGGAAGCCAATCATCCACACACATCACTCGGCAACTGATTTTAACATGTTATATCAAGCCAACTGCTAAAGTAGGTTTTTTTAACACCTTTTTTCTTTCTCCATTTGTTAATTCCTTTTTTTCCTCTCCCTCTAATTTTGTTTGGTGACCTGAACCTAGCTTTATAAAGGAAAGTGTGAGGACATGGTCAGCACCTGCTGTTCAGTACTTAACAACAGCAGCAGACTAACTGACTGAGACCATAACTTTCACATAAAGACGAGTTAATCAGTTATGTAAATACTGTATGACATCTACAAGAACTTATAAAGAGTTAGCTGGTTTGTTTAGTTCATCTAGTTTATCTGATTATCATTTTTTTGGTTTTAACACACGTATTATTTATGTCTGTGATAAACTATGCCTAATGCTTCCACACGGTTCTTATGGCTGCACCCTCTGCGGTAGCTCACGTTTTGTGCAGCACATTGTGCCTCTAATTTGAATGTAATGTGCCATATAAATAAAGGTTTGCTTGCTTGTTTTCACACTGAACAAATCTTCCTCCAGACTGATGTTCCATCCCTTTTCAGTAAGTGGTAAAATGCCACATCTCAGCTGGGCACACAAAGATTTTTTGAAAGAAATTATACAACGTAATTCTCAGTGCCATATTCATATTTTATCATCCTAAATGTACACACATTTGGTTTAGTCCACATATCATTAAACCGTCCGCTCTTTAATCTGAGCAAACACAGATTCTGTGTCTGTGAATGTTGAGCTTTTTGTTACTGAGAAATGTCTCATCAAACCCAGAGTTGTGGAACAAAACACACACGACTTTTGACCAGGAACCAACAATTTGTTTATTGCATATAAATATCTTTCTTGTCCATATCAAGCCATAACTGGGCTTTATATGTCTTCCAGCAAGCTTCACATAGATCCCAGCTCATACTTTATGTGCGCGCACAGATATGCAACATGCATAGAAGTATTTCCCCAAAATGACCCCAAAAATGAAGCACAGGACACGAGCTAGAAAAAGTTTTGCATATATTTGAAAACTCTTTAAGGTTCCTTAAGGTTTTGACTTTTACCAGTGATTTCTTCTCAAGGCTGTACCTGCTGATTCAGCAAGAATGTTAACAGCAGTTAAGAAATTCACATGTTCATCAAAAACGAAAAGAATAAAATGAATTTACATAGTTCATCTTAAGATACCCCTATGAGGGCCCCAGCACCTCCTTGGCCATTTTCCAAATCCTCCCACAGACCCAATTTATTCACTTGAGACCAAAATCTCTGAGGACTTGAAGTTTGAACTTTAAAGTGAACACCTGCCCTCTTTATAGAGTCTGCATTTTCTCTCAAACAAATTATTAAAGTATGTCCTCTTTGCTGTATGATTATTTGAACTTTTTTCTAGCTTTGTGTAAAGACTACCCCAATTCTTTGAGCTATTTATTCAAATAGGTTTACTTATTAATAAATTACTTTAATTTAAAGTAACGGTTGTCCGCAGCTTCACCATCAAATTCCATTTCTTCTTTAATCAATTTACAAAATCTAATATACCAGTTATCTGGATTTTCATTTTCTCGAAAGCAGAAATCATCCTTCATTTTCTATAAATCTGATTGCTGTAAACCAGAAGATAAAAAGTTATCAGGTAAAACGCCGCTGACTTTCTTTTGTGCTAAAGGAATTGAGTTGCTGAAAATCAGGACTATGACCCTAAATCTTTTTTTTAAAACTTGTAACCACAGAAGTACTACTTTATCCAAATGATTAGAACATATGCCGCATGCACGTTTGATCCCACCCCGCAACCTTTGCTGCATGTCATACCCCCACATTTCCTCTGCTTTGTAGAATTGTGGAGTAGATAGCAAAACGCTATATAGTAAAGAGTCATGTTGAATTCTGTATGTTTCTCTAATTAAGTCCGTACGGTTTGCCGGCCCACTAAATTGATTTGGAGCTAATGCTTCAAGTGAGGCACATGTTTATAAGCAGTCATGTGATAGGGGAGACCGGGGTTTGTTGTCACACTTTTCCCCCCACGGGAGCAGCTCTTCAGTGACAAAACTTACGACAGTCATTCCTACGTTAGAGGGAAGCTTCAGGTCTTACAGCTTATTTCAACAGCAAGTTATTAACCATCAAAGACACCATACCAGTTACACATTGTGACAGCTGAACCCAACACAGGGTTGGTTGTCACTAAGTATACGGTTTGTTATCCCCGTAGTTATAAATGGAGCTTCAGGGAAAAAATGTGATTTCTAAGAACATTTGTAACTTTTTAGGCTCGAGACAAATCAGTTTAAATCTAATCTCTATATTATTCACTGCGTTTGTCTACTCATTTGTCACTAACTATGAATGTGAATCGTGATTATTTGTTTAAATTATTATCTGTAATAAAACAACAAATGAAGGAATGTGCAGTGTCCCAGCTTTGATTAAAGCCATAGTTTCTTAACAACTCATCATTTTACATTATATAACATCTAATGGATGTCACACCTGACCTCCTGATGAGGTTTTTTTATGCTAGCTACCGCATGTCTTTAGCTAGCAACGGAAAAGACTTAAATGAAAGCGGTTATCTTCGTCTTTTTATTATTTGATTATAAAGCTGCAAACCTTTATTACAAAAACAACAGCATCATGAAAAATGACTCTAACCAATAAGAACACAAAGTTTTTCTTCACCTCAATGTTTTGTGTGTCTTACACAAAACGGCCAGATAGAAATGAGCACGACATCACGCTGAATGTCGATGAACAGCGCTGTGTTTGTTTGGTTAACTAACCCCATCCTCCCCCATCACTATACAGTCAACCTCAGCTTTACTGTTCGCGAAAAAAAATACATGTAGAATTATCATTCACGCGGCTTATCCTCCCCACGCTTGTTTACCGAATCATTCAAACAAGCTCAGGGTGGAACCTCATCCACTTTGTTTAAGTAATCATCAAAGCAGCTATTGAAGTATCCACAAAGATAAATTGCCTCAGCTCCTGAGCATAAATTAATTTGACTCAGAATATGATTAAAGAATAAGATGGGAGCATGCTTTCCCCATACCAACATCTTTGGCTGCAAGCAACAAGACAACAAACATATATACACTGCTGCCCATAAAGTTGGAATAATTGTTCAATACCCCCAATCTTGTTAAAGCCTGAATCCACAGTTTGCAAAGGTTCATTGTGGTTTAAGTTTCACTGTGACATGTTTGGAAGAGTTTGATCAATAAAGTTGAGAAGATATACACTTTATTTATCAAGAATAAATCACATTGTCACGATCATTTCATGAGAAGAGGTAAAAAACATTTTAGTCCAACTTTATGGGCAACAGTGTATAAAATTTCAAACTTAGAAATCCATCTATTTGGCCATAACCTCAATTCCCTTACCTTTGGTCTTTAACATTTTCTACTCTATTATCACTGTATCTCAAAACAACAACAACTTTCCAGGTCCACCTGTTGTGTGTGTCCTACTGTCCATCCAGTAACGTTCCTGTGTAGCTGAACGTGATTCAGGCCTTCCGTGATTAGATCTTCCCACAGCAGCCAAGTTTG
This sequence comes from Pempheris klunzingeri, assembly GCF_042242105.1. Classification (NCBI taxonomy): domain Eukaryota; kingdom Metazoa; phylum Chordata; class Actinopteri; order Acropomatiformes; family Pempheridae; genus Pempheris; species Pempheris klunzingeri. Next base: position 24,580,986 of record NC_092016.1, on the reverse strand, counting down.
GGCAGTTTGACGTTAGACCAGGAGTTAGACCAGTTTGGTGTTGTCATCGGTTACGACAGGCAGAGCGGCATCTGGTAGAGACAACAAGATGAGACGTCTGTACTGTGTCAGTGAAAAAACTCTCTGATTGGCTATAGATCCAGCATATTTACTAAAAAAACCTGTCTGTGTAACATTATTTTATTCAGGGCGAGAGCTGTAAGTGGTACAAACTCCAGGATGGATCAATACTGGCTGTCTGTGATCTGACTTCAGACTTGAAAGCTACAAGTTTTACTGTGTTTTATGTTGTTTTGCTGTTTATTTGGCAGGTTAGCCTGTTAAACTTGGCTTTAGCGTGTTGCTCAGCTAATGTGTTTCCCATGGATAAAGACCCCTGGGTACAGCGTTGGAGGCAGGATGTCATTCCTATGGAACCAAAAAAGTTTTTTTTTAACATTACAGCATGTACACATATCCTAGCAGGACCCTCAAATGCAAGTATGAACCTGGAAATTAGCATAAGATGTCCTCTTTAAAAAGATGTGATGATTTAACCTTTGTTTAAAGTATGTGCATACGATCTGTTGGTTTCACTCACCAGGACATCTGGTTGTTTAAGCATACTTAACTCTCACTATTTAAGCAGGGTGACTATGGAGCAGACGTATTTCAAAAATGAATGATGACGTATTTGAACACGTGACAAGAGTGATAAAACACTCCATGTTGTCTTTGTTTAAAGAAATAACAGACAAGGTGGTGAACAGTCCACCAATTTGGGCCTAATCCTTTTCTTGTGCTGTAAATCGTACACTGGCAATACTGCATCATCCTGAACTTACTGAGGATTCTTTGTCCGCTTTCAGAAATTAATCAGAACACAAAAACTGGAAAAATGCAGGTTTATTTAAGTATTTCATTTCATATCAGCTCACCAAATTGCAAATTTCATGCCTAGTTATAGCCTCCGTTAACAAGTTTTTCTTGCTTTGTCTCCTTCTTCACACTCGTCCAGGCCTCATGTAGTGAATCTGTCCCGCTTCATCCACATTAATGAGCTCCTCCTGCTGTAAGCTCTGATTTACACACCACGTTGCTTAAGGCTGAGGCAGCACAATTCTTGCCTATCTCCAACATTTCTGCTCAATAAAACAAGAATAACACTACAAATATTCATCCCAACAGTATTTTATCCATTATGGACAAAGAGGGACTAAGACAGAAAGACAGAGGGAGGGAGAGGGACAGTGAAAGAGAGATGAATGGGAGAGTTCATTATCCATTATGAATGACTACCTCAGTGCTCCCCTCTACTCAACATGATTTTTATAGCATCACAGAGTGCTGATGCGGTAAAAGTGTATTGTCTGTCTTGAACAAGTAGGGCCAGTCCTCTGATGCGGTGATGTCCTGTGTGTACGTGCTGTAAGCCCACTGAGCAGGCATTTCCAATAGGTGCTGCGGGACCAAAGAGCGCCTTAAGAGTCTGAAAAACAAAAGAGCCGTTCAAGAGCGACTTGTTTTTACCAGGCGAACACAGGTTGGAACGAGAGGTGTAATGAATCATGTTAATAGTACAAAGTGGTTCCTCACACATGGGCCTGTGCATTAACCACAGGGAGAGAAATGATGATCCTTCAAGATAATGAACCATGTGTGACAGTAGCCAGCGGCCTCGCTGGAAGCACTGTCTCAGCGTGTGTGTGTGTGTGTGTGTGTGTGTGTGTGTGTGTGTGTGTGTGTGTGTGTGGATAAAAAGCTGTGTGAGTTAAGTTTGTAAATTTAAGGTGAGATTCAGTCTTTGTTTAAACCTCTACTGCATATACTGTAGGTTTGAGAAGTCTTTTTAACCTTCACGTTTATAACTACATTCATTTCTACACCTTGTAATATATCTACATGTAATCCAGGGTGTACCCCACCTCTCGCCCAGTGTTTGGATTGGCTCCAGCCCCCCACAACCCTTAAGGATAAGCAGTATAGATTGATGGATAGATATTATAATATTAGATGACATTTTTCTGATGACGCAAATCAGCAGCTAAACATATATAATGTTCCAGGAAATCGACCATCCTGGTTTAGTTTGTTAGCATGCTTACGTTTGTTAATTACTGTACTGGATACTTTGAAGTTTTGAGCTAATGAAGCTGCTACATGAAAAGGTCAGAAGATCAAAGTTATTATAAGTCATCCTCTGTGCATACTAAATTTCCAGTAATCCATCCAATCCAATCAAATCACATGTTGGTGAGGGTAAAATTATTAGAATTTATTGTGTGGGAACCACGTCTGTACAAACTTTTCTGTCACTCACTGTAGTTTCACTAAACAAGTGAAAACGCTGACCTGACATTTCCGTCGCTAAAATGACTACAAATAGGAAAAAAAAAGTGAAAACTGTGGCTCATATAATATATCTGAAAAAATACATGCTTATTCACTCAGTAAAGAAACAAGAGACCATACGTATGATCTATCACAACTTTTCTAATGCTTATATTGTATGTTATCACCTAATCATTTCTTATTCTTATTGCCGTCTTTGTACCCATTTGGCACATTGTTGACACATGGCAACAGAAAGTTTCTAGCTGGGACAGTGATGTAGTGGTGTTTTTGTAGGAGGGTAAACTGAATACATCATCAATGACCCCCACATGCCTCTGCAGTAGTGTAGCGTCTTTAACTAACATGATGTTTGTCTCCTGGCCTCCTCCTGACGGTGCTCCTCTCTGTACCTTGTAGCTGTCATCGGTGTCCCCGTTCTTTCATTATGTTTTTCAAAACTCAACTCTATTATTACTCATAAAGCACACGTCAAATTGAGCTCTACACTGATTTTAAGAGTGTTTTCTTTAGCATAAAAAAAAAAAAAATCTCTGGCCGTGAGTGGCCAGTTTATTGCCTGCAGTGTGCTAATCAGCGAGACAAGTTTAAGGCGAGCTGCACGCAGCATCCCATCCTAATACTTATTACAGGATCTTTCCAAGAGACTGATGAAAGTACAAATTTTGCATCAAACATGAGAGGAGCGTGTTACACTGGAAGTAGTTATTTGCATTTCACTCAAGAAGAGCATTCTGATTTCATGGCTGATACTGGTGATGCATATTAATGCCAGGTGTAAATCAGACGTGGATGATGACGCCTACGTGGAATAAACCTATGCACAGGACTCATGCTAATGCAACACTCAGCCCTTCAGAAACCTTTCAGATTTTTGTTGTTTTCTTGCCATCGTGTTGTTTCAGTCAGGGATTGCGATAAGAATTGACATATTGTACACCCACACACACTCATATTCGCATAGACACAGAGGACAAGAGACAAATTGGAAACTTCAGTCATGCATCATCTATTTGCCAGCAGGTTGTCATTCTCACCTTCGCTGGCTACTGCTGATATGTTGACAAGGAGCGAACTGCCTCGAAGACAACGTCAGCTACATGCTGCTCCTCAAACCTCGAACATGGACGGCTGCAACAGAAAGGGTTACTGTCACACGAGCAGGGTACTTTGCAGACGGTCTGTCAGAGGCAAAGGCAGAAGTACTGTGGCATTATCAGGGCTGCAGAACTTCAGGGAGAGGTCAGATATGTTGTTAGAAGTGCATTGTTGGCTCTGGTCTTTTCAGGAATTCCTTGACACAACAAAAATATGAATTATCGCGAACCTTATCTTTCAAAGCAGCTGTGATCAATATGTTTATACTAACAATGGATTTCACAAACACTTGTATATGAAAGGGGCTGACAGAGCAAAAAAAAAGTTATTTGCACTTCTCGGCTCTATGGAGCATCTCAGCATCTTTCAGCGTATCGTTTTGGTTTTATGGCAACTCCACAGCTCTTCTTCAGTCTCACAGCTCTCATTGGTGTCTTTTTCTGGTGTGGTAGACAGATTTCAGCAAAAAAAAAACATTAAAGGGGAAAAGTGATCCAGTCTTTGCTGAATTGGACTACAGGCAGGGACTGAAAATAACTGGAACTCTGCTGTTAAATGAATAAAACAACAATCAATCCATCCCACCAGCAGAACCCCAGCTGCTACAATTCTGTAAGGCCGTGGCTGCTTTAGTTTTCATAAAAACATGAAGCGGGAAAACTTTCTTTGTTGCCTGCCCCACTCTGCTGAGAACAGGTGGTGAGGTGGTGATTTGATCAGTTGTCAATGTGTTTATTCAGTTAGCATGTTTCCAATACAGAGGCACATAAATGTAATTAGCTAAAAATTGTTGGCCAAGATGAAAATAACCAACGCAGGTGCTCCTGTTGTCGGAGTGAAGGCAGGTGTTTGCCGAGCTCAGACTCACTTATGTTCTGCTCGATGGACAAATGTGTTTGTGGAACCTATCATCAGCGTTGATGGACTCATCACTGCTGTTAAGGACTCTTTTTGCAATAGCCATAATAGGTTTTTCCTTGTAAGCATTTGGTTCAAATTGTCTTGTTTTTTTGCCCTTTCTGAGCCCAGGAGCTATCGGTAAGAGCGTGCCGGATTAGTTCAAATTTATTCAGTGGAAATCATTTGCAGCACATGTCCTGTTTCCTGTTTCACACAGCAGCAGCACTTTTCTTCCTCCTCAGCTGATTGTGCATTATTAGACTGCAGACGCTCCTTGTACGAGTCAATTCATTCTCGTCTTAAAGGCCTGAACTTCTTCAACTGATCTTACTCTGAGAGGCATAATGAAAACACCAGCCGCCTCTGGCCTTACATGACATCTCTTTCAATCTGCTCTGCACGGTAACAGTCGGTGTAGCGCTGCCAGCCGGCCGGCCTTTGAGGTGTTACGATGGTAGTCATGCATGTTGGGCGACAGACCTCTGCAGAATTACCCCGTGATTAAAAACATTTTAAACAAAAGGATTAATTGACACGTAAGAAACAAAACAACACTGTAGATCCAATATGCCTGTCATGCCCGCTTTCCAGTAATTGTACCCATGATTGACTGCATTCGTTAAAATAACAATTAGAGAGCTCACAGCCCAGAAGATGAGGTGAGAGTTTTCTCTTTCAGTCAACAATAAAAGACCTCTAAAGACAAAAAAGGTCTCGATACACCATAGCTTATTCATGATTACACTAATTAAATTTCTCACAGACAGGACTTGACTATATTCCCTACAATTATGGCAGGGAGTACTTAAGGGGGACTGTGCAGTCTTTATTAAGAACACAGCTACTTTTGAATGTTGTGAGAATATGTTTGCCCACGTTTTATTTCCAAGAAGACATGTATGTGGTCACAGTCTTGCAGTATTGCAAAAAGAGAGTTTTTCTTTATGTCTCCCAATAATCCCAGACAGTAGGTTTCTTAAGCTCAGAAACCAATAGGCCAATTAAACTCCCTGTTTTTATCAAAAGCTTTTCTGTGAGCTGAGGATCAATGGCATGAAAATTCCCCAGGCTCAAAGCAAGTCACAGCCTAAATGTTTAACCAAATCCCTCTGGCTCACATGCAGCCAGAGGGATTTGGTTGAACACGCACAAACTAAACTCAGTGACTCCTGAAAGCCAGGGCTGAGCCCCAGCAGGTAATGAATATCATGCTACTTGGACATCATCCGACTTGGATGCATTAAACCAAAGATTTGAAAGCAGAGTGGGATAGTTGACGGAACATGTCCTGGTCCTAATCCATCAATCAGCTGTTTCCTTCTGATTTCCCCGCAGAGCGCACGCTGATTGATTTAAATCTCTCACAGCCCGTCTCAGAATCTCGTCTCAGAACTGCTTTAACTCAATCACTTTCTCCTCCTCCTCTTCCTCCCTTTGCTCTGACTTTCCACAGACATGCACTCAATACATTTGTAAATTAATCTGATGCTACAATATGATCCCAGGTAGGGAGCAGCTCTTATGCCACTCCCTAATGCCAAATAAAGGTCCCGGTTGATGTACGCCGCTCCCTTAAAAGCCCCATTGGCTCCGGAAACAAGACACCAAATAACATCCCACTGCAGGAAATGTGGAAGATACTTGTTAGACTTTATGCTATATTCATTCTATATATTTTCTGTCTCTGACTCTCTCCCTCTTTCTTCTCAATCAGCTGACTATGGGCAGTTAAACCGTCCAGTGCCACAATCTCCTGTCACATTCACCAGGATTCAGTGTTGATGGGTTTTTTTCTCTTGCCCAGTTCATAGTAACGTGAGAGTTACTCCCGAGGGTTCTCTTCAGACTCAGGTAAAACATCAACATGGCAGCATGCACTAAGAAAAGAGGAATTCGTTCCAAGAGAGGCACTTTCCTCTGAGTCATGTGGAAGGGGTTTTGCAGCATCCGACCTCAATCAAACCACTGTCCACTTTAAAGTTTGCCTGAAGTCTGTGACAACTACGAGACATGAGGCACTGCGAGTGGCACGAGACAGCAGCAGCCAAAAAATACAGGGAACATCAGTGGAATCATTTCACAATGTTACATAGCATAGAGAAAAAATGTCGCCTGGTCGAGCAAGTTGGTTTCTAGATTTATCAGCACGACGTGGCATTTTCCTGAATGACTCCTGTCCACACTACCCCCTTAAAATATGATGAGGTTACAATGGGGTCTAGTCACAAAAGACTGTCACATTTCTCATCTCTGTTGTGTACGTGTCAAGAAAACATTTGTTCACTCTCAATGATGTTTTGACATAAAAACAAATTGAAATAAAAAAAAAACATCTTCAGATGAAGAATGTGATCAAAACAAATGTCAGCTGAACTGATCTCAGCATTGTGTCTGACAGACGCAGGGAAAATGTTGAGGTACAGCAGAAGTACATTGTGGAGATGTGTGGAAGGCAGACACGACACGCGGTTTAAGTTTTTATGGGGCGAGCGGGTAATAATCTTTAAAGCTGCACTAAATCAGTATCTCTATATTAACAACAGATCAAATGTCTAATGTGAAACAGTTCACTTGTAATGAGGAACCTACAAAAAATGATCACTCATCTCTGCTGTCCTTGCTTTGGGTAATTTTTCTGATCCGGTTTTATGGCCCACGAATTTGTTTGGTTCAGTAGCAGTTTTCATGAGGCGGCTGTTTTTATTTTTTCGTTACTTTCTTTGAGAAAGTGATTATTAGTGATTAATGGAGTTAAACAATGACGTGGCACTGCAGGTACTTGCGTCATGGTAACTTGGTTTCTTTTATTTACACGATATTGACCAAGGGGCCGGACAGGACACGTATGCAGGGTCAGTTAACTAAACTTTGTGTTTACAGCTTTTTCCACGGGCCCAAGGGGCAAAGATTAAACTTATACTGCAGCTTTAAAAGTTCTATACATGAGATTTTGAATATTCGTATGGCAGCAAACAGCTGTTTGCTATGTAAATACATAGTGGACCAGTGGAGAACATTTAAGGCTTCTGAACACTTGTGATTACTGGTGTCATTGACAAGTGTGTATTTATTCTACAGGTCCAGCGTTCTGTGTCTTTGTGGTTTAAGAGCATGAGTCAGATACAGATTAGATTATAGTACATTACATTAGACGGTAGATGATGGAGCAAACCACAAACAGCAAAGTGTACTTACTCAAAAGTAAAAGGAATCCAATATCAATGAATAAAGCACTTCATTTTAATCCTGTTCCCCACTTTCCTGCAAACTGCTGTGGGAAAAGCATTTTTGAGTATAGCATGCATAAGCTCATTGTAGCAGATCAATACAAATTATGGCGCAGGGCATCGCCGGCTCATAGTTCTTTTTTTTTAATGACCTAATTAAGTGGGTACAGTACTGTGAGGAGTTTACAGAAAACAGCCAGCAGACTGGTCCAGGGTTGATTTCCTGCTCAGCATCCATCTATGACATTAGTTTTCCATTCTGGCGGGTTACACATGCCATTACCCAAATGCTGCAGTGTGCCTGATTTTAATGTTGTATGTATATCATACACACACATGCAAGAACATGTGGACATGCGTTGTCACACACAGACTCCATGCACATTCACACACACTGGGGTCGATTTATAATCTCCAAGATGACTTTTCCATAGTTCAGTGCTCCGGTTATTGCTCTTCCATGTAATTTGATTTCAGGGAAATTAAAAACTGATTGCACTGGGGTTTTACTGCAGCCTACCAATGCTGCAACACACACACGTGCACCAGAACAAGCACACACACACGCATAAACATAGTGGTAGAAGTGAAATGTAATCAGTTCAGCAGATGATATCTAGGTATATTTCTTTTACCATCTCATAATTTGATGATGCCATGTGGCAGATTAAGCTGTCTCGTAAAGAAACTCTTATGGAAATCAGTTTGTGACTTTAAGGTGCCATGTTACCACCTTTACCAGCACACATTTTACTAAGTAACGCCTGTCTTAAACTCAACAGCACAGCAACAGAGAGGGTTCCTCATGCAGAGTGACATGGAGGAAACCAAATTCTTATATCCAAGTTTAATTTCCTGCATCTTAACTTTCTGCTTTTGTAGTTGTCACGCAGCAGTTGACCTTAATTGATGACAGACAGAATAAATGACTATAAGAGCATGAGCTAATGGACGCTGACGTATACCTGTGTGTGTGTGTGTGTGTGTGTGTGTGTGTGTGTTCTGGTACTGCATAGAGGTGCACATTGGGTTTTAGAATTCAAACAATTGTCATTTATCCAACAAAGAGCCTGTTGATTTTTCCCCTGAGCTGGTTTATTTTATGTTTCCAGACAATTAATGCTCATCTGCTCAGAACTCTTTCTTTCTTTTTGGGAGTTATTATGAGAAAATGAATAATCTGAGGACAACTACTGACTGGAAATGATGAATGTTTTGTCACTGGATTGGTCAGGTGGTCGTAAGGACAAGGGGGTAATGCTGCAAAGCTCAGTAATTACTCCACTTTGAGCCAATGCCTGAGTTTGTTAACGTGGATCTCCAGCACCAAACAAAGCAGTTATATGATTTAACTGCTGTCGGTTGTGGTTGACACAGAGCCACATACAATCATTAGATTAAAGGTGACTGAACTCAGTGACATGGTAATGTTTCATTTTAGCATTTTTTTAACAACACAGTTACTCTACGACCATCTGACTATGTAAGATGACCCTCTGTTTGTCTAATCTTTTTTCTTTGTAACTCACTTTTTATTAGTTTTTCCATTTTTTCCACAACAACAGAACTTAAACTGTCTGAGAATGAAACAAATACAATATATATATATATACACATACATACACACACATATACATATAAAATAATTTTTAAAAAAAGGGGGGGGGGGGGTTACGCAAGTAGACAAAACCAGAAAAAGGCAAAATTGAATCTGTTGTGTTACACAGGATAAATAATTATATAATACATCTTTCCAAGAGAAGAATATAAGAGACATAGGCCAAGACAATAAAACATTGACAGCAGTGTAGGTGTCACACATCACTGTTTGTCTAATCTTAATGCCATGTCACTACTAAGGACATTCAATGCTAATATTCTATGCAACGTTCTGCAGGACTGGAATCTACTATGCTTGATGCAAACCATTTAGTGAACGTCAAAGTGATACACACAAAGCTCTTTGGTAAGAAACAGTGATTGTGAAGGAAACTCCACAGCATGACTTTAATCATGTATTATTTTAAATTAATAATTGTTGGTGGTGTAACAGGTTGGATGTCGCTGTCTGTGGTTGGCATTGCAAGATGCTGGTTGGCCTCATATTGTAAGTTTAATGCATGAAAAAAGTTTTTGGCTGCTTTTCTTTTACTTTTTTTCCCAGTAAACTATTTGGTGTTCAGTAGTTCACTTCCCTCCTTCACATCATCACCTTGTGGCTGTGTGGAAGAGGGAAGTATAATTTGTGCTTAAATTTTCAGTCAAATATATTTATATTTTATATATTTATATATATCTATTTTATATATTGTTTGTGCTTATTCAAATGGTAAAGACATTGACTTATAAAATGTATATATTTGATGAGGAATAGTATATATCACACATCATGATGGGCTTTTTTTGAAAAACAAAGGCTATGAAAAATGCACTTTATCATTTGTACTGCAGTTAGATAAGTGTTCCTACTTTTTCTATGAAGCATAAAAAGTTTCATCCAGTCTTCTTTTAGAAATTGAAGTGACAGTAGTTTCAATAAAACTAATGAGCTTTGAACGCATCACAGCAAGATTGGGATGCAACATCACAATGTCACATTCTGGCAGAGAGCGTGTCGGAGAGAGAGCTGGCTATAAAACAGCAGCTGAGCGCTGTGAGGATATCAGTTTCTTTCTGGAGGGCAGAAGTATGAGCCCAGGCGCTTGGGTGAAAGGAAGCCTGCCTCCTACATTATGCCACCCTGCACCAAAGTCTATCTGGATGAGCCCTTATATTCCACTTTCTATCTTCTCATTCAAACTTTCATTACCTCTGAGTCCGCCTGGCTCTGACCTTTTTGACCGGTTGCTGTCATGAAAGCTTGGTTGTGGTATCTGACTCAGCGCCAGCATCAGATAAAACCAGTCTGATGTTCCAATAACAACAGTGATAACGATAAAATGTCAGGTAATTCTGATCCTTTTTTTCTTGTTTACCTCCCTTACCACACTTAATAATAGTGAATGTTATCTTTCTGTTGCAGCCTGAGGAAAAAGGTTATCACATAATGAAGAGATCACATCTGTTAGTTTGGAGAAACAGAACTTTGCATCTATGATATTGTGTTTATGTATGAGTGCACAATAATGAGCACATGGCATCGGGAAGGCAGACGACAGTCGAATCAAACTCCTCTACATCGAAGTGTTAGTTTGAATCATCTGGTGTCACTGTACAGCAGCACACAGGGACTCCATTAGTCCTTAAGTTTGACAGCTTAACAAGGTTAAAGCTTCACAACACAGGGTTGCACAAGGAAGGGAAAGTTCATGACAACAGCACATAGATGTGAACTCTCACATCTCATCTGTCTTCTGGTATCATTTTGCATCTGCTTGTGTCTGTTTGCGTCTTTGCATTGACTTTGTGATTAATTCTGTTATGGAAAAATTTGCTTCACAATCAGTGGAAACTCACTAATACGGACAACAATACAATGGAATAAAATGTTCTTTGGGTCTGTGACCACATTCAAACAGTCACTTTCACAATGTAGTAATTAATACTCTTTTTGCAGGAGCTCAGGGACCCCCCCACCCTCCCCCCACAGGCAAAAGGGTAGAGGCGTGAGAGGTGTGACTGCTGCCACCTGGCAGTGGTACACTGTGATGGATGCTGCACTCCAGGGGCAGCACTCAATTAGTTCTCCCCTAGTTGTTGCAGCAAACCTCCACAATAGCCTCTGCCCTTCTGGAGAAGAAGCCAGTGCCAGCAAGCTACGCAGGAAGTGTGTGCTTGTTTACAATAAAACAAAAAAACATGGTGCGGTCTTATATTTTATAATTATTTTATTACTAGTTGCAACAACTAAACATATAAAGCATTCATATATGCGTAAACTAAGGCTGTCACAATATACCGGTATTGACAATAACCATGACTTTTTTTAAAAATTAAATATTGATAAAGATGCACGTGATAATATCATTTAAATAAGCTGTGCCTCTTTAATAATAATTTGTTTGTTCGCTTACACTTGTTTATTTCAGTGAACTTTGTAAAGCACTATGAGACACTCTGTTGTGATATTGGGCTATACAAATAAAACTGAATTGAATTGAATTGAGATGCTCACAATTGTCATTGTGGTCACAGTTATGGTGACAGACTGTCTCTGCCCTACATTTCTATACGACTATCTGTCACCATCTAAACGTTTTCAACATTATCAGATTTCTAGTGAACATGACTACATCTGGTTACTGTCTGGATGTAGTCATGTTCACCCACACATGCAGGCAGTTCTTCAGAAGCAGAAAGCTGGGCAGCAGCCGTCCACAGACACCATCCCTGACAGGTCCCTCTCATCTACTTCTGTGTTGGTCCTGTCATCCTCACTGTCATCTGGGCCCAATCTTTCCTCCCCCTCCTCCTCCTCCAGGATATCACCTGCTGCCACACAGTGATGTGGAGGATGCAGCAGGCACCAATCACCTCCGGGGCAAACAGAGGCTGGATCTCCAGGGCCCTAAAGAAGATGGAACGCAAGTCTCAAGATCCCAAAGGTGCACTCGACAATGGTGCTTGCATGGTGCCTGTTGCACCGGGCTTCCTCTTGGCATGGTGATCAAAATTCATGAAAATGTATAGTGTGTTTCAAATTCACCAAGGTAACAATTTGCTGTGTGTGTGTGTGTAATATGACGGGGGGAGTGTTCGTAGCGTTCAGCTGGTAGTACGGTGTCATAATAATGCAGAGAGCTGCAGGCAAGAGCATCCTCCATCTTCTTCACAGAAAATATCCAGGACATTGCCAATGCACACGTCCAGAAAGGCGCCCTTGGCATCACTGAGCCCTGCAGCAGCTCTGAGTCTTCTGTTAATGTAACATTTCTTCATAAAAACCATTTCTGTATTTCTGCTCCCCTTCTAATGCACAACATGGGTCGATAAGAACTCTCATTCATGTCCCCATGTCACTTCATGCATGGCCGAGTATTTCTTTGCTATCTTTTGAAATCCATTTGTTCATTTAATAATACAATATTCACTAAATATATCATATATAAATATATCATTATTTGAATTTTTCCTTTCTTACTTTATGAATAAACATAGGTTTTGTAAAATTCTTAAATCAAATGCAGGTCATTTTTTTACCCCTGTCGTGCATCAGAAGGGGTTTGCGTAGCTTGTGCTGTGTTTTTTTTTTTTTTTTAGAATATTTTGATATGGTTTGTTAATTATTGCCAAAAGTATCTTTTATCATATTTTTTAGTTTTTTCTATTTTTACTATTCAATTCTAATTCAACTGTATTCTGTATATGAATTCTCTGATATGAATTCTTGTAATAGATATAGTAATAGATTTCCGATCTATCATCTGATCTGTTTGGTCCTTGCTTGTGCTTGCTGTTCAAAAACCATAGAACCCAAAGCAGGAGGGACGTGCAAAAAGGTAAACAGTCTTTGTTCAGGAAAGTTCAGGGATCCAGGCAGAGAAACAAAGCAGAGCCTGAGTCTGAAACACATTTACCAGTTTTGTCCGAGCAGACTGGAGAGGTTTATACAGATTATTAGGTTATTATTATGTGAGTTGCTGAGCCACTACATTTTCAAGGAGTTCTGAAAAGAATGGCAGGTTTGTGATTGGTGATTGGTTGCTGATAGGGTGGTGCTTCATAACTGCTGTTTGAAGAGGCACGATTGTACTTCTAAAAGAGCTGTTTATTATTTGAAGCTAATGTGGGCTGAGAATTAGAATCTGATCTCATCAACTGTAGGGTTAAAGTAAGGAGGTGCAACATACTGTATAGGGGACAGTTAACACGTGAGTTTATAGACCGTGTGAAAAAGAAGCTTTTTGTTATTTTTACTGTTTTATATCAGGACAAAGAAATTAGTGGTTCTAGCAGCACAAAGGGCACGTTTTCGTTCAAGCAGGCTCTTAGAACATGCAAGTCAAAACGTTTCTTACTTGGTTTTTCTTCATTAGTGCTCAACTTTTCTGCATTATTTTAAGAGAGCGAGTGCCTCGATTATGCTTCATACTGTAGAAATATACACTGTTGCCCATAAAGTTGGAATAAAATGTTTTTTACCTCTTCTCAGGAAATGATCGTGACAATGTGATTTATTCTTGATAAATAAAGTGTATATCTTCTCAACTTTATTGATCAAACTCTTCCAAACATATCACAGTGAAACTTAAACCACAATTAACCTTTGCAAACTGTGTATTCAGGCTTTAACTAAATTGGGGACTTTAAAATATGCATATGCATATTTTAAAGTACTATTATATGAGTTGAGTGCCATGTCTTTTACTTTCACCAGATTAAAGACAGAGGAAAAAAAGGAATGAGGAGAGGGAGAGCTGTGTCTCTGCAGCATGAGTCTTTAAAATGAGTGGCCTACTGATATATTATATCATCAGTATTATTGCTTGTATAATTAGGATGAAATGTTTGGTATGATTCCTTACTGCTGGCTTATTTTAAACCTACTTTGTTTTTAAAACACACAGCACTCCTGACCTGCAGCATCCTTCATGTGCCATCAGGCAGCATCAATCACTCCTACAGTAGCTTACAAATAATACGATTACTTATATAATGTACTAATAGAATACATAGAGCCTGACCTTTCTAACTATGCTATGTGTTTTCAAGTTGAGTTGTTTTGAATGCAACAGTAAGCCCAGTTATTTCTTTAATTAGCTTAGCTTATGTTCAATCCTGTAGTTTCGTCGTGGTATAACAGGCTATCACAAACCACAAACAGATATAGGTAGAGCTGTACAGTCTGGTTTGTGAGTGAGTTGGAAAGTCATTTAAATATGTGTTTTGTAGAATTACATATTAATTATGTAATGTAAAAATGTATTTGTTCTCCTGGTTTCAGATTCATAAACTCAGTTATGAAGCCAGCATTATCAATAGGACACACACACACAGTCACACTCACACACACTCAGTCACGCTCACACACTCAGTCACGCTCACGAGCACACACTCCTGGTCCTGAGTCCATCCTGCTGCCTGCTGCCATCATTCATCATCCATCAGATGTCCAGAGGTGACAACAAACTGATGGCTCTCTATTTTTCTAAAATAATACACATTATTTCCATGGGGACAAACATGTGACTTACTTCATGTTCTTTACAAAAAATAAAAATGTACAAAATGACAGTTGACACACAAAGGAAACAAATTCTTTCTTTATGCCACGTGGTAGATCATTTGGTCAAGTCAGAATCAGGTTGTTTTTATGTTTGGTTAGCTGCTAAATATGTTCATACTTCCAGTCACACCACTGGACTGGATATAGTGCATGTACACTGTAGGATGAATGGATTGTGCAGGATACACTGGATGCACAAACACATGTATATTGATTTTGGTGATTATATACAATTATATACAGTGATATTGAAGGAAATGTGTTCAATAGTAATGTGTAGGGGGCCCTAAAAAGAGCTGTTGTACACTTATACGCAAGCACACTTCTCTGCGGCTTGGATTGCATTTGCCGCAAAGAGCCGAGCACGAGGAGCACAGTAATAAATGACATGACGTTCTCTTGGCAGTTTGCGCCCAGGGAATGGCCTCATGAGGTTTTACTGAAGTATGGCAGGGCTCCCCGGTGGTCATCTCCTGATAGTGGGAGGTCAGCAGGCTGTTGAAGGGTGCCAGTTTGAAACGTTTGACCAAAAGTTAAGAAGGCCAGAATCCCACCATCAATTTTCTTCCATAGTCCTCAACATGAATCACCAGGGAACAATAGTGGCCATGCTGAGTTATCAGGGGTTTAGAGAACAACATGGTTGCCTTCTAGACAATCTCTGAGACAGTGGAGATGCCAGCATGGTTGCTGTTATCAATGGCCCTGAATAACTCACCAGTGACAAGCTATATCCAGCAAAGACAACTTCACTTCGCTTTGCTGGTCAATTTTCTGGTTGCCAGTCATTAGTTGTGGTTTTTGCTAGTTTATACTAGTGCCGGTTTAAGTTGGTATATATGCTGGTCGTGCTGGTGACGAAGACTCTGTCACTGATTGCCGACGGCACATGTTTCAGGGTCTGAAACAGAGCCGATGCATAGTGCTGGCTTATATAGAGGCTCCAGAGGTCCTGTGCAGGTGTGCTGATGGCGGAAGATACCATGTCTAACCGGGTGATAGGTGATGTTACCTAACTGATGAAGTTGTGTCAAAGCTTTGGGGTTTATTTAAGGCCTTTGACTGGGAAGTGGTGATGCCTGTAAGTAGTGATATTTGTGTGATATTTTTGATTCATGTAAGAACTGGCAGTGACGTTGATTGTTTAAAGGGAAGATAATTGATTGATCAGCGGTTGGTTGGTCCAGGGGGAGGGGCTTAACATTTATAAGCTTCTGGCCACCAAAGCTCTGGAGGAGTCAGTGTGAGGGGGGCTGTAAACCAGACGTCCAACTTTCTGTTTTCCTCACTGTTGTTGTAAATAAAAGCAACTCAATAACTTTTGAGGCCATTTTTGTTATATTTCCTTTGACCGCACCCCCCATACTAGCCTATAGTGGTGCTGTTTGATTTGTGTATGCTGGTATTTATTCAGGAACATGCCTTGCCTGGAAAGAATGTGTATAATCCCACTGCATAATTGCTCGCCACACAAAATGAACAATTAACAAACCTATAGGACAAACTACATGAAAGTGAAGTAAAGCCATGATCTAATGTTATTATATTATACCATAATGAAAATAAAAACTAACAATAACAAGAGGTAATTCTTATTATAAGATCTTAATTTCCTTATTTGTTCTTAATCCATGACAGTTTTATAGGAGTTAGGCATTTCTCCCACTGACACTTTTGTTGCATAGTTAGTTTAGTTTTATGGTGTCACATTTAAATTAAAAATGTCTCTTTTGGTGGTGCTGTTGGTGAGCACAGAAACGTTTAACAACCTCTATTAACAAGGCTGCACATAGCACCTACCTAGCTGGGTAACTAGCTCGGCAGGATGGTGACTTTAGAGACAATGCTAAAGGCAGCAGCTAACAGTAACTTTTGATGGTCAATTCAGGGTGTTCCAAAAAAGCTGCACCAAGGAGGGGAGACTAGAACCTACACGCTCTCCAATGGCCTCATGGTGACATTGCAAGGCAGGAATTATACCACCTCCAAATGGCCAGTGCTATGGTTGCTCTGGAGTGTGGCCCTAATGCCTTTTCTAAAATGAACTACTGCAGGATGCTGCTTATAGCTGAGCGATCCGGGGAGCCTCGCCTCTAACACAGCAAATGTACTACAGTTAAAACAAACATGTAGTTTGTACCATTACCATTGAAAGGAGGCAGAGGAATAGTTAAGACTGAGAGAGGAGCCTGCTGCTGCTGCAGAGATAGTTTAAACGTACAGCGGGTAATTAGCCACTGTGGTGACAATATAGAGCAGAAACACTACTAGTGACAGAAAGGCTGAAATGAGACAATATGGCTGATGTAGTACGTCAGTTCACAACTTCATCAGGCAGAGATCTGTATTTTAGAGAGTTATTTTCTCTTCCCCTGATGAAAATATATTGAATTTTTTATATTTAGGTTTAGATACTTATGTAATTCAATCATTTATTTAGAGACCAAAACCGTTTTTTGTACCAGACCGTGAACTCGTTTATATCTGGATGTGAAGTTTTCAACTTTTAATATGAGGCCGATAGGAATCCACTCACTTTTGCAGCCAGCCTCAAGTGGCCATCAAGCTTTTTGGCACTTCTGCTGCAGGACGGAAGTTGAATTTTTCAAATTCTGGCTGTATTTTGTTTGTTTTTTGAGCCTTTCCCAGATTTCTGCAAACCCCAGCTTTAACGTTTTAGCCACATTATTAAAAAAAAACACTTTATTTTGCACCAGTAATCCTGGAGCCTCTCTCTGATTGACCAGACACTAAAGTAGGGCCTCCGTCTTTGTTTTTTTTAACTCGCAGGGCAAGTTGCAGGAATCCCAGCAGGTCTTATCACATCCCCAGCGGGGGGAAATTACAATTGACTGTCCAGCTGCAATTAATTGGGTTCACATCACAAGCACACACAAGCATAACAGGCTCTTCTCACGGCAGATATTTTGACATGGCGTGGCAGGGAGAGCGCTAACGTTCATGATGGCTGTGTTCCATATAGGAGTGAAAGTGATCAAGCATGCACAAAAGCAGGATCCATGCACTGAGCACGTAAATGGAATTCAGTCATAATTAATGTTATTGGAAACACCTGCGTCTGAAAAGCCAGCGTCTGTAACTCCAACAGGCTGTGGCACATAACTGTTGCCCACTAGCAAGTGTACTAACTAATGTGGTGTTTGGCACAAGTACATATGGCGCATATGAAGGTAATAAGAAATAAGCGCAACACAGTTGTTGCAACATCTGGGGCATGAAACAAATTTGAAACATACGTTAGAGTCTTATAGTGTTGAGGGAAGGACTGTCAGGCACTTAGGAGGGTTTGCATACTAAGATTTACATGCCCAAACACACACACACACACATCTCCTCCAAATGCACAGCCACACACACGGGACAGTGATGAGTTTAGTTGCCTGTCACCAAAGACAAACTACATTTCAGTTATTTGCTGAGCAGTAACGCTGTTTATAACCTTACTGTGGAATGTAGAGGAGAGCTTTATAGTTCAGCACACAGGTGGGAAACAAGAGCTTCATGTTCAGAATCATGGAAACCAGTTATTATAAGCCAAATACAGCCTTTTAGTGCAATGACCTGTTGTCATTTATAATCAGCTGCCTTCTCTTCTGAGTTGATTTCTTTAATTTAGTGTCATGTAACTGATTATGTACACAAAAAAGTGATTGTGTGCTTCTTGGTATTGCTGCACTCTTGCCTTTTTTCTGTTACTCTTCTATTAAGTGGTAGCAAAAAAAAAAAAAAATCATTTATTCATTACGTGAAGCTGCGTGCAAGAGGGAAAACTTTTTGGATGCAATCTCAGAGGGAGAAAAATGCTTCCCAAGATCTTCTGGGAAAAAGGCAGAGCATCTCCAGAAAGTAGTCAGCCACAGTGTGAATCATTGTACATAAATATAACCCACTCGTGTGAAACTTTGAGTCTGTCATAGTGGTAGATTTCATGGCCATTTGGGAGACGATTGGAACTTCTCCAAACAGCAGTCAGGATGCAGATGAAATATCACTTGCGAGCATTAATATAACCTGCAAAGAGAAAGAGGGTGCAGGAATTGTGGGATAGAGGAGGAGGGAAGAGGAGAAGCTACAGTAGATGACTGCAGAAACACAGAGTGTGTGTTTACGGCTGTCTCTTTACAGGAACAGGCGTTTCTTCAGGGAAGCGCTGCGTCCTCGTTGGATTTATTTGGCATTAAGTGTATGATGCCTTTCTCGTAACAGAGAGAGCCGTTTCCTCAAAGTGATGAATCCCATGTTTTGTCAGTTGCGGAGAGTTATGCTTCTTTAATTTCATTTTTTATGATATTTGTCTTGCTTTTCAGCCCCTCGAGAGATTCAAAGGCTGTGATTCATTTTAAGGGCTGGATTTTACTGGCATTCTGACATCAACCAGAAAAAAACTTTGCATCGAAAGTAGCATTTTTTAAAGTAAAGCTGTGTGGATGTCTTGATTGCACAATAAGTGATTGTGTAAGAGAATGACGCAATCTTTGTGAGAGTGTAATGTAGATACGTGTGTGTGTTTGTTTAAGGGATTTATCATCCTAATCTAATGCTGAGGACAATAATACCCCACACAAAGTCCTGCTCTGCCAAAGATCATCACAAATTACTGCCCATCAGTGCTGCTTACTGAACTGAGCACAAGCAGTCAGGCGATCATACCAGGGCGCATTTTGTAAGAAACATCCAATCACAGAGCTTAAAATCTGCAGCTTGAATTAATTAATAACTAAAGGTTGCAGGGCAACTTTGGATGGATTCTGCAGCTGATGTTTTCTGTGACTACCACAACAAGAGGGTTCTGCATTCGTTATACCTCTGAATTGTACGTCTGACTGGCTTCTCCATAGCAACAGCAGCTGAAGTGTATATTATTTACAGTATATAGCTTATGGTATTCAGATATAAATATTCAGAGGCGCCTGCCATATCAAATTGGTGAAAAAAAACAGGATTTCCCAGAAATAGAGCTGGAATAATGAAAACTCCAGGAGTTCGGTGGCCACCAAACCATGAAGTAACGGCTCACAGCTCAGCTTTGTTTCAGTTCATTTGGGTTAACACATAAATGCAGAAGAACCTATCCTAGGTTTATGATTCGTTGTCCATCAGTCTCGACAAAAGAGTTCCTCGCTGTATCTGCAGCACACCAACTTTTTTTGCATTTGTGTTTGGTCCTTAGCAGCTGCTCTCTGACACACTCAGATCAAACTCAACTTCTTGACATTCAGCAACCAGACATCAGGAAAAACGCACTTTCTACACATTAAGAAATGCTTTACCAAGTTAAGTTGAGAGGGCAATTAAAATGTATATTCTATGCATTAATCAAGTAATTGATGTTTTTTTTTTTTAAGTTTGGAAAAATGCAAAGTCCCTTCATTACAATATTATGTTTCAACAGGACTTGGCATCTGATTATCTTAGTTTTTTCAGTGATCACAATTATGTTAAGCACCTTCCCCATTTTTTGTCAGATTACTGCAATTTTCCATAATTGCTCTGGTTTCATTTTATAATTGAGAGGCTCAAATTGTCTGTTGAGTGAGCATTTGTTCTCTATTCAGACAGGGTAGGTGGAGAGGGAGACAGCGCAGAGACAGTCATGGACAGCTCACAGTTTGTGATGCAGGACATTTAACCACTTGACTATCTCTGGACCTAAAATCACATCAGTATTTAATCGGTAGACCCCCAATGCATCAACTTTGAATATCTCCTCTTGGATCTTAATCTTATCTGTGATTGAGACAAAATGGATTGTCTTTCTCTTGCAGTGAGGGCTGCCCTTTTTAAACTCTCGATCCATAGTGATTCAGATAAGTCCGCTTGGTGGGAGAATGTTATCATCTCTTCACATATTGGATGTGAGAAAAAGCAGACTGATCAAACATGCTTTGAATCAGCTCTGGGACAAACACCCTGATTAAAATGCCATGGCATCAACACATGACAGACCACACATGAGCATGGTCCTACATATTCACAGAAATTCCACTTTTTGAATGTATTCTTTACTATCATTGTTTTATTCATCTAACCTAAACCTAAAAGAACTGTTTGGAAATTCAATTTGATACTGCCAGTGTGTGCGTGGGGGATTTACTCCATTTCCTTTGGGAGCTGGCTGCTCAGTCACACACCTATTTCAGTGTTATTTTGTACTAACTTCTATGATCTCCTAGCACCACCAACAGGTGAAGACTTCAGCTTTCGTTCAAGACGGGATTTGCCAAAAATGATTGACAGAAACCATGTCAGTCTCAGCTGTAGCTGGGGTCAGTGCCAACATGCTAAAGGTTGCCAAATCAGACTAAACCACCCAACAGTTTTGGCTTCCGCCATGTGATACATATAAGTATCATGCTCAAGAGAGGGATATGGAGGTCTCACAGTTGGTTCACCTGTTGGGTCTAGACTGAAATATCTCAACAAACTAAAAGTTGGTCCCACATGTCCCCAACATGAACAATTCTATACAATTATAACTTGCAATAAAATCTGGTATAGACATTTGTATTCCCCTCATCATGTAGTAGTTTGAATCTGTCCAATATGAACTACCTGCAGGTCCACGCCGTTCCCATCAGTCTCAGCTGTACCTCTGTTTAGTGCCAATTAGAAAATATTAGCATGCGAACAAGCTAAGCTAAGGTGGTGAACGTGGGATCAGAGACGCCTGCATGTACTTGTTCAGTGGTTAACAAGCTCCACACGGTGTGTACATCATATAACTGTGCTCACCCTGCAGCATCTGAAAACACATATCAGGATTGACTTGATTTTTGCAAGAAAGAAAGGAGCCCAGCTGCCTACAAAGTAAAGCCTGATGTTCCCCTGGCAAACACTGCATCATAATGAGATCGCACATGCAGCCAGCGAATTACTTGCATGGACCATTTTGCTGCCAAAAAGAATGATATAGACCCAACACAGCATCACTCTCATACAAAAAAAAAAATGAACACAGCTTGATTTGACACTTTTACTACAGCATTCACTTGTGATAAAGCTTCAACAAAGGGAATGGATTCTAATTGGTTGTTGTTTACTGTCACAGTTCCAGAAAATGTAAATACTGTTGTTGTTTTTTTTGTTTCTTCTGATACTTTTAAATGAGAAAGATTCAACTGAATTCACTCATCGACTCAAATTACAGAAGGGTTTTAACAGGTAGCGAAATCATATGCCAAAGAACTTTTGATATTCAAATATAAAGAGTTCTAGATATGAAACTTAGGCGCTGATCTGAATGGAAATTTTCCATATTCACTTTGTATGGAGAGTCGTAAAACCGTAGTAACTGAGTTAAAACACTCAGAGGGAGACAGCGGATAGACTGGAGGTCATGATGGAGAACACACTGCCACTGCATTTATCAGCGCGCAGCAGAGGGGAGTTCCTCACTGACACACACACACACTCACACATACAAATACAGTGTAGTTGTCTGATGAAGCCATTAAAGTGCAATGGATCATATCAGTCATGTTATTAGTCTTCTCTCCCCTCTGGCTCTGTGTCTGTGTGCCTCGGTGTGAAGCTGCCTGCTAGTTGTTGCCTGCAGATGTTAAATAGTCTATTAACACAGGCTGCCACAGTGCCTCTATACTTGCTGTTTGGGGCTCTCAGGAGGTCTTTCTAAGATTGCTTTGGGTTATTTGCAGAAAATAAAGTAATTCATCATTTCACACAAACCTTTTACGATGAATTATACTTCCTGCTGAGATCATTGTTATGGCTAGAGATCTCAGAAACAAACACAAACTCTGACCTGAAATAATAAATTCTAAAATGCACTTAATGACCATCAATTGCTGATTTATGACACAATAATCAATAGTTGATAACAGCCTTTGTAATTGCTGTTCTGAATAACTGAGCACCAGTTAAGTCCACAGAACTCAATGATGCTTTATTATGATTGACTGTGACTTTGAGTTTTGTATCAAACATTTACTTTAACATGAGTAATATGATCCAGGTGTAGTGCCATAACTAATATAATAGTTATAATAAATAATTATAATAAAATATAGTGGATAATAAACATCCACTCTTGCTTCCGATGAAATGATGCATTTCAT
Source organism: Pempheris klunzingeri (assembly GCF_042242105.1). Taxonomy (NCBI): domain Eukaryota; kingdom Metazoa; phylum Chordata; class Actinopteri; order Acropomatiformes; family Pempheridae; genus Pempheris; species Pempheris klunzingeri. The sequence goes on along the minus strand of NC_092016.1, from coordinate 24,558,169 downwards.
TTCAATACTCACTCTGTGCAGAACTGTTTTCACCTTTACCTTAATGTGAGAAATATATCTGGGTTGATTCCTCAGCAGAAGCTTCTGTATGTTCACCAGTTAACTGGATCTGTCTGCCACAGGAGCACACAGTGGGTTTATCAGAGCAAAGTACCAGTAAAGTTGCATGATGGAAAACATTCATAAAGTGCTCTGTAGAGCTGAGAGTAACTGCAGAGTCGGGGGCTAATCTCAGTTTGTCTGGTATGATTACTGTTGGGGATTTTTCCAATTAAATAGCTGTGGACAAAATGGCAGCAGGAAAGATTTACAGAAAACAAGTTATATGACATCAGTGCTGACACAAACACATGTTCACTGCGAATGCATGCCAAGTCTTCACAATGGTTGATCTTCTTTCCAAACAGCGGCCTCACTCGCGAACACACAGGAAGCGTCTCCTCAAACTGCTCTGACTCCTCCATCGACACACTTTGTCATGTTTTGTTATGCATGAATCGTCTGTATGTTATGGATTATTGTTGCTAATTATTACCAAAGTAAGCATTGGCACAAAAAACCTCTTTCCCTCCCAAGAAAATGTCTCCATCCTGTTATTTTCAAACAAAAGTGTCAGTCTGATCCACAGCCCAGCCCCAAGCTAAACTCTAAATGACATGACCAAATGAATTTGTATTGAACCGGCCCTGTGGGCAGTGAGGACCGGGTAAAAGCTGCTTATTTCTCGAGCTGATGCAAAGCCCACACAGAAAAGTAATAGTCAAACTCACAGTGAGGTAAATGGGTAAACACATCAACACCTGCCCCAGGGGTTAGAGGATTGGTTCTCCACCTTCTGCAAGTTTCCTCTGAAGCCTTTAAAGGAAACTGTCACTACACAGTAATTGCTCAGATAGAATCTATGAGGAAAATGTTATCATGACCTCATAGGAGGAGATGTCGGATGTATAAACTTGTATAAATGTATCCATGTTGGGGCACAAAGTGTGCCTTTACCTTACCTTCCACTGAAGGCCTCCCAGCACCGTAAACACTATAAATTATGTATGATTGCTGCAGTGGGATTTGGTTACGACCATTTTTCAAAATTCCTCAGCCTGTAGCCATTAGCACCTAGCTCTCCGTTATTATGGAAAGTATGAACACTTTTCTGCAATCACTGAACAATTCAAATAATTATTGTGCTTATAATGGAGCTCCAAACAGCTTGCCAGGTCCCTTTTCATGTGGAACTACTGAAACACTGCTGAGCGAGTAAAGCCAGCCAGAGATCAAATGGCTTAAACCAGCCAGCATCACTAATAGGGCTTTGTTACTGTTTGAGAGTGAGCCCACTGAGATAAGGCTGCACTGACACAGAGGACGGATGCTCTGAACACTCACAGCAACTCCGACAAGGCTGAAACATAACTATTCACATCTCAGCTGAGCATCTCATTTCATCACTGGATAGGAGGTGGTAGGAAGTTCACTTTATTTTTCTCTTCTCTTGTTTAGAGCAATGGAGCTAAAACCTTTTTAAAACTCTGGGATCTCAGTTCTGTGTTGGTTTTATTTATTGTATTGACTTGGCACTGATGAGACCATTTTCCTTTGTAGTTCACCTCTTTTGTTCCCATTTACAACTCACATTACAAAACGATCAATCCTGCAATAAATAACGTTAATACACCAAAATTCATCTGGTTTTCTGTTGCTTCCTCAGAGGGCTCGGTTGTAACAGCTACCCTCAGACCAAAATGTCAGCTTTGCACTAAAGACATCTCAAAGTCCAGCTGGCAGGTTTCCGTAAAATACGCGAAACATATTCTGCTCCTCAGAGGATGAATGCTTCTGATTTGTCTTCTAGTGCCACCCTCAGGACAACTACAACTACACTAGCAAGCGGCTATATTATACGGTTCATCAGTCAGCTTACTGGATGGAAGGACTTTTGACTTCCTAATGGCTTCCAAGATTCTCTTGATTTTCCTTGAATGTCACGATCAGTGTTACAGTTTTAGTTCATAATCAAATACGTCTGAAAATATTTGATAAATTGCCATCAAATTTTGGTCATTTCTTCAAGTTTCTGAGAGGGTGAATGACCAATGACCATGATCCAAATGACCAAATTTCATGACAATCCTTCCAGTTTTGCATGCTAACATGCGCTAAGATGGTCTCTAAGATGGGCACCGCTGTGGATTCTTCACTGTGTAGTTATGTTAAAGGGTAAGTAAGTGAAATTAACTCAGATATTCAATAAAATGGTTAAATCATAAATCTAATTACTCGCCATTGAGTGCAATATGTAATTTAATTGAATAAATGCACTGTAATGGTCCTGGTCCTAAAGCAAGTTATTACCTGTGTTCCAACACTGGAGAGTATCTGCCGTCATCCATCATCCTCTCTGACAATATCTATTCTTATGAACTGTGCCCATGGTGTGGATGTTCTTGATGTTCTCATACATGTATCATTATCATTGAGGTAAAGAAGGTAAAAAACTGAAATATTATAGACATGATGTTACACTCCAGCAGAAAGCCCCCAAATTAAACAAGAATTGCATTTGGTTTTCACTAATAATTTAGGAGAAAGTGTGTGAGGGAGAAGAGTGTGATTTGGTACTAATGTAACCCAGGTCCCATGTAGTTAAATTTAAAGCTAGAGTGGTTAATACAATGGGACAGGGCCTGGGCTCGTTGTAGGAAAATACAACTAATTTAATATGTTTGTCTGTAACTTTGATTATGACCAATTTTAATAATGACCACCACAACTGTACTTTAAATACAAAAAACCTCACAGGTATTTATTTATGTAAAATGAAATAATATTAAAGAAGTGAAAATACTCTTTTCAATAAAATAGAAACACAAATTCAAGTTTCCTGTACCAGAATGAATAATCTAAATTAAATCCCCAACCTCTTAAAGGTGTTACTTCCCTTTTAGTTTCAAAACCAAACACAATGTGGGATCTTTAACTCCTCTGCTACAAGCAAACAAAACCTCTTTTGTTTTATATATTTAAAATTAAATGAAAATGTACTCTTTTGACATCTGTAAGTCAACCTCAATTTCAAAACACTCAAACATCAATCAATTTACTTGTAGGCCCACACACATTCATATGAATACACACTATAAATGAGATTTAACCCGTTGCAGGCCTGTTGGTCGAAGCTTGTGTGCGGTGGGCCTGAAAACTTTAATGGCCGCTTCACTCAACTGAGCTCAAAATAAAAGCACGTGCACAATTGTTTCAGTTAGTACTCACGACTCCCAAGTTTGTTAGTACTGATAGCAGGAACAAACGGTGGCAGTCTCCTGAGGCAATGGCAATGGCAATGGCAGTAGCAGTTCACAAAACACGTGGAGCAATGGCGCACAGCAGCGAAGTCACTAGGAGGAAAAGCAGTAGGGCCGCCACGTCGGAAACCCGTTTCACTCCTCTCTCAAACGTCCGTTACCTTGCAGTTCACACAAAAGTTTATTTCAGGACCACGAGTAGTCGACCTTCACAGATAAACTTAAATGTTCTCCACAGGATGCTTCCGTCTCTGCTCTCTGTTCGATAGCGTCAGTCTCTCTTGCTTGCTCTGCTGCGTGCTAGCTACACACCGCTCACTCTCCTGCGCCACTAGTCCCGCCCCTTTCACAGTGAGCGTACTCTGATTGGCTCGTGAGTTTGATACGCAACCAAAAGCAACACAGGAATGAAGTGATTGACATAACACAGGTAGCAAGGTAGATTACACAGGAGAACACACATTTCTTCTTAATCTGTCCTTTCTTCCATATTACAAATATTTCAAATGAATTTAAAACCTTTGTACATACTTTCTTTTAACTGTAAATGGTCAAATCTATTAAACTGTACATAACATATTTATTCTTTTATCCTGCACATATTTTAACCCTTTTAAACCTTATGAACTTTCTCTCCTACATATCATGAACTTTTTAATACCACTATTTATTATACTTTTATTATACTTATTATACTAATTTTAGGCACTGTAACCCAAATGATTTTTATACAGGGCTACACCCTCCCCCTTCTAACCGTGTAGATGTCCTCATCACACCTTTTGTCTCTCTTTGACTTGGAAGGGCGATTCTTTTCCTCCACATCTGTGAACCTTCTGGATGTTTTGCGCTTTTTCCTTGGTTCGTTGTCCTGGTCTGGAGGATTTAATTTGAGTTGAATGACCATACCATGGTGCATGATGGTTACTGGTTCACAGGATGGGTGACCAGGTTTTTCATAGGTTAATCTCACAGGTGGTTTTGGCTTTCTCTGAGATTTTCGGACTGTGGAAAATCTGTCACTGTCACTTCTGGCACTTTTAGAAGATTTGTCACTTCTAGCTCTGTTTGACATGGGTGAGCTTGCTCTCCCTTCTAAATCTTGTTCTTCCACAGAATCATTATTTGTCTCTTGAACATCAGAGTCTGACAGAGAAGGTGCAACATCTTCAAACGATCCCTCATACTCTGTTTCTGTAAGTTCTTGATTTTCTGCAGCTTCATAGTTTTCCTCTTCAGGTCTTTCATTTTCAGCTGCCAACTGTCTCTGGACTTCATCCACATCAAAGTCAGGTCGATTATGGACAGTTTCAAACTCTGAATCTGACGAGTCTGTGTCACTTTCTTCTGCTGCATCTGTAAACTGGGTTGATGGTTTACGTTGACGGGTAAGTTGAGCTCTCGTGACAGGTCTCCGAACCGGTTCTGTATCATCCGACGGATTAGACATCCTGACCATATAACCAATGGGCAACAGGTGGTCTCGATGGAGAGTTTTGACCGCACCCGGGCCATGTTCTGGTTTGACCTTGTAAACTGGCAGATTGGGCAACTTCTCCACAACAACATATGGTGTTGATTTCCATCGATCTTGTAGCTTATGTTTCCCTTTTAGACCCACATTCTGAATGAGGATTCTGTCACCATTCTCCAAAGGTAAGTCTCTCACACGGTGGTCATAGTGTGCTTTGTTTTTTAGGTGACTTTTTGTAGCAGCTTCAGATGCTAATTGGTAGGCTCTTTGCAACTCCTTTCTCATCCTGGTGACATACTGATGGTAAGAGCACTCACTTACACCATTTGGTGAGATTCCAAAACAAATGTCAATGGGTAACCTTGCTTCTCTTCCAAACATGAGATAATACGGTGAGTATCCCGTAGCATCATTTTTAGTGCAGTTATACGCATGTACCAGGTGCGTGATGTATTGGCTCCAACATTGTTTCTTTACAGTGTCCAAGGTACCAAGCATTGCGAGGAGTGTTCGATTGAATCTTTCTGGTTGTGCATCCCCTTGAGGGTGGTAGGGGGATGTTCTTGACTTCCGAACCCCAAGCATGGACAAAAGCTCTTTGATTAGGCGACTTTCAAAATCTCTGCCTTGATCAGAGTGTATCCGTGCAGGTAGGCCATAGTGCACAAAATACTTTTCCCACAATACTCTTGCCACAGTGATGGCCTTTTGATCTCTGGTAGCAAATGCTTGTGCATAGCGTGTATGATGATCAGTCACTACTAACACATTAGCAACACCTTTAGAGTCAGGCTCTATCTGTAAAAAGTCAATACAGACTAAATCTAAGGGGCCATTACTTGTTATTTGGTTCAACGGCGAGGCATGCTGAGGGAGTGTCTTCCTGGCGATACATCTTCCACAGGTTCGAATGTACTGCTCGACCTCAGCTGTCATCCGCGGCCAATAAAATCTGTCTTTGATCAGTTCTGTCGTGCGTTCCACTCCCATGTGTCCGCACTCATCATGTAGAGATCTTAGCACCATAGGGCGATATCTCACTGGCAAGACAAGTTGTTTGATCTGTTTTCCAGACATTTTTTCTTTTACTCGGTAGAGTATATCATCCTTTAATTTCAGCTTGCGGCTTTCCCTTAGCAACAACACAGTCTCGGGTGAATCATTTTTAGAACGAGTTAGCCCTTTATTGTTCTCCATCGATTTCTTTAACGGCCCAATTGCTGGGTCCATATCTTGTGATGCCTGGATATCTTTCGGGCTCAGCTGTTCAAGGGTGTTTATGCTAAGGTTCAACGGGAACACATAGGCTTCTGGTACTGCAGTGGCAGGAGCTCCCAACTGATCCACCAATCTGTCAGGCACATCTGCCTCTTCACTGCTGCAGGCTCGTTTGCAGAGGGCTTTTATGCCCGCAGGTGAGACACTAGTCCACTGTTGAACCACCTCTGGAGTATACTGTCGTGACAACAAATCGGCATCAATGTTGTGCCTCCCAGGGCGATACTGGATGGTGAAATCGTAGGTGGCAAGGGCAGCTAACCAACGATGTCCAACGGCACTGAGTTTGGCGGAGGTCAGCACATACGTCAATGGGTTGTTGTCAGTTCTTACAATAAATTTGGCACCATACAAGTAATCGTGAAATTTGTCCACGACAGCCCATTTTAATGCCAAAAATTCCAATTGGTGGATTGGATAGTTGTGCTCTGAGTCTTTAAGCTTCCGACTGGCGAAAGCTACGGGCCTGAGGCCCTCAGGGTATTCCTGGTTCAGGACAGCGCCTAGTCCATTCATACTGGCGTCCACATGTAATATGTACATTTTGGTGGGGTCGGCGAATGCCAACACTGGGGCATTGATCAAACAGTCACGGATTCGCTCAAAAGCCTCCTGGCAGGCTTGAGTCCACCGTTCTCCAAAGGGCTCTGATGGCTTGAAGTAAACTTTGTTTGGGTCAACGCTCTTTTTGAACTTGGGCTCTTGCCAAGTGGGGGCATAACCCTTGGTGAGCTCGGATAGGGGACGGACAATGGCAGAGTAATTTGCAATAAACCTCCGATAGTAACTGCAGAATCCGAGGAAGGACTTGAGAGGCTTCAGGTGAGTGGGTGCTTCCCAGTGTTTTACTACTTCCACCTTGTCTGGATCAGTAGCTATTCCATTGGCAGAAACGATGTGACCCACATACTTAACTTGAGGCTGACAAAACTGACATTTGTCGATAGAAACCTTCAATCCGACCTCCTCTAGTCTGTCCAGCACCTTGAGAAGACGTTGTTCATGCTCTTGAAGTGTTTTGCCGAAGACGATAATATCATCTAGGTACACAAGGGCTTCCAAAAGGTGCATATCTCCAACAGCCTTCTCCATCAACCGCTGAAAAGTCGCAGGCGCTCCTGTGATTCCTTGTGGCATGCGCTCAAATTGATAGAAACCAAGGGGACAAATGAATGCGGTCTTTTCTTTGTCCTCCGGAGCCATCTCTATCTGGTAGTAGCCACTACGCAGATCTAGGACTGAGAACCACTGGCTACCTGACAATGAGTCCAAGGCGTCATCAATGCGAGGCATTGTGTACTGATCTGGTGTGGTGCGGTTGTTGAGTGTTCTGTAGTCAATACAGATTCTTATTGTCCCATTCTTTTTGCGGACTACAACAATCGGTGAGGCGTAGGGGCTACGGGACTCTGTGATAATTCCAGTGGCCAGCAGTTGTTGTATGTGTCGCCTCACATCATCAATGTCTGCAGGGGCAATTCTCCTTGATCTCTCTCTGAAGGGTCTGGGGTCATGCAGGCGTATGTTATGTTCAACCCCCTTGGCCAAACCAACATCCCACTCATGCAATGAGAAAACATTCCGCCTCTCAGCCAACTTCTGCTGAAGCCGACTCTTCCACTCTTCGGGAATAGGGGAGTCCCCAAAATTGAAGAGACTTGGGTCTAAGGTTTCAGATGAGAGGTCGGATGGCTGGATTGGGGTAACTGTGTCTACTGCATACATCTCAGCAATGACGGTCCCCACAGGTATGGAGGTTGTCTTCTTGGATTCATTTTGAATGAGCACAGTGAAACTGTTGCTGTCTATATCATTGTCTGGGAGCACACCTGGCTGTACCAGCACGCCAGCGGGGAGTAACTGTACAGTGGGTGCATCAATCAGTACAAGATCTTTGGATGGGGCACTCTGTCTGTCTACTTTGCAGGTAGCATAATACTTTGCACCTGGGGCTATAGAGAGTGGATTGGGGCCTTTCCACTTTATCTGTCCCAAAACTTCATCCTTTCTTAACTGTTCTTGTGCTTTAGCTGGGGCGTACACAGACTGAATCCTCATGGAGTGAACAACATTCTTGTCACCTTTTGCCTTTACCAGCTCCCATAGGCGACGAAACAAGGATGTATTAGTTCCAACCAACACAGGGGTTTGCTGCAGGTTTCTTGGCTCGGGACAAATCAAGGCAAGGACTTCTATGCGCCCTGATACGCCAGTGATCTCCTCAGTAAACTCCATCTCTACGACCACGTAACCTTTGTAAGGATATTCTGTGTCTGCAAGTCCCCAAAGTCCAAGGCGAGATAGAGGCTTTATTGGGACATTTGCCAAGTGCTCATTGTACCAGCTTTCAAAGATAATAGTCACGTTGGATCCACTGTCGATGAGAGCATCGCAAACCACATCATTGACTTTGATGGTATGAATAAATGATGGACCTACAAGACCCTCAGGTAAGTCAGCATCACTCTCTGGGACTTCAACCTTGTTGGTTCTAGCTACACACTGTTCTTCAGCTGTGGGTTTTGGGCTTTCTTTGTTATGGTCAGGTGAACTTCGCACCAAGCGTATGAGCTTGCTGATAACTTTCTGGGGGTTCTCAGAGGCAGTACATCTGGTGGCTATGTGGCCATTTTCCCCACACCGATAACAAAAATATTGATCATCTTTGGGGGAGAATACTTTGGAAGGAGTGGGCTTGTGACCTGGAGCTGCTTTGTATCCGTGGGGCTGTATTGTGGGTTCTCGTGGGGGGTCTGATGTGTGTTTCACGGTCATTACACTGATTTTATTTTCTAATGCTTTCACTTGTTTCTTCAGTGATTGTAGTTCACTCTGTGATTCATTTTTCTGTTTTTGCTTCTCTTTAGGGCTTTTGAAAGAATCATCAGATGGTGTCTGAGGTTGCGGGTTGTTTCTCTCTTCCAACTGTGCTCTCAGCTCTTGAATCTGTGCTTGTAACTCACTCCGAGAAACTGAGTCAGGTTCTTTCTCTTTTTCTGCCTGTATGGTGCGTACACGCTGGTGACGCATCTGGGGTGCCACTTGGCTTTGTTTGGCTGACTGGCGTCCTTCCTCTTCTATCACCTCTCTTAACAGGTTCAGGAAGGTAGGGGGATTATTTCTCCGCTCCCTAATTCTCAACTGAAGCAACATGATCTCAGAGGTGGACCCTCTAATGAGCTGCTCTAATCTAGCGCTGTTAGCAGCGTCGACAGGTAAACCACCTCCCTGTACTACTTTGACAAGGGATCTCTCTAGTCTTCGCAGGAACTCAGACAGTCGTTCACCAGGCTGCTGGTGGAGGGCTCTGAATGACAGGTATAGTTCTTCTGCAGACTCTACTGTACCAAAAATGCTCTCTATGGCCTCTATGTACTCATGCGGGCTAGCATCAAGTTGAGTCAGACGCACAGCTTGAATGATCTCGAAGGCGGGCCCTTTAAGACTCTCCAGTATCCGCCGTCGTTTCTCTTTTTCTGAGCACTCACCTTCCTCTACTAAAAGTGTTGCTTGTTCTAGCCAGTTGTCTAAGGACTCTTCTCCAGCAGGGGTGGGACTGATCCCAGAAAATGTCCGTAGACGTCTGTATGGGTGGCTGTCAGACTGTTTGTTTGTTCTGCTCACAACATCACCGACTGCACGAATGATGTTTTCAGGGTTGCTGTTACCCTCTTTGGGGGGGGTACATATACCTTGGATGTCCTCTAAAGTTTTCCCTTCGCTCTGCAGAAAAGTGTGTAATTTCTCTTCAAATTTATCAAAGCGAGGCTCTGTGTAGTACACAGATTTCCAACCATTTCCGCCACTTACAGGCATTATCTCTGGGGGAATTTTGGAGGGGTTGATCTCTTCACGACACTCACACAACACCATCAGCGACTGTTGTTGAGGGTGAAACATTCTGCCCTTAACACTAACTCTCCCCAGGGTTTTGATAGTCCCTGCTGTTTCTTCGATGTCTTCTTTAGAAACTCCTTCAGGCACTCCATATAACAGGAGGGCATGTTTTACATCTACTGACTCTCCTTTGCACCAGTTAATTAGCTCAAGTTGTGATGGACTGCTTGTTTGGGCTGCCATTATTGTACTTGGGTTTTAATTACTTCTCGATACTGTCAGCACGTTACTTTTATAATAAAGCTCTAAAGTTGTGGGGTCCAGTTACTTTTGATTGTCTAATATTTACTTTTTGTTACTGTATCCCAGCGGTGCCTCCATTTATGTAACCCAGGTCCCATGTAGTTAAATTTAAAGCTAGAGTGGTTAATACAATGGGACAGGGCCTGGGCTCGTTGTAGGAAAATACAACTAATTTAATATGTTTGTCTGTAACTTTGATTATGACCAATTTTAATAATGACCACCACAACTGTACTTTAAATACAAAAAACCTCACAGGTATTTATTTATGTAAAATGAAATAATATTAAAGAAGTGAAAATACTCTTTTCAATAAAATAGAAACACAAATTCAAGTTTCCTGTACCAGAATGAATAATCTAAATTAAATCCCCAACCTCTTAAAGGTGTTACTTCCCTTTTAGTTTCAAAACCAAACACAATGTGGGATCTTTAACTCCTCTGCTACAAGCAAACAAAACCTCTTTTGTTTTATATATTTAAAATTAAATGAAAATGTACTCTTTTGACATCTGTAAGTCAACCTCAATTTCAAAACACTCAAACATCAATCAATTTACTTGTAGGCCCACACACATTCATATGAATACACACTATAAATGAGATTTAACCCGTTGCAGGCCTGTTGGTCGAAGCTTGTGTGCGGTGGGCCTGAAAACTTTAATGGCCGCTTCACTCAACTGAGCTCAAAATAAAAGCACGTGCACAATTCTTTCAGTTAGTACTCACGACTCCCAAGTTTGTTAGTACTGATAGCAGGAACAAACGGTGGCAGTCTCCTGAGGCAATGGCAATGGCAATGGCAATGGCAGTAGCAGTTCACAAAACACGTGGAGCAATGGCGCACAGCAGCGAAGTCACTAGGAGGAAAAGCAGTAGGGCCGCCACGTCGGAAACCCGTTTCACTCCTCTCTCAAACGTCCGTTACCTTGCAGTTCACACAAAAGTTTATTTCAGGACCACGAGTAGTCGACCTTCACAGATAAACTTAAATGTTCTCCACAGGATGCTTCCGTCTCTGCTCTCTGTTCGATAGCGTCAGTCTCTCTTGCTTGCTCTGCTGCGTGCTAGCTACACACCGCTCACTCTCCTGCGCCACTAGTCCCGCCCCTTTCACAGTGAGCGTACTCTGATTGGCTCGTGAGTTTGATACGCAACCAAAAGCAACACAGGAATGAAGTGATTGACATAACACAGGTAGCAAGGTAGATTACACAGGAGAACACACATTTCTTCTTAATCTGTCCTTTCTTCCATATTACAAATATTTCAAATGAATTTAAAACCTTTGTACATACTTTCTTTTAACTGTAAATGGTCAAATCTATTAAACTGTACATAACATATTTATTCTTTTATCCTGCACATATTTTAACCCTTTTAAACCTTATGAACTTTCTCTCCTACATATCATGAACTTTTTAATACCACTATTTATTATACTTTTATTATACTTATTATACTAATTTTAGGCACTGTAACCCAAATGATTTTTATACAGGGCTACACTAATAACAGGAAAAATAGAGACAATGTTCAGACATTTGCACATGTATGTCTGAGCTGCTACGCACTGACCAAAAGACTGTCTGGATGATTTGTAATTCATTAATTGGAAGAGTACAAATCGGCTGTCTCCATGCCACTATAATTAGAACCAAATCAGGTAGAGCGTGTGTGTACTTGTACTTGAAACACAGTGAGGACCTGAACACGACTAAACTTTAACTAAGAGTGAGGATGTTTTCAACAAGTGAGAACATTTCTCACAATCCTTGTTTTTAAGGTTAAGGTCAGCATTAGGTCTAGGTTAGGGTAAAGGTTGGAGTTAAGTTTAGTGATGATGATTGTGATGTTTAAGGAGGGGTCCTGCAAAAGAAGGTTAGGGTTTGGGCAAGTGTGTGTGTGTGTGTGTGTGTGTGTGTGTGTGTTAGTGTGTGTGAGGGAGAAGCTGAGATACTGGTGCTGGTTAAATAAGGAAGTGTTACAGTATCACATCGTACTGTATGTTCACATCAAGCTAACACTGAGCAACACACATTTTGTTGCAATATTCTTATGCAAACATCAGAGATCCCTGTGTTTCCCACAAGGCTTTGGTTTAGTTTGGTTGGCTTTAGGTAACCTACATTTACATTTGTTGCATTCGTAGTGAGACTGATCTCACAGAAATGCATGAAATAGCCGTGACCTCTTGAAACCAGCTTGTTAGTTGGTGGTGTGTAACGTGTGGGTGTGGGCAGCGGTAGGCCATGTGACATAGTATAAAGAAAAACAGGGCTTAGGACGGAGTTCTGGCGCCTAAATTGAACCAATCTGTGACTGTTTCACGTTAACTACACGTTTTCTGGTGATTGGTTGGTTTCTGTGGCGTAATTTAGACACATCTCACAGGACCACTGTGTAATGGTGTTTTATCATACACGTATGAAAGCCAACTTGATTGCACACCACACTGGTGCACGTGCACAACCAAGCCTCTAACTCAAACCATAATATGTCTTAAGGCTGCAGTGCATTGTGGGCTGTCACGCTGAGAAATTGCTATTTTTCTCTCTTCTGGGATGGATGCCTCCCTGGTGAGACTATAAAGAAACTGTTACTCTTTGATTGTGAGGGGCTGCCACCAAAACCTGACATTTACATCAGTGACTGATGTTTGCTCACTGCCCGTAGCTGTTTTACAGTATTTAAGTATTTTAGGGGATTTACCTTGAAGAATTATTGACAAGTGATAATCTCCAAGCAAGATGACACATCCTTCATGTCAACACAGAACACCTTTTATTTCATCTTTGAAATGAGACATGAATAACTAAAGCCAACCCGCAAAGCGTTGACTATGAAGAAGTTATTTATGGACGTTATTTGGCTTTATGCACACACACACACACACACACACACACACACACACACACACACAGGGCCCAAAAAGAAGGGGCCCAAGCGGAAAACCCAAGGCTATGCTCTATGATTTATTCATTCAATAACCAGCAGGACGATCATTTTTCTCCATTTGGCTGCATTAGCCCTAAGAGAAAAACTGTTCAAAATGCTAGTAAATAAGAAATAGTGAATGGCGAAAAAAGGAGTAGAACTATATTATTGAGTCTGACCTTCTACCAGCTGAAGACATGATCGTCGGATGGTCAAATCTGCAGCACACATAAATCATGTCAGATGGGGAAATACACTGGGCTGTGGAAATTAGGAGAGAGGTTTCATGAAAACTGCTGAGTGAGATGCAGCTGAATACATGTCACCTTTTCATATCCAATTTCCCTGCTCCATCCATGCCCTCCCCTTCTATTCATTCGTTCCTTTGTCTTCACCCCACTTTTCCTCCAGCCTTACCTTTTATCCACCTTCCCCACCTCACTTTTTCACACCTGTTGGAGGAAAAATGTGGCTCTTCTTCTTTCTCTTGCCCGGAGGCAGCCCCACGAATACCTTGTGCTGACTTGTATGTGGTTGTGAAGCACATAACCGTCTGAGATTTCCAGGTCATAAGATAATGTGAAGGGGAATGCAGGGGGGGGGGGGCAGCTTTGGAACTGAACTTGGCACTGTTAACCTGACTCTTCATGTTACTGCAATCCAAAAGCGGACTATAACACACTGAACACTGGAAAAGTCTCTGGTGAGGCAACGATGAATCCAGGAAAAGGTCCTCACTGAATTACCATTCCTGTTAAGTCGCAAAGGTCACAGTTAAGAGACGACAAAGACAGTGATTGATTGTTAATGCCTTAGTATCTGGATTACTGGCTTTAGTTAAGATGTGAGGCTGTGAAATTGTGGCATGGGAAGATGCTTTTGGTTTTCATTATCTGAGCAAGTTTAGGTTCCAAATTTCTGATCATGTCAATGAGCAGATCAAGACTGTTGTGTCCTGATTAAAGCCGCTGTGTGTTTCTAGATATGTGACTGAAACACTGCAGAATGAAAGTCTACAAGGCACTAAAAGTTGTAGCAAGTTCTCACAAAGTATATTTCTTGTCATTGCTTTTCTTAACCCATAAATCCACCATATGTATGTGAGGGTTTTGGGGCTCAAGTCAAGTCATCAAAAGTATTTTTCTTTTTTGCTCGATAAGAAAAGAGAGTCATTTTGCTTTAAACACGGTCAAAATATTTTGGAGGCATATTTAGCAATTAGCGAGATCTAACAAGGGGCGTTGGGTTGATTCCTGAAAAATCTATTTTTTCATGTCACTGTGTCTTTAAAAGTCAACACTTGTTCGCAGCAGTAAGAGATCATTTTAGTCAGACAAGTTGGACTAGAAAAAGTTGCAAGCATGTGCTGACATATTATCACTGTATTTAAGTAGGTATACTAAAGTTGTTAGCGAACATTTACCTATTCTCATTATTACTCATCCAGCCAACACGGAGCAGCGTTATCATTTGGACTCGTGTTTCTGGCCACCTGATGAATGTCCAACATTCATTCATTCACTCTCTCTCTTTTGGCTCTGTTTTTGGTCTCCACCAACTCTTTAGCTGCTTAACGCTACAAAATGTTTACCAGCTAGTCAATAATTATGTCTGTGTGTTGCTTGTTGCTGGGCAGGTAGCATACAGTGGATTCATCAGAGCTTTTGTTCGCTGAGAACAGCTGCCTACTGAGGAGCTTAGAATGAAGCTGATTAGAGTGTGAATCAAAACGGTAAGGATGCAGGCCACTGGACCAAAACAATGAGCTCAAAGTTGCTCTGCAGAGGTGACGGCGGCAGCAGAGTCAGGTGTTATTACTTGGTTGGTAATATAAAAAATCAAATAATGCAGCTTTAAACTCCAAAACTGCTTAACCCAGAGGCAGAACTTTTCAGACAACGGACAAATTAAGTATAGATTTATACTTTCGTCACTTCAACACTTTGGTTCCAAACAACCTCGCTCACAGCACACATTTTCATGTCAACAGAAAATATGGAGATGAATAGAATTTACATTACTATTGGGACAAAGCGACTGCTTAGTTGCAGAGGGAGGGACGAACTTTCAGTGAAGCTGCACATGTTCTACTCTGTTCTGTTTTATCATACATTCATACTCATCTATTCCGTCTGTGGATGCAAATATTCTGTTAACTCGTTTATTCATAACAACAGCGACGTTAAAACTCAGAGTATCAAATTTTCATGGCCCCTGCAGAGCAATTCTGTCCCCTATTGTCACAGCTGCAGAAACGGCAGCACTAATAAGCTTTTCAGAGGGGAAGAGAGAAACGAATCCAAGACAGTCAACTTTTCAACTCGTGAAAAATTAAAAAGCCAGATATCTGTTGTGTCCTCTTCTCTCAGCAGCCTGTCCTTAGCAGCCTTTCTGTTCTTTTTTTCCTCTTACAAGTCTTCACCGTGTTGTGATGGAAATGGAGCCACAGTGGAAGTTAATTAGACGACTACTCCTCTCCCCTCTGCCACCCTTTCATTTTTCTCTGGGTCTATTATTCTATTAAGGTTCTATTATCAAGTTAACATTTCATGCTTTTCTTAGAAATAATTAGCTACCTGCAGCTTTTGTTAAATGCAGTCATCTGTGTGTCACCTCATTTGTGTGTGCTTCTTCGCTCCACCTCCAGCTGACCTCCACCGGTGTCGAGGCTCCACCATGTGAAGGTGAACAAGGCCTACTGATGTTATATTCACCACCGTTTACACGCTGTGCCAGGGAAATTGGTCTGCATCATAGTGGAAATGTAGCACAGAAATACTGAACAATGCTCAGGCAGTTTGCTGTTCCCTTTCCTGCAAATGATGTCACTCAAGGTTTCAGTTAGCCAGATATTTGGATGGTAAATATGGTAAGTAGGCACAGAAGTGAGTGGGAGTGGGAGTCAGGAGGAAAGGAAGTAAGAAAGTAAGTGGGAAGAAGGTGAGGAAGTGTGCAAAGCTACATTAACTATGGGAGGAAACGAACTTGGAGCCATTTTGTAAGAAAGGCATGTGTGAACATGTGGATAAGTATCATCACCAGAAAATGTTGCAGTGCCAAAGATAACCAATGATCACCTCATGAGGAGCTGTACAAATTAGGACTGTCATCTGTCAGAAGTAATGGTGGAAGGAGTGTGACATTGTAGCCCTGCAGAGCAGCTCACGGTCAACACTCGCTGGACACAACGCATATGTTCACCCTTATACATTTACTGTGGGACAGTGAGACAGTGGGATGGCAGGCTAGGACCAGCAGGACTGACCTGCTGCCAAACAAAAGGGTGGCGAAAGTTGGCAGAATCAACAGCATGCAAATGGCATGATTTGCTAAAAATGAATTCAAAGCGATGCAGTGACTCACCATGAGCATCCCAACGCTGTGTGACTCCACGTTACCAACATACCAAGATGAGAGCAAAGATGATGTTTACTGCTGTACAATCACGACCACAAGCTTACTCCAACAGTAGTCTTTGTGCCCGTACCTAACCAAACCTTCACCACAGAGGTGATGGAAATGACGGAGCATATTTGCGGGACTATTCTGCGTGAGAATTCTTCATTGCTAACTTTTAATGGATTTATGCCACTGTGCATCACAGGACTGTTTACTGTAAGTGATGCTCTACGTCTTTTTGTATTGTTTCTTTTCTGTATCTCCGGCACTAATTGCAATCGATGTGACACCTGTCGTTCACTGCGTGCAGCTCTCCCTCCCTCATTTGGTTCGGCCCTCTGAAGCAGCCACGGACCAGGGCGATAACGTCAGTGTTACTGATGTGCTCTCACCAGGAAAGCAGATCAGATTAGAGAGACAGAGAGGAAGGAGAAAAGACCGCAAAAGAGGTGCAGATGGAGCGAGAAAGTGAATTACCAGCAGAGAGAGGAAGAGGAAAGAGCCGAGAGAGGAGAGGGGACAGAGGGAGCGAGGGAGGGACAGGCACAGAGTTCATGTGGTTCAGAGGGGAGCTGTGGCACTTGGATGTAATTCACTTTGCTTTCTCCAGAGGAATCCATTTACCCCTTTCCTGCAATTATGGGGCCTTGTTTCCTCTCCTAATCCATCGGAATGTTTGTTTGTGTTTGTTTCTTGTGACTATTAGAGCACACACACATATAAGATGTGCACACACACACACACCACAAAGCCACTCTCCTCTGTAATAAGTCCCTCATTACTGGCACTACTTGTTTTTCTGTTTCCTCTCTGCTGTGCTGTAGCAGTTGGAGCTGTTTTCCCTCAGTCTGCATTATTAGCTCTGTGCTCAGTGGAAACACAACATGGAGCCTCCTTCACCCCACAGTACTGGGACACACAAAGGGGGGAGACAGAAGGGAATACAGACTCTAATTAGCAATACAATGCAATTATTGTCACAAATAATTCTGATAAATAATCACAGCAACTGTTGCTTAGTTGATGTTTTTTCCTGCCATACTGTGTCATTTGTGGGGTTTTTTTTAGAGACTTCAGAGCACCAGATGGCCCATCCACTATTAAATATTACACCAGCAATATAGCGTTACACTTTCATAAAGAGACAGACTTAAGAAAGAAATCAAAGCAGCAGAGGCTGAGGCTGAGATAGTCCCTAATATGGGTCAAGCTGCGAAACGGATCATACATTTCCCATAATGCCACCAATAGGATATTTCCATAAGACCATTCCTGCCAGGCAGAAGCCCGTACCTCTTTAACTCCATGCTTCCAGTTAGTAATGCAGGCTGCCTGAACCATATTTATATTGTCAAATCCCTCGGCTGTGATAGCTTAGGATGGAATCAGAGCTCTGAGGGCTGCGAGAATTATTTTCATTCATTATTAATCTATCTAATTGTTTTCTTAATGAATCCTTTGGTTTATAAGATGTCAAAAACCATGAAAAATGTCCATCACAATTTTCTGTATCCATTGTGCCACCTTCAAATTGCTTCTTTTGTTGAGGCAGCATTTCACAATCCAAAGCTCTGCAGATTATAATCACATAAAACACACATATTAAAAGCCGGCATTTGGCATTTTTGCGACTGAAAATATTTAAATAATGAATCAATCATCAAAATATCAATTTTATAATGTTATATATAATGTAATATTACTGACAATAGGAATGTGGCTGCTATATGGTAATATTGAATAATATATGGATAATAATAACATGACTAATATTAGTAAAACACACAGCCAGGAGAACCAGGACCAGGATCCACAGGAACCTGAGAGAGGAGAAAAGCACAGAAAGGCTCCGGGGAAGATAGCAAGTTAGTAACAGACATTAAAGAGACATGAAGCATAAGGATGGAGAGGAAGAGGAGGAGAGAGGAGCCCAGTGCATCATGGGGAGTCCCCCGGCAGTCGAAGATATAGCAGCGTAACTAGAGGCTGGTCCAAAGCCTGAGCCAGCCATATCACAAAGGAAGGTTTTTAACCTACTCTTAAATGTAGAGAGGGTGTCTGCATGTGTTCATCTGTGGGTCATCTGTGCTAAATATTTGGTTGCAGGAGCCTGGGGATGTTTATTCACAAGGCTGCCTGGTTGGCTACTGTAGCTGGTGAACTAACTACTAACACATTAGCCAGCTGATAACGTGATGGCGCCAGTGGGAAGTTTGGCCTCCACTCTGTCATAGGTCAGCTCTGCCAAGACAGTTTGCTATTGGCCAGCAGGGGGAATTTGTGCGAGTTAGAGTTAGAATTACTCAGCCTCCATCCGCCGACTGATCCACTGACTACGTTGATCCATTGTATTTGGCAGAAATATCAGACACAGATGTCTCAAAGGGACACGCTGTTTTTTGTGAACCAACTCTTTAAAGTCAGTGTCGGCTTCCGTTCATTGCAAACCCGTGGGGCATGAATAATTAAGATTTTGGGCACAGAATATTTCGGGTTTCTGAGAGGTTGAGCTCACTGCAGCGGTAAAGTTTTGGTCATGAAGTTTAATCCGACTCACAACAACACTGCATGAATGGGAAGGTCTTTCCCACCATGAGGCCGTCTTTTCCCTCAAGTGAGCTCAGTTTAATGTCAAGGCTGAGGTCAGAGCAGGAGGTCCTTGGGCAGATGTGGAAATACCAACAGTTAGTGAGGTCAATACAATTAAAGTGGTAAGAGATGTAATCGTGAGGTATCATGGTTGTTATGTTATGGTTATTATTGTGGTTATAGTAATTCTTCTTCCTATTTGGTCATAGGACTGCCAAAGAGACAATAATACAAAGCTGATATACTTTGCTGGTATATGACATATGACAGATGTCATAGCCTTGTTTTTATGCGACAACTACTGTAAATGTCCAGAGCACACAAGTGAAAATATATCAGGTGAAAAGCACTGTGCTATAAGTATTCAGAGCCCTTCACTTTTTGCACACTTTAGTGTTGTATATACACTACTCACAAAAAGTTAGGGATATTCAGCTTTCAGGTGAAATTTCAGGATGAACCTAAAATGCATTCTAACCTTTCCAGGTGAACTTAATGTGACCTTCTCTAAACCTTTGAATGCACATGTCCAACTGTTCAGTGTCTCAGTACTTTCTGCACCAGCTGCTGTTCTCTAACAAGAAGCTTAACAGCAACATTCACAACAGGTTTGATCCATGAATCCACCAATACATTTCCTGCTTCAGTTAGAATTGGTATTTAAACAGTCCTCCTCATCCTGCTGTTCACATTCTGACATCATGAGACCAAGACGACACCTAACAGTTGATCAGCAGCACCTCAACACTGGAGGCTTCAAACAGGAAGTCCTCAGACGGAGGTGTTCACTGAGCTTAGAGGGTCACAGAGTGTCATCAGGAGGTTGGAACAGTGATACAGAGACTGGAAGAGTCACAGAAAGGAGAGGAGTGGACGTCCTTTGGAAACATCCCAATTTACTGAGACGCTGAAAATGTTTTGTTGTGGTATACCTACCACTGTTGTTAGATTTTCTTCAAATAAATTGTTTAAAATGAAGAAATTACCATTGCATGCTTCTACTTAAATGCCCTACTTTCATGATATAATATCACTGTAGCATTCACTTTTTACATTTTCCATAAATTTCACCTGAAAGTCGAATATCCCTAACTTTTTGTGAGTAGTGTATATATATATATATTTAAATATTTAAATGGATAAAACTGCCATTTCTGTCCATCAGTCTACAACCAATAATCCATACTGACATAGAGCCTTTGTCGTGACACACCACAATGTGGCTGTGTGCATCCTGTTTGTCTTGATTCTCCTTGAGAGGAGTCTAAACTTGACTGGAGTCCACCTGTGGCAAACTGAACTGATTGGACATTGTTTAGAAAGGCGCACAGCTGTGTGTACAAAGCCCAACCATTCACACTGCATGTCAGGACACATTTTAAGCCATGAAGGCCAGAGAAGTCTCTGCAGACTGTCCCTGAGAGGCCCTGCCACAGTCCACATCTGTGGAGGGACCAGAAGAAGGCAGTTCAGAGATGCTCCTCATCCTCTCTGACAGAGCATGAGAGGATCTGTCAGGGAGAATGGGCTCCAGATGCACAAAGCTTGTAAGGACTAACACAAGAGGAACAGAAGCTCCACGGACAAACACAGGAGGCTTTTACAAAGCCTGAAAAAGTATGCAAATAAAGGATTTCAGTTTTGGATTTTTCATAATTCAGTTTTCACTTTGTCATTATGGATTATTGAGTGTGGACTGATGGGTGAAAATTACAGTTCATCTGTTTAAAATTACATCAGCAAAATAAAATGTGCAAAGGGGGTCTGAATATTTTGTGAAGCCAGTATGAAGCAGATTCTGGGACATCGAACTTCAGAAGCAAGAAAAGACTCAAGCAGTGGACTGGTTAACTTGCAGCCTTTTAATAGTGCAAATAGACTTTTTAACCCAGAAAAAGAGAAAACATATCAATATGGCATGATTCCAAGAGGGGAATATCATTCAATCCCACACTAACCATTTCTGGTTCTGTCTTTGGGGACCCAGAACCTTATCTGACATACCAAAGTGTAATCTGCAGCTGCTCCACCGACAATGAACATGAGACTGTGTAAACTTCAACTTTGTATGAACTTTATAAACAAAGCCTTGTGGAACATCGATTGATCGGAACTGAGAGCAGCTCAGAGAAAACTAAAGGGGAAACTAAGAGAAGCAGGAGGGCCACACAGTCGACACGTCAGAAGCCTTCCCAGCTAAGAACCTGGAAAACTGTGGGACTCCGAAAGAAATGACCTAAGACCTAAAGTGGGACGAGCGTGTGGTCACCTGGAAAACACACACACAAGATCAACAATCTCTGTAAAGGTTTTAATGTCCAGCTCTAAGTCCATACAGTCCTATAATATCCTATAATCTGGGATATCATAGTCCCATAATTAGAATCATAGACCCTGTCCTATACACTACTCCTGTTCCAAAAAGCCTCTCCCACAGGAAAATAATGATTTTAGACCAGTAGCACTGACAGCAGCCATAGAAGTGAGGTGCTGCACAGCATCTCTTAGAACCCAAACAATTTGCTTATAATGATGATGGAGGCATTGATGATACTATAAATACCACAACACAATCTATTCTACAGACAAGACTAGGCTAATGTGTCTAAACTTCAGCTCAGCATTTAACGCCATCCTCCCCCGGACCCTGTTATACAAGCTGAGACAGAGACAGATGGAGGTTTTCTGTGAAGGCTCGGGGTCCATGGAGTGGATAAAAGCATCGGTATTATTCTACACAACGGTCAATGAATCTCACGGTCGTTATGGCATCACAACCTGTCTGTTTAATTTGAATCACAACTCTAAAATACCTGATCAGAATGGCTGGAAAAATAATGGGCATGCTGCTCCCAGACAGCGAAGAGGCAGGACCTTAAAATCACCTGTGACCCAAAGCACATCCTTCACAGAGAGAGTGAGCTGAGGCCTTCAGGCAGCAGGGACAGGTTAGCTAACTAGTTTCTCTATCAAAGTACTGAACAGTGAGACTTTTGTTGAGAGTTTCCATTTGGTGCTTGGAATATTGTGTAAATACTATAAATACTGTACTTTTTGATATTGTCAATAATATAAGTAAACATTGCTTAGACATTCTTATTTTCAACCTTGATCTTATTCACATACGCGCGTGTGCATTCTGACTAACGTGTCATGTTAACTTTATCCTCACCTCCTCTGCTGCAGAGATTCAGCAGAAGAGACCAGAACTTTGTAAAGAGTTTCTTTCTGCACTTGACAGAGAGCTCAGTGTCAAACAGTGTAGGTGTGTGCTGTGTTTGTTTCCTAATGTTTCACTTCAACAGTGATAGATAGCCGCGCTATCTGTCACTGCCGATGCAAATTACCAGTTGTTCTTTCACTCCAAACTGCTGTTGTTGTAGCACCAAACTTAAAATAAATGACCCCCTTGGGTGCTGCAACAGCACCCCTTCCACCAGCTTTGTTTTATGTTATACGGACGTGATGAAAATTTCAGATTGCAACTCAAAGCTAAAATACAAAGTTTTCATTGAGTGAGGTCCTGGATTCGCTGGGTTGCTCATGTTTCCTCCTGATAAGACAGACCTGAGCTTTTGTGGAGTTGATACAGTCTTTTCTTCCCTCAGTCCAAACATGTGCAGGTCAGGTGGATCAGCGTGTGTGTGTGTGTGTGTGTGTGTGTGTGTGTGTGTGTGTGTGTGTGTGTATGTGTGTGTGTGTGTTAGTTCTGTGCTAACCTCCCCAGTGCCTCTCTGACACAATGCCTGCTGGAATAAACTCCATGACCCGAAAAATGATTAAGTAGGTAATGAAAAAGAATGCTTGCTTTCAAATAGTATTAAGTGGTTTCGTAATTACGCTCAATTTTCTTTTAATTGACTAAATATAAGATGCCCTACAAGGTCACTGCCATTGAACCACCGTAAATACAATCCTTGGACCACAGTAACGTATTCTTTGGTGCATGCATGTGGAGGCATGTCCAGGCAACGGAGGGAAAAGAAGATCACACCCCACCTTGTTGTCAGAGCACCAGTCAGCCTCCAGCTGAGGACACAGCAATAAAAATAGAAGAGAAAATCTAATGTTACATTGATAGACTGATGGTTGGAGAAAGGAGGAATGAAGGAGTACCCAATAAAGAGAGAGAGAGAGAGAGTGTGTGTGTGTGTGTGTGTGTGTGTGTGTGTGGTAGAGTGGAAGGAGCTCCTCCAGGAGTTCATGGGAAAATACAGCTGCTTTATATGGTGCTGTCAGCGGACTCGGACAGATTGAGTGTAGCAGGTTGTCAGTCAGGGATGGTGCTTGATGGTGTGGAAGTAAATGATGGTTTTCCCTCACAATTTCCACAAAATTCAGAGTTCTAAAGACAGTAAAGTTCATTATATCAGCTGAAATGTGCCTAAATCACCCCCATGTGTCTCATACAGATGCATGCATTATCAAAAGCTCCTCCTGTCTCCATTGAGCTATTTTAGAGTTTGATGTACGTGATAGCTGTCAGTGTCTGGAACCACTTATCTGACTCCAGGGAATTTTACACCCACTCACACTCATTGGATAATGACACACGATGACAAAGAAATAAAACCCTTGGAGCCACACGTCTGTGGTGTTGTGTAACATGTGGACCAAATGTCCTTAAAAAAAGACACGAGGCAATAAAGACATCAGATAGAACTCGATCTACTGTAAACCAATGCATGTACTGTTTGGGTGCATAAACAAGAGGACTTTCGGAGGACTTTTCTCTGCGGTGCTGGTGCAGAGGATTTTTTCTCCAAGTGCATCACACAGTGCCATCTACTGGTGCTGTCCTGTGAGTTCAGCATCAACTTGTCACAGGCTAAATGGAGCAGATGCCCTGAAGCCACGGCCTGTATGCAGATATAATCATAAAACAGCAGAAAGGACATCAGGGCCAGAATCAAATAGGGGAGTGGTTCCATGGTAGCATGGGTTCAGCTGTATTTCTTAAGACAGCATGATCAGTTATATCTATAATACACTTATATAGCAAAGCCACACTGCACTATGTGGCTATTTGTTCACTTTTGGTTTGGGGCTGTTTGTCATGGCTACTTGGTTTCAATTAAAATACGTGATGAAACACGTTCCGAGCTCCAAAAACATTTCCTATATTTCCCGTAAATTGTAGTTTGGGCCTCCTGAGCTGCTACGTAATCACTCGTGCTTTTATTAACTCTTCCTCAAGGTTTTGTTTGTGGCCTCAAAGGGAGATAACCCTAATGACATCACTGTGATCTCATCAGGGTTGTTTCCTCAAAAGTTCCTCCAGAGCCACCGAGGACATTACGCAGGTACCCCACATGTTCACAGTGAGGAGTGGGCCTGCAGTGCTTCAGCACACAATCATGTCTGTGTGTTTCTACAGTACGGTGTGTGTTCCTACAGTACGGTGTGTGTTTCTACAGTACGGTGTGTGTTTCTACAGTACGGTGTGTGTTTCTACAGTACGGTGTGTGTTTCTACAGTACGGTGTGTGTTTCTACAGTACGGTGTGTGTTTCTACAGTACGGTGTGTGTTTCTACAGTAGGGTGTGTGGTTCTACAGTACGGTGTGTGTTTGCTGATGCACACAGGGCTAACAGGAACAGGATCCAAGTGCAGATAACAGATGCAGCGCTGATGCAGTTAAACTATTCAATGATCACACTGGAGGTACAGAGGCTTATAAAGTAATGAGGCCAGCAAAGGCAAAATCACAAATTCACACCTGACAGGTTTACAGGTAACAGGTTTACAGCTAATGAAGGCTCGACGGCACAAACATGGACCACATGGTAACTTCAACCATCTGTCAGGGAACAAGTGGGAACGGACTGTATAGCTCTCAGGGCTGATGTGGAAAAGTGGAAGCAGGCGTTCAGATAGGTGGGGCAGTCCGAGGGCACCTGATGAATAATAACACTGAGGGGGGGTGGGGAACGGGGAATATAGCAGGGCGGGGGGGGGGGATACTAGTGTGCTCTCAGCTGTGTGGAGCAGGCTCTTTCCTGGAGCACTATGGTGTGTCAGAACGTGACCTCCACCTCGTCCCACATTTTCAGGATGGACTGAAATGTGACTAATAGTCAGGCCTGCTTGTCCAAAGTCAGAGGCCGACATCACTGATGCTCTCAGCAAATTTTGCCTGTGGTGGGAAGCAGAAGAGCGCAGGCTGTTACAGCAGCAGATAAATGCATGAGCACAGTGTGAAGTACAGACCAGACTAAATCCTCACATCAACACTGTGACACTTGTGTGTTAGTGCAAGATATTATACTTTAAACACATCCTATCATTTTATAGTGATATTTTTTGGCTCTCTGTGCCGTCACTTGTGCGGGTGGCTCTGCTGTCCAACGTTTGTAGTATTACGCTCCTGTTAACTCGTGTTAACCGTTTCATGGATTAGCAGGTGTGAGAGTGGGCCCGATGGACCCGTGGAGGCAGTAAAGGAACCTCATTAGGTCTCTTTGTAGAACATGAACTGTAAAATCAACCTGGGCATTCACACAAGCCTGCTGGTGTTGAGCTGGTGTGGCTGAAAGCCGATGGAAGTAGCAGTCGTAGCATCCTTCAGTGTATCAGAAATATTCAAATACAAAGTGACACACACCAGGCAAATTTGGAAATAGATGATTTTCACTGGACAGGAATGGTATGAAAAAAGTTCAGAATGTCCCCCTTAGATGTGGAGCTGAGGTAGAAAGTTGCAGAAAATGAAAATACTTAAATTAAGTAAGTGCCTTTGACTTTGTGCAGTACTTTAGAAGATGTACTTAGTTACATCACACTGCTGGAAACGCCTCCTCAGTGTATCTGTGCCACTACTAGATATCAGATTGACTAGAGGGGAAACAAGAGGCTGAGCAGCCACCAGGCCAAGCTCCACACACGCTCTTGTCTTTGCTACCATGTCAGGTGTGCTGGTGGGGCCGGGGGAGCAGGCTGACTGCGGGGCCTCACACAGTTGCTGCTGGGAAAAACAGAGACACTTGGCATTGGGTCACTGTAGCCACAGAGTAAAACAAACCAGCATTTGAGTGTGTACCTCAAGCAGGGGAGTTGTATTGAGCAGGTGAACTGTGCACTCGTCTGTGTGTGTGTGTGTGTGTGTGTGTGTGTGTGTGTGTGTGTATGTGTGTGTGTGTGTGCCTCCCTCAGGGCACCAGAGGAGCAGAGGGCTGCTGGGAAACTTAAGTATCCGACCGTCAGACTGTTGCCAGAACAGCCCACACATGCTCAGAGTGAGGAGGCGGGAGCATGTTTGGAGCTGGATTATTGAGTTCACGGGACTCTATGGAAGCCCAATAATTGATTTTTTTTTTTTTTCACACAAATCTTGTGCGAGGAAGTTATTAGGTTGTGTGCACAAGCCGAAAAGGTGATATCTTGTGGAAGCAAGTTGCTTATCTTATTTGCACATGATAATTTACTATAAATTCGCCTGCTTGTCTGTGCACCCTTCCATGGTGTTATATATTTGACATTACGGTATCAGTCATTGTTATTGTTGTATTAACGTGTAGGCAGTATTTTAATATAGGTGTCAAGGTGGAGCTTATTTTAACTGGTTTATATACTGTTGAGGGAGTTAAAGCCATCCACTGTGCACCCACACAGCTGTTTTGACACATCAGAAAACGTCATATAGTCAACGCAGGATCATTACACGCAATATATATGGAGACCAATTGGAATTTATTGTTGGCTAAACTATATTTTGTGCACAAGATAATCAGAGTTTTATTTGTGGGAAGTATTTCTGGTGAGTAACTATCATCTTGTCCGCTGTATGTAAGCTGTGCATTCTCCATCAGCATCGGCCCTTAAACTGTCTTTGCTGCACATTATTTTTGGGTAGCATGCAGACACCTTTTAAAAGGTTAAACACTTTGAGTATTTTACCTTTACTGGGTACCGACTATTGAGATACAGACAGAAACCAGTGGGAGAACAAGGAGCTACAAAGGTTCTAAGCTGGAGCTGAACATGGGACACTTCAGTTCTGCGATGTGCATCTTGAATAGATGGTTTTACATTTTGGAAAATAAAACTTAAGTGACTGATGCCACTCTCAGGTCTATATGCTAAACGTGAAGCTAATGCCGGCAGACAGTGAGCTTAGCTTAGCTTAGCACGTAGCCTGGACTCAGGGGGGGATTAGCCAGCCTCGCTCCTTCCTCTGCCTTTAACTTCACTAATACAACAGTAACCCTTTCACCACCAGCTCGTATGTTCAACTAATCGGTAACTCTTCTAAACCCCAATTAATCCAACATGTGATGAAAGAGACATCGTATATAAACACAGTCTCCAGGGTAACTTAGGATTCTCACCTCGGTTTATGTCGGGCGACAAATAACTCATTTATGGATGTGTACATGTTCCTCAGTGTAACCAAACAGCTTCAATAAAGAAACAACAGGACACCGTGTCTTCGTTTGGATTCTGTAACAACCAGAACTGTAGTTCACCTTGAACAGTACTCACAGAAATTTGAAATGAAAATAAAATAAAGAGAAAAAAAAGGCCCAGGGTAATAGTTTAAGAGTGCACTCGTGATTTTTGTTTTCTTTCATGCAAGCTTGAAAACTAGAAAATGTAGCTGAATAATAAAAGGGTGAAGGAAAGAAGAAGAAAGCCTGTAACGCTTTGTTTTATGAATCTATCGTTTCTAAATCATCTCTCGTCAGTCTTATCCGGCTAGCTGCTACCTGCTAGCACGGCTGAGAGTCTTTTAGTCGTTGCACCAGGTTCAGCTGAACGTGCAACAATGTGAAATGTGTCTATAGTCCAGCCTACAATAACACCACTAATCATGATGATAAGAGAATAAAGGTTTCAGTGATTAATAAATATCTATGACTAGTTACTTGAATTTAAATGGAGCTTTTGCTTGAGGGATATTCTTATTTCCCCCGAAGGTTAATTAGTATCAAACTAGGCCGATCTGTCGGCAGAAGTGCCCCAGAAACAACCAGGATTGTATTATTTATTATTTATTAGTTCATTCATTCTGCAGATGCTTTTGTCCAAAGTGAAGTACTAATGAGGTGCTTTTCAAACCAGCGTCAAAACCTGAGCAAATGAAGACGAACTATGGCTGTGGACCATTTGGGTGAAGCGACCCTTTAATGTACGCTACAGAAAGACTGCACCAAATGATCTGCTGGGGACAAGGTGACGGTTTTTAATGTCGCAATGACCCATTCAAACATCTCCAGAAACTTTATTTACTGCGTTAAAACCACAGTCCACTTTGGCTTCAACGACTGGAAACAAAGCAGATAGTTCAACTCACTCTCTCCTCTCCTCTCCTCTCCTCTCCTCTCCTCTCCTCTCTCCTCCTCTCCTCTCCTCTCCTCTCCTCCTCTCCTCTCCTCTCCTCTCCTCTCCTTTCCTTTCCTCTCCTCTCCTCCCCCCTCCTCTCCTTTCCTCTCCTCTCCTCTCCTCTCCTCTCCTCCCCCCTCCTCTCCTCTCCTCTCCTGTACTCTATATAGAACTGTAATTACAGTGTCTTCTTTTTCTTATTAGCAGATAAGACTTTCATAATGGTTCCCTGGAGAGCCTGTCCAAACTTAATTAACGTTGGCTAAACAGTCCCCTCTCTCCTTCTGTCTTTTTCTCCTCCTTTAGCCTACTCTTGCCCCCCCCCTCCAGTCCCTCTCCTCTCTCTCTCTCTCCTCATCCCTCCTCTCTCTGTCTTTCTATTTGTCTCTCTCCCTCTTATTAGACAATGGCAGCTGCAGGCACAAGGAGTCCGCCCGTCAGTGATAAGTACTGGAAAGCCCTGTACAGGAAAATGAAAGCTGGACTTGACACAGGCTTGACTCAGACAACACTGAATAACCATTAGGGGGTTATTGCCATTGCCGTTGTGTGTGCTAATTTACTGAATTCAATTGTGTGTGTGTGTGTGTGTGTGTGTGTGAACGAGGATCTAATTCCTCTGAGCAGTGTAAGCCCTGAAATCGTGCTCTGATCTTCGGCTGGGTAGCCCGCTCTTTTAGTTCCCATTTGTTTGACTTAGAGAGATTAGTCATTAATTACTGGCTAGAGAAATTAGGCACACACACACACACACACACACACACACACACACACACACAACCGCACGCAGAGAGCGGCGTGTGCTGTTAAATATCGCTCATTACACCAGCCCTACCGCACAGGCCAAAGGCATATAGAGCTGAGACAGCATCGTCACACACTGCTCACACACACACACTGCTCACACACACACACACACACACTCACACACGTGCATGATAAGCACACACACCTGCTGGGGAAACTATCGGCCTAAAGATGCTGTTCTGGGAAATCTGGCAGGTTTTAGCTGAGTATAACATCAGCCTCCCGCATGAGGCGCAGGGGATTAGCACCGCAGAGACAAGCTGACCAAAGCGAGGACAGGATGAAGAATATCACAAACACAAGGCACCTGAGCAAGCACAAAGGCAGGCCGCTCAGTGTTTGCACAGAGCCTGTCAAAGCTTTCCAAAACTCATTACATCAGGTTGAGTTTCACACTCACGCCGAGAGAACACACTGGGCAGGATGAACACAGAGCTGCACCGCTTCATGTCTTCATCCCAACAGATGACAAATGACAACGTGTGATGTGAAAGGGGATCCCTGTGTGACAAGCCGTAGTTTTCTGGCCCACAAGTGCTGTTAACCTTGTGTATCCATGCTGCCCGCCCACCCTCTAAATGTCGGCGACTAGCAGACGAACACAGTGCAGCATTTAGCAGCTAAAGAGCCACACGCTTCCTCAGGAGTCAGAGAAGACCAGAGTTAACTGAGTTAAAAGGAGAGCAGATGTAACCAGAATGAATATTCATCAGGTGGCAAGAAACACGACTCCAAATGAATGTTAATGCGGCTCCACGTCTGCTGGATGTGTAAATAGACAAGTGTTTGCTAACACTTTACCTGTGGCAACTGTACACGGTGATAATGTATCAGCATTTCTCTCCACTTGTTCCCCACAAGTGGCAAAAACTAAATAATCACTTATTGCAGCTTTGATTAATCAACATCATCACAGACTAGTTTTAATACTATTACCTGATGGAAGATTCCTATAATTACCTCCTAATTAACTCCTTCTGCCTCATTGTAGATCTTCCAAATCTATGACTATGCAATTTTGTAAAGTTTTTCAGGCGCAAACGCTGGACACAGAAGTCCTTTTTCAATGTGCACTGGAGGCTTCACATTTCCATGTAACACCTGTGTCCTTTGCATACTGGTCGTGATGCCACACAATCCTGCACATACGTGCACATGTTGGAGCACAGGGAAATTTTGCTCCTTCAGCATGTGGGTGTGAAAATAGAATACAAATGCAGAACTCTGCACATAAATCACTCTGCACAATGAAACTCAAGAACAGTAAGATTTCCTACCAGCTGATTTGCACGTTACAACATTACATTTAGTCCAGTTTTAACTGCGATCTAAACAAAAAATGTTGTTCCCTGAAGTGGAATATTACTTCTTTAGGGTACAGTCATGAAAAGCAGGGCCGTCTTCACTGTGATTCACCACTGTCTGTTCAATCAGTCTACAAGAGTGAGTCCTCGCCGCGGCCACACTTCTCCTGTTGACTAACCGTTTGCTTGTGTGTGTGAAGGGTCAAGGTCAGTGACAGAGGGCCGTTACAGCAGCTCAGCTTTCATCTCAGGGACCGAAATTGTTCTCCAAGCATGTTTTATTCATTCTGCTCCTGTCTCACCTTAAAATAGAACGTCTTCTCCTTCATTTGCACATGGCTGCCAGCACAAACAACACAAATATGAGCAGACAAGTAATTTTAATCACTTGCCATATGAATTCTGAGACGGTGGAGAGCACCGACCGAAGCGGTGTGTGTGTCAAGGAGGGCTGAGTGAAAGGCCAGTGCTGTATGTGTCTGCCTCCCTCTAGTGGTCTCCAGACCAGAGTCTCCTGCACAGCGAACGCGCAGCTGATTAGTTAATCATGTGGACCATATGTCAGAGAGGCGCTGGAGCACAAATGAAGCGAACACAAGGAAAAAAGCAGGAGAACCCAGAATTGTAATTCGTCTTTATTGTTTAAATTCACCAAAAAGTTTTCTGCATAACTACACCCAACAGCATTCAGCGCTGTCGTCACTATGACCTCATCAACACCCGAGTGACGATAGTGTGACATCATCAGTGCCGCCGCGAGGTCACAGCATCATGACGTGGCTCATACGGCAGAAAAAAAACTACTGACAGTCAGTCCATCCCAGGGTCCGTCATCAATAAAAGCATCTCGCCGCTACCCGTGTAAAGCACAAACATTGCACATCAACTTCTAGCATAGCATCAAGTCTCCTTCTTCGAATCCCCAAACCCACCCGCCTCTCTTTAACATGGAGTCAAACAGAACAGTAAAAATGAGTGGTTTGCTCTTCAGCCATACATGGGTTTATACACTGAGCATGGTTTCAAATGGAATGGCTGCTGCAGGTCTCCAGTGACGATGACGATGATTCAAAACACCAATAGCACCTCACAATGCTCCAGTACTGTCACCTCGTACCTTCACTTTCTTTTCTCTAAATATCCACATCTAATATTTATCATGCGCAGGCCTACATTTAAAAAGGGGAGGAATTTTAAACAATGTCTGAACTGGAAGAAGGCAACTTCTAATCTGTGCTGCTTTCAACAAACAGGCTCCATTTGACAGGCTGTAAACATTATGCTGTATTTCAGTATGTAGATTTATACCATATCCGTCAATGCAACCCCACTCCCATAAGAAATGTTTGACAAGCCACAAAAACAGTTTGAAAATGTCAAAATAGATTTTTTGTAAATTTTATCTCCCAACATCACTGTCTAAATAATCTCAATATGGTTTTCAAAGCTGGCATAGTTCAGTTTTTGGCCTAAAACAGTCAAATTTAGGAACTTTGAATGTGAGCAGAATCTGGTTTTAAAACTTCATTCTGTGTAATTTGCCTCTTATTGTATAATGTATAATCCTCAGGTCATTAAAAGCCTCCAGTTCCCTAAGATTGCACTGTGCATGTGCCCTCTGTGTGTAAAAGTGTGTCATAATTTAGGTGAACATTTGAATATTTCAAAGTTTTTTACTTTCATCATGTGCTTCCATTTGAAAGTAAGTCTTAAATGTTTTATAGATTTATAGATTCTGAATATTTCATGCTATACAACAGCATTTTTACATTATTCTGCCAAGCTTTGGGCTCTTTATAAAAGTGCTCATCTCATGTTAAACTATACGTACTATCCTATCTTTACAATTCTCTCTATTCCCTGCCTCATCATCTGTCTAATATACTCTCATTTGGTATCATTTGCCACTTTTAACATAACACTGTGTATAGCTGTTAACTGGTGACGTTAATATATGGCTATAATCTCCTTTAGTACCATCTAAATGATGAGGAGCCTTACATACAGCGTGCTCACAGCTTTCCAGTTCTCCTCAGAAAAAATGAGGGTTAATAGAATTTTGACCGTGACATTCTTTGTACTAAAAAATTGCATTATTTCGACTATTATGGCTATACAAGCTTTGTTCGAACATATACTGTAATACTACAATACTGTAAATGCAGGCTAAGATCTGCTCAACAAGTGCCTTTTTACTGCATGTCACTCTAAACACTCCATCTGGTGCTTTAGTAATCTGTTCTAGTTTCTATTCAGTGTTCGAAATACAATGAGAAGATGATCCAGATGATACTGAAACGTGTGCATCCTTCGAGGAGTTTAAAAACTGGCCTTCATCACAAACGCAGTGAAACTAAAAGGGAAAATGGCGTCAGAACAATGTCAAGCGAAGTGGCCCTCCCGCAGTACTTGCATAAATCTCTTCATTAAATCATCTGCTATATACAGTAATACATTAAATCGTTACATGTATGGCTCATCCGAGCTTGGCGAGTCCTTTGAACAGTACTACACCATAGTCCATGACCAAATATTCATCCCCTTTCATCAAGACCAAAATAACCAAAAGTCAAATTTCCTTATACAGTAGAATACAGTAGACACCTTTCAAGTAAACGAACTGTTTTTCTAAGAATACTGGTGTGTTCACATAATTGCAGCAGACCTGAGTCAAACCTGAATTGAAATCAGTTCCAAATAGTAAATGTTTTTATCTTAAGCTTTTGCGGAGGGTCAAAGTGACCCTGCAGCGTCTGCAAAGCTACACAGCAGAACTGCGTGTGAGCAGGACTTCAATGAGTGCATTTGACTCAGGTCAGCCTGATGGTTAGCAGACAAAAACTTCATAATCAGATGATGGACAGAACATAGTGACTAATTCTTGTTTTCATTGTTGAATCTGATGAAGGAAATAAGTAGATGAAGTAATTCTTTTTAAAAGTACAGAAATGCCATCATAACCACAGACAACTAAGTCGCTGATTTCTCTGTTTTGAAGAATGTAATATATCTTTTTTGCCTTGAAATAAGATGAGTGAAAGGGAAACACTCACTACGTCTTTTTGTACAGTAATCCATTGATAATCATCAATGCACAAAAGTAAAAGACAAAAGCACACAAATATCCAAAAACTGAAATTGAGACGGCTCAAGACAAGAGATTTTTTTTCCTTTTTCTTTTGATTTTTTTTTCTCACTTAAGTTTAAAATACACATATTAACCGGCTGTAGAAGGTTTACATAGGAATTTGGATTCATCAAAAAAAGCACAGTTTTAAGTCAGTCCAGCTTTCCTGGCTCTGTGGTGGACAAGTCCAGGATGGTCCCATCCAGTCCAGTCCAGTCCAGTGGGAGGAGCAGTAGACCACTGGCCGCGGCTGGGGCACTGCCGTGCTGATGACGCGGCGCTGTGTGCCGTCGTGTGCTGGGCAGATGGCAGTTACAATGATTGCTGGGGCAGAGAACTAGTTGAAAAGGCGCCCTTGTCACACTGCATGTCACAATGTAGTGCACTCACCCTGTCCATACACACTGCACATGTGTGTTACTACACAGGGAGACACAGCACAGCTTCACGCAACACGGCTCAGCTCAGCTCAGCTCGGCTCGGCTCAGCTCAGCTCAGTTCAGCAGTGTGCGGGGGCCTCTTGCTGTACGGTGGTGGCCCCCACAGTCTACATAGAGATAGTGACGAGAGGCCCAGGGGGCCCAGTGAGGCCGGGGACTCAGGGACCAGATAGAATACAGAAATTAATAAGAATTATGGCTGAACATTTGCATTGGTCAGGAGACTGAAGCAGAGCTCTGACCAGGTGAAGGGGCTTATGGGGCAGAGGAACTCTGGAGGATGAGAAACGCTTTGAGCTCCAGATGAAGCAGGCTGAGAGGGAACACACAAGGCCAGGCCAGTGGAGAGGGGCAGCTGGGGATTAGGTGGAGGCAGGGGGGGGGGGTGGTCCACTGGTGATGAATGATTCAGACAGGAGGAAGGCCGGGCCCAAGTGAAGGGGGTGGGGGTGATGAAGCTCCAGAGAGTTTTCAGTCAGAGGGAGGTCCTCTGCCCATCCAAAGGGACACCTGGACAATAACACAGCGAGCACATGTGACTGAGCTGCCATTACCTGTCTGTAGATTCAATATTCACTCAGGCACTGCTTGTGACGTCCTCTCAGTAAAAACACCAGGGCTAAAACAGCCAAACAACCAACTTTTCCTGCAAATAGTCACATCACTTTTAGGCCAAATGTTACTTTGTGGTGTGATCGCTGCTTAATGATGCTCCTAGTTAGGTCTAAACCTTTTTAATGCCCTGCTAACAGAGATGATTAGCACAGTCACAACGTTTCAGAACTGCTATTTTGGAGACTTGCTTCTGTGGGATGTGTGTCAAACGTCTCATCATATACTTCACATTAGTTATTGCTCTAAAGGGTGCCACTGCAAACACACACAGTTCAGTGCTTTTATCAACACATGAGCTTATTTCTATCCTGCACAGGTTGGGTTTAAAATATCTTGTAGACTGACGTGAAAAGGCATCGGTGCAGTAACCTTCCTCTGGGCACTGCTGCAGACATTTAGTCCTGTCAGTTTTTCACCTGAAGGCTGGTCTGCAATCTTAACTTTAAAAGAGATAATGTTTTTGCTTTCTGGAATGGAACAACATGCCAGAGGCCTCAAAGACTGACAAACCAAACATTTACGGAGAAAATGTTTAGCGGCTGATTTGAAGTAATACGTTACAGCACTGACATGGTTTTGGATTGTTTCTTGTTTGCTTTTTGGGCTTCACACCGAAAGCCGTTATGTGTATCCTTGAGGCCAAACAAACATGTTGAGAGCATTTGATTCCTCATAAACCATTTGCAAAGCTGCTTTTCTTTATCTGAAAGCTGCATTATTTACATCTATGTTTGCTTGCTGGCAGCCTCCTCTTCCCTGCCATATTGCTGAGTTTCTTGGCACATAAC
This sequence comes from Pempheris klunzingeri, assembly GCF_042242105.1. Taxonomy (NCBI): domain Eukaryota; kingdom Metazoa; phylum Chordata; class Actinopteri; order Acropomatiformes; family Pempheridae; genus Pempheris; species Pempheris klunzingeri. Next base: position 24,522,651 of record NC_092016.1, on the reverse strand, counting down.
CACCACCTGTAGATGTATTTTCTCCACTCACCAAACAAGCACGACAACATTACAGAACAGTGCTGAGATGATATGACCCACCGAGCTATCGGCTGTTCCCACTCAGTGTCGCGGGCAGACGACTTCAACAGATGGTTTCAAGATGACGTGAGTTCTGTAGGGAGAAGAGAAGAACTGCTTCACACTGAAAAGCCACGAGAAAAGAAAGCATTTGTCAGGCATTAGACTACATTGTACAGGTGCCGTGTGTGTCTCACCGGTGTGTCGTTCCACTGCCGTGGCAGGTCTTCTGGCTCAGGAGGGTAGGACATCCAGGACGGGCTACGGTACGAGGATGGCGGTGACATGACAAAGTAGTCTGAGTAACCCGGACGGTTGGCTGATATAGCGTAGACTGCTGTTATTGGGTTTCCTGTAAGACACAAAGATGGGTTTAGCCAATGAATGACCTTCACTTATCATATCCAGTGTCTGTATTTGAACACCCCACCGCTCCGTCATACCTGAGTAGGTGGTGATGGACTGGTCAACAGTGACAGCAGGGAAGGGGGTCCTGGACAGTGGCAGGTACGGGGCTCCGTTGTGCTGCTGGGCCTGCAGGTCTGAGGCCTCAGACACACGAGGCTTTAGACTAACATCAGGGGTGGAACTGTGCATGAAGGGAACAGACAAATGTTAACCTGATATACAGTAATCAGACAGCTATACACACAATTAGCATGTTTTTTACAGCTGTTGTTAAGGACAGCAACTCTAAAACTAAAGCTCTTCGCAGAAGAAAGGAGGTCAGTTGGGATGGTGGATGGTGGATGTGCAAATCTGTTAGACGAAAATACATTTTGTTGACATTTTTTAATGAAGGAGGAGGAAATCTTTGTTTATTCCTGGTTTCTGCTAAATGAAGGTGGATGAATCGAGAAAATCATCGTGTTGAAATGTCTAAAGAATGTCAGTAGTTTGCATGTTGCAGTTGCAGTTTTGGTTAAATCACTTAAAGCAGTTGAGGGTCAATTGAGGTTGAAACTCTGAAAGGGTGTGAAGTGTCTGTTCCAGTGTCTGTTCAAGTGTAATCACTGAAAGCGTTTGAAATTTTAGTTACAAGTTTACGTCCTGAAGGCAGTTGTCAGTTTGTATGTGCGCACTATAAGCAGGTGACCTGTGAGCTGAAGACTAAGAGGTGAAAGCAGTTGAACTGTCGTTTAAAGAGTAAGCACTGAACGTAGTTTAAGGGTTGAGGGGTAAGAGCTGAAAACACTTGAACTGAGAATTAAGGAGTAAATGATAACAGCTGAAATGAAAGCTGATGTGTGAGCAGTTTAAATGTCACTTAAAGTTGAGGAGTCAGTGACAGATTGATGTGTCTAAGATGGTAAAAGCTGAAGTGTCATTTGATGTGTAAGCAGTGACGGCAGGTGAAGGTCACTAGTTAGTAAAGTGAGGTCAGTTTATGGGTTTATGTTCAGAGCATCAGACTGATGAAACCACATCTGGGTTTTAGCCACAGTCCACATCCAGTGGAAAGCTAAGAACTACTTAGCTTAACTACGTTTGTTAGACACACCAAGTGCGGACTACAGTCATTATTTTCGAAACGTTTTTGCCAAGGAAGAGAAGGACAAGGGCAGATGCGAATTAGTTTTTGTCACATGGCAATAAAGAGTTCATTGTTTCATCATTTTATATGCATATATGCACTCAAGGCAAAACAGACAATATATGAAATGCCACTTCATGTATATTTTTATCTGCTGCCCTACACAAAAAGAGACATTTAGCACTTTAGCACTTGTCCATCCTCTGTTTTTCCAGAGCGGAGCTGCAGCTGACTAAAATGGTTGGAAATGTAGTTTTCGCAACCTAAAGTGATATTCTACAATTAAGGGAAAATAGATAATAGATAGGTAGATAATATACTGATTCTTTTGGTTGAGTTTGGTTGAAATGTAAGGGTATTTTAGGTACATGCAGCCACGACTTCACCATGTGATAAATCCCAGCTGTGTCCATGTTATAGAGTGTTACTTCCACAGTTTTCACATGTTCGGTGAGACATGTTTGGACATTATATTTTTCCACCTGTCCTACATTGCAGCATCCTCTGCACTGTAGACATCCTACTGTAGGCAACATGTTACACTGAAGTCATAATGTAGGACAGATGATGTCATTTCCAGGGCTCGTGATCATAATGCACTGTGCACACTAATGCCTCACAGTGCATACTAAAGAGGTATTAAAATGCTGCCCTCCTCTTCCCTGAGGGCACAGAGGAACTGATGTACGACGGGTCCACTGATTAACTACTAAAACATCTCTGTTTCTGGTTTTAAAGCAAGAATAATGGTCACACATCCATAGTTTCAAAATGATATTCAAGATAGCAGTGATCAGTTAGCTGCCTCTGTCATAAAAAAAAATACAAACACTCAAAGCCCTATATTATATCTGAGTGATTTCCTAAATATCTAAATGATATTTTTGCATTTTCCCACACAGCCTTAAGAGTGTTCCGGTTGGTCTGCAGTACGCCACAGCTGGATGTTGCATGTAGCAGAGACATGTTTACTTGGAAGTGTTATTTTCTCAGTTTGTCCACTAGATGGCAAGCGTGCCCCTCCATGCAACAGAAAGTCGGCTGAACAGTCAATCACTCTCTGCAGTGGTAAAGTGCCCAGCAACATGGTGCACACAGCAACAGCATTTAAATGAAGAAGCTGCTCAGTTCAAATGATGCAGACTAACATATGGGCCTGAGAGAGAGCAGTGAGAGGCACAGACAGAGAGTGGATGTGGAGAGCAGTCAGTTCACATGATGCATTACAGTAACTCAGTCGCTTTTTTTCCACTCTGTGCTCTCCTGTGCATTCAATGTTTTATATATTTGTCTGAGACAGTGATTAGCGCTGCGTTTTGATTGGCTGAGAGGTCATACAGCAACGCCCTTAAAAGGTCATATGTAAACATTCCCTTTAAGTTTGATAATTAGGGTCACATGCTCAACTAACTTCGGTCTACAGCCTGTCTTTTACACAGAGCACAGATTGTTTTATTTTTTTAATTATTTTTTCATATATTTTCTCATTCTGCTGTTGTCTATAGTTGTATGTGTGTGTGTGTGTGTGTGTGTGTGTGTGTGTGTGTGTGTGTGGTACCGTCGTAGTGAGGTCCCAGGTGGCGGTCCTGGTCTTGAGGGGATCAATGGCGGGGGAGACCCGATGCCCATATCAGGAAGCTGGGTGAACCGGAAACCCTGAAGAGGCCACAAATGTAATTTGAAATGGATTTAACAAATGGCATCTGGACACCACAGACAAAATATAGAGTACAACCTTAAACCAAAGTCAAAATCCAAGCGGAGGGAACAACAAACCAATCTAGATAGATAAAACAGGCTGATCAGAGCAAAACAGAAGATAAATACAGATTCAAGCAGCTCGAGGCAATTTTATTTTGTTGGTGGGTGTTCAATCCTCAGTCGCAATAATCTCTATAAAGCTTCTCCCTAGCTGATCAGATGTTGGCAATGCATACACTGACAGCATTAATGGCAGCTTTTCTGAATGTCAAACCTCTCTGTGGAAATCTGTGTGCAAACATCACAAAGGATCTAGTGAGTGCTATAACAATTTAAGGATTGTGGTTTTACAATATGTTGTGAATTTGCAGAAAACTCCACTTGCTTGATCCTTTCTCCAGAGAAGAATTCAGTGTGACGTGAATGTGCGTGGGACCCTAAATTTGCACGACCTTGGCAGATTCAAAAGTATTTTCTTTTTTTTATCACCACAATTAGGCAGCTTTTGCTATGCTCTGCATGGTTTTTACTGGCATAGCATTATGCTTTAGTCATTGATTGATCTTGTGATAAAACAAAAGCTACAATGCAATGAAAGTACTTACATAAAGTACTCATTACAAGAAAGTACAACATTGTACTTTCGGAAGAGAAATATTATACTTTTTATTTCAGAACTTTGTATCAAAACCAAATAACAGCATCGTGGTGGCTATAGGCTAATTGTAACTTTATAGATAATTATTTTACACACAAAACCTAGTACATGCTCATAAGATAATAACTAAACTAATAATTAACAATATTAGTTAAAAATTAGCCTGATATTGGTTGACCTAATTAATTCATTAATTAATAATATAACATTCTGAAATCATGCAAAGTACTTTTATTTTACACATAACAGCTGCTATAATGATAAAACAATGTGCAGTTCTCCTCACTGTTTTGTTCTTTGACCCACAAATTTACTGATTTGTTTCACTGTATATAAAGATGGACAACGCATCCCCACCCCCATTGTACAAAAATGAAGCCAAAATATCCCGGATACAGATGCTGCCATCTTGCGCTGGTGACCAGAGTCCAACACAAGATGAATCCAGAGTCTGAAATGCATTGATCAGGGCTTTACCTGGTAGTCTATCATACATTGCTGCAAAAATGTTGCACCACATATGAAATTCCATTGACCTCAATTGTATTGAGGTGTAGGCAATTTTTTTGTAATTTGGAAGATTCTACCCTTAAACTTCCTCCTGGTGCTTACCGGTTTGGGCAGGCTACACTGGTGCATGTCCTCGTAGCCTGCGCTCCTCTGCCTGCCCCCACAGGGATGGTTCATGGTCCCCGGGGCGCTGGTCACCCCATCACTATAGTGGCTGGTGTGGGACGGGTTGTAGGCTCTGTGGGCGTGGTGGTGGTGATGGTGGTGGCTGCTGATGAGAGAGAGGCACGTTAAAAAGAAAAAGTTGAGTCAACAGATACACACCTACTCTTTTTTGTTTCTACGCTGTTTTCTCCAGTGTATTGTATATAATCGAGCAGACGTGTTCAGAAAAGCCGACTCTACTTTGTGAGAAACAGTTTGGGGCGGGTTGTACGCTCCCAAACACTGGATTTTTAAAATTGTATATTAGGGCACCTCGCTCTTTTCTTTCCCGCACAAAACTAAGGCATGCATATGTGTTTAAGTAATACATCTGTAAAAAACATATGTTTACTTGGTGGGAGGAGAAGGAGGGTCGTGGTCCGGAGGTGCCAGGCTGAAGGCGTTGCCTAGCAACATATGCATCTGCGTGCGGACTTCGTCAATGGACGGCTGAGAGCTGAGTGTGGAGGAGTCGGAGCCACGGTGAGCTTTCACCCCCAAACTGCCGTTCCCGGTGCCAGTGGATCCACCTCCGTAGCCCAGAGAGCTCATCAGACGGTCCACGTTGGTCTCCTCGAACGGTTCTGGTTCGCCCTGCAGAGCAAACAAACACTCAGTCAGCAGGACAGGGGTGCATTTAGCAGCTTTTTATTGCATTACACAGAGAGACGTTTCTGTTATTTAGACTACCCTTACTGATATGGGGGGGGGACAAAATAATGGAAACACCTGTGAGCACAACATAATGCAATTCACTAAATCTTCCAAAATGATCATAAAGTTAAGAAACATTTTCAGCAAAACTTTAAACTGGATTTAATTCAACTGTATCAATGACACAGAAATGGATATTGTTATAGTTTTTTCACATAAGTCACTATGATCAATGCTCAGTGGTTTAATGCACTTTTAATTTCTCAGTAGGTTCAGTCAAATTTGCAGAGCTACTACTTGGAGTGGCAGAAGCTGGAGGTTTTTACCATTTCAATTTGGGGCTGCAAGTAGCCCTGCTTGGAAATCACTAAGCCAAATGTGACAATGTGATGTATCACACAGACAATGCAGACGGGATAATACGGCTAAAATTAATATCATCAATACATAAATTCCAAAATTAATAGTTCTAAGATGAATTAATGCAAAATCCCACATAAAATGTAATCAAATCAATCAATTAAAGTTAATTTTATTGACTTGCATTAAACATGTAACATTGTGTGTATAAATACCCACAAACATACATGCTCCTGCATCAACACACTCTGTTCTTCTTGTGCTGTCTCAGTTTGGTGCATCCAAGGCTATTAACCGCTATCAAGCCACCCATCTGAATCCATGAATAGGCTATAATCATATTCAGAGTCATTGACATTCAGCTAGGTAGCACGGTCGCTGCTGTTACTGTGGTGCAGCAGAGAAGCAGCATAAAGAGATTTCACTCACACTCATTCTATCTGTCCCCACTTTATCTCCTTCTCCCCTTCTTCCTCTCTCCATCTTCAGCCGTCGTTCCTATGAAGGAATCACTTTTTCTGTAATCTTTCTGTCATTTCCTCCCTCTCCGTCTTACGCTGTTTTTATCTCTCTGTTTGGTGCAGGTTTGTAAAGTTCATCGAAAGGTGATTTGTTAATCCTCTAGGTGTGAGCTCAGAGCATCAGAGAGAGGGTGAGATAGGGAGAGGAAGGATTAAAGTCAGAAATGCTCTCAGAAGATTATTTTATTAGTCTGACAAAGTGGCGGAGCTTTACATCGCCACAACCGTCATGTGATCCACTTGGAAGAAGGAGGATCCATCCACAGTTTCATTATCACTCTGTATGACTCACCTGGTCAGAGGTCAATATTACAGTTTGTTTCAGGATCTGACTCCAACATTCTTCAGAGCTCTGCCTGGTCTTGGTATTCATGGTATTCATGGACAGTAAATCCCTCACATCTACTGTACTTGCACTCTTCGTCTCAGTAAAACCAGTTTTTATTCTACTTCCGTGATCACGGGCTCAGTGTTTTAAAATACAACAGGGAACATTGACTTGGCTTCATCATAAGGTCCACGACTTGTCCGGTTACTCACATCGTAGCCATTGTTTCGGATGCCCCTCCTGGATCTTTCCCTCAGGACCAGCAGGTCCATCTCCGTCTCTACTGGGCTCGGGCTGCTCAGAGACTGCCGGCTCCAATAGGTGGGCTCCCGTGGGTGGGAGTACCTGTGGACCGGTATAAAACTACAGATTAGTGCCATACTGTAGAGATTTCTGACGACACTCCTCTGAGCTGTGAGGGAGAAGGAGGTCCAAAAATAACGAAAAGGAAAGTGAAAACCTAAAGAACCATGGGAGCTCAGAAACACTGGTGCATTTATCTTGATGTTGCCCAATACACAGTACAACTGTTAAAACAACTGGATGTGTTATGAATTCTGTGTAACACCTGTAGACCTTCTAAGGTTTTCATTTAATTATTTTCAAAAACTTTCATGGCACTGTTCCCTTCTGGGTTATTGCAAATCTTATTTTTAATACTTTTTTCTTTCTAAAAGGTGCTGACAAACTTATTCTTACATTTTCTGCAGTCAAACTACTACATACTGCGACATCCATGGATTGCCAGCAAATATAAAATGATTTGTCTACTGTGTAAAGGTTGGATGTGTTAAATCTGAGTGACAAAGAGAAACAAAATGGACATTTATCCATATGAATTGTAAAATATTAAGGTGCTGAAAAAATCACTAGTCATTCAAATGTTTTAATAAGCAACGACGCCACAGAGCTGCACATCTCCACTCGATCTATAATTCTTAGTGGAACAATGCCAGTTATTCAGCATTTAATAATTATTGAATAACAATAAATCATAACCTCATAAAATACAATTTCCTTCTGTCTAACAATGCCAGTCAGTTGTAAAGCACTCAGTTTGATAAAATGAAATGGAACGAAAACAGAATCATTTCATACGTTCTAATAATGAACTAGTGAAGTCTGATCCTTTGTTTTTTTTGGATCGTTAAACATTTCATTTGGAGCAATTTGCTTAACAATCTACAATACAGTCAAGGCTGATGAAGACTGTGATTAAAGATACATTCTCACTTTTTCAATGATCACGTGCATTATTGAATAACTATTTATTTTCTGGTACCTCTGGAACCTCCACAAAGTCTACTCCATACCTCTTGTGACATCCTGCGAAGGAGGCCCTCTTCTCCTCAGCAGTCATTGGCTCCTTGACCCCGTTGTCGTGCCGACTGTGCCTGGTGTCACGGTGATTGTAACCATGGCTGCCTGTCTCGGACAGAGAGAACTCTCCATAACCCTTCCTCCGGGCCTTCTGGCGCAGTTTGTTCCTGTAGTGCTCAATGTCCGACTTCTGCTTCAACCCACCGTGGTTTGCCTGCAAACAATGCAATCAAGCACTGACCATATTTTCCTGACTCTATACGCTTAGAGGCAGCCAATGAAGCACTCTTAATTTTTTTTGATGAATGATTTCATGTTGTAAACATTTTTTGCCCTTTCTTTCTAGTGCTAAGACAGATCAATGTTATTTAGCAAACATCCCCTTCAGCTCGATAATCAGACAATGTGTCACGCCCTAAACATGACATTTTCTGCTAGTGTACACCAATTGATGGCAGATGAACTGGAAAACCGCAGAGCCCCCTAGGGGATTTTCTGGTTGTGTATTAATAGATTGAGGGATGATTTATCATCAGCCTGTGTTTCGCTGTCTTGGCGGCAGAGATGTGCGGAGAGTTTGAGGTGAAAGGGGAGGAAAAGAGTGAGACATGACAGGCAGATGAGATGAGATGTTATGATACAGTACAGGAAGGGCAGGATGATGGAAACTTAAGAATGTAACATAAAACTGTGGCTCCAAACCTTTTTCGTCTGATGTGCTCTGATAGTTCAGTCAGAGTGAACACCATCGGCACCGCTCATCATACTCCAAATGTGTTCATATTATCTAACACTACTGATCACGCAAACACTACTGAACAGGTAAAAATAGAAAGTCTTACTAAAGTCTTTTCATACAACTGATGTATTTTTCAGTCTGCAACTCTACATTCTTAGCACTAACCCTGCTTTTAGCTCACTTTTTCATCGCTTCATCCTCTACTCTTAGCTACTTATTTCATACATTTATGTATTACATTCAGCTTAATATTTTTCTATTACTTTTAGCTAATTCAACTATTTATCCACTACTTTTATTCAGACTTCTCACCATTTCTACATTACTTTTAATACGAAATATTTTGACTTCTGTGGTCACTCTCTAACTATCTTTCCAAACATAAACATATATGACCAAACAATATGACTCATGAATATCTGCCACACTAGCATACACGGCTACCTGAATGCTCCTCTACTGTATGTACTTGTGTGGTTCTTGCTCTGCCCTGCACTGTCAACGCAGCGTACTCACCTCAGAGCTGACAGTGATAAAGCCTTGGGGGTGCATGCACAAGCCAGAAATGGACTAAGACCTAATGTACATGGTTATGTGTGTGCGCAGACTCACCTCCCCGTTGAGGACCACGGAGTCTTGGCTGTGGGATGAGGAGGAGGGGTAGGAGTAGGTTGGCTGGGCCGTCATGGGTTTGATGGTGATGAGACGCAGAGAGCCGGAATGGTCCTCATACGGGTCTGAGAAGAAGAGGAAGACAAATAGGTTGGCAAGAGTCAGACAGAGGCAGTTCTTCCAGAAAGCTCTGATGTTGCAATCATAGGAATGATCATAAATTCTACAAAGTCCCGTATCATTTACAGAGCAATTTTAGGAATAACTGTCAAACTGGGGAAAACCTTTCAAATTTAGTCAATCAGTGCAGTAATTTGGCCTTCCTTGTGTTCCTTGTGTTTTTGGCCCTCGTAATTTTTTTAATATACTTATTCGCTTTCCTCCTGAGGCTTAGCTGAGATGACTGATAGTACTCTCATATCTGTATAGCATATGAATAGCTAAACTTAACATGAAGAAAATGGGGAAACAACTAGCCTGGGTGGACAGATATCACAGCAATACTGATTCTCACATCACCTTATCCCAAATCACCTTATTTCAAAAAATGTCAAACTCTTTCTTTAATGATGTAAGTTAAAGAGAACAGAATGTGATTGCTCATTCTGCTGCAGTTTATCTTCCTACATTGCTTCCTTAGACACTATTTGTCCATGAGTAATTTGCTTTTTCCAAATTTTAGATGTAAGCTATTAACAGAATACAGTTGATGTATTTAATTTTTACTATAAATTTAGTTTTAAATTGAAGTTACTGATACCTAGCATAGCGAGATTAAGCTAGGTTAATGTTGCTTGCTGAATGAGTCAGCATTTTCTGTTTGTAAATTGTGTATAGATTATTAGATTAAAATGTTTGGTTCCTGTTATTAAATGACAAAAAAGCTTTGAGAAAAATCATGTTTTGAAGCAAAGTACTGAGTAAGGTATTGTAACTCAGGTATTGTACTGTGATAAGCAACAAAAAATGTTGACACTACCTGGTCTTAGTGAAAATAATTGTGCAGAGAAGTTGCCAAACAAATAAGAACCCAACTATGTATGATGATCGCAGAGAAAGTATGTATTTCCTGTGTGTGTGTGTGTGTGTGTGTGTGTGTGCCATGTGCCTGTACCAGGGTCTTCATTGCTGTGCCTTGTTGTTTCCATGATGGAATCAACCTTCCTATGCTGCCACACTCTCCAAAATAATGACATTTTTCTAATTTGTCTATAATGTAAGCTTTACTTGTTGTCATGGCAACCCCACTAATTTAGATTAGAGCAAAACACTGCGAACTGTGTTTTGCTTCTGTGGCTCAGGATTTCAAAATGCACACTCTGTACAGTTGCATGTTGTTTGTCTTGATGAGGAAACATCAGCTTCGTACAGTATGAGGCTCTCTGTATTTACGCGGGTGTCTTATTGCAGGGAACAACAGATGGACAGTGTTGTGTTGTCCTGGGTCCACTGTGACTCACTGCCTGACTGACATCATATGGCAGACTGCTTCGTTGTAGGGCTACAACAGTCTGCCATTAACTCAGCTCCAAACCCACACTGTCACCGTTCGTCGTGGCTGCATCCCAGCCTGCTTTGCTGCTGTTCGAGCACTGCCCGTCAGCATGTGACAGCTGAAGGTCAGGACGGGGGGCATCACGGGCAGCACAGGCTGTGAACCAGATTGGAAATCACAACGCTGAATGTAATTAACGCTCTCTTTGAACACCTGTGGCTGTTCTACCGCTGTCACAACAGGTGCTGAACACCGGCCTCTTGTTTCAAACATGTAAAGTGTTTTCCTAAGAGCGGTGTTGGGGTCGAGTTCCTTGTTCCTGTTTTAATGAGGGATGGTGTGGCTTTATTTGGTTGCTGCAAAGCTGGAATAAAATATCGTAACTTTGCAGCCACTGTTACTAAGGGCAATTTTTTATGAATGTTTTCTGTAGACGAGGAGATAATAATTGTGACTCAGTTGACAATCGTCTTGTTGACAAGTACTTTGCTTTGAAGTATGTTTATGTCCGCAGTGATCTCATTTCTGCTCCATACTAGCACACTACAGTTATTTCAGAAAGGTCTGTTAAGTAACTATGTATGATTTGTATGACATAACAATACTAAAATGCTGGAATCTGATTTCACTATGCAGAGGGTATCAGTATCTTTGTTACAAGTGGCCTTCATTTTCTCGCTGCACGGTCAACTATTTGAAGTGAAATTTTCTAAAAGGCCTTCAATACAAATATAATACAGCTATAATCTACAGGACAGGAAGAGCAGGATAACAGCTTTTCTCAGCTTTTGTACTTCAGCTTAATGCTGATATAAAGAAAATGAAACATGATAATATTCTGTAGTGTGATCTCACACACACGCCCAACTACTAAACACCTGATTTAATAAAACCTACAGGATGTCGGTTAACATTGGTTACATTGGTAAACTTTTTGCTCATGACATTTCTGTTTGGACCGACTCGGCCCCTATCCCACCCCCCCTTTCAGCCCCCCTCTCCCTCTGCTTACAGGTATGGACCCACTGATGTTGATGCAGCTGACCCCAGACAGGGAGGAGCAGCTCCAGTGTCTGCCATTCCCGTGTTGACCAACATGTGGAGGAACAAAGTGTACTCATAGCGCACAGCTACTTTATCTAATCTGACTGCAGTCTGTGTCAGCCACAGCCTGTGTCAGACAATGCCTGGAGTATACTCAGGTGTGCAGATCTCTAGCACTATTAATTAATTATTATACTATCAAGAAAATCCTTGATTTTATGCTTCTAACTGAAATTTGATTAAATGAAAATAACAGCAGCAGCAGCCCTTATTGTATCAGCTCCCTGAACTTCCATTCTATCAGTGAGGCAACAGTACTTACAAAATGAAGTGGCCACTCCACATCCTTTCCCATGTTCACCAGAGAAAACAGTCATCATATGGGAAATCTGACTCTTCTGAATATGTTGCACTACAGTTGAGATCCTCTTGTTGAGCAATATTTGTAACTAATTACAGGCCCAAATATATAATGCACACTTTTTGATGGATTTGCTAACCTGCTGTCTGCAGAGTGTATTGTTTTTAACTTTGTAGTTGCAATGGGTGACTTTAATATTCACCCCTACTTTCATACATCTGATTCAACACATAGTAAGGGACATTATTTAGATCTCAAGATCTTCAAAGTCCTGCACATTTCCGAGGTTGTGCCGACTGACGTTGTCCTGATTATTACACACAGTGCTATGTTAAACAACACACCTGTACCTTATTGACCAGAGCTTTTACAGCCACACCAGCTTTGCCTTCAGTTTATGTCGACGATCTTATGTACAGTCTTAGGTTATGAAAGTTATTGATGCCATTGCCCCCATGAAGATCAAAGTTGTCTTTGGTAAGAAAAAAGCTCAATGGAGGAATTCATTACTGGTAAAAGCCCTAAAAAGACAGTGTAGAGAGGCAGAACGCATGTGGCCAAAAAACAAACTACAGGTCCATCATGACATCTATAAATCACATCTATAACTTGGAACTAAGAAGGACAACAGTCTTTTCTTATTCTTATTCATAATAATTCCTCAAGGGTCCACTCCACTTCTATTTGACATCGACATGCTCCCCCTTGCTCAGATTATGGAGTATTATAACATCTCCCACCGTCCCACCATGCAGATGACACACAGATCTGTGTGTCAGTATCACCCCATGACTACTGTCCTTTATATTTCCTTAATACGTTCATTGAACAAATCAATGAGTGGGTGTGCCAGAATTGTCAGGACAAAGAAAAGACTTAAATGATTTATTTCGGCTCTAAACAAAGATTAAAAGTCAGCTCACCTTTAATCCATGACACTAAAATCTATAAATCAAGCCAGGCCTAAATTTCAACAGCCACAAAAAGACAGTTACTGAATCAGCCTACGACCACCTTTAAAAAACTGTCTAAACAAGAAACAGAAATTGTTCATGAGTGTGTTTTTAGCAGGCTAGACTATTGTAATCATGTCCTCACCGGTCATCAATTAAGACAACTGCAGAACGCTGCTGCTCCTCACTAACACAAAGAAAATGGGTCACATTACACTTGTCCTTAAATGCCCACACTGGCTTCCTGAGTGTAAAGGATAGATTTTAAAATTCTATTAGCTGTTTATAAAGCACTAATTTGCCTCTGATTAACTTGTACGCTACGAAGTATCCAGTTTGCTAGATTTCTATCTTTCATTTCCCTTGTCCTTAACCTCATTACCTCATTGTCCTTAACTGTTTTTCTTCCGTCCTTCTTTTTTTCTGAAACAGTACTACTGTCCATCACTGGTTCTCTCTGAGCAGCAGAAAATGAAACAATTACTCATCCTCTCTTCTGGGTATTCATTCATTCGCTTGCATAAACACTATAAATCATTGTTACACTTGGTTTGCGGATGCAAAAAGAGATAGAAAATTACAGCGTCCTCAAATGTCACAGAGCAGAAGTAACATTGCAGCGTTATCAGTGATCAGAGCATTGTTTATGCAACCAATTCTGGGTGTGTGAAGCTGGAGAAAGATCAGCTGCTGGTAATCTGTTGAACAAATCATATCGAAGATGCAGCACATTTACTGCCACCACTGATAACAGGTACTATAGATAAAAGCAAGTGTGTCTTATAATCATGTGTCTAAATAGGAATAGCAAATAGGAAATTGTCAGTATGAATGGAACTATAAAGTAGATCACTGGACATTGAAGGACCTGTGTAGAAAGATAATTCTCCAAGCAACAGTAATATCTGAGTTGATTAATCAACTTATCAAACCTCTCTGACCATTCATAAGGACCATAGTTACTACAAATGCATGCTTGGCACCAAAACATTGTGTAAACACAATGAATTTCTAGATGCTGTCCTCATTCTTAATCCAGCCTACACAGCTCTGATGGGCCTACTGTTTCTCTTGCTGGGGGAGGCAGCCCTCTATAAGCACTACATCAGACCTATTTGAAGTACTGAATAAATCTCCAACAGATTTCCAACAGTATTCCCTTTACCTACATTATAGTGCTAATTTGTTTTTAGAAGTTACACAGTGCGTCAGTGTCTTTTCTCCCAGGATGAGGAACGATGTGTCATTTTTCTAATACACAAATCATTTCCTGTGGGTTTTATGGATTTGAATAGCACCTAAAGTGACGGTGTGATGTCACCACTCTTTCCTTTCTTTGCCCTGTGATTCTACTCAAGAGTAAGCCGATGGAGGTGCATGCGTTTATCGCCATAAGCATATTCAGCTTTGCATCCCAGAATGATGTAAGCCAACTGAAAACACCTGAAATGCTCAAATACAAACACCTGAAATGTCTCTTTTGCTTCCGTAGCTAGTGTTTGTGTGTGTGAGAGGAACAAAGAGACACGAGAGAGTTTGTGATATGTGTCGTCACTGACAGTTACATGAAGACGCAGCAGGTTGAGTCACCGTACGTATGAGTTGTCCACTGTTTGTGTTTGTGTGCACCTCATTAGCTCACATTAATTCTCCTTTGGGTGAGAGAATGTGTGAGTGTGTGGTTCAGTTTATTACCTATGACATGCCATGAGGTGGGCACAAACATAAGGAGAAAGATTTTCTATCTTTATTTGCCCATCAGAGTGTCTGTCTATCTAAGTATTTGTTTTTAACTTGATCCTTCTCTGTATCTTTTATTCCTTTCTCTCCCTTCATATTTCCTCCTTGACTTCTTCCTCCTCCTCCACCCCCTCACCGTTGGTGCTCCTCTTGTGCAGCTCCTCCTTGCCATTCTTGCTGCTGCTGCCGGTCGCCGTCCTTCGGGCAGAGGAGCTCTTGCTGGTGTTCAGCTTCCCAGAGCCGTTACTCGACATCGAGCCATCCTCCTCGCTTGGCAACCGCCTGTAGTATCCATGGCAACAGAGAAAGGCAAGAGAGTAAGGAGAGGGGAAGGGAGGGCTTGTGAGTCTTAGTATGTACATAAATCTCAGGTTATCTCATCTCACTGTTAATATTAGCAACACACTATAAACTTTAAATATAAGTTAGATATAAATTATATCAATTAGAATTAAACATTCAGAGGTGCTTTACAACCCAAATACATGCTGTGTAATGGTCTGTATGTGAGAGTTCAAGCATGTAATGAAAAAAACACTTACAAATAATAGAAATGTGGCCAAAAAAAACCAAATGTGTGATCACAAACCATCCAATGATAATCCATCTACAATAACAGTAATCCAACTACTTGATGGAAACAGCTCATTATATATCAGTATATATGTATGACACACACACATACACCTGACTCTAAAAGAGTCGCTGAGAGTCACATGCGACAACATAAATGAAGACATATATAGCGCTTATCATCTTGTTCTTGCCTCACAAATACACGGGTACATAAACCCTGTACAGGATACACACACACACGCACACACACACAGCCTAGAGGCATGTAAGTCGCAGCAGCGACACAACGTGACAGGCCAGTCTACAGGTGGTGTGAGATGCACAGATCAGCAAGACCGGACATAACAGAGCCACAGGCAAGGCTAACACCCTGTCTCTGTGAACACACACACACACACACACACACACACACACACACACACACACACACACACACACACACACACACACACACACACACACACACACACACACACACACACACACACACACACACACACACACACACACACACACACACACACACACAGCCTGAGCAGCGGTCAAAAGCTGGCCGAGTCAAAGTAAAAGTCATGTGGTATTAGGCAAAAAGCCTGAGGGGTGGAGGGAATGATACAGTGTGTGTTCCATGTAAATCTGTGTGGGAAGGCCAAAGAGAGGAGCAACAGAATCAATAATCACACTGCTGGAATGTAATGTTTGACTCCCTGCCTCTCTTTTTTTCTTTGTGCCTCACACACTGGAGCTCTCTGGAGGATGCAGTGAGCAGAATAAATGCCCTCCCTATGGTACCATCCTTCCACTTTCCCCTGTGGTTAGCATTCAGCGTGGACCTTTCTCTTTCCTCATACAAGTGAACAATCTGCTGCTGAAATAACTGCTGTTGTTTCTCCTGTTAAGGTTTTCAGCCAGGTTCTTGAAGCAGTCTGCACAAGTTGATTTAAATCAACTACAAATATCTCACTGTTTTGGGAGACAACTTGACTTGTCTTAAGAAATATACATGACTAAATCAAATTACTAATGATGACACATTTTCATTAAAATTAAGTATTTCTGTTAAATCCAAAAAATATCATGTTGCAACATCTACAGATGGACTTTTTGGGTGTAACAGAGTCATGGACCATATATTTTTTGGAACATTTCATATAGTTTATATTAAGAAAGAAGCAGTCCATATTGTATATTTTTTACCAAAGCAAAGGTAGATTACAGGGAATGTCGAATGTTACTGTGTGAAAGTGTGGGAGACATATCCATACCAATGTGTGTGCACATACTGTGTACTATGCTCTGGCAGATGTTTATTTCACTATGTGAAGTTAAATTGTAAAATTATAGGAAATTAATGAAAGTGTTGTTCAAGTGGTATAATGTATGCATTTTATCAACATTAGTAGACTGTGATTGTTTGTGTGTGTTTGCTGTGGATTCATATTAAGTAGCTGTTGTAATTATAGGCCCTTTCACAGAAGACATTTTGATACGTCAGCGTAGGGAACACACAAGTGCAAACAGTAAAAGTGATGAGTCCCATTTAGCTGCTTCATTTTCAGGGTATTGTGCGTATTGGCTCACTGTCATACTGTCATGACTTCAGGTGGCACTTAAATTGAACAGAGCCCTCGCTGATTTTGAATTTGCAACACTTGTGCTTGTGCTTTTCACCCCCTCATTCACTCATCGTCATTGCTCCCCATACAACAGACACTCTATAGTTTACTCTGTATTGAGCTTTCAAGCACTAATGATCTAATCATCATCATTTGGCATCATCACTGACAGCTGTAGAATTGCTCAGCGGTTATTTTCTCGTCTATAAAATGCAATACATTGTATAGTGGGATTATAGGCAGGATGTTGTATACATGCCAGGGACACTTACTTTTTTGTGGGCTCTAAATAGTAGATAGATTTATGCACTTAGAATTTACACTTAGACAGTAAATATAGAGCATTATATAGTAAATGGGGAGAGATTTTGGACACAGTTCATGTGTTTGTCACTGAGTTATTTTGTATATTTAGTTTAAAATGATACTTTGGAAGTGTGCACTGAAGTGACCTACATAAACAGGGAATTAATATTTTTGACCATGCAAGCAGTGTGCCTCTACAGATGGCAAGTGAAATGTCTCAAGAACAAACAAATGTTTTGGTACGGACATTAATGTTCTCTAATTACAAATCTGTAATCATTATGGTGATCACTAACCTTTTCCTCAGGTTTAAAAAATGTCAACACACAGTGACTTACTGAGTGTCTGCTATTACCTTATATTACAGTTAAGTATTCACTTATCCTTGTTATTGAGAGAATGATTTCAGACACAGCTGTAGTTTTGTTTTCTTGCTCAAGTCATCTGTCTTTACTGCCAAGAGCTCTTTTCTTATCTCTCTTTTTCCCTCTGATTTAGAACACCAAGCCTGGTAGTGCCTGTGCATCTGAGGAGAGAAAACACTTCAGAAGTCTCGCTCTCTCTTCACTTATCACCATAAAGTTCAAGAATAATTGCATCCTTTGTTGTTGTTGTTTTGGTGTGAAATTTCCCCTCTTCTCCCAATGCACTCCATACTCCACTGGTTAGAGGATGAGATACTGCCTCATTTTCTAATTAGTGTAAACCCAGGTGGTAGAATAACCTACGATACCTTCTTTGAAAAATGGCTCCCCATAAGATACACGTGTGTGTATATGCAGGTTGGTAAAGCTGATTATCACACTCCAGCATTTTACACAGTCATCATTGTTAGAGTGAATGGCCCCCTCTGGCATGGCTATAGCCAGGGTTATAAATATACATGTGTTTATCATCCTTGAGGAGCAAAGCACAACTAATCCCACCTCCATTCATTTTCATTTAGCGGTGCGTGAATATGAGGCACACTCTTGTGTGTGTTTCTGAATTTGCATACCCATGAGAGGAGGCATGATGCATCTCATTTAGACTCCAAATTTCCTTAAGGAAAGATGTCACCATTGAATGTGGGTGGGTGTGTGGGTGTAGCTTATAGTAGAGAAATGTCTGGGGACGGAAAAGTTAAAAAAAAAACAAAACAACAACTTTCATCATTCTGTTCTAAATGTTTTCCATGTTAATACATAGAACTGATTATAACTCATAATCCTGGTGAACTCTATTGGGAATAAAACTGTTTTGTACATTTTGGTAAACACATTTAAAACTGTGTGATTCCGACAGATGTTCACAAATCATATTCATCACTTATGCATAAACACATGGAAGACAATAATAACGATGATTAGTGCAGAAAACAATAGAAAAAGCACAGATTCAATTTAAGGGAAAAATGGAAAGTGAAATGCCAAATCAAGGCAAGAACATAAATCAAGATTAGCAGCAGTCAGATGCACTCTATATTTGTAATTGTATATTATCCAGGACACAAAGTAAACTAAGTCACTACAGTTTCCCAATGCTTGTGAGGATAAATGAAAATGTGTTTTGCTGACGGTTTAGGTCCTTACAAGGATCCGATCAGTTTGCCAAATCAGACATTTTAACGACAACTAATCGTTTTGCCATGAGCGCACATTTGTTAAAACACAATCTGTGAAAAACCGATGGTACGCCTTCTAACAGATGTTTAACACAATTCAAAGATCCTTCGCTCAACTTTGAAAGTAAGAAGCAAAAACATTTTGTGCTCCAGTGTTTGACCTTCTCTCACAGTGAAAGTGAGCAGCACCAACACTTGTCAATGTTCTGGGTATGAGGGGCATCTGAAATCTAAGACAAATTATTCCACGTGTATTTTCTTAATAATCTGCATGTTATTTAACAGATGTGTAAGTCTGCTGTAAAAGTCTGTCAGTGGTGCAGAATTTGGCAGCAAGACACGGTCTAATTCCATGTCATTTGCATATTCAAAAATGTGTAGGCGAAAGCAGAGGCCTGACATTCATTAGTGTGTAAGGTGTATGAAATCGAGCCCTGGTAATTCTTACTAATGAGAGAACTCAGTTTCTTTTCTTACTGAAAATGACGAGAGAGTCATTCGTCAACAAATGACATTTACCCACAGAATCACCTGGACTTAATTAGGTGAATCTGGGTTTTGTACTTCCCTGAATGAGCGGCTAAAACTGTCCTGACGCAGATCTGCAATATGGGTGCGTCTTAATCTGGATTCAGATTTATATTGGAAGTGGGTGAGAACATTTTTTCTACTGCTATTTATTCTCCTGTGACGGTAGATGTTTGAGTATACAAAATAACATGATATTTTTAAGTGGACATATTATGCAAAAGGCACTATTTAATTACTTTTCAACATAAATCTGTGTCATCAATGAGTCTAGGGCCCTCAAACTATAAGAAAAGACCGTCCTCTTCCTCTTTCTCCTGCTGTATCTTTCAGTAAATGTGTGTGAGAACGCTCTGTTTAGATTTGCCCACCATGTGAGGTGACATGCAGGGATCTGTTGATCATGTAATCTCCTTCAGCCCTTTAGCAGGTTGATGGTGTCACTCACTGAAAACCTAAATCCCCCTGGCTAGAGCTGAGATATCAAAGGTAGAAGCAAAGCATGCAAATTGTGCTGTTGTTTGCTGCAAACATGTAGACAACAGTTTTCATTTCATGGTGCCATCTGAGGAAGTGAGGATACAGCAGATTTACTTTGTTTTGGTGTGTTTGTGTGTGTGATGGAAATGTGTGTAACGTTATCTTACACAGGATTGGTTGCTTCATGTGGGCTGTGAATAGTACACGCTTCCATCCAGGATGGATCGATACCTACTGTCCATGACCTGACTTCAGACTTGGAAGCTGCAAGTTTGGCTATGTTTTATGTTGTTTGAACTTTCCTTTAGCGTGTTGCTTGGCTAATGTGTTTTCTCTTCAGAGACAGCACAGCTGATTTGGCATATCAGAGGGCAGTGCCTGCTCAGGCTTGTGGAAGCCGACCAATAGGAGCAGACTGGGGAGGGACTCGGGAGGGACTGAACTCTCTTGGCCATTCTGCATTCACTAAGGTGTCTGGCTTTAACACTGTGTTAAAGTGACATCACTCAGCAGCTGTGCAACATCATTCAAGTGTCAGTAACAAATTTACATAAAAATATAGTGAGGATGTACCTGACTTAATGTCTCGACATACATTTTTGGGGAATCGGAAACATGGAAATGTATGCTGCTTGTGCTACCATCAGTTCTTGTTCACACTGTACAGATACAGTGATGCATTACTTTGATGCTGAAATAAAAGTATGAATGCAATGACTGTGAGATCTGAAGTTTTTGCTTGATTTTTAAACCGTTTAAACAACGTTTATGTTTCATGAGTATCACTGTAAAGCGTTGTTCCTGCAGACAGTAGCAATTTGTGTATGATGTCTGTGTGTTTCGATTTGACTGAGCGAAGACTCTAAGTGTTGTTTTCTCACCTAGGTAACAGAAGTAAAGACAATCACCACAAAAATTCAGATGCTGTTTGTATCTGTTCAGCAGCATTATCTAAATGCATCTAAATAATGTGTTCATATTCCATAATCATTGCAAATCTTCAAT
Source organism: Pempheris klunzingeri (assembly GCF_042242105.1). Lineage (NCBI taxonomy): Eukaryota > Metazoa > Chordata > Actinopteri > Acropomatiformes > Pempheridae > Pempheris > Pempheris klunzingeri. The sequence goes on along the minus strand of NC_092016.1, from coordinate 24,501,743 downwards.
GTGCTGATACGTATTATTATTATTAGAGTCCGTCCTCCACTCCTACTGAGACAGGCTTTTACATGACTGTCCGAACATCTCACTAAAATGTATCATTTCTTTTCTTAGGACAGTCATTTTGGAAACAATGAAGCATCTTGCCCATAACAACTGTAGAGGCTGAGGATGTTTAAATGTATACTAACAGTTGCTCAACAGCGTGTGTGCCAGCGTTCAGCCTGTTCCAACATGAGATAATACAGCTATCTCCTGCAGGATCTTACAACTTACTTACTTACAAAATGTGTTGGTCATTTCTGCCTAATTTGATCTAAAATCTCTGGTGGCAAACCTGGAGTAAAAATCTGTTCCAAATGTTGATTCAATCCTGTGGGAGACTGCCACAGTCATTTACATTTATATCCTGTTATAATTCGCAGCCTTTTAGTTCACTAGAAACCTTTCCGGCCCACTAGACTGTGCATGTTAGACTATGGCTCAGATAGGTGTTGGGCTGTTAACAGGTCAAAATTACGCCGGCAATTATGTATTCATGCCAAAATGCTCCATGTAAAATGTTACTTTTCCTTTGTTCTTGCAACAGCACACAGCATCAGTGTATCCGTTTAAATCTCCTCTTATTGTCTCCAAACAGCTCCTCGTTAACACTGGACTTATCTTCAGATCACGTCAATCTGTCAGAGTCTGCACTGCTTACTGTTGGCTTCTCTCTGGCTTAACACTGTGGTGCACAAACAAACACTGATGTCTGGACCTGCTGAAAAGCTCGGGGTTTTGTCGCTGGCTTGTTCACTGATTGAAACAGCTGCTCCAGAACTTTGTGGTTCCACTTCACAAGGCTTCCAGCTGGGAACAGTATGCCTGATTAGCTCGTTATTTCAACTCTGTACCTGCACAGACTCGCAGACTATAGCGCTGATTCGAATGCGCGGGCTTTGCCAAAATATCACAACATTTGTAACGACTCATGTGTTTAGATTTCAGCAGTGTGATGGAGGTGATCTCTACTATTTGCCCTCTGACGAGCACCTATCATTGGTGTGTATTACAGTTGATGACTGTTGTAACACCCCATGACAAACCATAAACCTCAAATGTTCTGTTGCATCCATACATATACGATTACAGATGCAATTGGTGTTTGTAAACCAATATGGTAAACAATATTTGGTTTTCAAGGCCATCCAGAAAAAGGCTTCTCTGCAGTTTTCCTCAGCCTTATGGGGCACTGGAGCATCTTTTAGCTGATGGTTTTTGTTTCATTGCTGCAGGTTGCCAGAAATAATTATTCCAATCGGATGAACATATGTGTATTCTGACTGTAGCATGAATTAAACCAATCAGAGTATCATCTTCCATTCTCTTTGCTGTTTGAATGGCTGATTCAGCATGTTGGAGAAGCCAGCACTTACATGCTTGTGTGTGTAGCAAGCAGAGTGTACTCACATTGTGAACCCGACTATCAGTGCTGCATGAGTGCTTTCCTTCACAATTTAAGGATATAAATTAAGTATATAATACATTTTTCACAGTTTTGATGGAGCTCAGGATTTATCAGGAGTATGGCTGCTTTATTCCAAACTATTTCACTGTATGAACCTGGACTGTGTGTGTGTGTGTGTGTGTGTGTGTGTGTAAGAGAGAGATCTTTTGGATGTGTAGAACACAGAACATTAATTAACATTAGATCCTGACTGATCCTGTCGGTGCATCAGGAGATTTAAATAATCAATGATGTTATGCTGCTGTAGCTCGTGTGTAAATGCGCACAGCACTCGTCTCTGCAGCCGTGAGTCTAGTAGGCAAATGAAGCTTAGAGTATGTCACATTTTAGAGAATGTTGTTAACATTTTCCACATCAATGATGTTTAATTTCATCTACCCACTATGAATCACAGTGTTATGTTTTATGACCCAAGCTGCCTGAACTGCGTATTAACGGCAGATATAACTGCATCTGAATAATGCGCCCTTTTGGTAGCAGGAAAATACTGTGCTATTAACTTAAGACCATGTGCAATCGTATTGTGCTGCTTCAAGATAGCACTGCGCCAACAATGCACCTTACTACACCTCAGACCAACATGCCCATGGGTGCATAGATGGGTGCAAGTACATTTGCTACTTACACATAATTTTAAGGATTTTAAGGGTTTCTTAGAGTATCGATCTACAAATAACATCTAAAAATCACATTTCATAACGTCATAATGATTTCTGATATCCAAATGTTGCCTTAAAGTCAGTGTCTTTCCAATACATTGCCATACTACTACACTGATCCAACACAAACAAAAAGTAAGAATGCATTGAGCAAATGTGCAAGCAACAAATGAGTCAGTAACTGTCTTACCCTGCTTTGTGAATGTCAGCAGATGGAGGCCTCTTGCTGGCAGTCCCATCCTGGTGCACCTTCTTATCCAATGACAGTGACAGTGGAGCATCGCGTACAGGCAGCCCCAGAACCAGTGTCTCCTTGGTAACGGAGATGGCCTCATCACCCGTTCGACCCATGTGCTTCTTGGCGTAGTCAAAGCCCTGGACAGGCTGGCAGGGCAAAGGATAACACACACCAGGGGTCAGAAAAACCAAGGCAACTCGGACCAAAGGCAACTTGCTGCATTAAAACAGGCAGCGGTTTTCAGGATACTAAGCACATGCAAAGACAGCAAAAAAGCAACACATGATACAGAAGCACTCCACATTACAGTACAGTTTTCCATCTGATACGTTAAAATATACATATATCACTTACACCATGACGCATGGTTCAAATGAGCATAGCAATGTAGAGCAAAATACAGATAATGTTGGTAAGAGAGTCTGAAAATCGCCACAAGATGACTTCAACAATCAAAGCACACAAAAGCACATTAGTTCCCAAGACATTTTGGGAAAATGCTAAATTACAATTTTCCCCTGAATATATACATGTTTTTAGGAATTTATTCTGGCATCATTTTATATAAAAACAATCCCATTTCATCATGCTCAACCACAAAGTGGTGATGCGGTTAAAAAAAAGACCCTATGGATTCATGATATCTGCCCCAACACTGGAGGCAGGTGTGGTTCTCATGAAGAACTTGGAGAGACATAGAAAAACTTGCAAAGTAGCTCCCAAGCCAGGCAGACATGTTGTTCTGAGTGGTATAGAAGAGTAAGGACAACACCAGCATCTACAAAATGACACTTACAGGGCTGTTTATTAGCTAAGCTGACCATCTAAGTTAGCAGAGCACTTTTCCCCAGCGGTGTTAGCTTTGTCTAATGTCCACGTTTGATTGTCAGATAAGAAAAAGTCTTTAGTCTTTAAGCTAATCAGGGGTGTCATTCTAAGTTTAAGTAAAAACTCCTGTTTTTTGTAGCTGTGTGACTAATGCAAACGCAGATTTTAAAAGAAACTATTTGATGAGTTGTATGTTCTGTGGTAACAGCATTTGTTATTAGAAAGATAGGGAACACCATCATGAAACCAAAAATACAATTTCTGGCTTTTGATACAACTTTGGACCCTATATTTTTTTTTTTTTTTTTTTTTTTGCTGAAAAGAGAATACAGGATATGAGAGGTGGAAAAGTAACATCCAATTTCACTTTGGTTAGACTTGGAAATGGCAAAAATGTATTTATTTATTTATATTTATTTGAATTATAAAGTAGATGATTTGAGGCAGATACAATCTGCAGTTATGGTTACCCCATAATGTAATGATGTAATCCCTCAGCATACTGAGTATGTATTCACATATATTCAAGTGAACTGTGTTCATTTGAGTAGGTATAATAATCCATTCCAAACTTCTTTTTAATACAGCATGAAAAGCAACAAATGGATTAAGTCTATTGTAACTCTGATCTGTGTAACAGCAAAGTCCTTCAAAGTGTAAAATTTGGATTTTCAGAGCAGCCGAAGAGCTGGACAGCTGATACAGCTGAACAGATGTCAGAGTTGCTTACAGTTAACATGACATGGTCTGCTGAATATTAAAGGAAAAAACCTCAGATAAGTGTTGCTTCCATTTCAGATAAAGGTAATTGGATGGACCTCCCTTCCTCCCTGAATCCATTTTTATCTGTCTCCAAACACCACAGCTGGCATAATGAGGAACATGAAAAATAAATAAACAAAAAAATAAATCTTAACAGCACCTTTGAAGTCAGGGGTTTTGGCATAAAGAGACAAAGAGAGAAAAGACAGCATAAGATGTGTTTTGCTAAATCCTTCAAGGCCTGGACACATTCTTTGTATAACTAAATGCCTTTCAATTTACAGAATAGAAAACCAGAGAGAAAAAAAAGGAGAGAAAGACCCTTTTTAGGTTACACAACAAAGCAGACGAAACCCTGATTTTTTTGCCCTCCCTTTTCTATTTTGAGCGGCTCTAAAATGGGACGCATTATGCATTTGATGATGCATGCTAAATTCTGAGTGCATGTAAGGTTAAGGCAGCGTAGGCATCCGGCTGACGGCGTTGCTAATAATTCATCAGTTATACACACCGCTGTGCCATCAGCTAGCTCCAACAAATGTGGCTGCAACAGTAGGTGTGAGTGTCGGGATACTGATACACACTCATATACACACACACACACACACACACTAGAGAGAGAGAGAGAGAGAGAGAGAGAGACAGGCCCTCTCACCATGGCATGAATATATAGATTGAGTGTGCATGTTTGCATGAATCTTCGACCCGCTGAGGTGATGTATGATGACAGTTGTGGCTCTATCGCGTGAGATATATGGATGGTGCAAACATTTAGTTGCCTATGGCCTCATGCTGTTCACAGGTTCACAGATCAGCGTGTGTGTGTGTGTGTGTGTTTGTGACGAGCAGACAAAGGGCAGCAGGCGAGAGAGAAGGGAGTGGTGAATTAAATGTGCTCTTCCAAACACATCCCTCTACCGATATGCATTATATGTATGGAGTAATGAGCAAACTGGGCTGTTGAACTAAGAGGGGTGACCTGACGCACACTGCACACTGACAGTAAAAGTGCGTCATTCGGTGGCTGATGGGTAATGGCTGTCATGCATGGAGACAGTATGGATTCTCAGAAATGACAGGGCCAAGGGGTGTAACCTTGAAAAGTGCGCCTGACATTTCACGACTTGTGTTTTACTGCACTGGCTCAAGGTCTTTGTCTTTCTGTCTGTTCGTTTCACACTCACATATCAACACAGCCTCTTCTTCCTTTCTAATCCTCCTTCTCTCTTCCCAATCTCCACCACTATCCCCCTCTCTCTCTCCGACTGTCCACTGACAGCATGTTGACTTAACAAATGGACATCTTTCATCTTGCGCGAGCAGCTCAGCTTAATGAAGACTTTGGCTGCAGACAGGGCTTGTGGTACAGCGCACGCCTCTGATCAGCCTGTCAGAGATGGATGATGGTTTTCTCCACATCCATTTAGAACAGTGATGGAGGAAAAGAGCAGGAAAGAAGAAAGACACAGCGACACAGGCTCCAACTGTTTTTTATTACTTAAGGATGTCATGTGAAGTGACTGTAAGCCCGACCCCGGTGCACCACCAAATTATTCACTCTTATTTTCCTTGCCTGCACTATCAAACAGAGGCTTCTCCTCTTGTCTAATTTTAACTCAGAGCAACAGCCAACAGCAGCTTGATGAGGTACAGCAGATGGACGAGATATGCTCTATTCCCCCTGTGGCCATATTGATTTAAATTCAGCTCTACCAAGGCGAATAGTGGAAGCGTACCACATAGCTGCGTGCAAAAAATGTCCCAAACAGTAGGTACATTTAATAAGTAAAATAAGACATACTGCAGGCTAGACTGGGGTGCACATCAGTATGGTGCTGCACCAGCTAGATAAACTCCTCCTGGGGCAGGTTGTCGCATGATGCAGCAAAATGCAAAATACCTTGAGCCCTTTAAATGGCAGCCACTGCATTGTGCTTTCATTGAACACCTTGCAAATGAAAAATGGATTGCTTCGACTTTTGCAGATCCTACCTCTATTGTACTCCATGAAAGCGGACTATTTGAGGCTTACGCACCTTCACAAGAAAGCACAAAGGGAGTAAAAGCCATTTTGAAAGATGTTCAGGCTCCCTCTTCATGCAGAGTGATGAAGTGATGAAGTGAGCCGGACTCTGCAGAATCACTCCTTAATGCTTAAATACACACGCAGACCTAATATAAACCTCAGTATTGATCAGCAGCTTTAGCTTGTCCTGTATGGTGACTGATAGCTGAGTGGGCTGGGAGCAGATCACACACACGCACACACACAAACACGCACAAATACTAACAATAGATCCACTTAATTGAGGCTATTATTCTGCTTAGGTCTGGTTAGCATTCATATGACTTTGACAGATTAAACACGGGTCACTGAGGTGGATAGAAACATGTTGCTCAGAGGGACTGCGGAGGTGTCTTGCACTGGCATCACCTTTGGAGGGGATCACATGCTGATTATGTAATGGTTATGACCGGGGCCTTTGTTCACCTCATCCCCTCTTTCACCCCAATCCTCGTCACATCTCTCAGTATCTAAAAAAGGAAAAAACTTCAAGGCCAGTATGGACAGTTGGACAAATTACAGCGAATGGTAACTCTTTCAGTGTACATGTGAGCATGTGAGTCCTGTATTAAGATGTTAGGAATCTTGATTAAGAAAAATTGTGAGCCTACGCTTAAAACAACTAGAAGTGTTGATCTGCAGTTTGCCCCATTGGTGCAAACTCTTCCCAAGCTAAAGCCGTGTGTGAAATATTTATCTCATTTGCTCATGCATGCCACTGCGTGAGATCGGAAAAGGGTAAATACCACTGTGGATAAGAACAGTGATTGCAGCCTCACGGCACCACTTTCGAAAAATATCATTTTGGGACTTTTTAATATTTGATGCACTCTCTTGTAAAAACACCACATAAGTAATATTAAATGTTTACAAAGGATTGTGAAAGCAAATAAAACCTTAGAGCTCAGAAATGAAAATGTCAATGTAATGCTACCAGTATAAGGAGATACACTGAAGCAGGGACAACACACACACACACACACACACACACCTTGCTATGCTGTTGAGTTACACCCGCTGCATGACATACCAAAAATGTCCTGCTCGCCCATCCATCCATCCCTCCATCCTTCACTTGCCTCACTTGGCCTCTTGAGGGATGAGGTAAATAAAAATAACCCGCAAATCAGCTGACATGCTCCACCAAAGCAACAGTGACCACAGTGACAGCCTCTGCACGCTTCTTTCTAATTCAAAGCGTTTTAGCATTTTTTTTTATCCATCCTCTGTGTTCACTGCTGCTCTTTCCTGGGTCTAGCCATGATAAGGTAGCTACCATAATCCAGTGCAGAACCTCACATAAAAAGGAATGGGGTTTGAGGGCCCACGTAGGGTTCCTGCTGAGCCACTGTGGGATGAGAGTGGCTTCATCTGAGAGGATAAAACGACTGGCTTGAAAGGGAAAGGAACTGGCAGGGAGGCAGTCTAGGCTTATGACACAAGCTTGAGTCACTCTTTATGGATGCTACAAAATAAAAATAGATTGGTTTGGTTCGCAGGTGTTGAGCTTCCTTTCCGCTATTTATGTTTATGAGAAGACATCTATAAAAATGTCTTCTTCTGGCCGACAGAATTGAGCTCATTTACCTGTTTTTACGAGCTGGTCTATCCTTGTTAATTCAGTCAATCGACTCAAACCAAAACAATTTAAATCTTAAGGAACGTGCTTGTGAATTTTACACCCCAATTACAGTTTTTTTCACCTTTCCTCACGGCCCCCTCCTCTCTCCTCCTATTGATCTCCCATAGCCAATGAGGATAGTGGAATAAGTCATGTCCACAGCACAGTAACCACATGCAAGAATTTACCCAGCAACAGTGACAAGCAGCACACACAGAAAGAAGCAGCCAACAAGGCAGTTTATGAGTTGATCAACAGTCAGTAGGTCAAAATCAGCGAACAAAGCAGTAACTCATTCATTCAATAATACAATCAATCAGTCCACCCAACCAGTGTCTTAATGAATACCTGGTGGTGGTAACTGCCCTCCCTTCGATATGAGGTCTAAACAGGGAGAGAGTCAGAGGGACAGGGTCAGGGAGGGTTTTACACAATAACGAAACAGATCAAAATAGAATGGGAAACAACAAGATAGGATAGGATAGGATAGGATAGGATAGGATAGTCTGGCCATCACTCCTATCTGTGTCAATAACATTGTACTCACTAAATAACGTCAAAGTGGGACTGGGCAAGAAACACAAGTCAGATAATCAGACGAGGCTGAGGTTCATTTTTATTGTCAAAAAATCTCATGAATAGACCAAAACCAACAACCTGTCTGTTTGTCAGTACTTCTCTTTCCTACTCTCTCTGGCAACTGGTACCCACTGGGGACCACAGACATCCCATATTATTCTATTGTGTCCTAAAACTACTACTACTGTTGCTTTAGCAAATGTTACTGAAATAGGAGAAAATACTCTATGGGGACTATTTTCATCTGCTGATTAATCCACATTTGGTGCTCTGGTAAGAATTTATAGCAGCAGGGCGCTGTATGTGAGACTGGGTCAAAACAAACACCCATATTCATAATACTGTAATAATGAAATCCACTGCGGCACATTAATGTGTTTTTAATGGACAACGTATATAAAGAACACTGTCAAACTAATTGGCCAGTGTAATGTACAGGTAACGTTATAGCTTACACAGCCAGCAGTGGTTGCTAATAGCTTATTACCCCATGGTTTATAGACCTACTTCCTAGCCCCACAGGACTATCATTCTACACAACTTTGGCTACACTAAATTTGGTTTTACCTCAAAATGAAGTATGTAAAGAATCTGGCTAAACTGTTTCTCGTTTATAATTTGTCTGACCTTATTTCTTACCCTGGCAGCCTCTGCTGTCACGTCACAGTGCTCCCAGAATTTGGCAACTTGGCGAGTACAGTGTTAGAGTGTCATAACTGACAGAAATGACGGTCAAAACTATGAAAATGAGATTCAAGTAATCAGCTGTATTTATGCTCTCAAAGGAGTATATAACATACTGCATCTGTTAAATGCAAATGTCTTGTTTTCAAATGGAGTGGAGTGCAAAATTGGAGCGTCAGGGGTATAGGGAAACATTGTACAGAGATTTGTAGAGGTTGTTCTTTCTACTACTGCTAAGTCGAGGAGGGAATATTTTACTGATGGTCAAAGCTTTTAAGTCTTTTTTGATGTGGAGACAGAAATATTCTGTGTATTGGTTTATTCATAGCATTAAAGAGATTCCTTTGCTGGGTATTAAAAGTTTGTGGGAACAACTTGACCTGAATAAGGCCTTCACCAGACAACGGCCAAGAGGTGGGTCAGTGTATGTGAGGCCAATGACAGGATTTTCCGCTGTTGTGGGAAATCTAATCATGATATCAAATGGGGAAAGACACTTCAAGATTATGGAATTCTGAACAAAGAGGAGCCACGTTAAGAGCCTCTTCAGAACAAATGAGTTTGGCCAGCATTCGCTTGTTTACCACTTCACTGAGTGCAATGACACAAGCAGCTGTTGCTCTGGCGTCATGCACTGCACTGTGTCCAGGAGATCAGTCTGACAATATCAAACCAGCTGGTAGCAATCCATTACACACAAGCTTATTTGAAATTTGATTGAGTTTTATTTTACCAAAAATTTGCTGATGTTGAGTGAATACAGACAGAAGAGCCTATGGTTCACTTCCAGCACACTAAGCCGTGCCCATGTCTTCTCAGCTGATTAGTCTTCGCAGTGTGCTTGATTAGCTATGACCAGGGGCTACTGGGCAGTAAGAAAGCAAACGAGAACGGCCTGAAAAGACGAGATTCAATTTTTCTGTCCTGAAGGAACAACTTGACACAATCGGTTTGCTGTGCGATGAGTCACTGTAGAATTGGTTTCTCTGAGTGATGTGAAACAGTGATGTCTGACCATTTTGGGGTGAGACTTAACTCCCAAACAGCTGATTTGTTTTAATAGTGGAGGAAGACAGAAGTGTATGAATAACAAAAAGTAGAACGTGAAAAGGAAGGTGGAAAGGAACCTATAAAGCAGTAACAAAAACAGGAGAAAGGGATCAAATTTGATGATGAAGTTTGACAGTCTTACCTTGGAGCGGGTTTTGAAGGTCCTGAAGGCCCCAGTTTTGAAGATAACCCTGTTCCTCTTACACAGAATGAAGGCCACCATGCCGATCACCACCATCAACAAGAAGAGAGGCGTCAGAACAGCCATAATCCACAGGTTGCTGGGCGGCGTCTTTACCACAGCTATGAACATACAAACATTATTCACATCAGTATTGAATGACTGGTCACTAGAGGCTGAACTGGTCAGGAGTGATTGATCACACGGTGACCATTCAGTGGTTACAAAACGTACACTTAGCAGGGAAAGACAGACAGCATTAAAAGCCCCACAATACTGTTTTTCATATTGACTGACAACTCTAACACTCTCATGTCTGAACACTGTATATGGAGCTACAGTGTGCAGTTGGTTAGCTTAGCTTAGCATAGAGACGGGAAGCAAGGGAAAACAGCTGGTTTAGATCTGTCCAAAGGTTAAAAAAATCTGCTTTATTGCAATTCTAAAGCTCAGGAACACTTTGATATATATATATATATTGATTAAACTGTGCAAATAAGGGTGTAATTTCCACTGGGGATGGAGAGGGCATGTCCCCTTTACTTTTACAGTTTAGTCATATTCATTCTACTTACTTAAATACCTCTACAATATCTTCTTACTGTCCATCTGGTGAAGTCCAGATGAGAGAAAAGAGCAGCTGGTACACACATTGATACACTGAGTCGCTTTCAATTATCACTGTGTGCTCAGAGGAATACATTTAAGAGCAGCGCTGGGTGATTTGAAGACTTAATTTTGCCCTGGGCTTCACCTCTAAGGCTACATGGTACTGTTTACTGATAGGCAGTTTACCTGATAGGCAGAGGTTGTACCTGTAGCTTGAGAGGAAGACATTACTACAGGCTCAAAAACTACTGCAAGCTTTTTTGGGGGGTATAAAAACACATTTAATTTATAATTAACTTTACTTTTTCACTCAGTTTTATGCAATATTAGATCTAGCCAAAACTGAATGTGATTCTCAGTAAGATTAACCCTTTATCGGGCAAGGGACCGTATTTGGTATCTTAAGTGGGACTTCAAAATGCCCCTTTCCTCACCATGAGGCAGTAGAACTACAAGATTTCTCCAAGCCAATCAGCGACAATCAGGCTACATGACAGACCGGCAAGAAACCATATGGTAACTTCATTGACCTTGATTTTCACCATAACATTACATTTTTTTGAAAAACTCACAAAAGAAAAAAGTCTTGTAATGACCACCAGTAATGGTCTAGGGTTGAAAATTTGAATTTCTAAGTATTTCAACGAGTGCCCTATTAAGGGTTAAAGCATTTTAAAAAAGCAGTTTACACAAACATTTTTGTCATTACACTACCAAAAAACACCAGATTTTATATATTTTATATATACATTTTAATAATGTAATATTTTGATGATTGATATCGTCAGAAATAGCATGCATCATTTTTTTATTTGTTAATTCATGCTTAGATGGGCTAAATACTTTTTTCTAGTCTCTACTAAAAAAGGACTGAAAAAAACAAAATTCAGCGCTCAGAGGAAGAACTAAATTTGAAAAAAAGAGGTGATTGACAACAACGACGTGGGCAAGTTCTGCACTGCAGGTTTCATGTCCACATCCAGAAACATGCTTTAAAGTGCAACATACAGAAACTTTTAGTTTTTCACTTGAATATCTTTCACATAACTTCTTTCTTTGAGCTCCTTGACTACAGAACAGTTTGCCAAAGGGATGTGATTTCATTTGAAGGACTAATGCAGTTTGTTTCCACTGAGCCTGTTATGGCAAACTAAATGAATTTTACAAGAACACTGTGTACAGTTCCAGGCCTGAGAACTGTTGGGAAAAGCTGTGAAGGGTGCTGATGGTTGTTGGTATCTCTCCAGTTTGTTAATTATAGATTCTGGGGAAAAGTGAGGGAGAGAAGGTGAGAAGGAACACTTTGTCCTCTCTAGTAGCTACAGTGCGAACATCCAGCTAAAAGGGTGCACAGTCTCTGAAAGGCATTTAACAAAAATTATACACAACTACAATCTTCTGAACTTAACATCAGATAAGTGAGAAAATCTTTGATTTAGAATTTGTGAGTTTGAATGTGCATTTATATTCTAAATCTTTATTGGATACATAGGGCATTATGGAAATGAATGTAAATTTATGGAAAACCCAAATGCTACACAATGTCACAGTAAGCCCAGGCTGTTATGCTTGAGTTCAGCAGATAAACCCTAAAGACCAGTTAAACTGGAATGCTTTCAGCAGTGTGGCGTCTCTACAATTTGTGCTGAATGAAAAGTGTGTTCTGTGACTTGACTGTGCATCTATAACAGGTATGTATAACACACAGCTAATAGCTAAATGCAAAAGAAGAACATATGGAAAATTAAATCTGTGTAAATAAGGACAAAAACAGTCCACACAGTGCACTGTTTCTATTTGTGATGCTAATTATTTCTATAGTTGGAGTAAATCTGTGAGAAGATGACCAAATGGGAATAGTGCAGAGTATACATTTTTTTGATTTTGCATTTCAACATCAATAAACTATGCATTTATTTATTTAAAACATTAGAATAATGAATATAAACAATGAGACTTGGATTTTTCTATTGTTGGAGTTAAAGGAACAGTTTCGGGAAATGTATTTATACGCTTTCTTACCAAGAATTAGATAAGCAGATTGATACCACTCACAAACTGTATCTGTATTAGTGAGCTGCAGAGATGGCAACAGGTTTAGGTTTTCAATGTGGTGAGCCTCCGAGCCCCACAGGGGGTCATCTGAGTGGGTCCCATATAAGATTTGTTTTATGACAAATTGTAGAGTTAAATAGGGCTATGCAATATGGCTCATAAATATCATATCTTGATATTCTTGGGTTATGCCCCAATATACGATACATAGATCTCAACATTTTCTGACCCAATAAAGGTAAAGACATTAGTTTTTGTGACAGTAGGCTAAGTTTGCACATCTGCTGGAATGTAAGTACATTTATTCAAATGCTTGGAGTTTACTTGAGTATTTCCATTGTCTACAACTTTATACTTCTACCTCACTGCATTCAGAAGGAAACATTGTACTTTTTGGTTCACTGCATTTGCCTGACAGCTTTAGTCAGTTTAGTTTTACCCTTCTTGTCCAGTGAGAACTACGTATCTGTGATATGGTGATAGTGGCTGTTTGTGATAAACTGTGTTCCTTTATGGGTTGAGAAAATTCTCCTCCCAGTTAAGCTACATAAACCTTTTAAAACAGCTGAACAGCTGAAAAATGCACAAGACGCAACAAGCATGTGATGATCTTATAGCCCATGATGCATTGCTGTAAATTAATCTACAGTATATTAAGTAGTTGACACAAGCTTTAACATCTACAGCAGTAAAATACAACGTCCACATTAATGCAGCAGTGATATTAATCCAGACACATCAGATTTAATAGGAAAATACTGACAGGGACCATTTAACTGCACTATGAGTATTTAAGTAAACAGTGTCTACATACTGATCTTAGTAAGGTTTAGAATGCAGAACTTTTACTTGTAGTGGGTGATTTTGCTTAAATAGTGAAGCTGAATATTTCTACCACCTCTGGTCAGCACACCATGAGTTTATGTAACATTACTACAGTGAGTGAGAGTTTCTCCTGACTGTGTGAAGCTAGTGTTAGTTAGCAGCTACAGGTCGGGCTAAAGTCACTTAAAACAGCATCAAACTAGAGGTTTCCCAAATTCGGTTCTGAGTTGCAGGGCTGGAAGCTGCATTTAGCTAAAAGCCTGCTTTACAAACTGGAGAGGTGAGATTTGATAGCAGATGGCATTTAACAGACAGGGCTTCTAATGTAAGATTGCTCTGCATTGTGGGAAATGAAGGACTTTGGGAGTTTCACCCACACTAGAGACTAAAAAGTCAGGATATCAGCTGCATTGATTTTGACCAAACTACAGTACAACACTAAATCACTCAAGTACCATTTGAAGTCATGAGTTAATGTGTTTTAAAATCCTACACTGTACAGTGAGATAAGAAGCTTACGTTCAGCCTGCACTTGTACAAAGTATCCCAGTGTCAGAGCCATGGTTTGGGAGTCCAGGCTGCTGAGGGTTTTGGCAGCGGTGGCTCCAGTGATGGGTGCTCCGTTCAGCTGGGCGTAGTATGTCATCTCTGCAGGGTTCTTGGGACCAGGCAGTCGACGAATGTTCACCATCTGGAAGAGGACAAAGAGAGTGTCTAATACCTCAAGCTGGCATTTACTGAAATGATGTGCCTTATGATCTGGCTTTTGATTACATATTAGCTCTAGACTTGTTTGTTCAAAAGAAGGTCTTCGGCATAGTTTACTTTAAAAAGACAGAATATCAGCACAGCATACCATCTAGATTTAATACAGAATGCTTTATCTTTCCACACCAAGAGATTAAAAATGCCTGCTGTATCTACAGTGGCCCAATCAAAGTTCTGAATCGGCTCAGCTGCTTTGATCATGACAAACCATTTGCTGCAAGATAACTGCACTTGGGGAAGACACTCGAGGATAACTAAGTCACTTGAAATCTCAATTTCCTTTCATCATACATCAAACACCTCTTTTTTAATTTGACGAACACATCACACAGTTTAATCAAGTCTGGTAATTTGATTTTGTCATAAAAAGAAGGGATGTGTGTTATCAAATGGCTGGATGATTTCTCCCCTAACTACAACCTGTCCCGCTCTCTTCGTAAGCCTCTCCCTGCTCCATTTCTGCAGCTATAAAACTGGTCATCTGTGACATCTCATGAAGCCCAGGAGAAGCCACTTGTCCTTATTTGCACAATATGGAACATGGGGAAGGGGGGTGACATAGGCAAAGTAATGAAGCTTGCTAACAATACTGATAAAGAAGAATTTTGCATCTTTCACAAAACACTAATGAACTTTTCCTCAACCTTTCCATTCACATGGCCTCTGGATCATGAAACAGGCCCTGCAAATACTCAAACATTGACACTGAGCAGGGTTAGGTGACCAAAGGTTAAATCATGAACTGGTCGACATTAACTTGTAGGAATGCACCCTGAAAACCACGCCGTGTGGTAAATTAAAGAACCAAAGGAAGAAAGGAGATAGACTGACTATGGCAGATATACTCTACTGCAAGTCTGCACTTAGGAGGACCAAAGCAAAGCATGCGAGTGGCATGATTATCGATTAACAGCATATTTTTGTATTGGACCACTTATTTCAGCTCTATTCCATCTGGATGCTGATTTCTCTTTCCACATTATGTTTCTGACTGCATGATTTATGAGCACTGCTCTGCGGTCAGTTACCAATATAATAATCTAGATTTGAGTTCTTTTAAAAAAACTGTCCCTGCTCACAGGTGATAAGAGGGTGCTGTCATGGCTGCTGAAAGTGGCGCTGTCATGGATGTTCACTGACCAAAGTTTTTACTTATTCTGTTAAATCTCCACATCAACAAGATGGATTGGCAAAAAAGTAAGTATGGTACAGACATTCATGGGTTTGGTGATTTTCATCCATCCCATGCTGCCATGCAGACATTAGCATTTAGCTTAAAGCACAGCTGCTAGCATCGCTGGAGCCTCTTTATCTTTGCTTCTGCTAAGTCAACCAAACACTGATAATACACACATTAACACACAAAAATCCCATTCCTGCCCACCTGTACAGTGTAACCCCCCACAGTGGTGGCCCGCCGAGATCGCGCCGTCCGTGGGCCCTGCCTGCCGGCCACCAGGAAGAGCTCAGCCAGCCGCTGCTCCATCAGGCTAGCAAAGCTCTGGTAGTTGGCCTCCAGGGAGGAGGTGTCCACATCCTGGATGACTGTGAGGAGAGACAAGAGGGGGCAGAGGAGAGATTTAGGGGGTAAAGAGGTATTCAGGCAAGCAAAGAGGGGTGAAACAGAAGACCAGTGAGGGGGTGGAGGATGGGGTGGGTACAACAATATGAGGCAGGAGAAGAGCAGAGGGAGGGAAGGAGAAAAGGGAAGAAGGGGATGAGTGAAGAAAGGAGTGTATGAGGACAGAGGGGGTGAGGGAGATCGTTTTAGGACAGTAAAGATATTGAGGAGAACAAGGGAGGAGTAAGGGAAATAGACACAAGAGACAGGAGATGAGTGAGATATTAGAGAGGATTGGATGATCGTCCTCTCCATTTAAAAGCTGCTCATCCAGAAACTTCTATTACAGCAGTGTGTATCTCACCTCAAACACAGAAATAAACACACACACACACACACACACACACACACACACACACACACACACAGGTGCTTGCATCAATCTTGCTCCTGAGTACGGCTCTTACTAGAAGCTATAAGTGAGATGGAGCAGTGGACACACTTTGCGCACACACACAAACACACACGCACGCACACGCACAATTCAGCATCATTCACTCTCGGCCATGATGTGATTTGAAGTGATCTCTCCCTCTGCCCCAGTCAGGAAGCTGTGAATTATACATCAATAGGTTTTCCCAGGAACAGAGTGGCTAAAGACACTCACAGCACAAAGAGTGTGAGCGGGCGGGCGAGGGAGTGAGTCGGCGCGGGGAGAGGAGGTGTTAAGACAGGGGGGGGGGATGTAGAAATCCAATACTATTCTGCTGAATTGCACAACAGCGGGCGCCAAAGCATTTAACTAACTGCTGTTTTGTCCAATCGATGCGGCTCCTGATTATCACTGATCACCCAGTAGTCTGTGTGTGTGTGTGTGTGTGTTTACCTGTTATCACCCAATAGTTCTTGGTTGCCATTGACGTGTTGAGATTATGGTATTCAAGAGCTGATGAGAAAAAGAGGGAGAATGTTAGTGTTATTTGCAGATTTCAGAAAGCCAACCTTAAAATGTCTGTGACATCACCTGGATCCTACAGTGCACACATACTTCCTCTTGTCACTTTCTCAATTTTTACATAATTCTTTACTATGTAGTTGTAAGTATTTAAGATATAGGGAATTTTGTTCTGTTGAAGTGTACAAGCATGCCTTAAATTCCAGACTGTTGGGTAACATCATCGCTGGAATAACCAATTAGGACCTCTGAATTGCAGTTCGCATCTCCCTAATTAGGAAATGCTTGAAGTGAATGTATCTGCTTGTGAAAGTGGCAAAATGTTCACTGACAACTTGATTCATTTTCTCTCCTACAACATTCAGCCCTCCAGTACAACGTCTTCTTGCAACTAATGCATGACTAACGTTTTTCATCTTAATACTTATGCAAAAATAACCCTAACTACACATGGGACTCAAAAAACCTCAAAGTTCTGTGCTATGGCTGCCATCCACTCTGACCACCTCTATGCAGCAAAGGTTGCTTCACTAGAAAAATTTTTGTCATCAAACATATTGAACTGAGACACTACGCCAATATATATCCCTCAATATATATGACATAACACATTAGTCGTATGAATGCCTTTAGCCGACAGGCTGTCAGCAGCCCAGCAGAAAAAATGCTCCATAGTGCTCAAGGATTTTATAACTGAATGCACTAATTGAATGTCTTGGCTGTCTGGAAGATTTTTAATACACAGATGATGAACAAAGGCATTGAAACGACTGGAAACAGATTCAGAAGGTTAACAGATTCATGTAGGCACGAGTTTAGTTCTGCAGGTGATCTGGACTGTAACTAGGCAGGGGCGTGAATAGTGTTTCTCATAATTATACTTTAGATACGAGGTCTTGAAAAAAAACATCAGTCATAATATTGAGTATTTATATAAATGAAAACGTATGTATAGACAATAAAAAAACGTGGACACCATTCACATGACAAACCAAATCAGATACAATCTAATCTAATACTTACAACCATTTTGCCAGTAAATAGAGATACTGAACAGCGTGTACACAACTGGCACCACAGACTTCAATCATACATGCACTACTACTCAAGCTATGACAACAAGTTTACGCTGAGTGAACCTGAGACTTTTGGGGCTCAGTTCGCCGACTTAGAAACCAGCCTGGGGTAACATTCGTGACCAGGTTTACAAGTTGTTGATATCTGAATGCAGTTTGGAAAACAATAGTATTTTCAGTTGGAGACAGTGTTTACTGTTTTCTAGAGGCAGACAGAATGTGACTGACAGTCAAACAGAAAAAACTCTCCGATATGTGCTGAAAAATATATTGAAAAATGTTTGATTTGTCTAACTCGGACTGCTGAGGCCTCATATTATCTCTCAGCTAAACTTGAGAATGCATTTTTGTACAGAACAAGGATGTAGATTTTTCTTTAAAAACGTTATCAATGCACTAAATATGCCTATAATGTCTGTATTTTAATACTTCTGAGTGAGTGGCAGAGAGTGACAGTGCACGTGAGCAAGGCAGACGGAAACGTTAACAGTGAAGTTGTCAGTCTGGCACTAAATGTAGGTTATCGTCTGTGAAGATTGTGAATGTGGAGAAAGTTTTCATCATGAGCAGAAATCTTGCTGAAACAAATCGGAACTATCAAATACCAGGGGTTATAAATGAATGCAATTGAATTCATTCATCATTGATGTGAATAGGTGCCATGTGCACATTTAAAGAGGTTACTTCCCTAAACAACTTCCCTGTGTCAACAGAGGACAGAAGAGTGAAAGATGTCTTTGCGAGTTGACTCAGTAGAGAAAACATTAAATCAGAAAAGTTGATTTACACTAGAAAAAATATTTGAAAGCAATACAGAATGTCTGACAGCCTTATAGAGAGCATTATATTCCATTATATTTTACATTTTCACCTTACGCCTAAACTTTGTTTTTCCCTTTACATAAATAAAATATTTCCACCATTAATTGTTGTAGAAAAGACACAAATTGGTGCAAAAAAATTCCAAAAAGAATTTCCCAAGGGAGCACTTAATGCGACCTCTCCAATGCTGAAACATGGGCAGCGGCAGATCAGCAAAGGAGATTTTTAGCTCTGGACCTTGACACGGATGATAAAATCTGATTAAAAACTGCTTGTAAGGTTTTATCATCAACCTTATCCCTCACTGTCTACTTCCTCTATCCATCTACACTAGCTCTCACCCTTTCTTTCAGCCTGCGTGCCTCTATACCTGCCTCATTCTTTACCTGTTTACCTTTCAGCCTATTCATTCTCTAAAACGCCTGTTCCTTCCCGTCCAGCTGACTGTCTCCTTCTGTCTTTATCCACCCATCATGACTCCCTCAGTCCATCAGCCTCTTTCTGTGTCCTATTCATCCATCAAGCTATCTCTCTTTATTTCCCATCCGCCTGCTTCACCATCTGTCTCCACCTCACTCCTCCGATCTGGCTGACTGCCGAGAGTTGTGTTTAGCTCAAGTCAATGGTGTTGCTGCAGCAGAAGCTGTAAATACCAGCGAGTATTTCTGCTCAGCGCTCCGTCTGCCTCCTTGATGCCTCTGTACATGAGCACCTTTACATTGTTCTCTAACTCCAACAAGCTTACATAAACACGTAAGACTAACAGCACTGATGTGTTAAGGTTCTGACACATTCAGAGCCCTTTAAAGCATCAGTTCAACGGGTTGACAAATCTGTAGTGTTCGTTTCAATAACACAGCTGCTGGAAAATCTTGTTGCAGAAATCCAAAAGGAGAGAAGAAATAGGAAAGGCTCCTGCTGCATGATGAGTTTAAAGGATAAGGCTGATGTTCTTCTCTATTTGTCCCACAAATCCAAAACTAACCATCATCTCTCTGTTTTTCATTTCAATTCAAACTGTTTTATTGGTATGAATATAACAAGGACAATATTGCCAAACTGTCAAGTAATAATTTTTGGAAAAGGTGCAATTCATAAAACCAAGGAAATAGTGAAAAATAATGAAAATTTGCTCTGTGTTTGCGTTTGGGAAAGTGTGTTGTTAGTGTGTGTGTGTGTGTGTGTGTGTATGTGTTGTAGTTGGTGTGTCTGTGACTGACTGACTTTGGGTGAGAAGCAGGGCGCACCCTGGACTTGTTTCATGGAGTGTGCTCGTTATAATAAGGAAGGAATAAGGAACGAGTCACTCACTGCAGTGATGTGGCTCACTAATGTGTTTTTAGTCAGGCTGTGGCGACACAGGCAATACATGAATCAAAATCAATTAATCAATCAATCAACAATGTTTTTTTTGTCTTTTTATGTCATTCATTTGATGATGTTCAGATAAATAGCATATTGCCAGCTGAATAGTAATAACTAATAGCATTTTTATGAAAAAACATGTTTTTTCAGCTCTCCATTACTGATTCAAGCTGCATTCAACTTGTGAAAACCACATCTTTGCCACAATAAGGCCACAAGAGTGTGGCTGAACAAACAGGCAAAGACACAGACCCAAATGACTCCTCTGCATGGAAACAGATATTGACAGTCAATTTTCAGGCTGTTTTAATCACATTGATCATCTTTTTGTACTATCAGTATAACCATGGACATTGTGTCAACATTAATGTGTCTAGGCTATTCAGCGTAATCACCGATGGGACTGTGAAGATTTACAGTCATTCTGTGACCAATCATTAATCCACTTTGGCATTTCAAATGATTATATAATCATTTGCTCATTGTTTCGCGAACAGCAAAAGAAGCTTTTTTAAAGGCAACAGACAGGGTTTCTGTGGAGGTGCCAAGTGGGTTTGATAGTGACCATGTGAAGTGTGATGTTTTAGCCCTTTGGGCGCTGAGAGCATGCACAAATAGATACTAATCTAATCTCACCATGCTAAAATTAGCTCATTCAGGGGACATGGCCAGCAGATTGCCAATGGCATGATTCAGATGATAGGAGCTGTACAGCTGTTTGCCCTTTTAAAATCTCACAGATGGCATTAGAGTGTGGAGTGGAATACAAACAGAGCTCAAGTGGCTCATCTATCGAGTCTATGGCCGTTTACTCATGTTTATAATGTCTTTTAATAGTTGGGGTCAAATAAAACAAACAAAATATCTGAGAGCACTGCTGCACTAACTTAATGTTTATTAAGATGTGTCTTTTTAAGCTGACTGAACAGGAAATATTTACTTCAACTGAATGGCTGCTCATGAGGCATATGATATGAGAATAATTTAGAATGGAAAAATGCTCTAGCTGGTTCTCATTTACCTTGTTGAGTTACCTCAACCAATCTGCATTTCTAATAAATATGGCCCTGGTTCCATTCTTTCCAACATAAATGGGGAAATGTTTACCTATGGCATGATTCATGATTTTATGGTTATGTTTAGTCAACTCAAAGCACTTCGTTAAGGTTATGGGGCTATTGTGGTCTTAACAATTGAAAAAGACCATGCTGATTTGAAGCACGAGATGGATTAGACTGACTTTTCAATATTGAACCAAAACCATGATCGTTCCCTAACTTTAAAGCAGCACTAACAAAAGATTTCCATCAGCTAAACAGCAGAGTAACTCATTGAAGTCCAGCTAGCTACTTTATCATATTCTTGATTCTAATAAAATAGGTTTGATGACAAGTTGTGATTCACTGTGTGTACTTTTTATAACCACTAGCCTCTGCTCCAAAACAGTGCCAGAATGTCCAAAAGCAAAAGTTTTGCATTATCACAATAATTCTCCATGAAGCTCATTTTTGGTCCCCTCCAACTCCCTAGGACAATAACTGACTCTGTAACCCCTAAATGTCCTCTATGTTCACCTGATAACTTCTGTCTGTTTGTTTGGTGCTGGGACGGAGCACAGTGGGCTGCTTTAAGATGGTTGAGAGCGGTGACACTGAATCAAAATGGGAAAGATGCATATTGGGAGACCAAAACAATGACGTGAGTGGAGCTGAGGAGCTGCACAAAGCTGAGGAAAAGGACAGGCTCAGGTGATAATTCTATGTGGGTTCATCAGCATGTGTGACCCCTTACACATTATAGCCATTTGAACCCATGTTCATTTAAAAAAGGTTGACTGATTGATTATTTCAGCTTTAACCAAGTGCCTAGTCTCCAGTATCAAGTTTCCATTGACCCTGACGTCTTCCCTTTAACTTCTATGCAGAAAAACGATGGCACACTTCACGTTATGGAAAAACAGTTGTCAGTGAATTTGATCCAAGCCACAACTATGTTTTCTTCCAAACTTGTTTGTGTAAGCAAATGAGTAGTACATAAATGCATTTGTAGGAGACATGGTTGAAATCTGAGGCTCCTGCTACGCTGGAGGCCATCATATAGCCTGACATGCTTCTTTATCTATTTAACAATATAGTGTAATTCTGAATGCCCCCCTTTAAGAAGCAGGTCAAACATACGCTAAGTTATGAATCATGCATTACCCTGCAGTGGACTCAGTGGTTCTCAGTAGGCACCATACATATGGCAATGGAAGTTTGTCTCAACCCAGCAGCACTACTACAGAGAGCAGCCAGGACAACAATGGTTATGTAATGACTAGAAAATTAGCATGAGGAGAGTGAACTCTTCCTAATGTCCAGTTCTGTGGTTAGAAAACAAAAAGCAGCATTGGCCAAATCACCAACCAAGACATTTTCTGTCCCCTCTTCTGCTCAAAATATCTTTGTTCCTCTCGTGTCAATATTGTATTCCTTCACTGCTGGCAGCCTTCCATTCTATCTGCAACCTCTATCTGGTGAGCCTTTCAAGACTAAAATAAAGCTCTCAATGCAAAAATCTTTTTTCAGATTCAAGCTCAGCTCTGTACAAGTTCTCTCCTTGCTGCTCAAGAGCTCATAAAAAAAACACACACAGTGCAGGGATGTGGGCAACATTTTTATCCTTGTTGTGTTTTCAAGTCAACCTTCACAGCTTTAGGGTAAAACTGGAGCTAGTTAGGAAAAACTATATCTCCCTCACTTTCACGCACACTGTTTGGGCACATTAGTGTTTTAAGATTTTTTGCTGTAACAATACCTCGATGACTTTGCGCATCAGCACGTCAAAGTGTATTAGTGTTGTCTTTACCTTGGAGAAATATATATATATAAAATAACGATGCAAAAAAAGAAGCAATAAAAGGAAGAAAATGATCTTGTTAAAGTTCTATGTTTAAAAAGTCACCTTTTCAACTACAAATGAACACTGACTGTAATGAAGAGAGCATCTCTCCAGTGTGTGTGAGAGTGAGCTAAAATAACACCCATTGGAACAACATAATGTCACGTCAGTAGAATGTCAACACCAATCCTGTTTTGCAATGGACTTGAGCGCTTGTAAAATGTCAGCTTGGATGAAACTCAAGATGCACATAATATTGTTTTTGATATTATTATGGGAATAAGCTCTGGCATAGTGCATTGACTCAAAAACTTGATGTGTTACTACAGCATTTAGTTAAGCATTACAAATTGGATGTTTGTGTTAAACATTGCTGTCAGAGCCACGTGCCTTGTTCACAGATAAATTGCTCATTTTAATTTTCACTTAAAGCCCTCTGTGAATAATTACAAATGCATCATAATTGTCCAGCAGTGCCTCTGAGATGATGGCCTGGAGGCACATCAAGTGAATGAGTACTGAGCACCCTGACCGATCTCTAATTTGTTGGCTAGACACCATTAATTACGGGTTAGACAATGCTACCAAGTAGCCATAAGAGCAAAGCAACTCTTTGTTGCTCTGATTTTTCAGAAATGAGCGATGAGTGAGGGCTGAAATGTCCACGAGCAGTGAGGCCACTCATGTTGCTGCAAACTGCTCACTTGCAAGCATGCATGTGAATATAAGTGAAGTGAAAGCAGTGCACTCATCAGATAAAACATAGAATTAAATACTGCAAATGTATGTTCACCAACATAAACCATAATAATCAGTTGTGATTTGGAGGTCTATTAAAGGGCCAGTTCACCAAAATGTTCTCTTACTTACTCATAGTGGTAACTAGTTATGCAGATATTCTGTGTTTTCTGTTTATACGGTCGATAGTATATATGTATGCATACAGTAAACGTATACACTTTACATCTTTATCAGAAAACCACATAGATTTGTACAATAAGTCACATTGTTGTGTAAACAGAGTTTCTATTTGAACAATATATTGTTCAAACGTACCCTGTGGAGATTTTGATGACAATGCTAATGCTATAGAAGTGGGTGCCGATTTTGTATGAATATACATTCCTGCTGCTGGTTTAATGTGATTCAATCTATCAACAGCAGTTGGCAGTCATTTGCAAAGAAACTTGGTAGCACGTCAACAAAGTTGAGGAAGGAGGAGACTGTAAGCTAACAGAGGTTTTATTATTAAAGAAATACATTAAACGCATTCAATTCACCTCTAGGACACAAATAATGCATCTAGGTGAGAAACACAATGTATATGTATGATCCTTGTTTGTTTCTAAGAATACTCCACAGGGTGCCTTTAATAAGAATTCACTCTGTTAGCTACTGTACACCAGCTAAAGAATGACTGCACAGAAGAGATGACGGCGGAGAGCTGATATTACAATCAAACACACTGATCATTAACTAGATCTATGACACTGTAGCATCTTAAGTTGCTTTGTGGTTTGACTTACGCTCAGCGATGACCAGGGGTGGGTAGAACAGAAAGTATCCCACCAGCTCTGCGGTCAGCTGGTTGAGGAGGCCGCTGGAGACCGTCCCGTTAAGAATGGCATCCTGGTTCTTTACCACATACATCAAAGATACTGATGGAGAGCCCATCTCCTGGGACACACTCTGGATCTGAGGATAAACAACAAAAAGACATCTTTTCGATATATTTGAATCAACTACTCAAATATTAGAATGATTTTTAAAATTCTTTCTCATCTATAGCCAACATATAACAGGCAGCAACGGGCACATGTATATTTCAAACATTCATACACAAATGTCTAATAGTATCATATCAAACATTTAATCTGACCATAAAGAATGCATAACAGAGCACCAGACACAGTATGACACTTTGAATGAACAATGTTTTTTTCATTCTATAATAAGACCTGTGTGCTGCTCAGAAAATATTGTGACTGAGTCACCATAGTAAAGTGGAAGAAGATATGAGATACGAGGAATTCCCATCACATTCCTCTATGGGCTTTAATATTTCAGAGGATGAATTATGAATGGACCCTATATCTGCCTTTGCTTGCTGAGACCTACTTTATGATTATGATGGTGCGTGTATGTGTATTATGCAGTCATGAGAGTACCTTGACAGCCAGAGAGAAAGAGATAGAAAATGAGAAAGAGAGAAAGAAGCGGAGAAAAAATGGAGGAAAAAAACTGAAATCATTTAAGCATGAAACTGCACTGTAGAAGAATGAGCTTTGACTGCGTCTCCAGAAATAAACAATTATAGGCAACTACAGTCATTCCCTCCTGTAGGTGCAACTGCTACCAACCCCCTTTTTGACTTTTGTGACCTTTTATTGAAAAATTACAGTTAGATTTATCATGTTTTATGTTGTAATTTGCAGTACAGTACTTGAACTATGGAACAGCACATTGTAGTGGGCGTGTAAAAATCTGTGAATTTTACCTGCAGCCTTATTCTTCACATTCACACCGACTAGCATGCCACATGGAAATATGACGCACTGGGCTGTCTGCGTTTAGCACAGAAATAGCCTCCATGAGCCCATGTAGTACCTCCACAGTGAGCCTGTTGTAGGTCTCCAGCACTTTGTCTTGAGCCTCATCGTAGGCGTTTTCCAGCCTCTGCTCCAACATCTGCACAAAACTGCAGGAGTAGATGTTATCCGTTGGACCGACGAACCTCAGCACTAGGGGGAAAGACAGAAAATGACATTGATTGGTATTGGAATAGAAATGTATATCAGTCTATTATCAGTTACAGAAAAACAATGAAGCATAAACAAAATAAGTTCCTACAAATCAGCACTTTATTTTGACATTACACATGATTTTTGCTCTTTTAAAATCTACAAAATTACTATAAAAAATTTCAAAATAGTGGAGCCTTAAACAGTGTGTGGATCTTGATAAGTAGGATGGTTTACATTTCTTGTAGCTCTGATTTATGCTATATATTGGTGTATGCTGTACATTGGTCATGCATGGAAGAATAGGAGAAATTATTTAGAAACTCAACAACAATCTACGCCATCAAGCTGTGTTTGGAATCTGTATCTGGGCCTTGGTAATAATGAAAGTAGTGCTCTAGATAGATGTTGTCTGTGTGACCGATAAACCTAAGCAGTGAGACAGACAAAGAGGATTATCGCCACTATTTAGAATGAGACCAACTAAAAGTAAGTAGTTGTCTGTCAGCGTCACACCCCTCCGCACCAGGAAGGAACAGGGTAAACAATATTGAGTCCATCAGCAGATTATGGAGGATGTTATTAATGTTGTCTCAGTCCTTTTACCGCAGTCGCTCTCCATCCTCTCCCTGCACTCTGTCTTTCTACGCTCTTTTTAAAAACCTCTAAAAGGACCGGGATAGGAGAGGTGGAACAATATTCTGACCTAAATTCAAACACTGGTGCTTATGAGTGCAGGCTCCGAAAAAAGGCAAAAAAAGACTCATCCTTCCCTGGTCTCATAGTCTGCAACACATTGCAGGCACAAACAGTGTTGACCCAGTTGGTGCTCTTATGCAAATTATAATGTGGATGGTAAATTGGTATATACTTTGTATTTATGGTTTATGAGCTCAACAAGCCAGAAATTGAATTTTGTTTTTGCCTCAAGTGCCTACGTCACACACAGCTGTACACCAACATGGGGATAGTCTTTACTGCAGAATACGTCACATTACAAGCAATGGCATATGTCATTTAGCCATGTTGAGGACACAGCGGATATATTTGTTGTTGACACCTACTACATAGATCTAAAATACAGAAAGGAAAATGCCTTGAAAGCAACACATAAACACATACTGCTCTGTATTCGCCAGCTATTTTGTCTGCCATTTGGAGGGGTTTCACTAAAAACCAGACGTCTACTACTGCTTTAGACAAGGCTGACGATGAGAACGAACCACAGCATTAAAGCTGCAGGCCACAAAACCAAAACAACGAGCTGAAAAACCCGTAAACACTCTGTAGAGCTAAACAGAAATGTAGAGCTGGGTGATTATTTTCTGTTGCTTTATTACTGTGAGTGACCCCTTTTACATGTGCTGGACTTATTGCATCCATCCATTGTCTATACCGCTTATCCTTAAGGGTAGCAGGGGCTGGTCCACCCTGGGCTGGTCACCAGTCAATCACAGGGCCGACACATAGAGACAGACAATCATTCACACTCACACCTACGGGCAATTTAGAGACACCAGTTGACCTAAACTGCATGTCTTTGGACTGTGGGAGGAAGCCGGAGTACCTGGAGAAAACCCACGCAGGCACGAGGAGAACATGCAAACTCCACACAGAGAGGTCCAAGGCTCAAACCTGCTGGTCAGCGGATTCCAAACCCTTCAAACCTTCTTGCTGTGAGGCAACGACGCTAACCACTGAACCATCATACTGCCCTGTTGTTAATATAAAGATATGCATTCACGCAGCTTTAAGAATAGCTATAATTATGCAAACTCAAACACTGGACCAACATAAAGTCAGTGAATGGTGAAAAGTAATGAGTTTTCAATCTGCACATGTATCTTTTAAATAACAATTTGTTAACTGCACTGATTTTCCTACCCTTGTTCCCACAAGACTCAGTTTAGATGTGTGTGTGTGTGTGTGCACACGCTGAAATGCGATTTTTAAAGAGGCTTAAGAGGCTGACTAAATGAATGGACCAATTTGCCTTTGCGCTGCAATCATGGGAGTTTGTATGGGATTTAGGGTATCAGAAGAGTAAAGGAGAGCAGACATGTAATCAGAATTTTCTAATTTTGTCTCTGCTCTACTCTTCCCTTGTGTCTCCCTCCCTATACTCTCAGTGCATTTTCTATCTCTCTGCTCTCTGTCTTCCTCTCTGCATATCTCTAACCTCTGCCATTCTTTATCCTCTTACACTCTACCTCATCAGACCATTTCTGCCTGATTCTGTAACGTAAAGGTTGATCTGTCTTATCGTATTTTCTATCAGGTTTCATCACCTGTTTTCAGCTGCAGGTGAATGCTTGGAGCGGGCACCCAGGTTGCCACGGGAACCAGAACTGCCTTAACCAATGGGGTGTGCTGCCTGATGTCCGACAGCAGCTTGTCGAAACCGTAAACATTCAGCGCCTCAACCACCAAAGAGGAAACGTAGACAGTTTTGCTGCTGGTCACGTAGTAACCCAGCGTCACATTGTGGGGGCTGCAGTCATCGCGTTCCACCTGCGACAGACAGAAAGAGGAAAAGTTGTAGCCTTTTAATTTACAACACACACATTACATCTGTATTTCAAGAGGGGCTGTGCACATGAATGGTAAAACAGGGTGATACGAGTATGTCTGGAGGATTTGTGCTCTTATTTCAAAGCACATACACAGCAAAGAGGAAGCAGACAAACAGTGTCGGAGATTAAATACGTGCTACCTGGTGAAACAAGCTCAGAAGACTACACTGGAGATGAGGTGTTAAGCATCTTTTTCATATGTAATACGTGTTGTACTTGAGGTATGTGTTCAGCATACAAATGAATCAGACTAAGAAAATATATATATATATATATATTTTTTTTTTTTTTTTTTTTTTTTTGAGCCAAAACTGCCTCGAGGGCATATTTTAGCTTGAGCCTTCAACAGTAATAAATCCGACTAACTGTGTCCTGGAAAAACACGTACAGACAACAATCGGTGGTGAGTCAAGGCTTGTATTTCTGGAACTATACACCGCCCACCTTCCTCTACCCTCCACCTTCATCCACACCGAGCAGCTGTGACTGTTGTTACTATGGCTCTTTCCTCATCCTTCTTTTCCTCTCCTCTCCTCTGTAAGCGTTAGCTGGTTGCCACCGGCTAATCTTTTTCTCCAAGAAAAAAAATAAAACAAAAAAAACACATCCTTCTTACTGAAACTGTATCTCATTCCCTCTCCCCCACTGTCCTCTCGTCTTCATACCAACATAAATTACAACAAAACTCACCCTTTCTTTCGATGAAACAAGCTCCTACCTGCCATCTTTACTTAAGCCACTTCTGTTTCAAGCACTCGCTAAAGCTTTACCCCAGTTTATCAAGTAGCCTTTTAGCTTTGAATTATGCTCAGCGACACATTTTTTAATTCTACAACCAACCTTCAGGCTTTGCATTTCATTAGAAAAGGGCTTTTGTTTCTTTCGTTTTAAGTCTTGACTCAAATGGAATGATCAAGGAATATCCTAATTCTTTCAGATGTTTCTGGGTGCTGCAGTATTTCTGACTGTAAGGCATTTTACGACCTTGTGTCCTCCTTCACCAATATGTGGCCATTTAGAAAATAAGGTCATTTCATATTTTGTTTAAAATGACACTTTGAACACACAGAGTGGGTCGTCCTTCAATCGGAAGGTTCGATCCCCGGCTCCTATAAGTCACCGTGTCGAAGTGTCCTTGGGCAAGATACTGAACCCCGACCAATCCCCAGCAAAGCTTCAGTGTGTGGGAGAATAGTCTCCTCCAACTTGAGTGACGTGTGAATGGGTGAATTTGAGTAGTCGAAATGACTAGAAAGGCGCTATACAATTTTTAAGTGATGAAGCTCATGTACAAATCATTTGTAGGTTAAGGTTTAGACTTTAAATTATTTATAACAGGCTGATATGTTTTGTTATTTCTTTATCAGACATATGAGTAGCAATTATACAAGAAAAATATTAGCTCAGTAAAGTTTTCCAGCGCTTTAGAGCACATCTTGACTGTTTCTAAACATGTATAGCAGGCTAAAAATGTTTTTCAAGCTAGATCAAGATATGTGTTAGGATATATATAATCATAAATAATGACATGTGATTGTAACGATAACTGTGTTATCAACTGTTTATACACCAGTTGAGGATACTTCACAATGCAGCTGCCATAATTGTTGACAAACAAATTATTAACACTTAAAAATGTCTTATACTGTACATTTGTTTGCAGCTACACTTTAGTGTGTTATAGTGTATAATATACCATTTACTAATCATTTTTGTATCATGGCCTGGGTGAATACTAGATGTGATTGGTAAAAAGTAAAACCAGTTCTGCTCACCGTTCTTAATTAATGCACCTACTAGAATGAGCAATCATTGCAACAGGGAGGGAGGCAAAGTCTCAGTTTAAAATTTATTGTAACACGTTAACAAATGTCTACTTACAACTGTGATGACTTCAAAATTTCTTAAACTATTTGGAGGATATGACACCTTTGATGACTGGGATGAGTTAACACCAGGTGAATTACATCCTGTAAAACCACAGGATGGCGACTGTGACACAAACACTGCAAGTGCCCCTCGAATTCTATAAATGATCATTTACATCACAGAAGCCACCTTCTCACACCCCATTTGTTCTTCCCCTCACCACTTCAGGCTGCAGCTTACAGCCGACATTGCCCATTGTTAGTTCATGAAAATCTTGATATTGGTTTTGGCACAGTGACATGGCTGGATAGCTAGCTAGTCTTGTTATTATACTACTGTCACATTATATTTGTATATCAACCATATGGATGAATGAATCTTGCTAGCTTGCTGGCATAATGTTAGCATTCTTGAGTTCTGAGTGGTCCCTTACCCAAGTCAATCTTGGGTACGTCCTATTCACTGGAGTAGTGAACAACGTTTCCACTGCATAAGAACTGTACTTGTACATAATGACTGTTCCAGTTAATAGTCAAACCCTCAGATGTTACAGGAGAACTGAAACTATAAATTAGTTTTTTCTTTAGCAGGTGGTGTAAGCGGGATAATGCCCTTACAGGTGTTCATAATCAGGAATTAATGGACACCTTGTCAGGCATTATCCCTTAGATATTCTACTCATAAATGTTAAACCCGGTGGTTTAAAGTGTAAAGCATTTCGAATTCATCTTGCATCCTGCAGAGCTTTTATTTCACTTGTGTCCTGCACACTTCAAACAGTCTTGTAACTAATAAAGCCAACCAGACCTGCCTTTGCCCTCTGCTGCCACGTCTTTCTTCCTGACAATATTTCTAAAGCTGTAAAACTGGCCAATATTGCAAGCAGTTATGGATAACCACATTGCTCAAAGGTGCAACACATTCAATACTGCTTCATGCTAATTTCATGCTGTTTGACAATTCCTGTCCCTCCTGAAGCCAATATTTTCCCATCAGCAAGCCCTCAAAGCCTACATAAAATGGTTTTAAAGCTCTGGACAAATTTATACCTTGTTGGTTGCTAATAGATTGATTAAGATTTCAATTATAATTGTTTATGTTATCTGATGGAGAGGATGAGGAGTGTGTGTGTGTGTGTGTGTGTGTGTGTGTGTGGATGGCAGAGGGTAGATGAAAGTGGACTGGAGCTTAGAGACACTGAGTCACTCCCTGTGCAGGCTCACAAACAACTGGATAAAAATAGAAAAAGCAGGCAGATGAAGAAAGAAGACAGACAAACAGCAAGATGAAGAGAGGCAGGTGGACAGACAGAGAGGCGGGCAGGCACGACAGGCAGACCAACAGACAGGCGAGACAGACAGGTTGACAGAAAATCAATTGACTTCAACCACAGGAGCAACCAGACAGGGGAGATGGAGCAAGGGAGCAATACAAGATTTACATGTAAATACTGAGAAATACGCAGGAGGAAGGCAAGAGAGTGATTGTCTCAGAGGGAGGAGAGAAACATACAAGATGGAGAGGAAAAAGAAATAGATTTGCAAGAGGAACATAAAAAAGGCTGTGCAAATCAAAACAAAGACGATCCACACAGAGCAGCAGAACAGAGAGATCACTTCACTGCACTGCTATGACGCAGGAAAAAAGAAGCATTTACTCTGGATTTATTTCCATTCCTATGCTTGTGTGTGGGAGAGAGTATGAGTGCGTGTGTAATAACCTCTCTGAGCAAACACTGTCTGACTATTCAACAGGTTATTTCTATTCAGACTTGAACGCTGTCTGCATTAGTCACTTCTCTCCATTCGTCCCTAGCACCATTCAGATAAGTGAGGTTAATGAGCGGGAGGAGAAAATGACAAATACCGCAGAATATTGTAAACTGATGACACAATGAAGAGTAGGATATCTGCACACATGAAGAACGGACACTGGCAAAATTACAATGTAAAGATCGTATTGTCTTAATAACATGGATGATGTTGGTAGTGAGCAAAATTGGTATATTATTAGGGAGGCAAGATAAAGCTCTCAGCGTTTTACTTCTGATGAGAGAGCGCTATATTTACACACAATCTTAACTGTCTGTGAGTCACTAGCCACTGACCCATGTTTACTACCTGCTGATGTGTATTTGCTAGCCTGTGACCTTTATTTAGTAGCCACTGCCCTGTGTTTAATGGCCAGAGAAGTTTATTTACTGTGTTTATTAGAATCCATGCACCTTCATCTAAAATGACTTCCTATTATGGAACAAAAATTTGAAAATGAAAAACTGGGCTGACAATAGAGGTTAGAATTTAAAAACAAAATTTCATACCTTTCTCTATAAATTCTATTTCATGAAAACTATTTTAAAAAAGCCCTGTTTTCATTTTCCATAACCTTCATTTTAGACTAGGGAATCCACTGAGGTGAAGGTACAGAGATTATTAGTCAGTGGCATGTTTATTAGCCACTGGCCAGAGGGGTGTACTAAAAAGCAAGTGCAACATAGCCAGGCTTTCTTTGTGTGAGCTCCCTCGACAAATCCTTAACTCACAATCAGTAACAACTGGTATCACTGGTCATCAACTGTTCTGTTAACACAGCCTGTGTGTGTTCCCATAAGAAGGGACATTTCACATCTCATGATTTGCATATACAGTATAACTGCTGACGATCTACATCGCTCATGGAACAATGAGCAGCATTTTTCACAACCCATTTAAGATGAAACTCTGACCATAACCTGGTCTAGCCAGGTTAAAAGACAGCCAACTTTGTGACATTGAAAACCTCTGCTTAGGATCAACATACTTCACTAACCCACTAATCTCACTACATAATACAGCCCGTCTGTGTTTAGTAACCACTGACCTTTATTCACAAGCCCATGACCCAGGTTTACCAGCCACTGACCTGTCTTTATTAGCCCCTAACATGTTATTACTGGTCAGTGCCCAGAGTGTACTTGGATGTATTCCAAGAAGCATCATTACCGAGTTCATAACTCAGTAAAGGCTGGAATGTGTACTAATGCAAATTATTCTTTTACCTATTATCCGGATAAAGATACTTCTTATTCTCAACTAACAATTACTTTGTGTTGCTGTACTAGTTGCTGATATGAATTTGCTTGTCACAGAGCTGTTTGCTAGCCACATAGACAGTTAGTTACTTCTACACTGTTTTTATTAACCTCTGGCCTGTGGTTACAAGCCAGTGAGCTGTGACCTGTAAGAGACACTGACCTGTGCGTACGCTGTGGAGTCATTCAGAGCTCTCTGCAGGGCGTGGCTCAGTCCTTTGGAGAGATTCTGCTTCAGGATCAGGTCCAGGCGGTTCCTTCGCAGCTCAATGGACAGAACTATGAATGAGCAAATATAGAAATCAGAGCTCAGTGACTGCTGAGACTGTTGAATAACAATATAATGCCATACTTGATTAACTGCCCCAGGCACCATGGAGCTGGTAGGGATTCTACATCTTGCCTTAAGGACACAGGAACTTGGACTTTAGCCTCTGGTTAAATGTCTCCTTAGTTACTTTGCAAAGCTGCTTCCAGCCCCAGTATATGCCTCAACACTGTGGTAAATGTAATCAAGGGCTACAGTCTCCGGCTTCTTCTTAAAGGAAGTGTTAATGCTCAAAGAAAATCTGCCCTTGCTTATGTGCAAGTTTTAATACATTTCTGTGCCTGTAATTACATCTCTGACACAAAATAGGTTCATTGTGCCTGAGTTTTTAAAATGACATTTTATGTAATTTAAAAAGAATGTCCAGAATGATGACTAAAGACTGCCTGGACATAATCTTGAGTATGTTGTGGGTAATGTGATTAGGGGCGTGCAGGGACACCTGATGTAACAGTGAAGTATTGTCTTGGAGAATGCCCTGATGTTTTAGCCTTTCATCTTACTCTTTTTATTCTCTGTTCTATATCTCCCACACGGCTAAAATGATCAAGAAATACATCAGTTTATTATCATTTCCTTAACTCCAGATTCATCCTAATGATTGGATTTTAGTCTTGTACCTGTTTTGACCCAGTACTTCTCGGTCACGTTGCATGGTAGAGGACCTTCCTCTGAGATGGTGCTGGATGGAGGTTCTGTGGTCGTGGTGGGAGGCGGCGTGGTGCGGACCGGGATGAACACAGTGGTGGCAGGTAACTTTGTTGTTGTGGTTGTAGTGGTAGAAGTAGTGGTGGTGGGAGCAGTAGTAGTAGTAGTTGCAGGTGCAGCTGTTGTTGTAGTGGTTGGAAGAGTGGTGGTGGTGGTTGGGGGGACCGTGGTAGTGGTGGTAGTTGGGGCATGTGTGGTTGTCGTGGTGCTTGTAGGCTGGGTTGTGGCTGCTGTCGTCAGCTTGAGGCTTGTTGTTTGCTGTGTGGTTGTAGCAGCAGTGGTATTTGGTGATACCGTTACAGCTCGCCAAGTGGTCACCACCTGTGTCATCACCTCAGCAGCAGTCACAGTAAGAGTGGTCGTTGAGGGCGTCGTCGTGGTTA
Source organism: Pempheris klunzingeri (assembly GCF_042242105.1). NCBI lineage: Eukaryota > Metazoa > Chordata > Actinopteri > Acropomatiformes > Pempheridae > Pempheris > Pempheris klunzingeri. Next base: position 24,466,984 of record NC_092016.1, on the reverse strand, counting down.
CTGTTGTCAGCTGCTGGCTGTCATTGGTCACAGTGTCCTGGCCTGCGGTGGGAGAGACTGTGGTGGATCCTGATGGTGTTTGTGCTCTTGCTGTGGTGGAGAACGGTAAAGTTGAGGTGGTGGTCGGTGACAGAGAAGTGTTTATGGTGGTGGTTGTTGTGGTCATGTGCCGTGATGTGTTCCTGGTGTGCACAGGCACAGTGGTGTTCCATTGGTGGGTGGAGAAAGGGCTGGTGACATTGGCAGGAAGTGTGACGTCATGGTCGCCCACTGTGGACAGCAGCGACTCAGGGACAGTGGGGAGGTCCCAGGCTGGCCGGCTGCTCACTGATTCCTCTGCAGGAAGGAAAACATTTGGAAATCAATGACAGTAAAAGGATGTCTGGTGATATTCTACTTTTCCATTTTTTTTATTTGTCAGCTTATCCCTTGAAAAGATCAAAATCAACAATGAAATGATCTTATTAAGCCCTTGTGAAGCTTGATGTATCTTGTTCCTCTGACATAGAGATGCACTGTTCTCCAAAACTGTTAAAAACATCAGTGAGCCACACCGTTGCACTGGGAGAGACATGTTTCTCGTGATTTTGAACATACTCACACACTGTAGTTTATTTAGAGTCAGTCCAACGAACACGATCCTTTTGCCAAAGATACTCACTGGACCAAATGCACATTAATCAATGGCCAAAAATAGTCCAACAAATGCACTATTGACTCCCATTTAAGTAATGTTTGCTACAAACTACAGTGCCCAGCCCAGTCCCTGTTTTCAGAAATTACTGAGTCTTTTTTTAAAATTAAACGGTGTCTCTGCAGTAAGAACTAATGGGCTTACCAGTTTAGAGCCAAGGGCTAAGTCTGGGAAAGTCTGAAAATATTGAAAGTCTGTCTAAAGCATTGTTGTATTTGGTCTTTTTATGGCATTTGTTTGGTTAAACAGCACTATGTTGTGTTGCCTTAAATGAACCCAAGAGTCATGCAAAGAATCTTTGACTTGGTTGATCTCCACCTGGACACAGATGCATTCACATGAAACACTGAATAACAAACTTGTCAAGACTTAATGGTTAGTCTTCTCACAAATGAGGAACATGGAGGATGAGGAGGTTATTGCCAGAAAATACATGAGATGAAGCGCACAGCAGTTTCAATTTGCATAGGAAATATGAATCTGATTTCAATGTGCAAATGAGAGAAGTATTTTTATGTCAGGAGTTCATTAACTCATCTGAGTCACCTCTAGACTACATGCTGAAATCAAAACAATGCTGGGGCAGGCAGTCTGTCCTTTCAGAATGAGAGAGATCCAGATTCCCTCTAATTCTGTCCATGAGACAGGACGTGGTGGTGAGGATGAGGAGGAGGACAAAGATGATGATGACAAAATGATGAAGATGGCGATGATGGGACGATGGAGTTGATGGTTGTTTAGGCGGCTGTGATGATGATAGAAATGCTGAAAATTACACTGTGATGGTGGTTAATGATGAGGATTGATGAAGAATACTATTATGACACACGTTATTGTGTGGAGGTGCTCTGAAGGTTTCATATAGTTGAAAAAGCTGAGGTTGGAACAAAACAACTGACCGTTCACTACGCCCTGTCAAGCTTTCCCTTCTCACATGGAATATATTCAGTCTACAAAGATGTTGACAGCTTTACCATCAAAGTGGGTTAGCCTAAACCATGCTGGTAGCTAATGATATGCTCTTATCTTTGGATGTCAACACGAGGTGACTACAGTTAGCAGTAAGCTAATTAGCTGAGAATACTAACAATTGCAGCTTGCATTTGAGCACACAAGCACACGGTTTAATCCATTGCTTACGCTTTTGCTCTAGTGATGTTTGGTTGCAGAAAGGCCTGCTGCTTGACAGGCCAGCAGAGCAGGCTGCTATAATTGGGCAATCAGTGTTCAGGGGAGGAGTTTAGCGAATGATTTCAAAAGTTGAGTTGTGCTTAAATGACAATAACCCTGCACCATACCGAAACTGGAGCTGCTGTTGCTGTTGGAAGAGTTGCTGTTGATAGCATCCAGAGAGACGTTGTCTGATCCTGCTGTCTGGCTGTCTCTGTTACTGACTGAAGAGGAGGAGGAGGAGGAGGAGGAGGAGGAGGAAGAGGAGGGGGAGGAGGAAGAGGAGGAGGAGGAGGAGGAAGGCAAAGAGGATGCTTTTGTTGTAGAGGAGGAGGAGGAAGAGGAGGACGTGGTGGTCTTGGATAATGATGAAGAGGAGCTTTTGGTCCAAGCAGCTTTAGACAGCAGTCCTAAAGGTTTTCCTAAGGCTGGTGCCTGCAGCTCCACTGTCTCTGCCAGCATGGTGGGGTCTGACGAGAAGGTTGTCTTCTCTCTTTGGCCCCCTCTCCGCGTTTGCATCCTCTGCTGCCCCAGCCAGGCAGCCGTGTCCCTGGGCATGCTTGGCAGGTCATCTCCCTCCGCATCCCCCTGTCTCCATTCAGCACCGACTTCAGCCCAGGCGCCACTTCGTGTCACAATCCCAGTCTCAGCAAAGACTTTGCCACCTGCCCCAGTGCGCACTCCTGCTTCTGTTTCAGTCCAAACCACTGTTCTGGCCTCAGCAAACACTTTACCTTCTGACCAAGCTCTGGGTCCAGCTCCAGGACTGCCGTCAGTCCCATCCATCGGATCTTCGTCTTTAGCCCTACCTCGGTCTCCAGTCCCTGGGCTGCCTGAGAGCTTCGAGGGCACTGCAGGGTCCAGGGTCAAGAAAGCCTGCCTCATTGACTCATGGTGACCTCCGTCTGCTGTAGGGATGAGGGAAAAAGCAAAGATAGTGTTTAATTAGAGGTTCTGGGAAGCAGAAACACTGTGAGCAGTCTGTGACTCATCTGTCCCACAGGCTGGACATTGACTTCAGTTTCAGTTCTTTGTTTAACTCATCCATCATGTGCCCTTCCACACACATAAACACATGTGTATGCACACACAAAGTCCTCAAATCATTAGTCCTCATAATGCCACCACAACTGCCCTACTGCCAGGAGATAATCTGCTCACTCTCACACACACTCATCAGGAGAGCGCACACACTTGTGTTCTGCTCATTGGCAAATGCCCACAAATGCATATTCTTGGTCTTTCTCTCCTCTGCCTCAAACATACTTATCCAAAGTGATTTTAAAAAAAAACTCTAAAACTGTGATTGTGAAGAAATTGTAATAATGTCTAAAGTAGGTCACTTATGTTTTTAAAGGATAAAGCATAGGGAATTAATTTAGATGTTCCAGAGTGCATAAATTAGGACACACACACACACACACACACACACACACACACACACACCCTAATCAGCTGTGATTTCACAGATACTAATCTGATCTGTTAGGTTAGCCATGCTAGCCTGTGGATTTATTATTCCTAGAACATACACAAGCACTTAGGCTCAGGCTCAGCTCATAGCTCAGACCCACACTGATGAGACTGAAACATATTATCTAGGCAAAGTTTGGTGTGAGTTATATGTGCATAATGAAAGTATTACGGAGTCATTTATCATTTTCTAATTTTTGACACCAAATGAGTCAGATATAATGATTGCATCCAGGCAAAGCATTTAGTTTCGGCCTTTATCTCCATTCTGTGAACGGTCTTCTTCTCTGTAACTTCAACAAAGCCTGAATTTGGCAGACTGAGGTGATTATCCTGCCCAATACATTCAGTCTCAAAGGCACCTTGCTTTATGGAACTGAAAGATCAGACAAAACAGGGACTGACTGTCTGAATGGCTTGCTGGGTGACACAGTTTATTGCATCTGCTCATTTGATCTGTGGTAGAAAGGTTTGGCGTCACTCCAGCTTGACGTTGAGTTTCCTTTGTTCTCAACGTAAAATATCATAAGAAGGAAGTGAGTGCCAGGCAGAGTTTTTTTTTTCTTCTTAACACACACTCATTTCAGCCTGCAAATGTGTTAAGTGTGCTTGTGTGTCGCACACTTCCCACGCTCACCATGTCTCTGTGGAGGATTGGTTAATTAAAAGACAGTGATTCTGAGCAAGAGAGGCTTTTCAGAACCAGCTCTGGGCTTAGCTGCTGTATATCCTCTGGACGTCAGCTATAAAGCGTTTCAACCAACCCACTATTAAGTACCACCGCTGAGCAATCTGTTCCTTGTTATAGGATGTCATATTATAAATGTCATTAAAAAGGGATATTAATCCATTGACAATTTATATCCAGCTTCTTCCGGGTCTATGTTGTGTGTTAGTGCGAGCATCCAGAGCTCTATTAGTCCGTTTGAGAGAGGAGAAAACGACAAAAGTTAGAAAAAGCAGGGGCAATTACTTGGGCACCACAGGGAGAATGCAGTAACATGCTTGTTAAACTTAACTGAAATGTCATATTTCTTTTTGCAGCAATTCATCTCATCCAGAGCCAATATGGCTTTTCAGCGTGTAGTGTTTCTTTACTGGCTCTATTGATGATGATGTGAAAGAGCCTGAACACAGAGACTCCTGCTAACATCATGTTTAAAGAAGGACTATTTGCTATGCTGCAGCAGTATCTTCCTCAGATTATGGACGGTGTGGACTTGTGAAGCACAGATGAAGACGTCTGCTCACACAGTCAACACGCGTGTAGAGTCTAACTTCAAAAGCCCCCAATGAAATGTGCACTGAAATTGCTGTGCATTGCAATCAATATTTCTACATTAACAATAGATCAAAGGAGCACGTGTATTGTGGAATGAAACGATCCTACAGAAAATTATTACCTGATACTGAGGGTCTGACCAACTATACGGAGAATTTTAACATCTTTTAGGTAATTCTTCTGGTTTCTGCAACCACGAATGCCGCCCGCGAAAACCTTGCTACCAGCAGCAGCATGAAGACTTTTCCATTTAGCAACTAAGTGTCACATATTTCCCTGAGAAGTCTGTAGAGATCAAAATGGAGCTAAAACACAGTGAATATTGGACTTATATTTGTCGGGGGGCCCTGAAACTTCACTCTAAATGAATGCTAAAGTTCTCTGGCTGTGAGATGTAAATAAGCACTTCCTTGCTAAGATTGTCATAAGTAAATGATGGCATTATGTGATCACTGCTTGTTCTGCTGTCCTCAACTCTCCGAATAAGTACTGCTTCTTTTCATTCAGAGTATTTATACCAAAGCTAATTGACCGAATCATTAATGATCTTGCCTGCTCTGATTTGGGTTTTTTAACTCTCTGTCTTTGATTGATAAACTTCAAATGCTTCTTTCTCTTTTCTGATTCACATTTTCTTTTTTACATGTTTTCTTTCTTTCTAAATATTCTTATTTGTACTTACTTTAACTGCACTAGTGATTCTTTCCCTAAGTGTCTATGTTTTATTCGTAGAGTAGTCCAGCACTTTTTAGCTCATACCCTGTGAAGGACCAACATATGTCATTGGTAATAATAGACCCAGGATAATAATGACAACTCTCATTCAATAGTCAACCATTTGTTTGAGAAAAAGAATATGTGCGTGGATAGCTATCAGGAATCGATTTAATTGAATGGATTAATGGAAGGATGAATGGATCGATGGAGGGATGGACGAATGGATCAATAGATAGCAGAATGGATGGAAGGATTGTACCATATGCATAACTGTTTGCAGTGTTTTCTCCTCCAACAGCTTGCCACCTGCTCTGGCTGAGAGCAGCATATGTGACTCTACCATCAGACCTCTGACAAAACGCTAGGAAAGAAGAACCTCCACTGAGAACAAATATGGACAGGATGGATGGATGGATGGATGGACGGGTGGATGCTTGGTAGAACAGAAAGTGTGGATTAAAGATGGATAAATGTGGATCAGAGCAGAACTGACCTGCTTTATCTATTTGGACAAAACACACAGGACATTTTTGCCTATTTCTGTGTGAGAACATTCAGCTTATGGCAGATTATGAAAATCAGCACATGGGAATGGTGCACAAAGCACTACTGGCCATTTACAAGGCTTTAGACGAGTGTCACGTTATGTATTGACCATGGGGCCTTGCCAGCTGGCACTGTGTCCACTGATGCACTGCTGAATCCCTGTAGATGCCAATATAACCCTGTAAAGCCTTGCCAGGTCACTACAAGCTTTCTGACCATTTAGATTAGCCGTTCCTTGGTGCCTGTGGTAATATAATTGTAAATGTCTACGGTCTATGGCCATGTTTCTTCCCTCCTTAGTCCTGTGTAGTTTCCTTGGAGCTTGATCCACGCTGCCACTCTGACTGTGAGCAGGACAGGTGGTTAGGAAGTGTGACAATGGGACTGAGCCAAATGGTCCTCAGCTCCATGAAGCTCAGGGAAAGTAAGGTGGGGGAATTTGGTTGGCTAAATCTGCCAACTAGCCAACTGGTAACAAGTCCTCATTACAGTTATTATTAAAGAGGCCAGTTGAAACATAAAATATTAATCTCCATCATGTAGCTGTGATGGGCATGCTTTCTAGTCTAATTTATAAGATTGGATTGGAGTGTCTCATGAACCACAATACTGAGGACACTGTAGTTTCACCTCATTAGTCCAAGCATAACGGTGGTGTTAGTTATGGTCTCTGGCAGAAAATCCTCAACCCTCAGAAAGTGATAAAAACAAAAGAACACAGTGTGCTGATAACTGGTCCCACAAGTGATGCCTGAACTTACTGGGAAGACTAAATACAGACTAGTGTCATCATAATACAAGATTTAGTGGAAGTGAAAGATATTCAGTTAACAGTTAGAACTTACACTTAACACAACTTACACTTTGAGCTGCAAAAGATGATGCTAAATGTATGTTTCATGTCTTATCCCAAAGCCACACAAGCAAACTGTGAGCAGGCGGCGGCAAATGACAGCAAGGGGAAACTGACATACTTGAAATTCTGCACACAACCTTGTTTGTTTTTGTTATGGTCTTTTGTTTTTGCTTTTTCCCAATTTTGATTTGTTAAAAACAAAAAAATTAAGTGCTGGACCTTTGTCTTAATTGCCATACTATATATTTCTGCTAATTAAATATGTTATAAAGGAAAAAAGCACACTCGTCTTAATTAACATGCACACTGCTGTGCAGGATAATTCATGTAGTGGCCTGGATGGCGAGGTCGGTTGGTACTGCTGACTGAAATATTTTACAAATATTGGAGTTTAATTTATGATCAGATTTCTGCTAAATTAACAATATTCCATCCAGTCTCAGCTATACTTCGTGTTTGACAGTAATTAGCGTGCTAATACGCTAAACTAAGACAGCGACCATAATATACCTGTGTAATATCAGCAGGTTAGCCTTGTCATTGAAAGCAGCTTATTCGGTTGTTTGTTAGCGAGCAACCCTCTACTTCCACATCCAGAGCAATATGGGCAGCCTGTTTAAGGCATGTTTCAAACGTCCAATATTCACTTCACTTTGTTTAACTTTAGTTTGATGAACCAAGTCCTTCGAAAAACATTTAGCTCAGCTTAGTTTAGCTTATTAGCTTAACTTTCTTCACCAGCCACATTCACTGTACTTGTGTCAAACAGCAGTTAGGGTACAGTTGTCTGTGTACTGGAAATGGTTTCATATATGGTTTCATAAGGGAGGCTTGTGAGAGCAGGTCAGACTGAACGATACATGCTAATATGAACAATGAAATAAAATAGACTAAAAGGTGTATAGAAGTGCACATTCAGGGGTTATTTCTGAGTGAGACCACCTCTTCAAATACTCTGTCCAGTTTCCATTCTTCTGACTCACTGACAATATCATAATATTAACAATATTAAAAACTATTGCTTGACATGTATATTTTTACACTACATATTTCCTATGCATTAAAGTTTAACTGCTGGTGGTGAGCATTGAGTTGAGGTAATTTCTGAAAGGCAAGGCAAATAAAGGTCATACTTTCAAAACGTGTGGAGGGCTCTGAAAGGAGGGACATCAAAAAGACTGACATTCCCTTGAAAAAACAAAGCCTTTGTGGTTAGAGTGGGAGTGCCAGTAGCATGTCAAAGTGCTGATATACTCAATGCGTTATGTGGTAAGACTCAGTGGGAGTAAGGATAGTCCCAAGCCAGCAGCTTTTGTCCGACAGAGTGAGGCCGTCCAACAGGATGGACATGTAACCATTTCCTGGAACTATTCAGGGCATCCATCTGTCTGTGTGGGGGTGAGAGCAGGAAGCAATTTGGATGGATTGTCCGATGGATGGATGGGCAAGTATAAACAGATCAATGGATGATAACGCAAGTAGAATCAGTAATCAAAGTCATGGCTATACTGAAATATTTCTGGGGCATTAGTCCATTTTCCATATTTATCAACAGATTAGTGTGACCAGGACTGTTGTTTGACAGGATCTGACAGCACGGAAGGTATCCAGTGTCTGTTTGAGTGAGAAAGAACACAATGTACCAGTTCTAGGATGGATAGATGGATGGCAGGCACGATAACATAAGGCAAGGGGTGACCAAGTGTGGCGTCATACCATTATTAGGATACCTGGATATCTAAAACATTGTGTGGCTTGGTAATTTCTCTTACTGTGTATGGAGAAGAATTCTTATTCTTAGAAGGGATGAGTAGAATTAATGGAAAGTGTGCCATCTTTTCTCAGTAACACTCACAGGGTAGAAAAGTGAGAAAAACTGCCTGACAACAACATCTACCCAATGTGTGAGCTGACTGCAGCAGAAATTATATCAACTAAACAGTAAATATAATATACATAAACAGGAAGTACATTTTCTCTGATTTAATAGTTACATGAAATCAGAAAATAGATCATTTCAAGATTATACTAATTCAATTTTTGCTCATGATTGTTTTCTTTAATTTATTCTACAAAGCCAAGCCAGGGTGCGATAACTGCTGAACCTCATTACAGACAATTCATCCAATTTACACACACAGTGGATGAATGGATGGAATAGCTAATGGTGAAGCACCTTGGTTTCTGTTAGTTGCATCACCAACTCATTTAAAAAAGGGACACAGACACATTCTGTCGATACCTCTACACTATAACCAGACACTGATCCGATCACCAACTTTTTCAGTCCAGATACCGATTCAGGGACCTGGGCTTCGGGTATCACCAGACCGTGAATACCAATCCAATAAACTGTATGCCTCACTATGTAGAAGAGACTGGGATCATTCTTGCACGAAACATTTGGATTGACTTAAACATTGCTTTCCTAACTTTGTAAAAGAAAATGTAACAAATATATATATATGTATATTATTATTTATCAATGAAATATTAAATAATGGTCCATCTGCAAATTACAGGAATTACGATGCAAATGTAAACCTATTAAACATAGCTACAAATTGTCTGCCTTTTGACTTTCTTGGTTGGTTGTTTGTCTGTGCAGGTGTGTTCTTGAACTGCTCATTGTGCTGTTTTTGTGTGTTCTTTTGTTTACCACATGTGTTTTTCTCACCATGTCTTGTGGATTCCGTACACGTCCAACTGTTACAATATTATGTCTTGTAGCTGGACTGAGTAGAGGCATCACGAGCCGTTCCCTGTTCAGCTCTGGATGTGTAGACAGGCTACACTGGTGGCTGTATGGTTGGTAATAGGGGTTACTAGAGGTTCTGTCTGGCAGGCCAGTGTAGCTGTGGTGGTTTAAGCTTCACTGATTTACCACCGTCCTGCCCTCTTCGTCTTGCCATCTACTCATTTAAAGCTATGCTACATAACGTTAGCTAACACTAGGCCGGTTTAACTAGCTCATAAGTAGGCATGGAGGTACTGCCACTGGGCAGGTGTCTATTCGGCCAAGCTGTTAAATTGCAACATTTCGGTCCTGAAAATGACCTTGTTCAGGGAGGCTTGTTCAAAGTAAACTGTGCTAAAAGCAGCATAGCTAAGCTAAAGTAGTGTGGATGTATTTCTGTTCAGAAATCAAAATGTATGTTGTCAGCATCATCAGCTGTCAAACAATGTAGTGTTTTGAAAGGGAAAAGCAGTGCACACACGGTTGAGAAACAGGAGGACGAAAATAAGAAGATGACATCTGTAGCTGAGGCATAGAGAAAACAAAAAGAGTTTCTTTTGAATCTTTTCTAGAAACTTATTTAAATATTTAGATTTTTTTTTTTGAGGGAAAGTGCAGTAGAACATTAACATTCCTACAAGGGGTATAATCTGGATAAATGTATCCATACAGTGATCAACAGTTTAATAGCACCAATGCCAAGTGAAAGCATCTATTAATACCATCATCATTGAAATCCATGGCATGTCTGTGTCATCATTAGCGCCAGGCCAATAATGGCAGATAATGGCAAGCAGCAAAGAAAAGTGAAAAAGAAGATGAGGACAGCATCCACAGAATATCCTCCACCAGTATCAGTTTATTTGCATAACTACTACTGACATGGAAGAAATGTTGCTGATAAAACTGATAAAATCTGCTTAATACTGTATTTTTAAAGCATATTCAATTTAAAAGTTATTGAAACATTTAATTTTGCAGCTCTGTGTGAGTGTGTGGGTATGTGCATTCATGTTTGTGTGTGTATGTGCTGTTGAACTGGTATTAGGGTGGGTGAACACTAAAAGTTACTAAATGTCAAGCTGAAATACCGTTTTTCACAGCTGTTAAAGTCTAGACCTTATTGGGTTTGGGTCAATTCCTTATTTGCCTCTCTGGCTTCAGATGTGTTTAATAGTGAACAAATGAAGAACCTGAGAGCTTTCTGAACCATCCGTGTTCAGTTCCTACTTCAGGACAAGTTCAGTGTAGCAAGGCTTTGATAGTCTAATGTCCTCAAAACCAAACAGGAAGAGAAAAAAAGAAGTATGTTAATACTTCTGCTCTGGCATTTCCAGTTTACATCTACATGCACTGAAGAAACTTAGTAGAGTTACTTTCAATATAAGATGTCGACCTCATACATCAAAACAACCATCCAAATGCCAGGCCAAGCCTTGGATGCAAAGAAACAATGCAGAGACTGAACCTATTTGAGGTAACAGTAAATCAACAGCCCTGTTCAGCTTGACAGCAGGGCTGCTTCTGCTGCTGGGTATCCACAGCAACTGCAGGGATGCTGTCACCAGGGTAACCATTACCATAGATAAAGAAGAAAACAGAGTGTTCTGTGCTTACGTGATGTCTGTCCTGTCTGCCGTGCATCGCCCTGAAATGCAGCTGTAACAACAAGCAGCAGTAATAAGGTGTTATGATGTTATCAAACACAACAAACACTATCAAGACGTTTGACTTGGCAAGTGAGCAGAGCGCAAGATGAATTTGTGTAATTTGATAAATTCAGGAAAATACTGACAAAGATTTTATGGACAGACAACATCTGCTGATGAAAAGAAGGTAACAACAAACATTTTTTCATCAGCCTTTGGCTTCCAGTCACTGTAAACCGTATGTCACAATCACCCACAACATTTTGCAGAAATCATAAGCTGTGTAAATGCAGGCCACTGATGGTTATCGGTTAGTCTTTATCTGATAAGAGGCAGCATTAGACATTTCTAATGGCAGGATGAAAATGCATATGAGGGCTTAACACACTGTGGCAACAGTTCAAAGATAAATGTGGCTATAAATTGTTTATTAATCTATCATAATAAAATTATGATCACTGGGGAATTAGCTGGCTGCATGAACAACAAAAAACAAATGAAATTTCTGCTTTCATTTAAATTTATTTCATTAAAAATAATGATTTAGTAAAATGTTATATTACGGCAATCGAGGGCATGTGTTACAAGGAAGAGTCCGTGATGATGAAAACAAAACTAACAGGAGGTGGGGCCAGCTGTAGCTTATTTTTAGTCCTAAGGCTGTATGGCCTTCTGTTTGATGTGAGAGGCCAGTGGGCTCAGTAGGTTTGCCCCCTACTGAGCAACCTACATCTAAATACCCAGCCCTCCATGTGCTATATAGTAAGCCATCATCACACACTTGATACCGTACCACACTACACTTTCACACACATGGATTTTTATTTCCCTGAGATTCAGCAAACTGAGTGAAACTTAATCTACTAATGCATCAACATTAATTGTAAGATAGAGATCAAAATACATTTGACCCTGTGTCAAATGCCACAAAGGACTTAATAGTATTATTCCATTATTGTTAAAATGAATGCAAGGCGTCTAATGAAACAGAACAGGCTCAGAGTCGACATAGTGGCCACTGCCTTGATCTAGACCACAGGGCTATACAATGATTATGGCAACATATTAAATCAATTACTCAGGTACACTTGATTTGTCTTGACTAAACCTGAACACTGACAACAAGTTACACATGAAAACCTTTTGAGTTCTTTCAAGGCTGTCCTACCAACTCAGTTTGTTGTGGTACATGCATAAGAACATTGTTAGTTCATCCTATTATATGAGCATGCGTAGCAGGGTTGTGCGTCTTGCTTTGCAGACAGAAGGGGAAAAACTGACATGCTATTAACACAGAAATACAAACTACAGTTCAAGCAACTGTTGTCTATGCAAAGTGGAACAACGGCGTTGGTGGTCAAATAAATTCCGGAGCCAAACAGCTGGTGGTAGAGTAATATTATACTGCATTCCAGACATGTCAGAAAGCTGGCAGCAAAGAAATAATAATATCACTTTGTGGGGTGCTGGACACTGCCAGGTGCCTCACAGGAAGCAAACTAATACAGGACAATCTGTTGGGATATCTATTATTGCTTGGTTGGTATCTGGCTGCCTGGCAGACTGCCGTCCTTCTTATCAGGCATCTGGCATTGTCTGGGATTTTTTAGACTGCCTGGCTGCTGCCTAGGCTTATGCATGTCACTCTGCTGTCTAGTAGACTGATTATATTGTTAAGAAACCTGTAGTTACTCAGTTAGTTAGTTGCCTTTTTGAGGGGACCAACTGTGATAGAGCGATGTGTTCATCACCAGTGGTTGGCTCACTGGAGAAGGAAGCATGTCCAGCTATCAACATCTGTGTAGGAGGATGCAGTCCGATGAGAAACACAGAGAGAGCCTATTAGGCAGGTAAGCACTCGCCACTGTTCCTGCTATTGAAGGCTGATAGAGATCATGGATTAATTACCAGTCCTCGGTAGACTGACATCACATTTATTTTCTGCAGAAAACAAGTTTTACAATTACCACCATGAATTCCAGCAATTTTGTCTTGCAGGCAATTTCTAAAATACTGGGTTGTAATAAGAATTATTCAGGTTGTGTTTCATAAAAATTGTCAATTGTATTTACTTAGGCTACGTGCTAAAACGTAATGTAGCAGTAACACAAGTGGAGATCAGTAATTTAATGTTAATGACACAATGTCCAGCTAAAGTTCGCTAATATTAGACACCATGAGCTACCGGTCAGACCAGACCAGAAAAGGTTGTGTCAGCAAAATGACATGAAATCAAAAAAGAGTGTATAGAATTAAGCCAGGAGTGTTTATTACTTATGTATAGTTGAATGTGTTATCCCTTGCTTTAAAATCAAATTTTAAAAATCCATTTTGATTGCTGCTCTAAATTTCACATAGGTGTGAGTATGAGTCTGTCTCTATGTGTTATCCCTGTGATTGACTGGCAACCAGTCCAGGGTGTACCCTGCTTCTCGCCCAAAGTCAGCTGGGATTGGCTCCATGAAACCAGAGTAGCTGTGAACAATCTGAAGAGATGTTTACCTTTAGGATTCAGTTTGGTGATTGCTTTCACACACACCCATTCCACACACTTTACCTACGGAGCATGGCCTGAGAGGCTCAGTAGGTGGAGTAGCCACATCACAACACACACACACAAGTGGGTGAAACATCAGTAAGTATGCACTCATGCAATAATTAAGACATACACAGGCAGGCAGAAGGCAGCATGGCACCTCGTCTGTGCGGCTTTGTCGCAGGGTCCCGTGTGACTGGCTAACACAGTCATGTGACAGCTCTGGGCCATTCGGTAGGTCAGTCAGTCTAGCATAAACAGAACTGGGGAGACATCCTTCGCTGCTGTGACGTGCACATACACACAGACCTTAATTGACATGTGCACTCCAAAGACACACACGCGCAGACACACACAAACTCACCCATGTACTTACACAAGCCAGCAGACATTTATTCTGAGGCGTAGAAGAAGACTTTATCTCAGGAACAGTTGGGCACTCACAAACACTCAGACTCATGTTTTCAGTGGCAAAAATAGACTTACACTGGCACACATACTCTACCACTGCTTTCTCTCTTCAAACACAGATATAAACAAGAGGTGTACACAAAACACCACTCTATCTCCACTTATTCCTCTGTCTGTCCATCTGTGTGTCCACACACACACACACACGCAGTACATAAACCACAGTGGCACTGAGGCCACAGCAGCACAGCTATGGCTGTATGAAGAGCCGCAAACACTGACTAAGTTTTGAAGTATGTTTCAAATTGTGCAATTGGATTATCATCTCTCATTCACCTTTCAGTAGACTAGAGAGGTGAAATGCAGAGAGGGTTGGGCATGTGGCAAAGATCATGACACAAATCTAGCCTATTGATGGATAGACAGTAACAACTCTGGGAAGTTACTACATAAAAACATGAATCTCAGGAATCTTGACTTGAACATGTTTGTTAGCAACTTCTCCCATCTCCAGCAGGGCTGGGGATTAGTTGTAGCTGTGTACAGACACGCTCAGACTGAGCTGGGGCTGTGAAACAGAGAGGGCGACAGATTCCGCATCCAATCCTAAACAGTTCTCAACACCCTCCCAGCTGGCTGAAGCTAATGCTGTGGCTGTGTTCGACAACCTCCCATCTGGCCAGTGCTGTAGCTGTGGGAGGGTGATACTATCTGATGACCACCTGAAACTCTGCGAGATGGTGAAGCGACAGTGTGCCACAGACAGTAGGGAGAATATTCACCATCATAGCTGGTTATCTGTTCTCTTCTCCAGCTTTTGGCAGCTTTTCAGTCATTCTTTGTCTAAGACATTAACAGCACTGCAGATGGAAACATTTAATAGGCCATACCACTACACAGTTAGTCACATAATGTATATTCAAATATGTGATCATAAAGAAAATAAAAGTAACCTTTCATATTACATGTAAGCTGACAATTTTCTTAAGCTGAAATAAAAGACTTTATGTTTCAAAAAGAAGAAATTATCAAATCTTCCTCTTACAACTGAGAAGTTCAATTAATAAGCAGTTAAACAAACCCTTGCTCAATTCAGTACTCTGAGGTTTAGCTGTTACAGCCTGCCTTGGTGTGGTATGGCCAGTAGCTTATGGTGGCTAATGGTAGCTATTTTTACACAGATCATGCTGTGGAACTGACATTACTGAGTCACGTCACTGACTTGATAAAACGTTTTAGTCATGCTACTGTTACACCATGTTTTTAGCATTACTATCATCCTATAATTATCACTTGTGGTTACACTTGCTTGAAGTAGAGCCTACTAATACAGCACTGTACTATAGAGTAGTATAGTAGTCATTCCTACATTAGAGGGAAGCTTTAGGCTTGAAATGGGTTTCCCTTTTATTCTCATAACTTATTTTAAGGGCAATTTATTAACCATCAAAGACACAGTAACAGTTACACATTTTGACAACTAAGCCCATCACAGGGTTCATTGTCCCTATTGTCATCAATGGGATTCCAATAAAAACATGTGATTTTAAAAAACATTTATAACTTACCTTAAAAAACTTAACCTATAAGTTTTTTAAGCTAGAGACACCAAATCAGTTTAAAATCAATAGAATCACCACCTCTGTAATACTCATTGTTTTTGTCTATTTGTTTAAACCATGAATGTGAATCATGGTTATTTGTTCGAATTATACTCTGTAATGAGAAGTCAAATGAGGAATACAGTGTTACAGTTTCATATAAACTCGTTATGAACATCTAATAGATGCTACAGGAGTGACTACAAGCCCCCAGAGCAGCGAGACAACCTGCCCCACATGACATCTCAAAGGCTTTATGCTAGCCACCACTTATATTTATGCACCAACTGAAAAGTAGACTGGAATAAAAGCTATATTACCATCCTCATTTTAATAAATGTTTGATTATGAAATGCCTTATCACTTGCATTGCATGAAGCAGAAAATTTCTCTTGAACTCTATGTTTTGTGTGTCTTACACAAAATGCTAGAAATGAGTATGGCATCACACCAAATATTTGATATTAGCATGATGAAACAGCGCCCTCTAGTTTGGCTGTAATAAGCACTGTGACAACCAACCCATGAGACAATTAACCTCATTCTCATCTACACTCTATGATGCCTCTTTTTGGCTTGGCAATGTTTGAGTCGTGCAATAATGGAGCTTCTCAAACAAGATATGTAAAAATGCAACTCACATTGGAGCTGCTTGGCAACGCATCCACCCTGGTAAAAAAAAAAAAAGCTATATATCACAAGCCTCACCTTTGAGCACACACAGCCCTGTCATATCATATCATTTTTTATCACGTAAAAACACGTTTTGAATACTGAGCTTTACAGATAATTCTTGACCTTGGAAACTGCATAGGATAAAACAATTGCCACTGAAGGTCAACTTGCTTGCTTTTTCTGGAGCTTAACAAATCACTCTTGACCTTGGATAAAGATAATGTCTTATGTCAACATGGACGAAAAATCCTCAACCTTAAAGTGCTCAGACTAACAGAGGGTTTGAAGCTACAGTTTTGTGACAACTGCTGCTAAGTCTGTGTGAAAAGGTCCAAAGTCCCAGAACAAGCCAGTAGCTTGAGTAGCCACTGTTTAATTGTTTACTATTTACTTTGAATTGTACAGTTTTAAAATCTATTTTGATGACAAAATAGCAAAATACAACTATTGTTTCACTTCTATTGCACTTTATTAACATTATTAACAGCTACACTGCTAACAAAAAATGCCAATCAAGCTGCACAGTGCTGGGCTGTGAGCACAGGTCCCACTAGAGGGAGTCAGGCCTTCATGCCACCCTCATGGAGTCTGTGTCTGACAGTTTGGTCAGAAACATGCACACCTGTAGCCTGCTGGAGGTCATTTAGTAGGGCTCTAGCAGCGCTCCTCCTGTTCCCCCTCCCACAAAGGAGCAGATGGGAACCGTGAATGTTGGGACAAAATTTCACAATGCATTTAATAGCTGTTGAGATGTTTTAAACTGGACCAAAGTGGCTGACTGATCAACAAACCTCTGGGGGCCACACTGCTAGCATGGCTAAAAACATTGAACCTCTCAGTTAACTTGCAAGCCCTGATGAGGATGTTACAATATTCATTTTGGTTATTTATTTCTGCTGTAATTGATGTGAACATATTTAAACTCAAAATTAATTCAGATTATGGAATTGGGATTCTTAAACAAGCGCTATGTGTTTTGTGGAGAAAGGACGACCATCAGTACGTGAGGTTTGCAACCTGGACTTGTGAATTTCATCTGTGCCAAATCACTATTACATGCCACGTAAGAACAAATCTCTTTATACAAGTGGGTCAGAAACCCATTGTACTCACTGCAGGATGTCATGTTTCAGCCAAAACCAGAAGATCAGAAAAAGCAGGTCGTCTGTCAATAAAGGTCAATAGTTTTGTGTTCCAAGCAAATCAATCAACATGCACTCAAAAGCACAGAGACACAAAGAATGGGAGGTTGGCTCTGCTCTGTCATAGCTTTCACTTCGATCATTCCATTATTAATTTACTATGTGAGGCACATCCATTTTGAATTTCATTTTCTCGAACCACTGGTATAAAGCCCTTGTCATTCATAATACCGCACAGTGGTATCATCCTCTCTTCGTCATGGAAATGTTGCTCACACTGCTGTAGAAAAATGGGAGCAGCAAAGGTCAATTGATTCTCTCCGTTATCTAATGTTTACTAATCCACTCCCTAAACACGTCTTTGTGCACGGCATGTGGACTGTGCACTGTGGAACATTAGAGTTTGGTACAGAGAGCAGAAAGCTAAATGAATTAAAAAGAAAAGTATGTATTTAGCTCTACTTTCATAAACAGCACTACTCTACACAGTTCCTTTGTCCTTTGACTTCACATTGTGAAAAATGACCAAGCACTGCAGCTCAGTGACTGCAGAGCAGCAGACCAATAAAATACTACAAAGCCTGAAAAAGGTTCAGGATAAAGGATTTCACCTATTTAGTTTAAAGCAATAAGTGATGTCAGCCTAAATTATTCTCATTTATTTTTGACTTATTGGCTATAATGGATGCTAAAATACACACCACTTAGCCTCAGAGATAGCCTTAAACGGAATAAAATCCACTTTCAAAATCGGTGGCAGCATTCCCTTTGAGTTCACACACACTCCCTCTAAGAATAAACCAAAAAACAAAAAAAAAATCTCAGCCACACCAGTTGACGATGAAATTCTGCATTTTAATACTGCACTTTAAACAATTAGGGATTATGAATTTGCTAAGCTGAGTACCTTCCTGTCTTTTTTTATACCAACATGCATCTAGCAAAATTGCCCGCCAAAGACACACACTGTGTGTGTGTATGCACCTATGTCTGTGTGTCTGCCACACACTAAACTCTGGAGCCTTTAGCTCATGTGGAGCGACACACAAGGAGACAAAAACTATTACATCATCTGCCTAAGTCCATTTACTCTGGCAGACACACACACACACACACACACACACAGGGCCACACATACAGTGACAATAACACTTTCAGACACACACACACAAGGGTGTGCAGCTATCTATATTAGGACAGTGCACTGCCTATTGTGGTCAGCCTAACCCTAACCCAAACCAATTTTTCCCTTACCCTAGCCTTCATTCACACCTTATGTCTAACCTTAACAAGGACCTCAGAAATGACATTTTGCCTCATTAGGACAGGGTTTTGGTTGCGATTCGGACTACTGTTCAGGGGTCAGTGGTTGTACTGGATAGGTATGATATGGATTGTACCCATATAAGAGTAAAAAAAACACACACACACACAAACAAACAGCAAGCACAGCTGAGACTGGCACACACAGCCACAGACACACAAACATGGACTCACATAGGCAGACTTACAGTAAATGTCACAGAGCAGGACATACGTCCAAATTTAAGAAATGCACACACACGCACAGACGCCGGCTCAGATCCCATCTCTTGCTTCATTTCCCACAGTGTACCTGCTGCTGCTGGTGCCTTGCTTGCGTGACAGTAACTTTATGATGACGGATGATGACTGACTGCGGTGCAGGTGTTTATATGGCTGAATGTTTGAGTGCGTGTGTACGGATGTGTGCATAGTGTAAAGGTAAATGGATGAATGTTGCTGTTTGTTTCTCTGATGGTTTCAAAGGGTTTGTCCTTGTCCTTGCTTTTACTTTGTCTCAGCAACACATATAACTAAAACAATGAAGGTTTACCAGGTTTTGAAGGAGACTCGACCACCACAGGTCAACACAGAACAGAAGAGAACACATGTGTGAGGGAGGAGGTGATCTGTTTGAGGATTAATTAATCTACAACAGAACAGAATTTTAAAAAACTATTTTAGAACATTCAGGAAGCCCATATAAAGAATACTAGCACAGATAGGAGGCACACATTTGGATTTGGCCAACAATCTTGCAGAAAAACTGTGCACAATGTGAAGCCAATTTAGTGCAAGCAACCTGGCACTGCCGACAAAGTTTTTAGCAACCCCAGCAGGCAACAATTTGAGAAAAAATGGATTTAAGCAAAAGTAACAACCAAGTGTAAACAGAGCATAATTAAAGCAGAAGGCAGGAGTTATGGGAGAAAGGGTGAGAAATTTAACTTCCTGTAGAGCAGAGGGAAGATCTTTAATGAACAGACTTAGAAATAAGCAAAGCAGTTTTGACATGAAAGGGTGAGGATGGAGAAAATGGAGCAGTTTTTGAAGCTTGGTATAGCTAACTAAGGAGGAAAGAGGAGCCCAGTGCATCATGGGTCAGTGCTGCTCACGTCTGTGCATCCTCTGAAACAGTATTTTCCAGCACCAGGACCAGTCCCCGAGGCTCAACATTGCAACTGTAAGACTGTTTGAACTGAGCGAGCAAATGGTTGAAAAGAGAGGCAGAGGAGTAAAATATAAATGTAGCGAAATGTAGCTCAAAGTTTGAGCAAACCTTGGGGGATTCATAACTTGTGTCCAAATGTACAAATGCACAAAATATCCAAAAAGTTCAATTTAGACTGTAAGAAAGAATGATTCCAAAGTTTCATCAGAGACCTAGACCTTTCTCCAGCACTGGTCACTTGTCTCCGACCGAATGTGTAACTATAAATGTATAGGCTGCAGTACCGATTGTCTGAGTATTGTTTGCTGATGCACATTTGTATTTGATATAGTGCTTTTCTTGAGGGAGAGGAGTTTGTAGATTTGTCATAACTTTTTGCTCCCTAAGGAAAACAGTCCAAGTTTTGAGGGAAGTGGTTGAAAGCTGTTTCAAGTTTACTCTTTTATGATGTCATTTATTTGAAAATAACCAAAGTTGTACAGTGTTGTAAAATTTCTGCAGGTGGTTTGACAATATTATAGCTGCTGAAATCCACATTTTCATATTAACAATGGATCCAGTGACAACATTTTTGATCGCTCTTAATGCTTTAAAATCTCTAAAAATCAACAAAACAACTAGCTAGTGAACATCTAAAGTGAAGCATTTTGCACCAAAGAAGTATGATAGCAAAACAGAACTAAACCCTCACCAGGTGGGAAGTAAAATGAATTCATTAAATGAATGTTAAGGTTATATCTGCTGGACGTGTAATTCAGCAATTAGAGAGCAAGAGGCCACTAGAAAGATATTCCGAGTAGGGAACCATCCCTGCCTGTCAGACAGGCCACAGTGGTGCTCTGTTTGCTGGGTATGGTCACTGGTGGGAAATCTTCCCCACCCACACAAGTTGACAAGTCCAATCTGTCTACTGAACCAAAGGCAGGAGTGAGCTCTCCAGACATAACTGTACTCCTTTATAGTCCCTACACATCCCATAAGAAGTCAGCTTTACAGCAGTGCACATGCAACTTATCAGTCAAGTCAGAAAATGATAATATCCTCATGAAGTGAATGTAGCCAAAAGCATCAAAGAGCAGCTATGTTGGTGAAGGTGAACATGTTCGATGTAACTGGCATCGTCTTACAGGATTTCTATGGACTGGAATGGTCAAAAAGGTTATTGCACTTGAAGCGGGGATGCTGCAAAGTTGACCAACGAGGCTTCAAACCCCACAATTCTATCCATTGATCCATTATCTATATTGCCGGGTCGCCAGTCAATCACAGGGCGGCTCTCAAGTCAAACTCTTGAAATATATTAGTCAATATGTACAAACTGTACATCTCCAAACTGCAACTGGCAATTCTGACGTACTCTGAGCACAGGAAAATGGTGGGCAATGATTTCCAATACCTCACACGGGTCATTGGACACCCTAAAATACCTCTTAGTGGCTTTTAGTGGTGCTGTGCATCCACACAATGGCACACAGTGCAGTTTGTTTTATTTTTAGATTTCAATTTTCAACTCTGGTAAAGGTAAAATGGAGAGCCAGAGTCTGTTATATTAAGTAGAGTCTGTTTTCGGAGCAGGGATCTGCCACTAGGGGGAAATTCAATCTAGTTTTATTGAATCTAGACAGCAATATCAGACACACACACAGTAATAAAATAGTTGAAAGCCTCAGTTTCACCTCACCAAAGGATGGTGCTTTAATGTTGTCTCATAAAAACAAACAGAACAGAGTCGCATAAAAAACTTTTGCCTGTAAAGATGGATTATTGGCCGACATGCAGGTGATTTCAAACAGACGATGAACCAGGATTGTTGACTAGAGCGGGAAGATAGTGAAAGTTTGAATAAAAAGCAGCAAAGTTGCAGCCCGTAAAGTAAAAACAATGAACTGAAAGACAATAGAGCTGAGGTGGATCACAGAGTCGGGCGATGAGTCTCTGTGGATTTGTCACTACGAGACCCCCTTTCACATCACACATCGTCATCTGATCCATTGTTAATAGATGCAGCAGAACAGTTGCTTTTAGTGATGTAATATTGCATTATCATTACTGACACCACGGCCATTTTAATGCTGTAGCTGCATCATAACATACAGCATGAGCTCGTATGTTTTGTATTAAGCAGCATAAAATGGAAATTCTCAAGTACCTCAAAACTTTACTTTAGTACAATACTTATGTAAATAAACTTTTTCTATTTTCCACCCATGAACACTGAAGTATGAAATAAACAATAAAACTACTATTTAATCAAATCAGTATTATATAGGACACATGCAGCCAGATGACTGCAGATCGTATTCAGAAGTATAAACTGATTCTACCGGCTCAAAATCAAAAGGAGTTTGTGTTAGTAGTCTGGTAGGTGACATCAAGATCGTTTTACTCAGATTGCACAATTTTGTCCGAATTGTAATTCTTTATGTGTTTTTCTGTGTGACAGCCAATTGACATGTACAACACGGAACAATCAATGCAACCTTGACAAAATTCCTTCTGTTATTCTGTTCCTTCTATGTGAGCCATACAAGACATTTTTTATGGTGTGTTTCAATTCACTTTAAAATCCAGTCACATCAGGTCATGTTTTTACACAGCTGTCATGTGTTTGTCAGCCGGAAACTGCTGGTTTTCTAAAAACATGTGAAAAGTGTCAAATTATTGAAGACAACCGTTTCCTCTGAGGAATGTTAGAAAGGAGGACAGGCCTCTCTGTAGTGTGGCACACAAACACGTCACAACACACACACACACACAGTCGTGTTTCCACCACTTCAGTGAAAATAACATTGGCTTATATTCATTATATTCATTTTGTAAAGGTTTACCCTGAAACTAACCATGACCACTGTGTGACACTAAACCTAATTCTAGTCTTAACCTAACCCTGACCTTAAACCAAGTCTTCACCCTAAAATGCATTGATTTATGGTATGAGGACTTGTAATTTGTCCCCAAATTGTAGGGAAGCCCCCTATAGAAACAGATGTATGTCCCCACAAGGCACAATACATGGCACACACACAAACACTGCACACATTAAGCACACAGGAAGGGAAAAAAAGAGCACTAATTCCCTTATAAATTCCTATAAACCCAAGTACATCCTCAAAACAGAACACATTACACACTCATGTCGTCACACAAATGAACACTCATACACACTTAGACACACGCTTGCTCGCTCAGACACACACTGGTGTGAAAGCAATAATCATAGTGGGTTATTTCTGGCACTTTGACTGATGATTTTTAAACATTGAATGTGTCTATGTGTGTGTGTGTGTGTGTGTGTGTGTGTGTACACAGTATTTGTGGCTGTGTGTGAAGCAGTATTGATTTTCCAGTAAAACACATGCCAAAACTGCTGCAGAATGCACCACGTGACTCTGCACAAACCAATCAGTGAACTGAGTGAATTTGATTGGCCCCGAGTTCCTGAGTGCCTGATGTGCGTTTGCCCTTACTGTGTCCCCTGTGGTGGCACACTACTGTGTGTGTGTGTGTGTTTTATAAGACACATATGGTGTCAGTGCAGACAGAGTGCCATTTCATTACTGGCTGTAGACATTAATCTGATTAAGCGTAGTCATCGTTATCCATAACCTGACTCATACTGTGTCAGTGTCACTGCTTCTACCCAGTAATGATGTTGGCGTGATGAATATGAAAATAACATCTGCAGTTCTTTAAACTACAGTTAAGAGTATTAAGTCTTCACTAATTAGTCTTTACTCGTTATGTAACCATTTGAACTATAAAGTCACATATAGACACACACAGAGCAGTTTGTGCACGTTACAAACGCATCACAGACTTCTCCAAAAACAGCGATTTAACTGTACAACTCAGCAACAGCATTTTACTTCAATCCTGAAGTAAAGAAACATCAACCAAAGACACTGTTCTCCACTGTTCTCATCTCTCATCTCTCCCAGTACTAAACCTCAATGCCTCTGCAGCTAACGTCTTCTGATCTTCAAAATGAATTTCAAACAGCCATCTGAACCAACGGGTACAATGGTTTTTTTTCAACATTTGCTTTTCATAACCCAAAATCTAATCTGGATTGACAAGCGCATTGGCATCTTAAAGCCTCTTCACGCTTAAACTGGGCCTTGAACAGCGTGTATGATCGTGCACAGTTATGAATATTCTATGAGGATTCTTTCTCCGGGCTGGTAAATAGACCAAGTGTGTGGAGGGGGTCAGAACCATGCAGGTTGACTTTGATTTACCCAGGGGGAATAATTACCTTCCTCATCGAAAGCAGTTGTTCAGTTTACACAGCAATGCAACTTTGGTCCACCACACAGCTATAATGAGGAAAATAAGCTGCCATGTGGAAATGGATTCACCTAATTGCTGCTGATTGTTGGACTTTGATTGTAATTGCAAATGAAATGGCCTGAAATGTAGTATTATTATAATGATGTGGCCGTCACTGAAGCACAAAATAATTTGGGAATGTTACTGTTAATCTGCCGTCCAGATATTCTGTGGTCTGAATTACCCCTGTTTTGAAGGCGTTTCGATTTAGCTGCTATTTACATGCACTGACTGTGCAGGGAAACAGTCAAAATCCTGGCTGAGGTCAAATTCAGGATAAGCTGTTTATATGCATCTTCATATTCCCATCACTGATGAGCAAAGAGAATATTTCAAACACTCCCATGGAAACAGAAGAGACATCCTGCAATAAACATGAGCTCATCTAGAGAAAAAAGTAAAGTAATTTTAGGCTAATATCATCATACTGCAGCTGTCATATTCTCACACACACAGAAGGTCTTATGAGCTTCTATCGATTATTTGGTGGTGATGGAATATGGTTTACCATGTCAAAAAAAGACAGAACATGAAGTATGGTGTCTGTTAAGTAGTGAGCGAGGGTAAAATTATCATTTCATGAAGGTGATATATGACGGGGATAGTGCAGTGTATAAAGTGTGCATGGCGAGTGGGTGGTGGAGCGAGGGAAGCGAGTCAGAGCGGTAGAGAAAGTGATGGTGAATGTGAGCAGAGCAGAAGACAACGTAAGCAGTAAATGTACAATTTGTTAAGAATAACAGCTACAGCTTCCCAAGAGCAACATGAAGTTCCTGTGTGTTATTTTGCTGGTAGCTGCTGGAGAAGTAAAGGTGGTAGCCCCAAAGTAGGAAGCTGAGCAGGAAACCAGCAATGTGCTGCAACAGCTTTCTACACAACACGAGCTTAAATTCCAGGGATGCCATCATTTGATTTGATTTCTCAACCGTCCATTACTGAAGGTAAACATGTTATTATAACATTAGTGCTATGCCGGCATTTTTAGCAGATTTTTTGACCAAGAAAACCTGAAGTAAAACAAATGCTGTACAGATACTCTCTCATTTCATCCATTTTAGATGACAGACAGACTGTGTTCAGACTCCAGAGATAAAAAAAAAAAAACAGATGCCTTGACACTAAAAACCTGTGTTGGACAACTTTTTCACACAGAGAAATCATCAGGAATGTAGGAATAAGGGAATGGAATAGTAATCATACCACTCAGCAGAATCAACTATGACATTGGTCTAAATAAAATCTTATCAATTCCCACCCCTCGCTCCAATTCAACAATTAATTATGTATCATTTGTTTCTGTTTTTAAATCATAACTGCAATCTTTCCCAAAGAGTTAGCTATGAGCATAGCGGTGCTCTTGAGCAAGGCCCTCCAATGGAGCTGCTTAGTGATGAGCAGATCAGACTGTGGTTGTACTGGGGAGCTTCCAGCTGTGACTGTGTGTCCAACTGTGTTCGTGTGATTGGGGCTTTCTTGTTAAAGATTGGTTGAGTCTTAAAGTAAACCATGTTGTGGCGATAGGTTTGTGTAAAGCCAACAGTTTATCTAAATGACCTAAACCACTTTGTGTGGAGGTAAAACTGAAGATGAAAATGTCATTACATATGCACACGACAAGTCAAAAGGTCTGCTGTGAAAATGATCCATTCATCCAAAACAGCCACAAAAAAAAGACTCATGACCTTTTTGTGATCTCCCACCTCCCAAACAAGCAGCGGCCTCCTTTATCAAAATCAGCCACTTGTACCAACCATCTACCACGACCTCGAGAGGTTTAGTCGTGCACCAAAATGTCATGCTACCTCTGGCTTTGCCTCTGTGAGAAAACATACATAATTCACAGTGCCGCAAGAGGTCAGGCTTTCAGTTTGCCCCCGTGTCCTCTTTGGTAGTTTGGCTAACCTTGGTGATTGTATAAAACCTGTATGATGGTTTGACAACTCATGCTCCTTGACCCACATGAATTATTTTAAGTGATGTTTAATTAACTTGGCAGTTAACAGCAATTAACTTGTTGAGTGCAGAGTTCTTATTACCAAAGGAGAACTATGCCAAAACCACAAAAATAAGACCCAAGTCGTCTCTCTGTGAAGACATTATTCCACTACTTAGGCAACAGCTATATTAAATGAAACCTACTACTGACACACACACACACACACACACACACACACACACACACACACACAGTGTGAGAGCAGTGAGTGAGTGATGGAGGAGGGAGGTGAACAGCTGCAGTGATACATGGTGAGTTGAAGGAGAGGAGGCCAAGCAGCTATAAATCCCTCTCTCTCTCCCTCTCTCTCTCTCTCCCCCTCTCTCTCTCTCTCAACCCTTAAGAAGCAAGGCCTGATTAAATTTTCATTCTGTCTGTTGCTTTCTTTCCCTCTCTCCCCCTTCATTCTTTCTCAGATGCTACAGAATAATAATAAATAAATCCCCACCGCCTGTCTGTTGGCCTGTTTGGAGGCCCGAACATCCTCCCTGTGGGTACAAGGAACTCTTCAACATCTATGTAGAAAAAAAAGCCTCTTCCCTACGAGTTTCATCTGAACAAATTGATTTTTCTCACAGACATCACAAGCTGGATTGCATTTTCTGTGTCTTGGAAGATTTTCTAAAGCAGCTGATTTTGAATTGAATAGTGGAACGACTTGAGACTAGGCTTGAGTGAATGATACAAACACACCTTGAAGACAGGATGGCAGAGTGAGTCCCAGCACAAAAAAAAAAAGAAAAACCACAGAGGCTTTTGAAGGCACACTCGGTTTGATTGGATAAAGGGCTTACAAGAACAGCAGGGAGTTCAGACAAACGTAATGCACCTCATTTTTATTTCATTTTATTTCAGTGAGAGAGGAAAAATACATCTTCACATTAAAGAGTCCTGAGGCTGGAGCGTGAGTTTGGAAAAATCACTAGGAGGAGCCTCGCTCAACTCTTTCGGGCAAAAGGCTTCAGTTGAGGACACACTGTATAAAAAGCAAAACCCAGACTGAAGGGTAAAGAACAATAGAGCCTTTTTTCACCTTCTACCTTTTGTATGTAACTGAAATCTTTGGTTTTCATTTCTTTGAATAGATACAGCAATTACAGAGCTGATAATGACAACCGTGCTTATGAAGACAGTCATGGTTTTGTTCGATTTTCTTCACACACTAAGCTGAACCAGAAAGTCAGCTTTGTTCACACCCTTTTTCTCTTTTTTCTCACGCTGTCAGTCTTTTCCACACTTGACATTTCCTGTCTTTTCACTTCACATTTAACCAATCAGGAAATTAAACTTGCTCCGTGCTTGTGTGAT
Source organism: Pempheris klunzingeri (assembly GCF_042242105.1). Taxonomy (NCBI): domain Eukaryota; kingdom Metazoa; phylum Chordata; class Actinopteri; order Acropomatiformes; family Pempheridae; genus Pempheris; species Pempheris klunzingeri. Next base: position 24,439,389 of record NC_092016.1, on the reverse strand, counting down.
TCCAGCTGTCTTTCAGCTCTGTCGTTCAGGTTCCGCACGTCCACCCCGACTCCTCCAGAAGGAAATTTCCAATTCCAGGGTTGACACTTCATCTCTAAAGTTGTTATTACTAGGAACAGCGTGCGCTCTCCACCAGGGAGGTGACCTATCATTTGTTGTGTGCACGGCGGGGTTTTAACTTCTAATTCAAATCATTTCATGATAGGGTCACGCCAAAACCTTTTTGTATCAATTCAATCATGCAACTAGGCTGAACTGATGCACTAAACAAATATCTCAACTCTCTGTTACAAAATTGATTTGACCTTGAAGAGATTTTAATAGTCCAAATTTAAATGAGTTCCATTTCAGTTATGAAAAATGACATTTCACATTTGGATCATCAACTGAATTTACTCCATTGTTCCTTCTCTCCATTACATTTCTTGGTTTTTGAGGCGCTGCTGACAATCAAACAGAACTGAAAAGATGGAAGAATAAAGCACAGTGACAGAACACACGAGGTACATTTTGAAAGGATTTTGTGCGCATTTATCAGGTTAGTAAAAAAAAAAAAAGGTACCACTTATTTAACATATCGTGAACATATCAGTTCAAGACATGATGTAATATACAGTTGTTCCTAAAGTTATTCAACCCATTTGCAAAGCAGATGTTGTCTCAAGCACACCTGATGAAACTAATCAAGGGCCTCATTAGTTGCATCAGGTGTGCTTGAGATAGAAAACATCAGATACCCAGACTGGCTATAGGGGTTTGTTCAGTGATGCTTGGTTGCATGTTAGAAATATGGGTAAGTCAAGAGAATTGTCCAAAAAGTTAAGAAGGGCGATCACTGCCTTGCACAAACGAGCAAAAGGATACAAAAATATAGCAAAGTCACTGTATGATCGTAGAGAAGCTGTTGGAAGCGTGGTTCACAAGTTCAAAGCTAAAGGAACACTGGCTGCACTACCTGGACGTGGCAGGAAGAGGAAGCTATCAACGGCTGCCACCAGATTTCTGAGGAGGCAGGAGGCCAAAAACCTGCGAGTGACTGCAAAAGACCTGCAGCAAGACTTGGTGGCAGCAAACAGTGTGTCTACAGTAAGGCGCATACTAAACACTGAAGGAGTCCGTACCCGAAAGACGTTCACCACTACTGACCTAAAAGCACAAGACGAGTCGGCTCCAATATGCTCGAAAACATATTAATAAGTCACAGAAGTTTGGGGAGTTTTGGGAATGAATTATTCAGTGTTTATTGGAGAGAGATTAGTTAATGAGTGAATGCACACACACAGTATACAGTATACACAGAATGGAGGTGATAAAATGTAATTTAGTCTCTGGAATTAGACTACAGGTCACCTGTTCCATCTGACAGCTTTAATTTCTCCTGTTAATTATTTATGGAGTAAAAGCTTAACATTCAGTTTTAAACTGAAGGATGAACAATGTAAAATTACCGTGAGATCTCTTTAGTGCATCGGCAACCAAATAAAGCCAAAACTCCCAGTAATACTAGATATCATTTATACACCCACACACACACACACACTCAGAAATATCAGTTTTCCTCTTTTTCCATACTGCACGCGATGCAGAGGTTCATAAGCATAAAGAGTAATTAAATGCGGCACCTTTCTTGCATTAGACATCTGGTGGGAAGCAGGAAGCATACTGCATGCACACACACGTATGTCTTTAGTTTACTTTCCAGTTTAGAAGCTAAATACTGCACACTTCTGCATGTGTAACTGAATTCCCTATGGACATATTAAGGCATACACACTCTACAAACCACATTGCATGACTCCATGTTGTGTACCGCGTGCACACATGAATGAGCTTTAAACATGAGAAGTGTTCTCATGTTAAGACGCTTTTGTACATCAAAGTGCTTCTCACATGAGACTGTCGGAAAATAATTAACCTTCCTAAAACACACCGGCGAGGAAACATGCAACCTCTCACAGCCCCCACAGATTAGAGAAATACAAAGTGTGGCTAATTGGGATTATAAAATCAATTTATCCAAAAGAGCTTCTGCCTACTCGTATGATTTGTAACAGGGCCCTGCTATGCATAATGCATTTAGTGTACAAGCTGGGGAAATATTTACAGTATGATCTGCACATGAAACCTCTCTCTCCCCCTCTGACTTCAAGTCTCTCTCCCTATTCCTCACTCAAATCTACACTCACTTACACACATTCCAGAAATAGATTATTAACTCCAGAGTGCAGCAGAAAGGAGCTGTCTGTTACACTGATGAGACCGAGCGCTGCGTTGAATGTGTGTACGTGTTTCATGCCAGAGGAAAAAGGCTCAGATGCATAACATCTCAGATAAGGACTCTCTTGTCAGAAATGTTTAACCTGGGTAGCTCGATCACAATCACAAAACAATGAGCAAGAGCCGTAACCAAACCAAAGTTGTGTCGATCGTATCATTACAGCTCGTCTTCCTTGCATAATAAAGCCGCTTCTGTGTTTCTGCCTGGCAACAGGGAGAGGGGTGATGGCAGTGCCAGGAGAGACTAGTAACATGACAGCAGGCATCGTTACACGGTCTACCTGCAGTGAAGAAGAGTCTCTGAGGTAAAGATGCATCACAAACAACAAATATTGCAAAGAGGACTGACAACACTTTGAGAAAATGGAGGTGTTTGGCTGAGGATTTTATCATGAAACATCCATTTCGTGCAGCACATTATGCTACCAGTGAAGAGGTTTATTTAATTAAGTCTCCACTGTCTTCCACTGTCACAATATTCTTTCTGGTTCTGGTTTAAATTCAAATCTGAGTGGTATGTAATAGCCTAAGCTTCCATCCAATTTCTTTTTCTTTTTCCTTGTCGGTGTGAAGGGCTCAAGCAGTGCATAATCAGAGCGGCACAGAGAAGCACAGAGCGGAGTGAAGCCGAGCAGAGCGATGCAAAACGAGCCACTGCTGCTTTAATGCCGAGAACATGTGCAGGGATGATGCAGTGCTCGCCCCCCCCCCCCCCCCGCCTCTGGGACCACATGCAGGATCTTTGGCCTTGGATCGATTCCAGCCACAATCCTCCTTTTAGATGTACTGCTACGCTTCTGATCACCTGAGCTCTTCACACTAAAGGGAGAAATAGAGCAGTATGACGACACAAAGGAGGACAGCTGAGGTCTGAGCATGAGCAGCTGGCAGAAATTAAAGCTGCAACATGAAACTTTTATCCTTGAGGCAGTGACTGAGTGCTGTGCTCCTCCTGCTCTAGTCAGATTTCTGCTCCAGCTCGTCACTCATCTTGATGAAATGTCTGCCAACATCTAGCATGAGGCTGAGGTAATCAGCAACTGTAAAGCCTCCATAGGTGCTGTGGCCAAAAGAGGCAAAATACTGACACTCAGAGTTTTGAAACTTTTAGCTTCACATCAATTTTCTCCCGTTCTGTCGACTCGCTTGTCACTCACCTTTAAAGATGAGGCTGTTATCATTCTACATTTTCTTACTGCCGCTAAATCTGATGAAAAGACCAAAACCAATGCATTAGTCCATCTAAATATTGTCTGACTTTCTACGTAAAATGTCTTGAATTAGAAAATAACAGGGTGAAGGAATATTTTTTAACTATGTTAGTTCCTGCTTACATTATTACTTATGGATCATGAGTGTTGTCATTATAAAAGGGACTGGAAAACATCACTTAGCTTTAATCCGACTTGCTGCAGCGCTGCGATTAAGAATTGGTGACATACCATTCTTGATACATTTAAGAGACATGCTTTGACACAAAATAAATTGAGCAGAAGTGAACTGCGGCTTCGGGAACCTTTTAGAATGATTCTTTGAAATGTTATTTACTTCAGCGGTGAAGAGGACACAGTGGAGCGTTCTGTCATTCATTCGATTTGTCAGCGTTTCTAACTGATGAACTGAGCGATGGTGTGTAAGCGCGAGTCCTTATGAAGCCAAGTAGCTGACATCAAATAAAGCAGGTTGTGTCACAGCAAGCGTTTTCATCTGTCAACCATCATCAAAGTTCCCAGAGGTATCACATCTGACAGTCTCCATGCATTAAACACGAGCTTGGTGCTCAAGTGCACCATAAACCTTTTGGAATTCATCCCAAAATTATGAGTAAAATCTACAGAAAATGACATTTGATGAGGAATACACAGTAAAGTCATTGTCCTTTCACATTCAATAAATCTCTGCAATGATAAACAGTCAAAGATTTTATCCTTTTGATAATTCAGTGCAACACCAGATTTGGTACGTGTCACTGTTGCACACTTGTGATTTCAAATCGGCTCCATCAGTGTAAAACCTCTGCATGTCCTCATCAAGTTCACTGTGTGTGACTGCATGGCTATGGAGCAGTGGCATGCTTAAACGCCAACTCAGTGAGAAATTTGCTTTGAGCTAAAAATGTATCGACCCTGCAATCACATTTAAATTCAACCCCAGTACGTGTCTGAACCCAACTGATTTCTTTCTTTCTCGCGGATAGAGTAACACAACAGCTAACAGTGACATTGCTAACATTGCTTTTCGTCTGACGAGATGCATCACAAGAAACTTTTCTTCTGGGTACAGACACTAACTTTTAATCAGATTGTGCAAGTGCAGACTCTCAGTCCTCTGATCCTCAGCCAGCTCCTCCACTCTCAGAAACCACAGGAGACAGCGAGGAGCCAGGCTGTAGTGTACCTCATCAGCACAATCCATAACTTTAATTGATGACAGCAGATAAATGATAATCAGCAGAGGATTTATCAATGACACTGTGACCAGCCATTCAATACCTCACTGTCCCACCCAGGCTATTAGACTCCAGAGGTTTCTCTGATTCCTTCATTTAAAGGCCAATAAAACAAACATGTTGTCTTGTGCCCAGCCAGCATCGTCTTTCCAAATACGGGCTGGGTATCAAACCAGAATACATTCTGTAGTAGTCAGTAGTCAAAGAAGATCCAACCAAACAGAAGCTTGAAGGCTTATCAGATGCCCCAACACTGGAGGATTTTACAACTCTGAAAGGTTTGTCAATCATTTAGTTTCCATCTCTATGATCACAAGGGGAAAAAGGACAACTGTGTGTGCAACAATGTGCACTGGCACGTACAGTATATGACTGGCCGACAAAGTGCGTTGACAGATGGGGCTTCATTGTGTTGACTTTCCGATTTAATAAGAAGGGGTCTGCTTTTTCATGGAGTGCTGCACACAGCCATGTTCTGTTAATCCATGGCAGAAATCTCACACGTCTCTGATGTCAAATAAAACCCAAACTATCTGCAAAGCAACATATCCCCAAATTAATTGAATTTTTCATTGGAATTCAGCAACTTTCCTCTTGCTCTTGTTAATTTTGATAAAAATTAATTACCGACAGCAGCTAATTGCAGCAAGAGAGCATGACACTGCCACTGGTTTACCTTGAACTGTTCGTGGAATATGTTGCTTACATTAGGACGAACACACAAAGACAAATGATGTTCATTTCTAAGTAAACAGCAGCACTATGTGGTGAGTGACTCAGATGGCTGGAGGGCCGAATATTTAGCAGCTGGAAGGGTTTGAGTTCAAAGCCCACAAATCTCCTGGTGCTTCAGAGAGCGTTTTCTCTCCGCTGGTGTGTCATCGGACGCTGATTATTAGGCAGCAGACCTGACACTTACTCAGATGTTATTTCAATCCCTGACTGACAAACACAGAGACACAGTGAGAAAAGTACTAGCTGCCGATCTGTTCCCATGGTAACAACGGCCAATAGATCTGTGCTATTGACTAAGGATGAGGATATCTGTAGACTTCTTAAAGTAAACACCTACACACACACACATATATACATAAATCACACACACCAGCTAGGCAAAACATATTTTTTGTTATAAATGGAGATGAAGAGTACAAAAATACAATGGGAAGGTTTTCCCTCTATAAAGACCTGAAACAGCTGAATGCTTGAATAACCAGGTAAGAGAGAGAAACTCACATCTCCCCGAGCCATGCGGTGGAAAAAGCTCACTCTTAAGTGGCACAGCAGCATGATATAAAAGACGGTATGTTGAGTGAGTGGGCGATTTACTCAGATGTAACTGGGGAGGCTGGGCAGAAAAACAGTCTTTTTCCAAATACTTAATTTTCTCCAGATTCTGTATCGCTGCTTTCACTCTCAAATCTGTGCTCAACAACAGGGTATGGATCTAATACATGTGTGCTTATCAAAGTAGCGCAGTCTCTTTATCACCCTCAAGTGACACCCTGAGTAGCAGTGGTATGTGTCAGTGAAAAGAGTCGGTGCTTATACTATTTTCCAGGTTGAGGGTTAACGAGAGAGATTAGTGGTATCAAGAGTCTTCTCATGACTTACTAACTGTCAGTTTCAATTACCTAAATAATTATCAAAATATAAATTGGAGCAATCCAGCAGAGCAGCCGGTAAATTATTCAACAATTTAAATCACACCTGTGATGTTAGTGTAAGACAGAAAAAAAGAAATCTGGTTTTATCCTCAAATTCTTCAGTTTTAGGAAAATGAGAGGGATGCTTGTTATTTTACTAATTATTGTGGGACACCTGGGTGATTGTACATGGTGTGTTTAGGCAGGCTAGATTGCTGCGTGGCATCAAATCATATTTGTCTGAGAAGGTGTTTTTGTTGTCCAATAAAAACAAATTATTCCAATGGATAAAGAAAAACCTCCTTCAGTTAATCAGTGCTACTATGAGCTCTTCAAATATGTCCCACTTAATACACCTGAAGCGACACCTATTAGTAAGGAGAATGATTTTATGGAGATCTAAGAGCCACTTGTTACTTTCAGGTCAGACAAAATATAATTATTAGCAAACATGACATGAAGCAAATTCCCTCTATATGAAAGGCGATGTTGACCCAGTGTCTGTTAGAGGACCTAAAAGGAAACTGGGTGTAGATGGGTGGAGGCTCGCTTAGCTTTATGTATTTTCGGTACGTACAGACCGACTCCATTTTTTTTGTTGTGCTTTGTAGTTTTATTGGATCATTATAATTAAGAATTTAAGCTAATTGGACTTTTAAAAAACTCAAGCAGCCCCGTGTCTCATACTGAAAACCTTCCAAACTTGTCTGTGAAATTAGTAAAACTGAGTGATTATTCCTGGAAAGAGACAAGACATTTGACATTTAGGTTTTTCAAAGGTCATCTTCAGCGCTGCCAATGCCAAAGTTGAAATTCCATTCTTATTCACTGTGAGATGGCAGCAAATGTCTGAGAGGCCAATATGTCTACAAAATAAATAAATATGTATAAGCTTTAAACCATCTACGTGGCTAATTACCAATAGGCTTTAAATGGAAAAAAAAGTTTTTGTAATCTGGGTGAACTGCTCTTGTAATAGCCAGTTTCATGTCTGTTTACCTCTTAACCTGGTGTGAGTGATTGGACTTCTACTGACGATAGGATGACTTTACGTCTGGTATCAGTTTTATTTTTTTTCTAAAGGCCGTTTTAGCACTGTGAGTGTATATTTATGTCAGATGTATTTACACTTAAATCATCGAGATTCATTTGCTTTTGAGAACCTGTGAAACATTCAGTCGACACAAACTCGGTTATGCCAAAAGGGCCTCCTCCAAGGTTTAGCCAAACCAAACTGAAATGCAAATACCAAAGAGTGACGCCTGAAGGGTGGCTGGGGTTGAGGTTTCTGCTACCAGAGAGCTCAGTCGAGCACTGAGCTCTCCTCCTGCACTTTAAAAAACATGAAATATAATAAAACCTCCTAAAGACTTCAAATACTCAGAATCATACAAAATTAAAAGAGGGCTCAAATTGCTTTTTGTTGTCCAGATTATATTAAACTGATGACCAAAACGGTGTTTTTACTGGAGTACAATGTCTGGTCCTGTAGTCAAAGCAATAGGACTGAAATATGTATGTATGTCTGCTATTTTTGTGTTTTCCTGGAATGGCTGTGAAGACATGAAGAGCATCAATTATTTATCTGTGCCGACTATGAAACGTCCCCTATGGATGTTGTTCAAGGTTGACGACCTCGGGGCTCAATACTCCATGAATGAATAAAAAGTTCCCTCCTCAACACAAAGCATCGGCCGCTCGGAGAGCTTTGTGGGGACGCGGCGCAGCGCTGCGGTCATCGCGCGCTCCAGCTGCGCGTTTGGGGACGTGACATCGGTTAGGGTCCGTGTGCGGCTACACCGGCTGTTTAAATACATTACTGACGTTATTTAAATTGCAGTCAGACCAATACATGAATTTGATGAAAATATAAAGGCTATGAAAATAACAACGAAGCCCTGACAGATCACCAAAACTGCTTCAGACGCATCAACATGACTGCCGTACCCACGCGCCAGCTGTGGGCTTTAGTTGTTCTCCCCTGCTTCTAACAGTGTCTGATCAAGACTACCACACACCGACCTTCTCTTAACCTGGGTGCTGAAGAATCGCATTCATGACATGATGTGATGAGTCAGAATATCAAGCTGCAGGTCGTGTGCTGTCTGTGGTGTGTTTGTGTGATCCTGAGGAGTAGAGGACCGCTCTTACAGGTTGGAAGGAGGCACAGTATCAGTGTCTTACCGTCAGCGGCCAAGCAGCTCTGCATCATCAGCATCAGCACCGCGCCGATGGTCACAAACCACCGGGCCAGCATCCCATCCAGCGCCCGCGTCCTCTTCCCGTTCCTCGGCAAGCAGGCGGCCACCATCCTCGCGTTCGGGATCCATACCGGAGAGGAAGAGCAGGGCTCTCCTTTATTATTTACCCCTCCAACCCCGGGGCCACAGCTGCCGCTGCTGGAGAGGAGCGCATGTTTGGGAGCCATTGGTCAACCAATTAATCCTGAGTGGAAAGCATCTAACGGCGCTGCTGTGGTGAAAGGCATCCGATCAACCTGCCCCCGGTGCGGACAAGCAGGGCTCCGCTCTCCATGAGCCTGCTGGAGGCTGCGAGGAATGATGAGAAAACAAAGATTTGTATTTTTGCCTTGCGCGTCTCACTGTCCGTCTGTGTGTGTGAAGTCTGTGGTGCCCCTACTGCGACCGCAAAGCGCTCTCCATCTCTGCTGGCAGCTGCATCAATGCACACATGCGATACCGGAAAACTAAGCATGCCGCCTTCAAAATAAAAGCCTTCAATAGCCTTCTAGCAGTGCATTCGGGATGGTTTGGGCCTTCTGCCTGTGCTTATTACATTTTGACCACTCTATTTTAAACTCCAACCCCAACTTTGACGAGCAACACTAACTTGCTGAAGTATCCCCTTCAAACATGTTTGCAACAGAATCAAACTAACCTGTAAGAAAAGCCAGAAGTTCAGTATGCGGGCAGCACATAACCATGTCTTTCTTTTCTCCGAGAACACTACAGAAAAAAATGAAAGGAAACTCATCAGGGTGTTTTATATAGGCTGGGTGAAGTGTTTGATAAAAGCCTATAGTCCCTACTCGGAAGTTTTATACAGGCCCTAATGCCCAACGGAAAGGATGATCACTGTGGGGAATATGCATGGCCTGCTTACTCCCGTAATGCTGTCCCAACACAGTTCTTAACTCACTGGATGTGCTCATCCTAATTATCAAACTAAGGCTAAAATCAAGACTAGCTGGTGAAATGCAATAGCAAATTCTCTGCACTATTGTTTAATAGGATGCTGCATCCTGAGGCAAAAATGGTACAAATAGACTAAAGCACTAAGACAAATTACACTCTTAACACAAAACACTCATCTGCACGCTCATTTAGTCCCAGCTAGAGCATCACTCTTTGTGTGCTTTGACTCTGTTAATATAGTTCTTGTCCTGTAAAATATAAATTGATAGGCTTCATTTTGAACGAGCAAAGTGCCAACTTCCGGTCTCGCCATGGCTAACTGTAGCTAGCTTAGCGCAGCTTCGGCCAGGTAGGAAGAGCCTGCGTGTTTGGTGTAATTATGGAGAAAATGACAGGAACAGGCTGGTCATGACGGCCGGACTAATTGCCCCCACCTCTAAAAACGGAGAGGAGAGACGTGACAACTCACTTATGGTCTTTGTTCCTCCTTTAATGGACCCCCCCCCCCCAACACGGAGCCCGCTGCATCATTAAAGGACCAAAAATAAAGGCAGCAGTGACGCCAGCGCTGCTGTGCCGTCAGATGTGTTTTGGCAGATCTGAGTAAAGCAGGAGGCAGGCGGCCCCTGGTGGGAGCCGAGGGCAGAGACACTCGGAGCTAACATGACAGCCACGCCGGGGAAATACACTCATCATTAGGCCCGGTCCCTTTGTGCCCAATTTACTGTAAAAGAAATAATGGAGGAATCATTATTTTACCGCTGGAACACCCTCCGGGCCCCTAAATGTGTAAACACCGTGTTCTGTCCTCAGAAAGCATTAAAGCTGCACTGGGGGACACTCACTCACCACAACTTAGCTCAGCGGCTTGTTTGCACTAAAGCGCTGCCCCCAACTTTGGCAGACATTTTACATTTATAAAAACAGTTAGATTAAGTTGAACAGAAAATGTAACATTTGGTTTATGGACATTGACAAAAAAAAAAACAACAGGACTTGAGAGCCTTTCAGGGAGAACCGTGACGGACAGGCTGGTGCGGGTGCGACGTTAGCGCACAAAATGGCGGCGCTTACTTGAAAAGCTTATTATTCACAGGAGAAGAGGAATATTACACATTAAACTAAAAAGATAAAGCAAATGTCTTACCCCAGTTGAGCCCAGGCTCTTTGCCTGCAGTACAACGTCGCCATAATAATAAAGTTTACGTGTCTAAAGACGAGGAGACGCTTTGGCGCCAAAACTCGTCGCTCGCGCTCGGACTCTAAGCTGGCTAGTAGTTCAGGGAGCTTCTTCAGCTGTCATGGCGGATTAGATCAGGTGTGACCGCTGGTGTTAGTGATGCGACGCTGCATTTTAATCACACTGTTAGTTACACCTCTGTTTCACGAGTCAAAGTGTGTGTTGTCGGATGGAACAGAGGCAGCATCGCCCCCACGGCCGAGCACTGCTGTTGGATATGAGCCCATCATGGAGGAAAGATGGTGTCTGTCTGTCTGTCTGTCTGTCTGTGGCTGCTAATAATTAACAAAGAACTGCGACCGAAGACGCGTTAATGACCGTTTAGAAAAAGTGGACTGGAGAGTTTTTCTCCAAATGCGTCCTGCTTATATTGGTCACAGTTCTTTAAAAAATACTTTTAGGGGTTTCTGTACTTTGTGCACTTTCCTGGAACAGAAGTAATATCAGTCAACATGACGTTATGAGACATTTAAAACCCTCATATTTATTATTATATTGTTAAGTGTATATACATGTTTATGATAACAGTGGTCATTATTTGTCCTATAATAAGTAGTAACATGCTATGTGGACCTCTATATTGTGCAAACACTACTTAACATGAAACCTTTTCTTTCTGGATAACTTGTACTTCCTGATAAGATACTGTTCTACTTCCATGTTTACTACAGAGCACTGTGCTCCACTGTGTCTTTGGCTACTGTTAAATCCTACCATGTTTCCAGGAGTGTTCACTGGGAATAAAAGCACGCATTAAGTAGATGTTGAAGTTGGTCCAGATGTTTATCTGCAGATGTTCCTCTCAGGCTGTTTGTAGCCTGAGCAGCGAGCAAATAGTAATAGTAATGTATTTTTATTTTGTTTCAGCTAGTTTCCAGAGTGGGGTTTGCTTATTTGAGTTCAGTTTTTATCAGTTACAAATGCTGAGTTCTTCTTTTTTTTTTTTTTTAAGTTGCAGTATTGGTTTCATGTTATTACATTACAAACACAAGGCAGTGTGAAGGCAGCTGACTCAGTCACGTAAACCTCCCAGATGAGGTGAAAATCTCCATCAGTGCCTCCTCATGATTCATGTGTTCACACGCTGCACCAAAGTGACGCAGACTAACACTTAACACACATCCTGTGGATTTTTATTTGATTGTTTTAAGGTTTTATTGTCTAGTTTTTGTTTTTATTTCAATGACTAAATGTTTTTTCATACATAGTTTTAGTTAACTATAATAACTTACTGACAAATGTTCAGACTACTGACAGAAACACACTTGAGTTAACCTTCTGGCCACTCCAGCTAAATAGCAGTGAAAGCTTGTTGTTAAACAGTACCAGTACATGACAACAGCACATATACAAGTGTGCATATGAACAAAGACAAGAGTGACTGAAGCAAAAGATCTTTTTTTTTTAATTCAAAGTGAATCTTGACATAGTACACCATCAATTCATAATTTGACACTCACCAATAAGAGTCACCAAGAAGGAACCCGCTTTTTGTGACAAAGTACATAAGGCTTGGTCACATTGAAACTCACTGAGAACTAGAGGGGGGAAAAGAAAATGACCGCAAACGGGTAAGACACACATTATTACATCCAAACAATAATCATTTTCCCAGTCCTCATATTGTTGTATATTGCACAGTGCAGTTGCTACATGTCAAACTAGTGTAGCATTTAAGAAAAATAAAATAAAAAAAAATTAAATCATAAAGCCACACAGACCTACACATACTTAGAACAGTAACAGTTTCAATTTAGCAATCGTGTCTACATATTTGTGTCTAAATACAATAATATCAACCCGATAATTAGATAGTTGTGGTACAAAATCTACCTAAAACATGTCGTAGGGGCCAAATTTCACACAATTTATTTTTCAGCCCAGTACCGAAATGAGATGTTCAGACGGATGTTTGTTGCGTTGCTTGTTTTGTCATGTGAGATCCCAGTAAAAGCAGGCCTGCCTAAAGGGACCAAAGCCTGCATTTCTGAAAGCAGACTACAGCCTAATCTCTGATATATTGATCAACAACCACATCCAGTCATTGTGTATCGCCACATCCAAAAGGGACAGAGAGCTCAATGTTCTCCTCATGTTTTAGGATATTTGAACAGTCCTCAGGCCTGCTTTGATACTTAAGGCTGCTGGGCTCCATGTGTTTGTTGAGCTTTGGATGTGGGATTGTGTGACCCACTGGTGACTTTGATGATGCAACTGTCAGCATAAGGCTGCAGAGAGACGGGATAATCTGTCCTAAGCAATCAACCCAAAGTGGTGGGGGATTACGACGTGGGACATCACCGAGGTGGGACCTGTGCTCATCTCATCACAGGTGCTGAGCTGACGGAAAGAACAGACGCACGGGCACCGACGAGAGAGCCTGCACACCACAGGGTGAGAAATACTACGGGCTACCGTGCAATGACACACGCCCATCAGTTACAACTCTAGGCTGCCAACTGTGCATCCTCTCGTTTGTCTAAGAATCGTTAACACAGTAGCATATTAGACGAGTACACAAAATACGCCCAGTACAAGCAACACAGCAAAAACCACTACAATGTAATACATCAAGTAGATGAGTACGGCAGTGCACTGCTGCCAGCGTGACACGAAAAGATTTGCTCAGTTTCTTCCAAATGAGAAACTTTGTATTTTTTTTTACAAGATCCTTCTCTTTATGACACGTTACTGGATACCCAATGATTCCATTTTTACAAGAAAATGTATAAAAAGAAACTGAGTAAATCTTTTTTGTCAGTGTGGCAGTGATATGCTGCCATAGCTGAGGATGGGACAGCGTTGGACCTAAACTTAAACCTGTATGACTGATGGATAAAGCATTTTGAAAAAAAAAAAGAAAAAAAAAAAACCCTGACTGAAACACATGATGATATCTACCTATGGTAACAGCTGCATACGTGGCTGGCAACAACATCCCAATCACGTTATGAGAGAAAATGCTGCGTTGCCATCCGAAATGCAACAAATAACTTATCTGCAAACCAAAAACAGATGTCTCAAGCTCCACAAATACATTCACCGTGTGAGAATAAAGCTTTGCATTTGTGTATATTCAGGCCCTATGTTTTTGAGTACTGCACGGTGTTCTTGGTGAGCGCAATAAAACATTCCCTGACTTGTACTTTCTTAGGATTCTGTAAAAGAAAAAGAAAAAAAATAAAGATTGTTTTCAGACCTCATCTTAGTCTAACAACTTTGGGGTTTTGTGATGTGAAAACAGGAGCTGATCCCCTTAGAAGCAACTAGTCTACTAATTTTCGGACTGCTTTGATAGCAATGCAAGACGTCATCTGTCAGCCACTTGATTGAAAAAGGCACTAGTTGTACAGTACGAAGAGTCGCAAATACAGTCCAACAATGGAAATAAAAGCCATGTCATCAGAAGAAAACTAGAAAAATAATTGTACACCAACAACACACCGGTTACAGAATCCAAGAGTGAACCCAGCCTATGTTTGAAATACTGATGCTAAATGCACACAAAAAACAAAACAAAAAAAAAACACACACACACACACACACACACCAAAAAGCAACAGAATAAAAAAAAAAAACTCATAACTTTCATTACAGCAGTTTACAATCACTTCAGAACAACAAAGCCAATATACAGAGGCACTAGCATATAGGAATAGCAATCAATATACTTAAAATAAAACCCCACTTCTATTGTATCTAGTCATTAGAACTACAATACAAAAGAGAGAATGCAGGCTAGAATGAGATTAATCCTCTAAATTCACAGCTACGAAGTGGCAGATAATCAGTACATAGCAGCTTATTATCTATACATTCCAAATACAATTTGCCAAACATAGCTCAGAAAAATAAAACCTCAACCTCATTTTTTAAAATAGAGATCTCACAATATATTCCAATGCTGATAACTGCAACAGTATGCTGGAGGTGAAAGGAGAAATAGTATCGACCATGCTTCAGAAATGATTAATGAACAGTCTTTGGTGCTGATTGGAGTAAAATACCAGCTGATACGACAGGTAAAGACGTAGCTCTACTACACACTGGAAATCAAAAACACAAGATCAAGGCTATGCATCCACCCTGAAGGAATGTATCAAAACTGAGAAACAGGCTTCAATACATGGACAAAAGGTTTGTCTCACACAAATATTTGAAACAATTACAGATGCACCTCTAACACTCAATAGCCCAGCAATGATACTGTTGATAAGTTGATAAGATTATTTCAAACACTGAGAAGCATTTCAAAATAAAAACATAAAACAATCTTTTTTTTTAGTCTATGCCACTCCCAAAAACTAAAACATAGAATGCATTAATGCAAGTCTAGACTAAATGCTAAATAATAGAAACACAGCAACCCAGAGGCTATCTAGATTGTATTGCAGTTACAGTAAACAGTGACAATACTGTTATGAATTAAGTACTATAGTGAATAGAAATCGATTATCAAAATATCAAATCACTCTTTATGTACATAAAAAGCTCATTCAGTCAAAGCCCTAAATATGCAGCCTCTAGCTAAAGCAAATCCATACTCTGAGTTATAAAGCAAACTGAAGTCCAACATTTGCCAATATTAAAACATTACCACAAGCATTATCCTCATATCTGTCCTATAAGCCCATCAAATTCAGAGTCTGAAGGTTAAGTGCTGCAAGCCCATCTAAATTTACAATCTAAGCTCCTGAAGTAACGTCATAGACTCTGGTTTTAAGGCACTGGGAGACGGCAGCAGTAAAGTCTGCCTTAAACAAAGACAGGAGCGTTCGATCCTGGTTAATACAGACTGGGATGGCTTAACAAACAGATCTGACCGGCTAGCACATGCTACAAGGCAACAAAGATAAAGGGAAGCGGAGGCCGAGCGCCCTGACAGCAACAACAACAAATGATTTCCAGCCTCTAATTAGATCATATTCTCTCAACACTTCTCAAACAACAAATGACAGGAGGTAATGTGCAAAGGACACATTCTTAATTAAAATTTCCATATCATCATCTTGTGTGAATTCTCTCACTATTGTGATGCTGTCTCATAAAGCTCTGCAGCTCCAATCAATCATCGCCTCCTCCATTGGCTGACATCATTTCGAAAGAGGTCCTTTAGAGCTGAAGATGCTCTGACAATCAAACACGATCGCCGATACTGACATCAAACTCCAGATTACAGAGGCTGTGTCCCCATAAAACATTATCTACAGCATTGTTTGCTTTTCTCTCAGTCCCCTATGAAACATTGTTACCCATCCTCTTCTCGTTAACCACCTTTTCCTCTTCCTCGTCGTCATCATCACAGGTGTCCATTTTGTGCTCTGCTGCTAGCTCTACCCGCCCAGGTCGCAGCCCCAGTCCATTTCCCGTTGCCCTTCCTCACCAGAAGGTACTGCTGCGGCCCCGTCCTGCTCCTCAGATATAAGAGAACTGGGGGTTGTGGCTGAGCTTGGTGGGGCTCAGAGGGAAGCCTGTGTAGGCGGCCGGGGAGGCCATGTATGGGTGAGGAGGGGGGAAGGGAGGCTTGAACTGGTGTGGGTGGTGGCCATAGCCTGGCTGGTGATGCGGGTGGATGGTCGGGGAGGGGAGGAGCCTGTGGGGATGTGGAGTGGGGTGTCCAGGGTGGTGGGGGTGGGTGCTGATGCCCAGCGTCACCTGGTGAACTATAGCGCCTCCTTGGGGGTGGGAGAGACTGTAGCTGTGCTGGAGGAGAGGGGGAGGAGGGCGAGAGGGCAAGATGGGGTGGGGGTGGTGACCAGCGGTGAGGGGGCCGTTGGGAGGGTAGGACAGCAGGGTGTGTGTGTGCGGGGCGGCCGAAGTGTGCGTGGGGCTGCTGTGCGACAGGTGTGTGAAGGTGTGTGTGTGGACAGTGGGGGGGATGTAGGCGTGCGGTCGCAGAGGCCCATAGTTGCCGTTCCACTCTTTGCTGCTGTGGTTTGAAACGTATGGCTGCACCTGAGAGAGAGAACAGACGAGCACAATGACAATCCATCAGACATCCAGGTTCTTATACGGAGCAAACAAACAAGGTCTGTAACATGTTAAAGCTTGTGTTACTGAGCCTGAACAACCACCTACCAGGAACAGCATCCCCAAAAAAGAAAAAGAATTTTTAAAAAGTGGCTGCTGCTACAGTGCAAGACTGCAATTACCACTGATACAACTGATACAACTGTGTCTCTGTTTAAATGGAGAATCAGAACAGCTTAAAGATGCATACCAACACCTACTGTACAGTACTGTGTAACATCACATCATTTCAACCCTGCGCTGGTACAACCAGCTAGCAAATCAAATCAAAAACCACACATCAAAAGATACACCACGCCTGAGTAACAAAGTGTCAGAATGCATTTGTGTTTACATATCTGTGTGCTTCTAATACAGCGCTTAGGAAATACTACCCACACCAGGGTTTTTGTATGAGCTCATTACCTGTTCTTATGCAACTAAGCCACGGAGCCCCTATTATTTCCATGTCTACTGTATTTCAAAAAGTAAAACTTTCATCAAAATGGGGTAATTTCTGCTGAATACATGGGTCATCAATTTCATGTTCCTGTCATTTAACTTCATGCCTGCAGCTCTGACAAAGTAAGTCCTGGAGCTCCACTACAGAACTCACACCTCCCCAGTAGCACTCATAAATATTCAGTTCTTGCATGATGCTTCAGTGCATTATGAAGAGACACTAACCTGTCCAAAGCCCAGAGGGTGCTGCTGCTGCTGCTGCCCCGTCCCCTTTTGCTGCCGGGACAGGAGGGGGGCGGATGGGAGGAGGGGGACGGAGGAGGGAGTGCTCTGTTGTCCTACGAGGCTGCAGCGCCCTTTGGACCGGGACCAGGACTCTGAGACTGGGACAGAGGGGAAACAGAAGTGAGTAAAGCAAGGACATATATACTGTAAAAATAGATGGCAGGTTCAGTCCACATGACCTGCAAGACTAAAGACAGCGAAGCAGACCGACAACTACAAACAAGCATGCATACCAAGGAGAAAAAAAGATTCAGATAGTCCAGTCCATACTTTTGTTCAATAAGGAGAACATGAAAGACATATTTGAAAGATATATTTTGCCAGTTAGAACTTAAATCCAAGTTTTCCATCTGAAAATGCCAATTGCCACTGACTGATGAAATGTTCTCATTTTAATGAGGAATAGCGTTGCAGGTCCATTCAGTTAACTGCGTAAGCATGAGAAAGGTACCAAACTGCAGCCTAATTGAGCATTTCTGAGAAGGCTGTGCAATGCACAATAGAAAGATTTTCACAAACAAAATTTGCATTCAAAGCAAAAGCAAGCAAACCAGAAGAGGCAATATGTGAAGACCAGTGTGTCAGACGAGTCTTTGAGACACAGTCAAAGATAACTGCAAAAACTCAGGCTTAGTAGTTGAGTTTAAACTTTGAACGATGCTTCTTGACTGACTTGGACCAAACGGAGTATAAATGTCACTGATGAAGACTAAAAGAAATATTTAGGTAGTTGCATTAAAAGTTGTGCATTAATAAAAATTTAAAAAAACAAGAATGGAGGACTTTGGTCATACCATTATAGAGACATAGATCAATACATGCTGGCTGAACAGACGTACTGCTGAATACTGCAGAAGCGTGACACTCCTCCTGGATTACAGTTGGCGTGGACAAGGCTTTATACTATAGCAGGGCAACAACCCCAGTGAACAGAAGAAATTACCTGCTTCAGGTGAAACGTGGGGTAGCGATCTAATGTAGTTTTGCATTTTACGGCCACAGTGTAACTGCAATTTCTGCTACTATAAAAGACTCATGAAAGTGTTTTTTTTCACAGCACCATAAAACTAGATGATAAAATCCATAAAGTTAGGGATAGAAAGAAACAGATTGTTGGCACTCAGACAAGGCACCTGAGGAGCAAAGCTGATCCATGGACTCTGATCTGTATCAGTTTTAAATTCACTCCACCATTAATAGAAATTACCATCTGGGGAGAACAGAACAGTGAAACTGGTCTCAGATCAGTGTCTTGGGGCACCTTTTGCTGCATGGCAAGAACCAGTGGAGAATACAAAGGCTCTGTGTCAATACCAAATGAAATGCATCCACCTTTCCCTCCATTCCTAGAAACCAACAGAATATGTGTTTGCTGTACGCTGGCTGAAGTAAATTCTCCCTCTTATTCTAGTGTAAAAAAAACACCCAGGATCACTGATGCAGGCATAACTGAGGAGGGATTTGTTTTAGTTACTTAAGCTGCAGTTAGGATGTTCTTTTGAGGGGTTGCTGACAGTTACTTAAGGGATTAGCAGGAAAAAAATCTGAATGATTCATTCAAAATCCAGCCAAAGTGACTCAGATGAGGAGAGCTTCTATCATTTTACTCTCTTTCTCCACTTCGCCATCAACCAACCTGCTTTGGCTTGGGATATGGTTCACTGAAGCTTACTCTAGATGTTGACACATTCCAAACGATACACACATACTTAAAAGACACTGTCTATAACCCTCTAACTGTACATGTGTAATCGGCCAGGAATGAACACACTAGCTCTGCATTTGTCCATAGACTTTTGCTACCTTGAACAAAGCTGATGTTCTGATGGAGGGAAAGTCATGAGAGGACTCTTGGGCAATGTTAGCATTGCCTCCCTTGGATGCATCTTTGAGGTATCAGAACAACAAAGCCAGTTCTCTGTTGGTGTCTCTTGATCACCTGTTAAAGCCTCTATGACCCACTAGGGGGCGGTAAGCCCCTACTGCTTCCATATGACCTGCAAAGCAGACAGGCCAAAGCACAGATGACAGACCACATGGCAGGTGGCAAGACAGGGACACATTTTCTTGGGGGGGTAAAATTCTCTGTGTTAGTGCACAAACAAGCTTAGCTTGCAAATTTTCTTCTCACCTATTACATCGCTCACAAGTATAATAAAAAGTGATGGATAAACATACAAGCTTTGTTTGTTTTCTGTTCCCTGTTGGACAGGTTAACATTCCCACTGACCCATTCTCTGGACACGCTCCTCTGTCCCTTGAGTGTTGTTGTTCTGCACTCTCATTGGTGGAACCACCATTGTCCTAACGCCACGAGGACTCCTGCCCTGCGCTGCAGGGGAAGGCATTGGTGCTACCATGGCAGCCAAAGGTGGGCGGTTGTTGTGGTTACTGTTGTCAAGGTAACGGTAGGTACTGTTGCCACGCGGGGAGGTTGATGTGTCGGACGTGGGGGAGCCTTCCACTGTGTCACAGCCGCTCTCGTGGCCGTCGTCCTCTGACATGCTGAATACAGAGGAGAAATGACCCATTAAGACGACAGGAACTTTGGAGGGCATTCCTCTTCGTGCAACATTACGTCCTTAGTTATTTGGACAAAAGGACACACATCCACACACAACTACCTGTTGGGTCTCTTGCATGGTGAGACAGAAGGGCTCGACTGAAGTGAGTTGGAGGCAAAAGAACTGGTGCTGAGGCTGCTCTCAGGGCTGCTGAGGGAACACACTCTCTCCATAGACACGCTGGTGTTTCTGCACGCCTCACACACACACTCCTCTTTACACCTGTGGACAGAAAAATGCAATCTGTGTTCCAGATTTTACTTAAACAAATACTGTTACAGAAGCTACTGAAAAGAAATAAGTGCTCTGACTTTTTAATTCACTGTTCTCAGTTCAGCATTAGAGTGAGATCTTCCCTATGTCTTTGTATGGCCTTGAACAGGTTGATTTTGATAATCCCTCTTTGATGTTACTCACTCGCTTAGACGGCACCTCTGAGGATCTTCATCTTCCCCCTCGTCCTCTCCATCAGTCAGTTCGCTGCGGATGCTGATCACACTGGGAGCAGGGCTTGGTGTGTCACCCATCAGAACCGCCACTTCTCGCTGTTGTTGACTGGACAGACCCAGCTGGCTGTTGCCATTTGGTGGCACCTCTTTGAAGCAGCTCACTTCCTCCTCTACATCATCTTCCTCTTCATCTGTGTTTTGAACTTCTGGTTGCCTGGTTTCCACCAGAGGCGCCTCCCTCTGAGGCTGCTCCCTTCGTGTCACTGCCTGTCCAACAACATCGGCCATCTTGGGGGTCCGACATGATATGTGAATGTTGCTGGCGTGGGACAGGTTCCTTTTAATAGAGCAGTGGATATATTAGATGTCAATAAAAAGACAGAGCTGTTGAACTTCAAAAGGCATGGCTATGGAGCAGACTTTCACCTGTTGTGACTGTGTCTGTTCCTTTTATTGGCTGGCTGGGGCCACACAACATGTGCAATGCCGATGTTGATTGGCTGATGAGCAGAGAGGGCTGACATCTGATTAGTCAGGAGAGGTTGTTGCATCACTGAACTGTAGTGGCTGCTGTGGGGACGCACTTTCCTGTTAAAAGGTATCAACAGAAAAAACTAAAAAGAGATGCAAGAGAAACACAGTGCAGCCTTATACTTTGGGTAACAATATGCAGCAGGAATAGATTATATGCTATGCTCTGATGAAAGTAACCACAACAAGAATTCTAAAATAATATTACTACTACAACTTAGCATTTGATGTGTTCTTTCACAGTGGTCTGTCATTATCATGCACATTTTCAAATGGAAAAATCCCCGTTGGAATCCAATTTACAAGCATATACACAACGTGATGAAAAACCGTTTCTCCAATGGAGGTCTAGAAATCAACAAACACTACCCTTGGTTACTGTGCTGCATGTAAACACATCGAAAGCGATAAAAAAATGTTTGACTAGTGAAAGTCTTCAAGCCGGGGATTTCACTGGTTTTTAAGTTTGGGTGACTCAGAGTAGGGTGACTCACCCCCAATCGCTGATCCTCTGTGGGCCGGCTGTGGTGTCGTTGGCAAGGGAGGAGGGAGGTGGTGGAGGGGGATGAGGGGGAGGAGGACCCACTGTGGTCATCTGCTGCCAGGCTGCTGGGACGAGGAGCTGCTGCCCCCTGCTAGACCAGGCCTGCTACAGGAACCGAACACGAAAATCAGGGACGTTCTGCACATATCTATTGATCCCCATAGCTATGATCTGTGTTAACTTCCCAAACCAAGGCCCGATGTTGGGGTCAGAGGGAAAAAACAATTCCAAAACCCAATACTGCAGTCTAGGATACACATGCTACAAACCTATAGGAAATCCACATTTGGGTCTGTCTTACCTGAGCAATTACACCAGGCCTCACAGGTAAGGGTTGTATAGGAGGGGCCTGAGTTACCATGGGAACAGAATACCCTGCTGGTTGGTTAAGGTTACCTGTTAAAAAACATTGTAAAGCCAAACCATCAGTCATTCTTGCACCTAAAAAAAGGCTAAACTTAATAGCATCTTAGTGAAGCTACGGCACCACTCATTTACAGTTAGGCACTTTATATTGAAATATAATCCTTCTCATTACACTGTCAAGCATTTTTAATATGCAATCTCTGTAAGCATTGTATTACTTTACATCAGTAAAGGTTTCAGTACTTTTTAAACATCTACATACCTTGCATGGTGGGAGGACACAGAAGGAGGGCAGGTGGGAACGAGTCACTGCACCCAAACTGACCATTCCCAGTTGCAAGAGCTATCCCAGGATGCAACACTGAAGGAGCTGACTGGGTTATAGCCTACATCCGAAAAGAGTAAAAGGAGGCAATGCAATCAAAGAAATGGAGAGTGGCAGGCAGGTAGAGAGAAGAATACAGACGAGAGTGGAAAATGTGAAAAGAATAGTCAGAAGATGAATTTAGAGGAAATTAAGGATTGAAGGCGGAAATGAAGTGAATGACAATAGAGAGACCAAAGTAAAGCACAGACAAGATAAGAAGATCAGCAATAACACCGTCACAGCAGACCGACATACTAAGACCAATGTTCTGAGATGATCTGTTATAGCAGTGTTTTCCCAGAAGAGGGCGATGTTAGGTCAACAGTACGGACAGTGCAGACACGGTGCACAGAAACATTACATAACCAGCAAAGAGACATATTCATAGGCCTTTACTTATGTTCTCTATCAGGACAGACAGGCGTTATTACAAAGAGACAATGCGTAGCGGTATCATTTTCAACTGAAATAATGTAGCCACTGCCGTGTTGAATGGGGGACTTTTTTTTTTTGTCCTAGAGACTAATTCTGGAAGCTAAATGGCAGCATTAGTAGTTAGAACTGTACATATATATAATAAATATAATATGGAGGTAAACATGCCCTAATTCAGTAAGACAGAAAATGTACTGGTAGCAAACAGGCACATGGCTTCAGTATGTTACCTGAGTGTGGACTGGTATGTTGCTGTAGCCCAGAGGAATGCCAGAGGAGGCAGTGGGGGGCACAGGCGGTCTTGAGAAATGAATGGTGTTCTGATTCAGTGCGTCAAAAACTGCATTGGTTGGCCGACTGTGGCACATGTCCATGATGCGGAAAGATGACTGCACACTGGAGGGGAGCAGAGGAGTTGTAGTGGGATGAGAAGGAAAACTTTACAACTCCTTTTAATTATAAACATTTATGACATCCCTTTGTACATCAACAATTACTACAGAAAAGAATAACAAAACAGAACAAGAGCGTGAATGCCAACACATTTGGAGTCAATGGCAGTTGTAGCAGCCTTACTGGTTACTGTGTGGGTAGTCCAGCAGATGAGTCATAGTGAGGAAAGGTTGATTGAGGACACTGGCGGGAACAGTCCGGTCCTCAGCATCGATCAGCAGCATGCTCTTCAGCAGAGACACAAACTCCCTCCTGTCTGCCTTCTCTGCTTGCATGTCACTGTTATCAGGACTCAGCACCAAGTTCACCTGATAGATGGAGACAGTGAGGCACATGGAGACAACACACTGCTTGAGAATCACGCAGGGCAACAAATCGTGTCACAATTAAGAAACCCTGGAGGACAATTTATCCATCAGTGGCTGGTGGATGTTAACATTTTAAGAAGTTAATTTCCCACTTTTGTTGGACTCACATGTGCTATATCGTCCAGACAGCTGAAGATGTACTTTCTGGCCTCTTTGGATTTAAGTCCCGTCTCTTTCTCATGCTCTTCTGTTGTCTGGGGAAGGAACAGAAATTTGAAGACAAAAAATTCTCCAGTATATAGGCGCAGTATGCAGAGACCAGGCTGCAGCCGGATGTGCTATGTTTAAATGTTAAGGAATGAACGGTCAAAGTATTCCGATAAAATATACACAGGCGGGGAGCAAATGCGCATTTCCATGCAACTATGTGGTCAAAGTGTTCAGCGGTCCAGTTTCTGCCCTGAAGGACATAGACAAATAAATATTAGGCTAACATTTATTTAAAATGATTTAGAGTCAGCTCAGTTTCACATTTCCAGTAGCTCTCCTAAGGCTTCTGTTGGCTTTGTCCTGTTTCCCCAAAGCTTCCCCAGCTGTTTCCTATTGGGAATGCCTCTTGAATCTCCAATGAATATCTTGTGCTCTTTTCATTTCAAATCTCACCATCTCAGTTTATACACTTATGTGTGTGTGTACACATGTGTGGCCCCAGCACCGCAGGGATCTGATACTGTTAACGGTGTGTGGTTGACAGAAGGATATGCACTTTGTGTCTGCAGGTCTATAGCATGTTTGCATAGCATGTGTCTGTACTGTATTTGTGTGTTTTGTGTACTTTTAGTCTCCAGGAGGCGTAGGGAGAGTCGGACTCTTTGGAGAAGAAACGAGAGGTCTTGGTCCCCTTGTTGAGCAGCTGCTCGGTGGGCAGGCCCTGAGTCTGAGAGATGTAACGGATCTGAGATACAGAAGACAGAACAGAAGAGGCATAGAAAAGGAGGGGGAGGCAGGAAAAGTACGAAAAAATGTTTATAGTGAAACGATAGAGCAAAGAAGTGAATGAAAGTGGAAAGAGAGAAGGAGAGAAAAGACAGACAACAGTTTACATCACAACAACTTAACTGAAATGAAGATGATCAACTTCTAATTTAATTCATTTTACCAAGTTACTGAAAATATAGCCTGCAGTTCAGCTGATACTACTCCAGCTATACACAATTTTGAACTTCAGGTCAGCAGTTAATCAGTGTGGGGGTAAGTTTAGAGGACACAATTGCTCAACTATTACCACAAGGGAGCATAAAGAAACTATTTTTTTTTTTCAGGAAGAGGAAAAAAGAAAATATCATCCAGATGAGAAGTGAGTAACATGAACTGTCTGATATTTAAAGACCAATGGTATAATGATAGTTCAAACCTGAGTAAGAATATATTCTTGAAAGACAACATGAGGCAGAAACATCATCTGCAACGTGTACGCTTTATAGATGTTTTACTCTGCAACTTGGATTTTGTCCAACAGCTGGTCTATAAGCTGCTTGTTATCTAATACAGCATGCTCAACTCGCTGCACTTCAACCTTTACTGCTCTGCCAAGCTGACATAGATGGAGTGCTTCATAGGCCCAAGGCGGATGCAGCAAACAAGCCACGCACACAGAGACGGGAATGGGAGATGACACATGGCAAAGTTTAGCACATCTAAAAAATATATATTGCATGCAGTGAAGATAAGAGCTTTCAAACCCTGCATTACTAAAGAATGCAGTCCATACTGAATGTAGCCAAAGACACAGCACTAAATTCTTAACCTACAGAAGTATCCTCAAAGCCTTGTGACTGTAATTTCCTTATTTAAACTTAGACTGACACATTGCTATGTGGCCAATGTAAGGAAGAGGGATAGCGGTGATAAAGAAACTTCCCTATGATGTCTTTTTTCCAATATACCTTACATACAAATATGAGAAGTTACTGCCCAGTTAGTCAGTTCAGCTCACCTGCCCCAACCTAAACTCCTACCCATCAGCCTACATCAGTCTCATGTTTTACCCACATTTTAATGTGTTTGCTCATCATGAGATGTGAAAACATCAGATTTCCACACAAACAAAAAATGTGCACCCTGGTCAGAGTTGGGATTTACAATGCTAGCACACCACGACTGAGCATGCCAGTCACACTGGTCTGGTCTGGTTCAAAGGCTGAGAGCATCGGAGCAGCCAACAGACACGAGGAGCACTGCCCTGCCTCACCCTTCCTTTCCTTGTTCTAGCCAGCATTACACTGCCCTCTGTTTCCATCACTCTTCCCATCACATCAGTTATTTTTTGATTTGTTAGACCATTCTGAGACAAGACTCGATTTGTTTACAGCGTGCCATGCCATTAACATCCATAGCATGAGTACAATGACACAGCCCAAAAAAAGGGGAGCGATTAGGGGGCCAGCCCTTGGTCAGTTACCCCTTCTCTCACACTCACAACTCCAAACTTGACAGGTCATGTCGTTTCTCTCTGTGCAATAGATTTTACTGCCTGTGTGCAACTAAGTTGGACCGTTTCCTTGAGCATAAAAATTTATATTTTATGCTTTTTATTGCTTATTTCAATGAGTTCAATGAAGAATTAAAGCCCTTAGAAAGTGTGATTTCCAGCACAGTGTGATTTGCCAGTTAAAAGTTATGTTCTGTATGCCCCTGTGAGAAGAACCATCTGTAAATCTCCCCGATATGTGCCGACTTTTCCCAAGAATTCCTTCTACTCTCTGACCTGCCCCGTCTTGTCTCGATTACCTCTCTCAAAACTCCATGATACTCCAGAAATCCCATGACCAATGGAAATCCTGCAGTGATTCGTTTTACAGCCTGTATGTGTGTGTGTGTGTGTGTGTGTGTGTGTGTGTGTGCGTGAGTAGTGTGCACATGTCTATGGCCCAGAACAAACACACTGACTGGCCAGAGGGCACTGGACTGAGAACCTGCTGATGGTGCACTGAACGCTCACCACAGTGTGTGTGTGTGTGTGTGTACATGTCTACCATCAGGCTTATGTTTATAAATACATTTTGCTGTGTAGAGTGGAACTGCAGTGAGCCTTGGCATAGCACAGCATACTTTTGGGGGCTCAATGTGCACGCGTGAGTGTGCGAGTGTGTGTCCTGGCATGGCCCAGTGGGTCAACAGAGCTGTCACTGCACAGCGAAGCTCTATCAGCCACAATCTCTGACTGATGATTGTCCAAAGTGCTAGCTGCTGCTGGAGCCAGAAGTGACACCTCACCAAAAAAACTCCACTAACGGGCACGTGCACACAGGGTCTCTACAAACAAACCATCAGCTCTTTAAAAAATGTTAATGAACAACAATGTTTTGTTCTTGGGTGCACTGTGGGTGGTAAGGCCATTTCAAACATTTGGTCTGGTAAAGAAGTCAGAGCACTGGGGAGCTCTGTGGATGCACATAAAAGGTCTAATATTTTTATTTAACTTAACAACATGCCAAGACACAACATTATCACTTTTCTTTTGCAAAATATTGAATTCACACACAGTAAACATGTTGGCTATAGTAAAACACAGGGTAATCCTGTACTGGTCTGTGAATGTGGTGTGGGCCTTTTCCCATGCTCCCTCTCCCTCGCCGGGGGACTACATTTGAAGTCCCAGTTGTGTAGTTTAGACCCGCACAACCCTGTGGGAAGATAATCACACATTGCCAAGAACAATTTCCTGATTCACTAAGCTCAGATTTGTATTAGGTGGATTTCATGCTGGATTTGTTGGACTTCAGTCATATAGCGAGACAGAGATCAGGGAGCAACAACAAATAAAGGTTTAACTATATAATGAACACACTGTTGAATTTTGGCCGCTGGAACAGCAAAGATAAGCACAGAATATGTATTCTGTAATCTGTGAGAAATCTCATTTCTTTCTGTTTATGTGTCCTCTTTACTCCCTCTCTCTTGGCAGGAGAGAAGGATATATCTTTAGGGTCTCTCCTTCCTTCCCTTGGAGAGGGTGTGTGTGATACAGTAGCTTGTAGTTCTTACATGTGTGTGTGAGACGAATGTTACCTGGTCGTACTCCAGTGCTCCAGGGTAAAGGGGCCAGCCCAAGAAGAGCTCAGCTATCACACAGCCCAGTGACCACATGTCGATGGCCTCGCAAAATGGCAGGCCCAAAATAATCTCTGGAGCCCTACAGAGAGAAAAGAGGAGCAGAAAAGGTTACGTCTGGGAGTTGGTCACCGTGTAGTCACACAGTCACAGCCTGGAGGACAACTGGAGGGCTATGGATTCCCAAGAGTGGCAAGGCTAGGGGTCTCTACAGCTTTTGCTGGATGGACTGAGCTCAAAAGGAGAGGGTGAACTTAAAGTCATTTTGGTGAACCAAAAGTTGAGATAGCTTAGGGGACAGTGCAAATGCTGTCAACCGTATAAAATCAATATTAGTGGTGACTCTATGATTCCACATACCGTTTCCTGGATAGAGAACAGCAATAATAAAAACTCATCACTGTTAAGTGTTAATCCAACAGCAGAGCAGTCGTTCAGGGTGTTCAGTGAAAACATAATATTAAGGATCATTTGCTGGCTAACTAATCCTGGCCATCAATACCTTAGTGGTTGCTTATTATGAAGGCAAATGTTGGAAAAAGGGAAGATAACATTTAGCTGCTGTCACATTTACCGTTGTTATGTAGGTTTTGTATTTGAATTTTCACTATTATTGGAAAAGGGACCAGTTGTATTGATACTTACACCACAGTTGCACTATGTCATCAACAACAACCATTTGGTCAACTAGCCAGTAAACAATGTCTCATTTTAAGCTGTGCATTTATACTTCATGTATCCACGTGTCTTATATGAAGTACAACAAAATCCACATTTACTCTCTGCATATCATTTTCGCCTTCTTATTGCTTTTCCACTTCAGATAATTTTCCAACCTGGGAACAATGCATCTTTCAATTTAATACAATGCAACATCACCACAAACTGCAGCCTACAAAATGACCACTCAGATGAGTCACTACCTTTCTAGCACAGTCTCACAAAAAACTGTCAATGTAAGAATTTATTGCAGGTCTGTTGTGTTGTGTTTATTCTGGTGTCTCAGTGTACACTGTAAGAATCAAATTGAAAAAAGATCTGTTCATGTAACAGAAGAAATGATCTAGAAAAGTTCTTTGCAATATTCCATCAGATGGCTGAGAAACCTTGCATGACGCATATAAAACTCTTTCTTGTTTTCTTGTCTTTTTCCCATTTATAGTTCTAAAATGGAAAAAAGCAGAGATGGCAGATGGGGCATTTACTTTGGAACTGGCATTTTTAAATTACGTCATGGTTAAGGTATTACCTTTGCCTCATTTTGAAAATTCTGAATAAATGTCACAAATTTCCACTCAACTCATCATCTTAGTGTCATTTAAAATGTAAAACCTTAACTGTATTTAAAGGAAACTGATTTGAAAAATGACGTTTGGCTAAGAGTACCACGAAGCATTGCACATAACTGTCCCTGTGCAAGAAATTACACATCAACAGGTTATTCAGGGATCTCAAATTGAACATTATACCCATATGACCCATACAGTGGTACTGCAACAAAGAAGTAAATATCATCCAAGGAATGGACTTTGCCACTTACACAAATCAAATGGGACAAGTAATCTTACGGCAGCAGTGTGAGGCGGCGTATGAAAACAATGGGCTATTAGGCCTGGACACAGCAGCTGAGCAACAGTGCTGCAAATAGCAACCGCTGCTGTGACGACCACAGGGGAAATGACTGTTGCCAAGCAACAACCGGACGCAATACCATAATGTAACAGTATTACAGGGTGATAAATGGAGCCATTGCTCATCGTTCTGTGTGTGTGTGTGTGTGTGTGTGTTTCCATGTGTGCATGTATGTTTGCATGTAGACACACAATGTTGCATCACATTTACAGACGACCCATATTTTCTGCCCTCCTTAGCCTGGAGGAGGAAATTACACTTCAAGAGGAAGATGCCAGTTATGCAGTAACAAAGAGAGCCTTGGGGGAGACTGCCTCAAACATTTACAAAACACACTGCAAAGTGAGATGTCCAGAGAGGTTCACCAAAAAAAATACAGTTAAAATACATTTTAACGCTTCAAAGGAAAATAATATATAGGAGATAAGATATTCACATGAATTCATGCTCATATAAAAGGCTAAGATATATAGGTATAGGTGGGCAAACTACACACCTGCAACAGCAAAAAAAAATCAACCACGACAAAAAACATGTACACAGACATGATATTGGTTCTCTTGCACAGCTTTCAGTTCTGCTTAACTCACGCTCTACAAAATGTCATATAAGGCCGAATTAGGCAACTGCACAACATTTCAAAAAACTAAAACCAATTTACTATGCTGACCTAAGAGGAAATAGATGGGGACATTCTGTTTTAACTCCATCATGTCCATGGACTCTATGGAGGATGACAGATGAAAACAGAGACAGGAACAAAAAGTTTTAAGTTAGGATTTGACCATTTTCAATGAGCCCTGTTATTTTTAACAACTTGCCCACACCCGCAATATTCTCCTGAAAACGACATTATATATTCTACATTGGATATTTTTTGTTGCTATAAAAGTCTGGGGAGTTTTAAAAACTTGACAGTAGTTAAAAAGTATTTTGGATTCATATTGACATTAGCTGGGACAGTCTCTCTAACAGACTAGTGTTCACTGCAGGTGATGAGCAAATATTCTCATCAGAGTGCACTGACAAGACTGATGGTGTAGCTGTCCATTACAGGCCTATGGCTAAAATAAACAATCATGTACACACACACACACACACACACACACACACACACAGTCAACAGGGGTGGGGGAATTATAGGGGACACACAAAAATAAACCTAAAAAAAGCAGTGAGTGTGTGTGTGTGTGCGCGTGTTGTTGCTCCCAGCTATACTGCCAGTCATAAAAGCCGCAGCAATGGCCCCAGCTTTCCAGAGCTCTAACAGCTCATCACATAACACAAGTATAACACACCCGCACACACCCACCCGCCCGCTCGCTCGCCCGCCCGCCAGTGTTTGGCAGCCACACCAGGTTCCAGAACTAACTAGTCACACTAGAGAGCAGCAGTTACGACAAGAACAAACACTGCAGACTGTGTGGCAACACCCCACTGTCTACAGAGAACTGAGATAACTATATTCACACACATCAAGCACCTACAGTATCTAATGTTAAACATGATGAGATGTTACTCAGTACAGGACATGTGAACCCAGTGCTTTACCACCTGAAAACAAAGCTGATCACGTGTCAAACACATCCCACTCCATTACTAAGACTTAAAGTGTAGGACAGCACATCAAGTTACATGAGAGTGAACATGCAAGTGCAGCAACCAGAGAAATATCGACTGAAAGCAAAGATAGCTTTAAACACCACTAGAATAACACACACAAGTGTCGTGCAATTACTTTGTTGCATTTTCTAAATGCTTGCACAAAGCCCTTTCCGTGGTCGGTCCGTGGTAAAGAACACCACCGGAAATGTCATGGCCCTATTTACATGTCTGCTCTTTAAGACTTATAAACTGAAATGTAATCTTATTTTGAAAGAAAAGTTGATGACTAAACCCACCCGCTCATATAATACTTCATTGCCAAATGCTGCTGTGAACCAGAAAAATATGGGTGGATGCCTTAGGCGCCAGAAAGCAGAAAACAAATAAAGCAGTAAATAAATGAATAAAATAAAAGCCACAAGACCACAGTGAAATCAACTAAGACTATAAGGGCAGTTTTATCGACAATGAGGTTTGGCTTAAATTAAAGAAAAATAAAACAAGACCAATTACAGTCCCTCCTCTCTCACGCACATAGAACTCAGGTAAAAACTAAACAAAATGTATGCTTATTAGAAGGATAGAGGAGAGCAGATACTGGGGTCCCTCATCTTAAACTGTTAAACCAACTTGTTTATTCCACAGTAGCATCAACTCCACATCAAGGCCACAATTAAGCTGACATACACACGCACACAAAGCAGGAAAGGTAGAATAAAATCTAACAGCATGTTTACATAAATACACCCCTAACTGAGAGTGATGTCTTGTTCATAGTTATGAGGTCCACTGTCATGCGTGGACCACTCCACTGACCATCAGAAAGAACTAGGAAAGACAATAACAACTCTGCTACTCTAAGACATGACTTTTCCACTGTTCCCAAAGCAAAAAAAGGGCCCAGCTTTGTCAAACCCACTCTACTTCTAGCCTTGTTTTTTTTTTGTAACTGAGCAGTGAAATTGACACTGTGAGCAGTCAGCAAAACTCATCTCCACATAAGGCCTGGGGCTCCTTGTCAGGGCCTTCTCAGGATTCAACTTTCCTGTTCCTAACAGAGAGATCTTGGCAAAGACACATGTGAATATCAACTGCAAACACTTAAGCCACCGTGTGCAACATGTATTATTTCGGTGTGACTAGACACCAGTGCAAAACAACCCGTCTGCAGCAAAGAAATCACACCTACATGAAGGAAGCCTGACACAACCTGCCCAAATCTGAAAGCATGCTAAGATGATAGCTGTCTTTCCTTCCACCTGATCTGCTTAGCTGAATAATTCACATAGCCCAGTGCTCCATTTTCATTGTGGGAGGTGGTTTTACGTCACCAGCCCCCACAGGACAGAGCAGTCACCTCACCAGGCCTTGCTGTGTCATGCTACCATGGCAACAACACATTAGAGCATGACAAGCACTGAAATGCTTCTGCCAGAGACCTCTGTTATGTTTTAAAAAGCACAACTCTGTCACTAAAGATCAACTTCCTATTCCCTCATCATAGTATTTTACATTTAAGCTCAAATATTATCCAGACGACTAAACAAGGTCTCACATAAAAGATTGCACCTGTTTGCTGTAGGTGAATTAAAACACTCAGGGCCTACTATAGCACACTTCTAGAGTCTGTTTGCCTTGCTGTGAACTCATGAGGTCCAATCAGGGCAAATGAAAAGTTGACACACATATACGAACAAAAGTGTAGACAGTTTCATTAGAAAATATGTGGTGTGTACCTTTCTAAGAATCTACCAGAATACAATCTATGACAGTATAAAACCTGACTAACTTGAACGAGCATTTATGTGAGGACACTTTAAACAGGAGCTCCCAGAGATCAATGCCACCCTAAAATTACTGGACATGCCTCCACTTGAGCCATAGACACCACAGTTAGTCAGAGACAAGGCTACATTCATACACAACAATCCAAACCAAACTCTGTGTGGACTTGCTGAGCAATTAATGCTGTTGCCAAATCCCCTGTCTTTTCAGTGAATGAGAATGTGGAATGTGTGAATCTACTCCTGAAAAATACTAGTGTATAAAACGTGTAAAATATGCCGGCGATTTAAGGTGGCAGCCTGCTACAGAATAGTAATGGATGGGAATGTACAGCTAGCCCAGCTCAATCTGAGACAAATAGCATCAGCAGAGCTGCACAATTGCCCCCAACTTCCCCAGGTCAGAGGCAATAACTGAAACCATAAAACCATTGACTCATGAATAAAGAAGTTAAGAACTTAGTAAATAGGTCAAATAAGTCAAACTGGAGGTGTAGATGGACAGCACTGACAAACGCTAGCATGAACATTAGGACATATGCACACCCTTAATTAGCATTCATATTAATCACGTCTACTGACATATATGCAAATGGTTAAACGACCAAACAATTTTTTTTGAGCAGTTTAATAATTACCTCTATATATAATCTCCAGCATTAACAATATGGGTGTGTTTTACTCTACAAAAAGGTGCAAATGGTTGCAAACAAAACTTTACCTGCATTAGAAAACATAAACTTGGATTCTGATATTGTCTAGCGTTGGTCTGTGTATTACGACAACTGCCAGTGCATGTGAGACTGATGAGCGTAAACATTTACATCTCAGATTGTGTATTAAGACAACCTTAATTTTACTGCCCTTTGAGGTTTTCCTTGTGTCTTTACAAAAAACTGACTATTTCACCAAAACCACACTGCTGGCAATGTTACTACCTATGGTTCTGGAAAATCCAGGGAAAACCCCAGAGCTGTTAAAAAAAGAAAAAAAAAAACCTCCTTCTACCCACTGTGATGAGACAAACAGTCTGTAACAGCTTCGTTGTCCTAACAATACAGTACAGTCTTTATGCATTATAAGCGCTGGTGTTGAAGAGACGCTATGTCCTGTAAACTACTCTCCTGATAACCCCATTTACAAACAAAACCATCACAATCATATAGATATGAAAAATAGTACAGAGCAGTGCAAAACAGCGTGATGATATCTCCCTTTGAGTACAGATATTTACCAAACCAGGCTAATATTCAGTCCCATTAACGCTAATGCCTATATACTACCAGCTGTCGTCGTGGCTAAACCAACTCCAACACAGACAAACAGTGGAACAGAGTGGAAGGGAGGTACGATGGGAGGCAGGATGGGAGGCAAATAAAGAGAGAGGACAGAAAATGAGGAATGTAAGAGGTGGTGTACCATAAACTGTGTCTCTACTTTCTGAATAACATTTGAACCCAATTGCCTTTTATCATTTGGCAAAAGGTGCAAAAATAGATGCTTTGAAAAGCAAAAAGTAATCAAAGTACAGGCTCTAAACTGTTGCACTCTGGTAGTGACCAAAGCAAAATATGGACAGATGTTACACCTCACAAAAATTCTGGTTAATACAGCTTTGTGGCTGATAAATATTACAATCTTGTCATTTTTACAGCCACACAGAACTTCTTTATCACAAATTAACTAAAGTTATTGTAAGGCACATTGGGGTACATTGTGTAACCTAGATGAATTATCCAGCCTTGGAAGCTGTTGCATGAGCAGGGGCACACATATGAGCACACCCAGACGCACACAGGAATGTCTGAATGTTTTTTCCTGGATCTAAATGTGGGTTTTCACATACCACATTCCTCCCTGGCCTTCTGTGCCCTGAGTGAGCTCCCTAAAATTAAGTGCCAGTCCATTTCAACTGCACAATGATCTCAGCGATCCCGACGCTACTCACAAGCACAAATGAACGCACACTGGAACACACTTAACCAGGTCAACTGCAGAGCAAAAGCTTCATGTTATGCAACAACTATGGCTCCACTCTCCTTGTCTCTGAGAAGGGACTAGAAAGTGGCTTGCTTTAACAAAAAATAGGGAAGTTGCCTAAGTTTAATTCTCTTTATTTTACATTTCAAAAAGGAGTTTGCTTCAGGACAGGAAGCCCACAGTTGTATGTCTCGATTTATACACCACTAACAGAAATTACAGTTGAAATAACTGTAGAAAATGTTGTGTTCGTTACAAAGTAATAAAATCAGGACTACATGGAGTGGAATGGTGGGTGTGTGCAGTGCATAAACTGCAGACATACCCAGTATCTCAAAAGCATTTGTCATAGATTGCGCAATGTTTGAAGAGTTTGCAATAGTTTACCCGACCCGAACAACCTACTTGCTCAAACTTGCTGGAACACTAGTATGAGCATAAGCGATTTGGTACAGCGGTTCATGAAAAGGAAACACTTTGATTTGGAAACAAATGTGGACGTCATTAAACAGTCACATGCCACTTACTTCCCCACGCCAACAAGTCCGCAATTACTCATCAGCAATTAACAGTGCATTTAAAATGGGAACAGTTTTTGATGATGAACGCATGTTCTACTTTGTAAAATCTCAAATTTGGCTACTTGATGTAATGTGTGCCTACAGTTTAATAACTTGTTCTAGGACGCACAACAATGTGCTGAAGTTCAGAATCCTCGCTGCATTTCATTAGCGCATTCTTCAGCTCTATATGACATGCCAAATATTCATGACAGTGTACCTCAGGTAAACATCTCAGTTCCTCTGCAGGTTATCCAAGAGCAGCGGTATTGAGGGCGTGATGCTTTGCACATGGATCAAACATGCATGCATGCTGACATGGGTCCAAAAATGCTTGCGTGCAGGAAAGAGTGAGGGCAAAGTGGGCGAAGGGGACAAAAAGTGAATGATGGAAACAGAGAAAGGGTGGAGAAGGCTGTGCATGCCGTGGAGCTCCCAGTGAGAGGAGTGTGCGGGTTAATACAGAGCACTTCACATTACATAAAAAAAGGCCTAAACACATAAAGCTAGGGCAAGACTTTGCTAAGCCCTGTGGGAAACTCACAGACACACACAAACAACCATTACCCATGGGACTGAGTCAGCTGTGTTGGCATATCATGATTACAAATAACATGACATTTCACTTCATAACATATCTGTTCTTCCCAATAATATTCTACCCTGTGCGTCTCATTTCTGTACATTTTGTACTCTTTGTACAGTTTCTTCTGCGGTGTGCAACTTTCATTCTTACAGCTTTTTTTGGTTTCTCTAATAATTTCACTTTCACCTGTGGGCACTTTCCTCTGTGTCAATGGTGTAATGTGACTTATGGTTTCAGAATAGGAAGTTTCAGATCTAGGGTCAGGGTCAAGGTTAATGACAAAACAATGGATTAAGAAGACATTTCTCGTTATGAAAATAACACCAGTGATTGTCTGAGAGTTTGGTCAGACAAGAGAAAATCGATCAACCAACCAGAAAACGTCAGCCTCAATTTCAACACTGACAAAAGCCAATGTGATGAAAGTTCCTGATCACAGCAAATGTTTTTTGTGACATTTTATGATGTCAGTCAGTTTGAATGACAACAGAAATGGTGAAAGGTGGAACATCTCACCTGTAGTATCTGGACTGTAGGTAAGTGGAGCAGACAGCCTTGGAGACATGGCTGGCTGAGCCAAAGTCGATGACCTTGACTCTGTAGGGCTGCCTGGAGGGGTCCACCAGCATGATATTCTCTGGCTTCAGGTCAGCATGGATCAAACCCAGAGACTTAAGCTTCTTTAAGGCTGTTGCCACCTGTAAAGATTGACATAAACCACCTGAGTTTGCATCCATGGGTACTGTATCTGCGTGCATGGGCTGTATTTGTGTATGTCTGCAACAGATGTCATTTTACCTGCTGCAGAACAGGCCTGATGATTTTGAGTGGCAGTGGACTGAACTTATTCTGTTTAAGGAAGTCATAGAGGTTTTGCTCCAGCATCTCAAACACCAAGCAGGTGTGGCTACGATGCTGAAAGCACTCCAAAGCACGCACCACATTGTGCTCATCTGCATTCTCGCTGCTCAATCGCGCCAGGATCTCCACCTGGGGGTTCAGAAGAAGGAAGAAAGACACACAGGTTCAGTTAAGACCATCAAGAGTAAAAAATAAGTAAGCAAGTTCTGCAGTTCTGTAGCATCTAGAAAGATCAAACTGTGTCTTTTAATTAAAAGTGACAACAGAATCAGTGTTTCACTTGTCTTGTGCTGGTGTGATGCCCAGCTAGTTCACCACACCAGCACATTTTTCACTTAGTCCACGATTTCAACTGAAACACTTACAACTATGCATTTTCTCTACACAAATCCTCACCTCAATCTGTCCCTGACGTGCATAGGATGGGTGGTTCTTCAGTATTTTGACAGCCACCACTTCATTCGTTCCTCTCTTCCAGCACTTCACCACCTGACCAAAGGTGCCACGACCCAGAAACTCCAAGACCTCGTAGCTGTTTTTCAAGGAGTACAGAACCTCATGCTGAACTAACTGATAGTCGCCGTCTCCTGATCCACTTCTGGTCACTGTAGCTCCTGCCACTGCCTCAGTGCTGCCTTTGGGTCTGATTTCTGACCCATCCACCCCAATTCCCATGCCAGTCACCACCTCAACCCTGTTGTGTTGGGTAGGCAGCGTCCCCCCACCCCCTACTCTGACAGTGTCTGCATTGTTCCCCTTGCTGGTTTGCAACATGGCCACAGGGGGTGGAAGTGAAGGTAAAGCAGATACCTCCTCCACTATCTGCATGGTTCCAACACAGTTGTTCTCCCGCGGATTTTCTCCACCTTCACCTGCCTTCTGTTCACATCTCTGAGTGGCACCTGTGTCTAGAAGGCTGACGTATCCTCCTCTCACTTGTACTCTTCTGTTTCTGCCCTCTTCCTCCTCTGCTCTGACACAGGCCCTCCTCAGCAGCCCGCAGTCTAAGCCTCCTCCTGATGGAGTTCCACCACTGTCTCTACGAAGCCTCACTTCTTGTGGGCCTCTGCTCTGACAAAGGGACTCCTGGATCCCAGCTGGACCTTCTCCTCGTCTCTCCCAGCTCTCCTCTCTCTGTAATCCTCCTCTCTCAGTCTGCAATGCCCACTCCTCCCTCTCTCCAAGCTGCAGTCCCCTGTGCAGTTTTCCTGAATCAGCACCAGTTGAGGATGGGATAACGTTGTTGGGATAGGCGATTCCGTAGTTGACTCCGATCACATAGGTCTTGGGTGGGGGTCGGTGCTGAAAGGCTCTGCTGGTGTTATTACTGCTGTGAGCTTCGTCTTTGTGTCTGCTGGTACCACTGCTGCTGGTTCCTAAGGCACTTGTTTGAGCTGGGTGCAGGTGTGATGGGTAGACCAAGACTTGTGAGGCCATACCTAAAGAGGAGAGATAAATAAAACATAAGCCACATGTATCATTTAGTCAAGGGTAAAGCAGAGCTGACACAATTATGTTTTGGGGCTTAAAGATTAGGATTTGTCCCTATGATTGCTTAATGAGCTGAAATAGCCCGCACCAACTTGTAAATATTAAAATGAGACACAGATTAAAGTCTATTAACCAAAATTCTGCGTGCAGAGAAGTGAAGCGGTTAATAGCAAAATAGCACCTTCCTATCACCCCCTTCTGAGAAGGATTGCTGTCTAAATAAAGAAAAAGCTGCCAAAGCTAATACACATCTAAGCCACCATGTCAGCCTCACTGGAAAAGGGAACTGGCCTACTGTAATAGGAGATGGGGGAAGCCCACTGCATCTCTGGCCTGTCCCTGCACGCTACACTGGAGGGTCAGTTTCACACAAAGGAGAACCACAGAGCAAGCAGTACCCCGGGGAGAAATGCTACATCATGAAGCATTATGAGTGTTCTGTATCTCTTTGACATTTTAGAAATACACCTATGCACCGATCTGACTGTTCAGTGGTTCCATTGATTAATAAACCTCTTTCTCAGGGACCCTACTGATATACTGTTTAATGAATGTGCATGAATATTGTCACTACTTTAGTATTAGCGCTGCTACCTAGACTACGTCCTTAATTTTGATCCACTTCACAAACCAAATCTGAGTTAATCAAATGTTTTCGCACATTCATTAGTGTGGGCTGTACTCGTTGCTGTTTTAGTTTATGGTCTGTGCAATGCTACAGGTCAGTGATGAATAAATTTACATTCCAAACAGTTTGTTTCTAATGAGAGTTTAATTTTTGCCTATATTCCAAATTTCCTTCCTTGTATTTCATGTCTACTAAATCCAAGTTAACATTCCAAACAACCACTAGGTATACAGGAGTAATGATCCCATGTCTGCCTGCCGTACCGACACAGTCAAATCACTATCTGCAATGGTCAAATGAAACAGAATATTCCACTCTTTAGCCCTTAGTAAGGCATTAACACAGTTACTCATCCTCTATGGTAGTTGAAGACACAACAGAGAGGGTAAAGTACAGGCACTGGAACTGCATTCAAGTGACCAAAAAACTCAATTTGTGCATTTAAATGATGTATGTAATAGTTTACAGCACGATCATAAGTGCTGTAAATGCTGACCAAGCATGAGCTACTAGCACATGCAACACTTATTCACTGTTCTACATGCTGGCCATGTTGATCTGTGCCTATACAAACAGGTATAGGTTTTACTGCTCATACTAAATGGAGTATACTATAAATTGAGAAAATTATCTACAAGTGACACACATTTTTAACAGTATTTCAAAGTTTCGTTAAATATTTTTGAGCAACATTCCTCTCCTTGTAGCAAGGCACGAGAACATGCAGAGGCCAATCCTGACAGCCACACTTCCTGAATATTTCCACACAGAGACATAGATTGTGGCTGACTGGGTTTGCACTCAGACTCAGGTGATTTCAGTTTTAAGGCTACATCACGCGTTACACAAACATAATCATGAAGCTGATAAGACTCACACATCAAGTTTTGTTCAACAACAAATGCTTGCTGAGAGCCCGTGGACTTCCTAAATGCTGAAGCTGTCACACACAGGCTCAGACAGGCAGAGGGGTGCGCCTCAGCGTCAGCATGACAACACAACACTTTTACTTCTCATGACTCGTAGGGCTGATGAATTTTACCTCATATACTGCTGACAGTGTGTGTATTAATATATATATGTGTGTGTGTGTGTGTGTGTGTGTGTGTGCGAGTGTAACGGAGAAAGAAAGAGAGGATTCTGCTTGTCAGTACTTCAAGACTGCAAATTGGAGGTTGCAATTATAATTCTTGTAGTCAAAGTTTTCCAGAGAGACAGAAATACTCATAAGCAGAGATCACTGCATGCAAACCACCATCACCAACCACAGCAGCAAGTCTGGCAAATATACTAAAGTTACTGCCATTAAGCAAAAGAACCACCGCTATATACTGGTGTGGTGCAAATAGTTCCCCCTGCATGCATGCTTGCCAAAGTGCCATACCCATCGGCCTTTGAGGGACACTGGCACAGACACAGCAGTGAAACCTCCTGCTCTATCCTCTCACTGCCAAACTAGGTAGCCCGATATCCCACATGGTGACAAGATCCAAGCCTGAAATGGAGAGCTATGTCACAGAGGAGTGTGTGTGTGTGTGTGTGTGTGTGTGTGTGTGTGTGTGTGTGTGTGTGTGTGTGTGTTTCTGGTGTTTCACCATTGTAAAAGAATGCCAGCTGTACATGCAATTTGTTGCTGATCAACATAGAAGACGGTTAACATATGGGAGGGGTGCTGTGTGCTTGTGAGCGTGTGTTTGGGGGAAGGGCGACAGTAGACACCTGTTGAAAGTCGTGTGTTGTAAGTGACAGGCAGCTAAATAATGCGTGTTATACAATGTGGGGTAGCTTATGTCGTAATCAGGTTTAGATTTAGAAAACAAAACGGCCAATTCATACTTTATATTAAGCAACTGTTGAATTATCTTTAATCCTAATATATTCTGTGTCCATGTCTTTACAAGGTAACGTTCACGTCTCACAAAATACATAGTTGAAGTTCCTGAAAATTAAAACCCAAACAAGTGCATGCTCGTAATAGACCCCTAAACTACTACTACTCGTCGTTAGCTTGAACTAATTAGCTTTCGCTGCTAGCCAACACTTGTCTGCAAAAGGGAACTAACTGAAGTTGGCTAGCTTAACAGTTAGCAAACAAGCTAGCTACGAGTCCTTTCAACGCTAAAATTATAAAACAGACAAACACAACCGTAATATAGGAAATGTGCTGTACACTGAGTTGAGTCAGTTGAAGTGCCGTACCTTCAGTAAGACCTGTAAATCACATCACCCAGAGCGTCAAGGAACAGGCTAGCAACGAGGACCCGCACCACAGTCAAATCCTGCAACGATGCTGCTGCTGCCATCTTGTTCAACGACGATGAGAGACCGAGCGACTTTTCACACATTTGAAGCTTCAAATAACGCAAATAACCAGCTATTGAGAAAGCCAGCTATGAGCCATGGTTTCGACAGACGTCTCAGGCTTCGCCAAGCGTTGCTCTCGTCTCTCTTCAGGACGAGGAATCCGTGTTTCTAAACTTTTGCATGTTAATACGCGACGTCCCCGTCAGAGATAGCTGCTGGCTGCTAGCTGTTGCTGCTGCTTCTGTAGCTTGTTGCTTCTCCGCATGTGTGGAATGTTGGGGAGGGGGGGAGAGAGAGAGGGAGGGAGGAGAGAGGGAGGGAGGGAGGGAGGAGAGAGGGAGGGAGAGAGAGAGAGAGAGAGGGAGGGAGAGAGAGAGAGAGAGGGAGGGAGGGAGGGAGGAGAGAGGGAGGGAGAGAGAGAGAGAGAGGGAGGGAGGGAGGGAGGAGAGAGGGAGGGGGGGGAGAGAGAGAGGGAGGGGGGAGGAGAGAGGGAGAGAGAGGGAGGGAGGAGAGAGGGAAAAACACTTAACTTTAGATTTTACTCCATCACATGTATTTAAAACTTTACTTTGAGACGTGTTTATTTCATCGCCCCTTGGACTTTATGAAATATTCCATATTAAGCTCCCTCAAATTTTGCCTAGGTGTATGTTTTAACTATATCTCATCTTATTATAAACGCGATTGCCCCCCGCCCCCCCTTGGTGACATCTGGATAATAGACACGTGGATAAAGGGATATATGGACACATATGTTAAACTAAATATTGATGTGGCACCGTCCGCGGTCAGCCATGTGAGCCTGAAGGCAGCAGACAGCAGAGGGGGCGGCCCACTGAGCCCAGCCGCTCCTCTCCAGCTGTTTCAGCCACTGTCTGTCTCCTGAGGCGGTGACACGGGGGGCTGCGGGGGTGAGACATGCTTCGGCCATCGAGCTTTACCGACTGTCCTTTGTTCAAACGTCTGCAATGTTTCATAAACTCGACACGCTCGTCAGTGTCACTCTTCACGAGCCGACCAATCACAGGCGGGATGGGGCGGGACAGTGAAGAAAGGTTGACGTGCTGCAGAAAAGTTTGGAAATGTTGGACTCGGCGCTTTGTGTGAGCGGCTCTGACCACAGGTTAGTACTCAGCGTGAGCCTAATAGAGCCTAACCAACACCATTTCTCATGCACAAGGATTTCATGAAGAATCAAAAACCTACATAAATGATAAATGTTGGTTGTGTGTTTGTTAAACTGCTTGTGGTGTGTGGTATACTATTGAATATGCTAAGTTTGTGATTCATGCATTTTGTATACTAACACTATACTACTATATTAACAGCACACTTTTTATTTTACTATATGTACTTATATAAGTTATATGAGTTTATATATATTTTTACTTATTCCTTGAGATTGAGGATGTTCCATCTACAGTGGACACATTGAGCCAGACCCTAATTTTGTTTTAATTTGAGAGGTGTGTGTGTGTGTGTGTGTGTGTGTGTGTGTGTGTGTGTGTGTGTGTGTGTGTGTATATGGAGGTTGTATATAGTGTATTTATGTTTATAGTATATTTATGTCTTATCTTATCTTAATTTTATGTGGAAGGAAATATGTTTCTTTTTTCACTGAGCCAGCATGTGCTCCTTCTAGCCTCCTCCTCCTCCTCCTGAGAGCAACACATTCCCTCTGATCTCTCTTACATCTTCTTACTACAGGTATTGTTAAAATACTGTTCAGTAACCTTGCCTGCATTAAGTGTGGCATGGGCTGTGTGGGTGGTGCATCACTGGCTATTTTTTCATTCTCAGTCCGTCTCTGGTTATACTGTAGCCCACACTATATCATTGGATTATAATTTCTGATGTATTATTGTGTTAGCAGCATTTGTTGTTATAGCTGGTCAAGGCAGAGCTGACTTTAAATACTGTTGGTAGTTTAATCTAGTGACAAGAGTAGAAGTATAAAATGGACACTCTCAAACAAAAGAATCTCAGTTTCTACAGAACTCCAGTGAGGGTTGAAACATTGGATCAAATCTAAAGAAAAATATTCATGTCATATTCATTCATATGAATATTCATTGCCTGTGCAACTAGTGCACAGGCAACCCTTTACTTAATGACAGAGGCAGAGCTATTAGCTAATAATGTATTATTTGTGTCAGTTTCCTGTCTTTGTGAGCACGACAGTGGATTATTTTTGTGCTCTTTTCCACACTGAAAAATTGCTGGTAATTTTGATCAACTTTAATGATTGGAAAACTAATAGCAGAGCCAACTAATGGACAATGACTAATGACAATGACTAATTCCAGCAAGAAGTCCATGATGTGTCTTAGATATGATGGAAACTTCTATTACACAAGAAAGGTTTTTTGAGATGCAATGCAATACATTATTATTCATACAATAACATCATCATTCGAATTTTTCCAGATGAATCCAACAGCTAAACCAACCTTGTTGTAGTGTTCTTCTCTTCTTGACTGGGGTTTCCCTGGTGGTGGTTTCTCCTCATCTCAATGTTGAAACTTGAAGGATGTCATGAAACACGTCAGTGGCTTTCATTACCGACACATGTAGACATTTGTTGACCAGAGTCACTGGGAGAGATTCTATTGACCAAAATGTGCTCCAGTCAGAGGCTGGTCTGAGGTCAGCAGATAACCCAGTCTGACCTGAGGATGAGTCCAAGGGTTACATTGATTTGATTGAATGTTTTTTTTTAATTTAAATACACTCTTCCTTCAGAGTGCTGCATCGTTTTTCAGCAACAATCACCATGAAACGCATCAGTGTACCAATTAATGATGATGCAATTAAGGTATTTTTTTACCCCTTACACCCCCCCAATACAATAAAAAATACCTCATCATTTGATTTCAATCCTTTAGTTTATCCATGGATTATCTCCATATTTGGGTCGAACCCATGATTTGAACGTCATCTGAAAATGTCAAAACATTGCAATACCTTCATAACACCTGAAATAATCAAG
This sequence comes from Pempheris klunzingeri, assembly GCF_042242105.1. Lineage (NCBI taxonomy): Eukaryota > Metazoa > Chordata > Actinopteri > Acropomatiformes > Pempheridae > Pempheris > Pempheris klunzingeri. Next base: position 24,395,316 of record NC_092016.1, on the reverse strand, counting down.
AGATTTGCCAAAGTATTTCAGATTGTGCGTAATGTTTTTAATGTGTTAATTGTTTGGCATTTTTTCAGGGATTAATTAAGAGTAATTCATGATATTCTAAGGGAATCTTGTTTCATGGTTAGAGAATCATAGTGGAGCCCACTGACCCTTCTTCAATAACATTTAATAAACACCATTTAATTTAGGAACAGGTAGTCTGCAACCACATAAACAACATAAACTAAATAAAAAATAGAAATAAAGAAATGAATTAAAAGAGATTTGATAAAATAATAAAAACAGATTTTGACATAGGAACCCTCAACAAGACAGGGACACAAGATTAGATGTTAATGTAGGGCCCACCATAGTTGGTATTTAAGTTGGTATTAAATTAACAGAAACAAAAGCGTGTGGGCCTGTAGTTGTTGACCTCGCCTAGTTGATAATCCAGCTCTGCAGTCAAGAAACCAGGGTGGTACATTATTTTTTTGCCCATAGAAAATGGCTGCATGAACCTGTCGGGGGGCGGGCGGGGGGATGAGCTGCTGAGCCAACATTAAACTGTGCATAGAACTCCCATGCTGGAATATTACAGTAGACAGAAGCAGGTCTGCTGTGCACTAATTTGATCAAACTAGCATATATGAATACCAGCTCAACTGAACTAATGAAGGTCTTAAAACTACTTTAATGGGCCTCCAGTTAAGCCTGTTTACAAGACAGTTTAAGGTAATCTTGCCCTAAACAACAACCCCCCCCCCCCCCAGCTGTGCTGGCATCCAATATATGTAATACAAAGAAATTAGTTAACTTAATTACATTTTCATTTGTCCTTGGCTGTAGCTTTGGACAAACTGTCACTTGACAGTATGTCCTCTGTTTGCACGAAGAAGACCCTGTGGTCCTTCCTGGTGCCGTAGCAGTGATCCACCACCTGAGGGCAGAGCAGCACAAAACACCTGAGGGGAACAAGCAGAACAGGAAAGCTGAGAAAGAGAACGGAAAGATTTATATTTGTGCATGGACACACACGTGTATGCCGCCTGGATGTTTGTCATTGTTGAGTGTATATCACATAGAGGCTCAGCAGCTGTAAATGTTAAAGGGTTAGTTCACTCAAATTACAGACCTCATATTCCTCCCTTATACATATACATTGCTCACATCCTGTGCATTCAGTGTCAGGTGTGCCTCGTAGTGTCTCTTTGTACAGGTGAGGTACAGAGCATCTGTTCATTAGAGCACTTTTCTGCTAACTTCAGAAGACGGCTGTCATGGAGCAGTACAAGGTTGTCTTTGTGGGGAGTACACACCAGTAGTGTCGAGCTAAACACAGACAGACAAAAAGCAGTGCTGGACACGAGGCAAATTTTGTTTCAAAATAAAAGGAGATCTTAAAAAGCAGGCCTGATGTCCAGGTATGACTGCTACTACTGCATTATGGAGATTCAATTATAGAATAAAATAAAATGCAGAGGAAAGAATAGCAGACAGGCCTCTTGGAGACAAAAACAGACAGCACTACATTTTAAAGAGGATAAAATCATTTTTAATGAATTGTGAGGAACATAGGACCCTGTAGGGCCCTGTGGATGTGGGACCCTAGGAGCATATAGATGACCCCCTGTGGGGAAAGCAGGGTTAATAAAAACAGAAGCTAGCTGCTAGTGTGTTGCCCAGCTCCAAAAACAGTGGATCCTTAATTTCCCATAATGTAGCTCAATAGCTCTCATCGCCCTTTTTTGGGGGAAATAATCTCTTGTCCCACATAGATGACAACAGTGTATACACTTAAACAAACCACTTTAAACTGATAACACTCTGCCACAAGTTTCCAGCTAGCACAGTATTTGTAGAGCAGAGCTGAAACACTATTTTACAGGTAATTTGTAATCTAGAGAGTCGATGAGGTGAAAATGTTTTTAGGAGACTGAAGGGACATTAATGAAAGTGGATCAAATTAATCTTTCCTTTGTGTTTTTGGTGTGTTATATGGCAGCAATAGCGGAACTATCGCTACCTTACATGGTGTCATTCATAACTTTTCTGTTTTGTTTTGTCTACGTCAGGTGTCTTTTTTTCATCATAAATTGAATGTGATAATGAAGAGGAAAGAGGAATTTATTATTGCTTAATATATTCACACTTTATACACCAAATGTGTAACTTCTTAATAAATAAGATCCACATTGTGAAATAATAGAACTAATAACTATAATTTACAATCATCACCATTATTAGTTTCAGCTCTAAGGGAGTGATTCAGCTGAAGGCTGCTCACAGATAGAAAGCTTACACACACTGTGGGTGAGGTCAGAAGTTATAATAAACCAACAGATGGCAGCAAAGTCCTGTCATAAAATTAGTACAGGCGATTACTGTGATGAATCTACCTACAACAGGTAAATGTTAAAGATGAAATATATTTTAAATCACTTGAATATTGAGTTTGTTAGGCCACTTTAAATGGACTATTTGGCCTTAAAAGCCATTAGTTAACACTCTTATTTACAGCCAATTGCTGACTTTACTGAACATTCAGAGTTGTAATATAAAGATTTGATAGTGGATGTTGGAATGTGGACATTTGGAGTTGAATTTTTTACAAGCACAAAAGAACAGCAGAGCTTAAAGATAAATGTAAAACAAACTACAGCTTTCACTTAAAGACAAGCAGGTGCAGACATCCAGGAAGTGCAGGAGAATATTTAGAGGCGAGTCAGATCAGCAGGCCATGCCACTTTGCTATTGGTTGGCGGACTGAACGCATCATTAAGCTCCAGTGCTCGTCCTCTGAACTCTTCTCCTTCCCTACAGTCAACTGTCCAATCAGATGTTTGGCCGATTTCTTAGTCGTGTGAGTCTCGTACACAGAAACCAAAATTTTACACTGCTCCAGGGGAAACTGTGGCAGGGCGAACATGAGGACCTCGTTGAAGACAGTCACCAGGCAGTGGGCCACTGCGGAGGTTTTTTGGTACCTCAGCTTGCACTGGTTGCACTGCACACTGATCCTGGCGTACAGGGCTGTACAACACAGAGAAGGAACTGTATGTTATACTGCATGTGTGGAACAGCTGTATGTGTGTGGCTTTGTGCTGATGACACTGCTTGTTATTTACCTGCATCTGAACACATTTCAGTGAGGACCGTTCTGACCTTTAGCAATGCAACCTCAAGCCTCTGGGAAGTGGGAAGGAACTTTAAAGACAGAAGCACCTGTCCGACCAGATCCTGTCCACAGAGTAGGAGAGAGCAGGGTTTGTTGTTTTTACTCTCATGTGAACTGCTCATTATTTGTTTGAATGATTGTAAAATGAAGGAATGTGCAGTGTCCCAGCTTTGATTAAAGCCATAGTTTCTTAACAACTCATCATTTTACATTATATAACATCTAATGAATGTCACAGGTGAGACAACCAGCCCCACCTGACCTCCTGATGAAGTTTTTAAGTCTTCCCTCTATTGACTCTGCAAATGCCTTATCACTTATTTTATTACTATCACTAACCATGGTGCCACATCTGTGTAATATTTTTCCCTTTTGACCATTCAATATTTAAAATCCCATTCTGTATGTTCCAGACTTTTACAGGCTAAAAAAAATGCTAATTATCCAATTATGGAAATTGTACTTACAGCCTGGTTCTACACTTACATAAATTTGAAAAATTAAAACAAATTGGGGGAATACCAGCTTGTAAGAGATTATTATAACATATTATTGTGAGAGGGTGCCGCTGTACCTTCTGGGGTGTCTGCAGATCCTCTTGTAGCTCCAGAGGGTAGGAGATGTTGAGCTGCCCTAGAGGAACCCTCACCTCTCCTAACACGGTGTGTCTGGAGAACTTATCAAAATCCCTCACCTGAGATAAACAAAGACACATGACAGACTTACAGAATTGCGCATAAAAAATATTGGCTTTTCTCTGCTTAGATCTTATTTCTTCAACTGACAAAAAAGTGTCTTATAATTTGAGAGATGCTGAGAGTGAGAGATGGGTTTGTGTGCTGCATGACCTCCATCCTGAGTTTGATGTGATGGAGCTCCTTATAGTCTTGCAGAATACAGCTGAACTGGTCTCCAAATAAAGGATTACAGCTGCCTTTCACAATACGAGTGCGCCACTCCTGCAGCACTGCCCACAGGACAGGTGCCTTATCTCTGCCCTAAGAGTCACAGCAGAAAGCAGGCATAAAGAGGGAAAAAGACAAGCTGTGTACTATATTTCCCTGAATAAGATGCTGTAGATTCTGTCCCTGGCACTTCCTTTAATGACGTCACTTGTTGAGTGAAATACTGCAACTAATAAGGTCAAAATTACCTCCTCATCTGTCCAGCCCTCCACGTCCACTCCCTCTGAACATGCACACATGAGACTTAGCTTAACAAATAGCTGGAGGCTGCGCGTCTCGCTGTGTTCCAGCAGCCCCTCCGCCTGCAAGACGGTGACCACCAGCCGGGACTGCAGCTGGTCATAAAAGATGGAGAAACGTAGCGATCCATCGACCTGGTGTGGGAGAGTGTGTGAGGAAAGTCATCAAACGCCTCCTGTGATGCTGCTGTCAGAACTGCTTGAAAATGTGGAAGAAACTGTAGATTTTGTTCTGTAAGGAGTTCAATGTCAAGAATAAAAAGTAGTCAATCCAGACCTACCTCAACAGCTGGATGAATGACCAATGACTGATGTGTATGTACAAGTGTGACAGGGGCATGAATGAAGCTGTGTATATTTCATGTATTGATCATTTATTAAATGCATCCAATACTTTGGTTTATGACCATACATGCTAACAGGCTAAGCTAAGATGGTGAGCATGGTAAATATTGGTCTGCTAAACATCAGCGTCTAAGTATTAGCACTGTAAGAATGTTAGTATGCTAATGTCAGCAATGAGTGCAACCTAATAGAGCTGTTACCACATCTGTAGTGTTAAAAAGAAATAGTGTGTGACATTTCAAGATTTATCCAACATGGTAGTCTGACGAAAGTCCTGTTGTAGGGTATGTCTCCAAAAACTACGTAATCCTCCTTTACAACACAATGAGTGGGAAATATGTCTCATGCACATTCATGGCCACTTGTGATGTACATGAGCCTAAAAAAGAATTTAAAAAAAACAACCCAAAATGGGAGCAGGAAGATTGGCACATGACGGCAGGACTACACAGTAATTAACCTTTCTGCTGGCGGCCTGCTCCCTCATGTCTCCCTCCGCCTGGCTGGATCCTGAGGAGGGGAATGAGCCCTGAGACAGACAGCGACTCAGCCTGTGGACCTCTGTGCTCACATCCTCCACCTGGGCAGCATTCACACACACACACACACACACACACACACACCATCTCTATCACTGCTGTTTTCATTAACAGCTACATCACCTCCAGCTCTTATTTGACTTGTGACAAGTCCTGACTTTCCTTTGTGGAAACAAATATGCTCATTAATCTTTATGTACATAGATAATGTTGCCTACTTGGGGCATCTCAACAGATGACAAGTATAGAGAAGTAAAATATTTGAGGAACTTGTGTGTTGAAGTCTCATTAAAACTGGGGTGTTGGTGGGGATTTATTTATAAGTTTGTGGTTGTATTATATTGAAAAGTGTCCCTAATGTTTTGTCCACCTCTGAATGGAGCTCTAATCACTCATGGCAGTCCGGTCCTTGTCCTTGTTCGTGATCCAACTCTATTTATAAGTCCAAGATCAACCCTGTTAACATTATAGAAAACTACAAATAGTTTTTAAACTGTTTCTGACATGAGTCGTGTGGTAGGAAGGAAACCAAATAAAATGCGAGCGAGTTCTTGAACACAGCTCCCACGTAGGAGAGCATAAAATCAACACAGATGCCTAAACTAAGCCGTGGTTTACTCTGTGCTAAAGGCTATCGTGACTCCTCTCGCAGATATAATAATAGTGCTGCTAAACACATCCATGTCAGGGTAGAATTCTACAGTAAAGACGTCCTCAGTGACCTTTTCTAGCTTTAGTTTTTACTCAGCCAAACATCTATAAATCTATACATCTGTTAAGAAATCTGGTAATGTTGTTAAGTATGGCTGCTGCTCTGACCTCAGGTGTACACGATACAGTGGTTGCCACAGAAGATATATGGCATATGGTCATAAGAAAATAAGATTAAATGACATTTTTCTTTCTTCTCACCCTAGTACTTGGAGCTCCTGAGTAGTTTCCTGCTGCTCCGGACTTTTCCTCAGAGTACAGCAGATCACTGCTCACTGCAGTAAAAATGACACACAGGTTTGCATTCGGTAATTTCTTCCTTTGTCAGACACTCACTCACTCACTCACTCACTCCTCTTCGACACGTGCTGTTTGGTGATCTACTCCTTAACTCACCAGAATCTTGCTGGGTGTGTGCGCTATGGGTCTGTGTGCAGCATTTGAAGGCCTGCCATGCCAGGATGCCCAGCGCCAGCAGAAGAAGGGTGACAGAGATGCCCAGGATGCAGTACTTGACCGTGTCTGGAAACGGCATCTTCAGATCTCCAGCAGCTGAAGGCAGCCTCATGGGGAATGGATACTCCATCAGCATCACCACCATGACTCTCCACCTCCATGTGACCTGTGCATACCTGCAGCACAGGAGCACAGGCCACGTGACGGGACTGTACCGCAACTTCTAGACGTTTGAGGCCACATAGCGTAAGCCTTAAGTAAGGACTTAACTGGCGCCGCACCAGAGTGGCAGCCGACACAACAGCTCCGTACCTTTCTTAATTTTATTTATTTTTTTTACTTAATTTTTTAAATTTTCCTTTTTCTTTCACAGTAAATTTTTTCTGAATGGAGCTGTGTGTATATGTGAATTTCCCCTTTGGGGGATAAATAAAGGTGCATCTTGATCTTGATCTCTCTTTGGCAGCCATATTGGAGGTTCAGCCATAGGACAGTAACAATGTGAACAACAGAGGATCTCTGCCTCTTAGCTAACCACATTGCTTGGTCAGTCTGAATGTGGTCGCTGTATGTGGCAGTAGTATATAGCACGCTGAATTCACACTGCCTTTATGTCGCATGCTGGCATTGAAACTACACATGCCGGCTTTACGTAGAGCCCGATCCAGAACAATCCTAAAAACTATTGTGACCCTCATGCAGCAAAACCTTCACCATGCAAATAATCATGAGAAGTTACATCAGCACAAACTGAACTTACTGCTGAAGTGATAACTGCTCTGTTTAGGCGTTTAATGTCAAATTTCTAGTTTCTCAAAGAGGGGAACTTGCTGCTATATCATTGTAAATTGAATATCTTTGGGTTTTGGACTGTTGTTGTGACAAAACAAATATCTAACACTGTCAACTTAAGGCTCTGGGAAACTATGACAGCCACTTTTCACTCTTTGTTTTGGACCAGATTAATTGACCACAAAAACATTATATATTATATAATATAGTTAGCTGCAGCACTAATAGAAGTACTTTGTTGGAGTTATTATTAACACCTGTGCTCTTAGGCCTGCTGGTTCAACAGCACAAGACGGAGCATTGGATGGGCCTCAGTTTGAGGTGAGACGTGTGGAAAAGGAGATCAACCTCTATAAATGCCAGTTTTACAAAGATATAGATTATCAGTTCCACGACTTTCTTAAAATGTTTGAAAAATGATTTGTCAAAAGTTACAAGGTGATCAGGACTAAATATCCTTGTGCCTGCTCATTTCTGGAACACACTACTATTTGTTGAGGTTTAGAAAACCATTAAAACTGTTGTGGTCAGAAAGACATGATTAGCTCTGATCTCCCATCAGTTCAGTCACATAGCACTTGTCCTGCTCACACTTCAAACCTAAACCAGAGTAACAACTTGTATTTATTGTTTAAAAATTCAAGTGTGCATAAAACACTTCAACAATGCAGCTACTGCACAATGTGGCACAAATGATCTTGGTGGATAGTAAAGACAACAGTCAACAGTTTCACTGCATGCAGGCCTTCTGTCCCCGCTTTCCACTTAAACTAGTACACAATCACCTCGAGGACACACAAACATTTACCTGTAATAAGTAATGAAAACTCAGCTCATCTTCCTCTTCAGCAAAGTATCTTCACATTGTATAAATCCATGCTGAACTCTTTAAATTACACAGAAGTAGAAGAACTCGTGAGCGAGAGAAATTCAAAGTAGCACCTTATCATATAACTGTTCCTCCTGTTTTTGCACTCTAGGCACACTCCCTCTCTCCTCTCTCTCTCTCTCTCCACACACACACACACACACACACACACACCCAGCACATGACTTCCTGCACATCATTCTGGGCAAACTGGTTTGACTTAAATGACATTTCATGGAGCTTAACGTGGCCTAATCTGCAGCTGTCTTCCTTTTACAGATTAATCTGCAGCCTCATCGCGCTTGTGCATCTGCTGGTGAGGAGCCATGCCTCTGCCAGCAGGTTTCTCTAGTATATACCACCTTAAGTAATAATTACATCCAATAAGCTCAGTTCATTATCTGGTAAATGTATTTTACATGGAGGTTTGATACATTTGATATGGTGCACATTCAGCTTCAGCTCTGCTTTATCATCCAGCTGTACCCAAACCAGCCGGAGCTACAGGTGCCGTAAACTGGCACAGATAAGACACGCTCAGCTCCCTTATGGCTGTAAAAGCCACTGAGATACGCTCATGACTGTCCTAGAAGCTTTTCATCACCTTTTATTTTGCAGGACTTCCTGCTGAAACACACACACACACACACACACACACACACACACACACACACACACACACACACACACACACACACACACACACACACACACACACACACACACACACACACACACACACACACACACACACACACACACACACACACACACACACACACACACACACACACACACACACACACACGCACATACACACACATTACGAAGGAGGACTTTTTAAATATCACACACTTGGTGTCCCAAGAATGAGGAAGAAAAGCATTTTGACTAAACTTTCTTGTTTGACAAAGTAATCTTAAGATGAAGGATATCCTGCTAACACAGCCACTCTAATAATAATATTAATTACAGTTCATAACAAAAGGAACCTTTTACTGGCAGACACACTCAAACTTTTATTACTGCTGTTTAACACTGAGGCCAAAATCAAACGGGCTCAACAGTAACAATCTCAAACAACCAACATTTCTATATGAACTTATTTAAACAGCATAAACTAGTGTTATATGGTAAACTTCAATACATTGTATAGACTGTACTATAAACTGTGCACTGCAACAACTGCAGAAAAGAAAACCGTTCAGAGCAGATAACTGGAGTGTCACTGCAAAACTAATTCACTCAACTTCTGTGTACAAATGTAAACCACATCATCTACTGACTGACGCCTTTAAACTAACTTTCCAATGTTCAGTAATGATCAGTAAGGATCCATTAGCAGCATATTCTGTTGTGTCTTTGAAACTTTTGAGAAAGTGGAACACACTGGTAATACTTTTATAGCACATGATAATGTAGTTGCTCACGACTTTAAGGATATTTGATCAATTTGTCAATTAAAACATCTCCTATGAGGACATGTTTTAGTTTAGTCTTGTCTGATTGTGTTCATCAGATCAAAGAAACGTTGATACATTTGAACACAGCTCAGATGCATGTTTGTAACATGCTGGAGGTACAATGTACAGTCCAACATACTGTGTTTACAGCACACACTGCCCATTTACAGTACTTATGAACACTGTTCAGTCATTTCCTCATAAGAAACTGAATACTGTTGCTCTCCTATAATGTAGTTGTATTTAGAATAGGATTCCTACTTAAAAGTTGGGATCAATCAAGATTTAACAATATACATTCTGAGTCTTTCATACATTCATCTTTGCATAGTTTAAGATCAGAACCTGGCGAGCCATTAGGATCAGTTAGTGGTGACTATAACCATCATACTCAGTAGTGGTAATCGGAGTCACCAAGGCAACACCTCTCCGGTAAAGTTCAGAAATGACCCATGATCCTTTTCGGTCAATCCACCAATCACAGACAAGACAGAAGAAACGCTCTCCTCCGGACTCAGTGGAGCCTGGCAAGAGATGGAGAAACACAGAATTTCATTCAGAAACACATCTTGGACATCTGAATACATCGATCACCATGCAGATCAGTCAGGACACTAAAACATGACCTAACAGCTCCTGAATGTAAAAGACCTTTTTCACAATGCAACATTCTGGATCCATATAGACGGCTTAGTGCTTGGTATGCTTTAATCACTGCTCTCTAAGTGTGTGTGACAGAGTTAGGCTCCTACCTCAGATCCCCCCATGTCTGTGCGAACCCAGCCAGGATGTATAGCCATGCAGAGAATCCCATCAGGCTCCAGGTCTGTAGCCATACAGCGACTCACCATGTTCAGGGCACTCTGAGAAGCCAAGCACAAACAAGGTACCATGTGGGGGGGTCAGCATTATTTCATAATTTTCCTAAAGTCCTGTGACTCTTTCATTTACCTTTATTCACAAAGTCACAACTAACCTAACCATATGGAACAGGCCGAGCTTTTAGCATCTGGCCCACGGTGGCAATACCTTGGATGTCCTGTAGGGGTACCATTTGAAGTTTTTGGCCCGTTCCCCCCAGTTGAGCTCCACAGAGCCCAGCAGAGAGGTCATGTTAATGACCGCTGCTCTCTGGATGCTCATGCTCCCTGCACCACCTGCTCCTCCTCTGGATGCAGCCCGCTTCAGCAGAGGCAGGAAGGCCTGAAAGGGGCGGGGAGGTGGGGGGGGGGACACACACATTATATCTCAGGCTGGGATCAATATACTCTACAGTCTGTTTATTGAGAAGGAGGCTGTAAATAATATTGCATGAGAGCTTTTTTGAATCTGCTTAATCTCTTACCATTGTACACATTATAACAAATCGGCACCTGTATGCAACAGAACACAGAGCCCGAATCTGGAGATGTTCAACACATCTGATGAATTATTTTATTTCTAAACCTTTTACTAGGACAAACTCTGGAACATTTCCAGTCACAGTAAAACATCTGACACTGTATAGTCTGTGTGTGTGGGGGTGGTGTACAATAGTGCCCTCTGGTGGCAGCATATCTAACCCACACTGTATTACATTACACTGGCAGGCGTTCTCCCCATTAATATCAATGAGGGCAGGCTAAATAACACAAACACCTGTCTATATGACGCAATGCAGTTCAACAGCGAGCAAACGTCAACCTCCAGAATGGTCTTACATTGAATCAACACCTCTCTGAAACGGTTTCCACAAACACTGAACATTATTACCTCTGTGAGGGACTGCAGGACTGTCATATTAGACCGCATTAGTTTTAGCTTGGTGTACCTAATAAACTGGCCACTGAGTGTATAAGTATCTCATTACAGGTTTGCCTTCATATTGCATTAACTAGTCATTTTGACATTAATGATCTTTTAGCAGATGCAGCATCTTCTCATTACTCCAGAGACTCTCTTTAATTTCTTATATCACTAAACTCTGCATTATGCCGTCAGGCCCTTACAGTATTACTGAATATACTATATGAGTAGTATTTATTTTGTTTTGATGTGTTTGCCTTTAACTTGAATTTGAAAATCAATGGTGATATCTTCAAATTGCTTCCTTCGTCTAACTGAAAACCCAAAAGCCAAAGACAGTTACTGTCCTGCTATAGGGGACAAGAAAGAAGGAAAGTCCACAAATGTGAGAGGCTTCAAACATCAAGTGGCTAAAATGATCAATGGATTATCAAAACTTAATTAACAGTTATTAAACTAATTAACTAATTCTTTTACCTCTAATGTAAAATGTGTGTGAAGCACGTTTCAAAGTCTCAGCCCACAGAAAGCAGTGCAGGTTTCTGCTTCACGTGATTCACTGCTGATTCTCTCCACCTTTACACAATTACAGGCTGCAGGGTGGCCTTGTACTGTAGTTAGAGACTGTCCTTCAGTTGGAGCAAACTGTGTGTCAGCAAGCACCTGCCCTGCTGACATGTTCTTGATCAGTGGCAGAATTTTTACCAGCACAGAGAGCTGCTCTGTAGTCCGCCCTGTACTGAGGCCACCTGAAATCAGACTTTTAATTAATATTTATGAAATGCAGTCTGCCCTGGGGACAAGAGTTACTTTTGTCCATCAAGGTCATTCTTTTGTTTTAGTTTGCAGCTTTCTGGAAATTAACCACTGAAGGGTCCTGCTCCTGTCGACTGAAGAAAACAGAAGTTTGGCTTCAGTAAACAGTAAACAGTAAACATTACCTTAGTGACCATTAGAGGAGCCACGGCATTAGTGTGGAAGTTTTCTATCATTTTCTCTGCGGTAACGGTATGAAAGTCGGCCACCACATTGATCCCTGCGTTGTTGATCAGGCAGTTCAGACCCTCTTCTTGTACCAGTTGACCCACCGCTTCCACAGACTTCTCTATGCTCCCCTGGTCCAACACATCTGGTAGAGAGACACGACAGCACAGTGACTCACAGAAAACGAACAATAATTAATGAGAATGGTTGAAAGTAGAAGCTGAACGTGATCAGGAGGAGCGTGAATTAATAAATAAACCATGTTATGTTTTCAGTGGAACTATTAATATCTCCAGTGTGTACAGGATGCATGCTATTTGAATGTGTTTGGGCTAATGTGGTGTAGTGGTCAGCAGGTGGCTGTGCTGCATGACTGTAGGTTGGTAAAAACAGATCAGTGCTTGTTTGCTGGTTAATGCGTGAAATCAAAATGATCCATTCATACACATCTACAACATCCAGCGCCTACTGATGTGTGGGATTTGGTGTTTATTTACATGTATAAAAAAATCCTATTATGCTAATTTTTATGAGCTGTAACAATAAAGACCACTGTTCTCACCCAAAGTGATTATGTGGATTTGTGGATGTTTCTCTGCCAGTTCCTGAAGTTTCTGTAGATGAAAAAAACCCACATCGTGTCATTGTTCATTGACAAACACGCACTGAGGTAAACATGGCGCCTCTGGGTGTTTAACTTCATGTCATTACTTGAAGCAGGCAGGTCGGTGCTCTGTGTGAGAGGCACTGCAGGTGGTGAGGCTACAGCACAGTTAGCTTACAGGAGCTAGCAGCGGGTGTTAGTGTTGAGGGGTGAGGGTGAGGGTGAGGGTGAGGGGGGGTGTTACCTGAGCCGTCGAGCAGTCTCGGGTCGTGGCGATAATCTTTCCGGGTGAGAAGCCTCCGCTCGCGAGGGTGTGGACTACCTGCAGGCCGAGCCCCCGGTTGGCTCCCGTCACCAGCACCGAGCCGCAGCTTTTGAAAGTCATGGCGCCGCTCATCGCTAATGTCTCCTGTGTCAGACGGCGGGTGAGCCTCTTATCCACATATGTCCCGTGACAGCGCTTTGCTGAGTCTGCAGCTGTGGCGCGACTCCTCCGGCAGGTGGGGGGGCCGCTCCACCTGACCGAAAGGAACCGGAGCCCGCTCACCGGGAAGGTGGCGGTTCAATGGAGGACAAGCTTTGGCGACGGAGGCTGGAAACAGGTGGGAAACTGAAATAGATGCTATGAAATATTAAAGAGACAGTTAGGTGGCAGGAACTGGACTAAACCCGCCACACAAAGCGGTGGAAAAGCTGAGAATTGAAGAGAAGCACGGAGGTGTCCCGGACGTTTCTGGCTCCACACCGCTACTTTCATATTGCCCACAATTCATTGCGCACAAAGTACCTCACACATACTGTTTAAAAGAAGGCTATGACCTCACACAGGTGGGAGAGGGGGAGAACCAGGGCTTACTGACAATATCTGGCCAGATCATAAAACGATATTCACATTTTTTACGTATGTTGTGACATTTGCAAAGCAAAACTGTTCTTAAAGGTCCCATATTTTACAAAATCCACTTTGCAATGTGTTTTCTGACACGAATATGAATACAGACTGCTAAACTCTGAAAAAAATATCATCCTCTCTCTGTGTCTCCTTCTCCATCTTCCGGTAAATGTGTGTGTAAACACGCTGTTTGGATTTTGCTCCCTTTATGATGTCATAAGCTGTTGATCATGTGACCCCCTACTGACTGTCCATGCCCACTGAAAACCTCCTGAATCCATCTTGCTCTCCATCGTTTTTTCTCCCTCCCTAACAGCAGCTCCAGGTAACATGGAGACGAAGGTGAGAGCAAAGCAGCAGATTGTTCTGATCTTCTAAAACAGTATTCAGACAGAGGCTGGAAACAGCTGCTGCAGCCACATCTGTACAAGGAAATAATCTGTTTAATTAAACCCTGTAAACCTGCCCTGGTAGGACCTGTGTATATACATTATATACACATTATACAGTATGTACATTTCATTTCAGCTTGGATATATCAAAATTTTTCGTGAAGGGCGTTATGGGGAGTTGTCTCCAGTTTCATAGTTTGTGCTTATGATTTTCACAAAGTAGAGTAACATGACATGACACAAACAACTGTGTGCCAGCTTAGTTAGCTCTTACAGTATACTCTCAGTTTTATTTAACATCCGTTTAGACATCCTTTTTTCCTATTTATTATATTACTTGTCAAAATGAAAGGGACACTTTCCAAGAAACAAGTGTTGACAATATTAAAGAATTATTCTCCTGATCCATTTGATGTTTCTGATTAGATAGTCTGGCTTTCATGAATACTAATTTTGTGAAGGAGAGAGGGGATCCACTGTTTGCTTTTGCATTCAGTTGGTTTTCAAATATTGAAGCTAAGATGGCGGTGCAGAGATAAGGGTGACAGCACAGCTGATGGAGCTTAGGCAGTCACAGCACACAGATGGTTTCTCTGGCAGCCTCCTGAATCCAGATTTTCTTAAAGCTCCTGGTGTTTGGGAGCAGCAGATACCCCCGGCCTGCTTCAGGTCAGCTAATTTGGAATTTGGCTTCTGTGCCTCCATTTTACAGACACATTACTTTGGCACAGAGAACACAGTGCAAATGATGAGTTGGTACGGGTACAATGTGTGGAGCAGAGCTGTGCTCCTGGAGCTGGTGGGTGTTAACTGGCTCTCCTATGCACACACAACAGTGAGGTATTGTCTCCACAGAACATTCAGTAATCAGTTAATGGCTTAGATTGCAGTTGCTCTGTCCAGTACGCAGTGCAGAGGGACAGTAGACACACTGAATTTGATGTTTCCATTTTGCCATTTCTGCTGCCACTTTAAACATTTGCCCTACTCAACAAAATCCCATTTTGAATACCAGAATATACGGCCCATGTCCACAGCCCATTTACAGTAGTGTTACTTTAAACAGCTGCCTCGGGCTGTATTGACTCTATGACTGACTATAAATTGATGATGAAGTTAATGAGCTCCAAACACTGAAAAATGAAAAACTGAGGACAGCTGTAACATTCCTGAGCTGAGGATATTTACTGAGTTGTGTCGCAGTTACCGTTCTAACTCCACTGCACATGGTGGAACATGACAGGGAAGAAGACAAAGTGACATTTCTAGCAAACGCAGTGGATTTGAATCCCTGCTGACATGTGAAACAGTCAGATAACCTGCCAGTGCTGTTTGTATTCAGGACCATCACGGTTGTCTTTTTCAGTTTGGTGTAAGGCTCTTCATGTTTGCTTTAATATGTAGTAAACAGTCTTAACTGATTGCATAATGCTGAAGAGGAAGATTAAAGGGCACAGTGGAAGTAGTAATATTGTACAATTTAATAGGCAATTTAATCAACCTTAGCTTTTCCTGGTGGCTGTCTGTCACACCTTTTTGTACCAAAAGTCTGGGAAACTTTACTGTCCATAGCAAAGTGATGGAAATTAGTTTTTGACCTGGCTCACAGAGGTGTACATGGAATAAAAACATACATGAAGCAAAAATATGTGCTCTTCTGCTTGAACGATAACCAAGCAAAATGAGCAGATTGAAGATGTAACATTACACACACACACACACACACACTGAGGCTATGTAGCGTTCAACCAAAATTAAACACAGGTCAAGTCACTCAAGGATCGTAATCGGAAAATGGCAGTATTGATCATTTTATACTACTTCCTTTCCCTGTATCTCTTAAGGATCCTCTTTCACATCTTCTTCCTATATTGGCTTGGTGGTATGGAATAAACAATAATGGGCCGTTGGGACTCTGTCCAGAGCCCTATGAAAGGATAAAGCATTATAAAATTCATTGATATTCATGTCAACCAAGGGAAAGGGTATTAGGTTCTGCAACCACTTACATGTTTTAGATTTCCAATTCAGTGACCTCAAACTTGAGCGCCCTAGCGTATGTGGGCAAGCTAATATGACTCTGGATCACTGTCAACATTAAGTATATATTATTATTATCATTAGTTTAATGTCATAAGAAAGGCTCATCATTAAAAAATGCTGTAAATTCAGGAAGAATGAGACGCTGAAAAGAACCCCCTGCCAGTGAAGCATGGCGGTGGCTCAGTGATCTGCAGGGAGCTGCTTTGCTTCTTCTGGCACTGGAAACCTGCAACATTTGGAGGGCAAGATGGATTCAATCAAGTTTGGGCTTCACTGGACCTTCACACAGGACTATGATCCCAAGCATACCTCAAAGTCCACCAAGGCCTGGCTTCAGAAAAAGTCCTGGAAGATACTAGAGTGGTTGTCACAGTTGTTTGACTTGAATCCCACAGAAAATCTCTGGTGGGATTTGAAGAAGGTGGTTGCAGCACACAAACCCAAGAATATTAGAGAGCTGGAGGCTGTTGGCCATAAGATTGTCAGAACCTGGTGTCTGGCTATGCATCATGTTTGCAGCAGGTCATAACAGCAGAAGGGTGCTCTCCTTAGTACTAAAGGTGCTTGTCAAGAAGGGGTTGAGTCATTTTGAGGCTGCAGTAGTCATTAAAAGTGGCATTTTGTGTTGAATTTGGAGAACGCACCTGCACCATTAGTTGTGTTGAGCTATTTAGATTGTTCTTGTGGGAGGTGTGTATTGAACACAGCTGAACGTTTGTAGATTTTGCCAAAACACCTAATTTGCAATGGGGGTTGAATAATTTTTTATTGTATTTTTGGAGAAAAATATATTAAATGACACCGTGAAAGCAATATGACAATGTGATCGGGGTCCCTTGTATGAACTTGGAGAGAACCTGCAGCTCTCCTCAGCTTAAAGAAGCTTTATTTAGGTTTAAACCGCTACCGCTTGATTTCACTCTTTCACTCGGAGTTAACGACGAGCTAGTGAACAAGTAGAACATTTAGCAGCTTAAGAGCCTGATGTTTCCCTCACGAGTTGGTGGAGACCAAAAACAAAGGTAAAACAGAATGAATATTAGACTTACATTTGACAGGAGGCCAGAGACACAACTCCGAATAAATGCTGTTTTTCTGTATCTGCTTGCTAACACAAGTGAAACGGCGATGATATGTTGTGCTTACAGCTTTGCTCAAGTGGCTAAAAAAGTAATTGCAGATTTAAAGCTACAAAAACATAGCATAGCTTATCTTAGGTTTGCACGAAGAATAAAGTCATAACCCACCAAAACCATAGCTTATCACCTTTGCACTTCAGTTTTCGTATGGATAAAGCAACAAGATATAACAACATATAGCATGTTGATTAGTGAGCTTTAGGTGGCTGATTTTTTATACATATACATTTGAACAGAATCACGCTTGCTGTACCCCAGCATTATACAGTCTTATGCTAAGATAAGCATCTCCTATAGCTACAGTTGCATTAAAAAAAAAACAGATATGAGTTATACTGATCTTCTCTTCTCTAATTCCCAGAGAGAACGTGAAAAAATGTATTTCCTAAAATGTAAAGCATGTTCCTTTAGCAGTTTGCATCTGACACATCTATAAAAAAAGCTAACTGTGAGGTGCATCTACATGTAAATGTGTGCATGTATTGCACCATGACTATGCCCCATGCTTGTGAATGTGCGTGCACATGCCCATGTTCAGTGTGTGCACATGCCAAGTTGTGTGGGATACACAAGAATCTAGGTTGGAACATCCATTTTCAATCACTTATTTAATTCACATGAGCTATATTTAAAGAGATCATAAATAAAATACCAGGGTTCCTTTCATCAATGAATAAATCATGGCCGTTATCCTCTTATATTCATATTCTCTTCTCTCCTTTTCTCCTGCACATCAGCTGCCTCCAGTCTTCATCACATTGCTTTATCACACTGGGCTAACTGTATGATTAAGTGTGTTTACATGCATATCAGTATCATTTGGTATTTCTGTCTACTCAGCTTTTCACTTATTGAGTTTGCTCAAGTAAATACTGTTTACAATAAAGTGCTCGCCCCAAATCATGTGGAACTCTGAACACGGTTTAAGATTCAATACTGTTTAATGTTCTGTGAAAAAGAACAGGACAGAAAATAGTGCAAATGAGTAAGAACCATATTAGGAGGAAAAAAAAAATCACTGTCACACACTGCTGATGGAGAAGGCCCTCCATTTCAAGAATTCATGTTCTGTCTGTGCCCTAAATGTAGTTCCCCAAATTAAAAATGCACTATTTTCTGGCTTCTGGCCATCAAGTTGAACAGTTAGCACCCAGTTTCTAGTAATACATGATCACAAGTTGTAAACCGTTCTGGCTACTGGAATAACGTGAATATCAAAAATGGGTGGCAAACAGCTGTTGGTGATTTTGAATTTGTGCCCTTTGGTGCTATTGTCATGTTGTTATCTTATAAAGCTAGGCAACATTCCAAGTCTATTGAACGTTCATGTGCAAATTTGGTGCCCTTACTGTTGATTTCAAGACAGACAGACATATTACAACATATCACAACATGATACCAGCAAATGTAGAGTGCAGACTTCTCAACATTTGTCAAAACATCTTACTCAAAACTAGAAATTTCAACCTGCTGGGGGCACCAAGGGAAACGTCTGGGGGATCAGTAGTCAGTGGGGTTCATCCTCTGGAAACCATGCATGCCTGTACAAAATTTCATGGCAATCCATCCAATAGTTGGTGGGATATTTCAGCCTGGATCACATTGGTGGACCAACCAACTAACATTGTCACGTCATTGTAAAGTCAAGGCACTATTGTGGCTAAAAATATGTGGAAAGTAAGAGGATGAGATGCAAAATGCAACATAATGCACTGCTCAAAAAAATAAAGGGAACACTTAATCATCACAGAATAACACCAGTGACACTCTTTCATTATACAGTTTTAGCACTATTCGCCTCTACTTGACTTGACTCGACTCGGTTTCTGTCATTTTCCATTACAATTGAGTACCACCTTAACGTGGGTGGGGTCGTCGTAGCAAAGCGGCCCGAAACTTCAGTGACGTCATTTGTATGCGACACAAACATAATACAACTAAGGACATCGAGGCGATGGTATACCTGATGCTCGGTCTTTTTGTCAGACTCAAGGTTCAAAGAATCGTTGGACCATGGTGTTGGTTTGTGTGTAGCCATTTACCTCGTTATATAATAAAAACGCACGGTCACTGTTGCCAGGGTTTTAAAAATGGCGGGTTTGATTCTTGTGAACGAGTTGCTATCATGACTCATCCAGTGACGTCACTCCCTGGCCAATCAGTGGCTAGTGTCCTTTTCACTACTGGCCTACAGCCCATTCAGGTTGCTCAGGGAGTCCAGCTCCACCAGGATGGCACATCCATTCGTGCCATGGCAAGAAGGTTTGCTGTGTCTCCCAGCACAGTCTCAAGAGCATGGAGGAGATACCAGGAGACGGGCCGTTACACGAGGACAGCTGGACAGAGCCATAGAAGGGCATCAACCCAGCAGCAGGACCGGTATCTGCTCCTTTGTGGGAGGGGGAACAGGAGGAGCGCTGCTAGAGCCCTACTAAATGACCTCCAGCAGGCTACAGGTGTGCATGTTTCTGACCAAACTGTCAGACACAGACTCCATGAGGGTGGCATGAGGGCCTGACTCCCTCTAGTGGGACCTGTGCTCACAGCCCAGCACTGTGCAGCTTGATTGACATTCGCCAGAGAACACCAGAATTGGCAGGTCCGCCATTGACGCACTGCTCTCCTCACAGATGAGAGCAGGTTCAACCTGAGCACATGTGACAGACGTAAAAGAGTCTGGAGACGCCGTGGTGAACGTTATGCTGCCAGTGATGGTCTGGGCAGGCACATCCTTTGGTGCTAGTCAACGGTACCCTGACTGCTGTTAGGTACCGGGATGAAGGCATTGATACCATTGACTGGCCCTCATGTTCCCCAGACCTGAATCCAATTGAGAACCTCTTGGACGTTATGTATCGGTGCATCAGACATCTCCAAGTAGCACCACAGACTGTCCAAGAGCTCACTGATGCGCTGATCCGGGACTGGGAGGAAATCCTCCAGGACACCATCTGGTGTCTTATCAGGAACATGCCCTGACGATGTCGAGAGTACATAGTGGCACGTGGGGGCCGTACACACTACTGAGTCTGAGTTGAACTTGAATATTTAGTTAATCGAGATCCGATATGTGATTTAAGTTTTCCCATAATTTTTTGGAGCAGTGTATTTCGTAATTCGTTCCCTTTTTCTCTTGATATTGCATTGGCTATAATTATTGATCTTTTTGCCTATTGTCAGTATACCATGTTGTATATGCAACACATTATAAAACAGTGAGCAGCATAGCAAACCATTACCAGTAGTCAAATCTTACATAAAAAACACATTTTTGATTTACTTTTTTGTCAAATAAGTATGTTTTTGTTATTAGAATGTGTAGTTTTTTTGTAATTTTGAGCAGATTTATCGCTAAGGAACAAAGTACATCCTGCATCTGTTTGAGAACAGTCGGATTTTAAATGTAAAATCTGCTCCCAGATGGTAGCAGAAGGCACTGCTTAGTGAGACTGTGTTCAGGGATTGTAGATGCGTCTTGCCTTCTGCGGTGTCTTTAGTTCAGACTCTTCTTGCAGTCTCATGCAGGTTACCACTCGCAGTTGAAGGTCTGCCTATAAGTTTGGAGCAAGTGAGAATTCTTAAAAGTGATCTCCAGCGGTAAGAGAGTACCTTAAGTGGTAAGTGTTCCTTTCCCTGCTGAGGGAGAAGATGCAGAACATATAGACAGTATTGTTGGAGAATCCAGTGTGGCACTGAGGTATCTACAGTTGTGCAATCTTTCAAAGATTGCATCTTCAGCAAAATGTTTAATTAGATGTGCCTCCTCTCCGAAATCTATCAGCTGCCTTTTACTTGTAAAGATGTGGAGTTGTAAGAAATGATTCCCACGCCGATGCACCCGTTCCCTGAAGCATTTTTTCAAAGCACTCTCCCCTGTTACAAAATCTGACGACAACAGCTGAGTCATCTCTATGCTTCACTACAAAACAGTAATTAAAGATCTCACATCGTCCAGAAGATTAGTGCATGGTAGTGCCTAGTTGTTTGAAGGGGAGAAATGTGCCACTGCTTGCTTTCCTCAGGGATGCGGGGACACACCTGTAGTTTGAAGACATTCTCATAAAGCAGCTGCAGGTGTGTGTGGGGACGACATGCTGAGGGAGAGGATATGCACCGGGCACTGAAA
Source organism: Pempheris klunzingeri (assembly GCF_042242105.1). Lineage (NCBI taxonomy): Eukaryota > Metazoa > Chordata > Actinopteri > Acropomatiformes > Pempheridae > Pempheris > Pempheris klunzingeri. Next base: position 24,373,819 of record NC_092016.1, on the reverse strand, counting down.
TAACTGTGTGCAGATTTACGGATGTGTGACAAAACATTGTGTCATGTAATGCATAAGAAAATGTAACAATTCTTAGAGCATTCAAGTGAGCGACTCCTAAATCTGCTATATATGAATTGTGCTTTAAAGTAAGTCATAAAATGCACCTTTACTCAATTAAATGCAATCAGGAGTTATGTGGCTTACCTGCTCCTATGACCATTAGCTTCATGCTAGCTAATGATAGCAAACACAAAAGATATATTTCTGTGTAAATGACATTATTTGCTGACTTTTCTCTACTTTTGTTACATTTAAGCAGCATCTTAGCAGTCAACATTTTGCTCTAAATGTTACTGGTGTCCACTGTGTTCAGCAAAAGTTACACCATCTCACTTTGAACAGCATTAACAGACTTCTCATCAGCTAATTTCTTCTTGCAATTTTATTGATATGAACATTTTTCTTGTACAGCTGAATGTCATATGAAGATTTTAATGCTTCTGATTAATTGATGTGGATTTGCAAAGGCTCCACAGCAAGACTGCGTGCTCGCTGTATTATTCAGATGGCTTTAAAAGCATGTCAACTCAATTACAGTGGTTTTTCGAGAAATATCATGTCCTGTCCCACTATCTCAGGAGTAACATCTCAGCTCAGGGGCAGGGAAAACCTCACACCTTAGATTGTGCTAGAAAAGATGGAGGCTTCTGGTGCGCTGCTGGACTTTCAAGACAAAATTGTTTGGCTGTCAGTTTAGATCATTGCTGAGGTTATGTTTTGTAGTTATATTTATTGCAGGCATTATGCCATAGACCATGCATTGCTGTTTCTATTGATATTTAAAGCTTCTGTGACACACAATGGTTTTCCTTTTGGGGGATGTCAAATCACATTATCTCCCCTTTAGACTTTGTTTTTTTCATTTATGAGTTTCAAAAATGAGGCCTCGGTTTCCCAAGTGTTTCATGATTTGCATTTTAATGTTATTTGAATGCATTTGGGCCTATCAGACTTTTAAACATGATGCTCTTTAATTAAATCCACTTCCCAAGGAGCAACTGGACGACAGGGTATAAACTGCGAATCCACCAGAAACTGGTTTCAAATTGATGTTGACTGGAAGTTTGCGTTGTATTTTATGCAGCAGGTTAGATTTACTTCCACAAGTCAATGAGAGGGAATGTTTTGTTATGCTGCCTCATTTCATTCACAAGAGGGCAGGCAATGCCTCGCACTGCAGACTCAGCAGCATCGCTCTGCTTGTCTCTTCAGTTGTTTTCATTATGCAACTGGGAGAAAGACATCATGCTGCAAATAAAGCTGTCCGAGTCGTAACGGCCATTATTTCTATCATCTTCTTGATGCTAGTGCTCACTAAGCAATACATTGTCAGGGAAAGTTGTATTTGCTGGCGTTAAATTGCTCAACGCAGTTAGCCAACATCATCATCAGGGTCCAGTGTTCTTCTAAACTTACTTTACTACACCTTTAAATTGTACACCGTCTTGTTCTTGTTGTGGTTGCATCCACTGTTTATCCTTTTTATGCCTATGCCAGGGTATTGAAGGCGAGGGAGCAGTTCAAAGCTGGGATGCCTTGATAATATAAACAGGTTGGTCCAGCACAGCAGCCAGTAACCAGGAAATGTAATTTGAGAGAGTGACACAGCACTGCACGGCTTTGAAGTAGAAATATTCAGACTGTAATGCACAAGTAGTGTAGGAGGTAATCTTTTCCATCAAGGCACGACCATCACTGGCAGTTACTCTTTAACAAAATCATGTTCATACAATGTCAAAACTGATTTTTTTCTTAAGACATTTTATTCATACTTTCAATTGACAGTATCAGCCAAAAACAAACATTGAAAATGAAAATCATATCATGGCAATGGAACAAGAGGCATTCAGGACAAACAAAGGTGGAGAAATCAAAATCAGTTCCATCACAGTCTATAAATTAGATTCAAACACAGCTGTCTGCAGTTTTGTTCGACTATATACTGTATCTAATGCAAAGTTGAAAGAGCGAGGGAATGGAGGTCAAGGTTCAGGGGTTATCAACGGGTTTCTGTGGAATAACGGGTTTGGGCTTTTGGTCAGGAGGTGCAAGTCAGGCACAGCATTGGACGGGAAGGTTGGCAGGGATGGTTAGAGAGCTGGGGGGGAGGGCTGAGAGGGTGAAAAGCAGGTCTGGCAGGTCGTGGTTGGGGCAGACAGGTCAGATTGCAGAAAATAAGGGCTATCATTCATTCTGAGGTTGTATCTTTAGGGGAGTTTGAGGAAATGATGGCGGAGGAGGGAGGGATGGGGGGTGGGTGGGTCTGGCACATGCACCTGGTATATGTTCCAGCTCTGGAAGTGGGTGTGGTCTCGGGAGAACAGGGCGGGGCAGGCAGAAAAAAAATGACGATATACAACACGAGAGGAGGAAGAGTCACACAATCGGCTCCCTGCAGAGGACAATTTCCAGCTCGCCGCGGTAGAGCTTCCCTCCGTCGGACAGGCTCATGATGCTCTGCTTGTAGCCCGTCAGGTTCTTCACGTCCACCTCCTGAACAGCAGAGAGGGAGTCAGTAAGGCTGAGAAGAGGCCAACCGGTTACATTAATCAAGAACAAAAAAATGATCTGATTTGTGAGCTGGCCATGAGAGCCAAGCTAAAGGGCCTTAAATATGCACTTGTTACTCTTCATATACTATATAATGCTAAAAGACTGGGATCGCTTAACGTTCCAGCCATAAACGTTAAGCACGAACCATACAGATTGTAGATGTGTTAAGCTAGTTAGTCCTAGTATTATAGTACAGTACTATAAACAAAAATGAAGGTAAAACAATACTTTGCTCTAACATTTGTATGTATGAATAACTACAAAGGGCCTGTAAACCTTCACCAAAGCCCCCCTCTCACCTTCTTGTTTGTCTGGTAAAGGTCTCGTAGCAGGGCGTCCAACTCCTGCTCATCAATGTAGCCATTCCCATCCTGAGAGAAGTTGACAGAAACACACCACGCATATTATTTTCATCTCCAAACATTCAGAAAGGACTGGAAGGGAAGACACGATCACCGGAGTGATCTGGAGACAGCGCACAGACCTCAAAACATAACTAAACTGCAGCCATTTAATCTACAATATGTAGCCGCCTGCAAACTAAGTTTTTTTATTTTCCATCAAAAAGTCTGCATTTCTTTCCAAACAGTGTGCATCAGCTATGTTTAGATTCTGAGCTTCCTGGTTTTTGTGCCCTACCCTGCTGTTCAACTTCATTCAGTATTTCATGGCAGGCATCATGAGCGCACCAGCCAAATGGCCATTCATGAGTGATGATTTAAAAAAGACTTCCCATTGACAACTCTGTAAAGGGGGTTATCTGTAAAGTCAATATGCAGCCACTTAACTAATTAATGAGTTATGTCTCACAGTAGTGTTTAGAGTTTGGGGCCAAAAAATAAGTCCAAATTGTTGGAAATTTTCCCCTGGCAGGAGTCACAAAACCATGTTCTGTTCATCTAGGCTCGGTCTCAAGATGACTTCAGAGCTGAGTGGCTTGCCAGTCTTATTTTTTTTACTTTGGGAGATGCTCTTTGATGTTTACAAAGCCAGAGTGAAGTGCCCCAGATCTTGGGAATAAAGTGTGAATTCTATTTATTTTCTCTTTAAGGATGAAACATCGACGACTATGCAGAGTTATGAGAAAGCGGAGCACCATCAGGTAGCAGTCAGTCTGTGGACGTTGCGTGCCATCTTGCATTTCAGACATTTTTAAGGCCTCGCACAGTTTGGGGCTGTTGCACTGTGAGCCATGTTAGTGTTCAGCTGACCGGACACACTTTGCCCCGCCTGCGATCTTTCAGCACCAGTGACAGCAGATGCCTGTGTTTCAGCTGCGGGGGCTGAGCTCATAACAAAATGATGAAACTAATTACACACATAAATGGTAGCGCTCCATTCGCTGTGAGAGTGTACATGAACGGACCGCAGTGGCTCATCTATAATTGAACGTTTAACCCAGTCCTCTGCATGTGAGATAGAGAGAGTGCTAGCCGTCATACCAGCACGGCTCATCAACATGAACATGCACGCACACCACCGTCATTCTGACTTCCTGCTCTCCAACCATCATGCCATGGATGGCATACTGACTGGAGCCTATGCAGAAATCCAAAAATACAAGTTTGTTATTGATCTTGGAAATACAAGTGTGTCTAAGAAATTTTCTGGGGCTTTCAGCCATGTCACATGGCATTCATCTACTGATTAAAATAGGGTGTAGCTGAATGCTCTGTAAAAATTTCAAGTAAGTGGCCCTTATTTGTCATAGTTTTGTAGTCACGGAATTATAGTGTCAAATAATATTATTGTTAAAGCCAGATACAGAAGATTCAAGTGCCAATTATTCAGTTTCACAGTTCATTTTTCACCTTTAGTAGTTTTTGTTCTGCATTTACATTCTACCTGTTCCTGTTCATGTGCCTATAACAAGCCTCTCACCATCCACTGGGATGTCAGGATGCTCCAAATCCTGTGTGACCAAACGCAGATGTGGTGTCTCAATTCAATAGCGAATATTCTACAATATTCACTATGTAATGTTAATTAACTGTATCATTTTGGTCATAGTCACTGTTACAATACCAATAACACCAAGACCATGGCTCCTAACTTCAAATTTTAAATCTTATCCAGTATCCATTCTGGACTTTGGGACAGTATATTGGTGGTTTATTGTGGACATACTACATTGAAAAAGATCATTGCATTACACGTATTTGCCCACACACCGTGACTATTTAAGACAGCAAATGTGTCATGAAGCGGCTGAATCGCTGCTGCAAAAACAGCATTGGAGAAAAAAGCAGCATCCAGCACAGAGCCACCAGCCGAGCTGTTTATTTCCTCAAACACTGAGTGAGCCTTCTTATAGCTACCTAGATTATAGCCGCTCCATCAGGCTGACAAAAACCAACAAGATACCATAAATATAAAAAAAAAAAAACATTTAGCGGATGCACGACATGCAGCCACCTCCCCGGCAGCTCTGCTCTGTTCCTGTCTGTCTCCCGTCACATCTCTCCCTGTGGTCCCTTCACACCAGCCCACTGCTGACGTGGAAAATGTGGCCATTAGCTGAACCACTGCTCAAACTACCTGAGCTGTTTACAAAGGGACAGGTGTGCCAAGCCAAGCTTCACTCATTTCCCTAGGTAGTGACAGGGAACGCCCCAGGAACAAAACAAGGAATTTGCATATTCATGACTTTAACAAAGGGGAACTCCCTCGAAAACAAACAGTCCTGAGTCATCCAGACAAAAGTCTATTTTTTCTATCTCTGTTGCAATGAGCTAATTTGTAGTGCTAAAGCGTTTCTAAATGTGCTCAAATGTTACTCTCCAGCACTGTAGAAGAAACAAACGTAGTTGTACTCGCAGGTGAACTACTGTGTGAGCTATATGTATTACTGCCTTTAATAAAGTGTCGCTTACCTTGTCATAGTATGTGAAGATGACATTGAACTGCTCAGTGGTCAGCTTGACACCCTGTGAAAACAAGGTTTGACCGTGAGTACAAGGCTACACAGGAGTCACAATAAGACAGTAAATGTTTAAAAATCCCGACCACACTGCATTAAGTATTTTGGTGACATTAATGTGGCCGTTATAACGTAGCCATTTTGTTTGGAGTGAACATTTCTTTGTTCCCTACCTGGAATTTGAGTAAGAAATTCTCCTGAACAGGGAGAAGCCTGTGGGGACAGAAGGATTTCATTAGCAGACACAATAGATGCTAAATTATTTAAAACTATTGATGGTGACTGAACATCAGCAGCCAATGTGTTTCAACAGCGATGAACAGAATCAATTGAAATTGCACATTACCTTGCCATCTCTGACAGGCCCAACTTCCCATCTCCATTCAGATCAAACATCCTGAGCTACAAAGTGGAAGCAGAGCAGAGATTGGAAAGGACAGAGGAGAGAGACTGAAAGGAAAGTTTTTTTTTTATAGGTACAGCTGTCAAGACGAAGGCAAATGTGGTCCCACAAATTTCAATGACTGAGAAACTGAATGGACAGCCATGAAGTTTCTACCTTTATTACAAATCAGCAGCTTTTTTTTTTTTTTTTATAGTTCTAAATGTTTAAGGGAGGACCAGTAAAGGCACTGCCCATAAAACTTGTTCAAGCATTTCAGCCAGTGCAGGCGATGGTGAATTTTTACAGAATAAAGTTCTCTTTTTTAGGGCAGAGTTACATCAGGGAGAAAGAATACAAATATTTTCTTTAACATTGCATTCCCTCACAGAAAACCTAAAGATGGTTTTGTAATATCTGTCCACAATCTTATTAACTCTGCCAGGCATCAGTCTGGAGGGGATCATACGTTAGGTCATACATGTGTGTATCTGTCTGCTGCTAATGTTGAAAAGTACTGGACTGATCAGCCTAATATGTTGGCTGCTGACCTTTCACTCCTCTTAACTGACAGGTACTCGTCATCAACCAATACATCTGTCTATCTCCTGCTCCATTTTACTGTCACTCAAGTACAAGACCCCGAGATACTTGAACTCCCTCGCTTTGGGCAGCAACTCGCTCCCAACCCGGAGAGAGTAATCCGCTGTTGTCTGTCAGAGAACCACTGGCCTCCAATTCGGAGGTGCTTGTTCTCAACCCTGTTGTTTCATGCTCAGCTGCAAACTGCTCCAATGCATGCTAGAGGTCACGGTCTGAGGGCTGCATCATCTGCACAAAGCCGAGACGCAATTCTGAGGTTCCCAAACCGGAAGCTCCCCTCGTCTGTGCCTTGAGATCCTGTTCATGAATATCGCAAACAGAATCGGTGATAAGTTACAGCCTCCACTGAAAGCGTGCTTGACTCTGTGCCAAGAATGCAGACACAGCTCTCACTTTGATTATACAGGGACCTGATGGCTCGTAGCAATGACTCCAGTGCCCTGTACTCCCGCAGTACCCCCCCCCACAGGATTCCCCAAGGGACACGGTCGGCTCCTTGGTGGCAGGACGCCAGGTGTGGATGGGATTCGCCCAGAGATGCTTAAGGCTCTGGACGTTGTTGAGCTGTCTTGGCTGACACACCTTTTCAGTGTTGTGTGAAGGTCGGGGACGGGTGACAGGCCAGTGTGGTGATCCCCATTTTTAAAAAGGCAGGCTCCAATTATCGAGGCATGGCACTGCTCGGTCTCCCCAGGAAAGTCTACTCCAGGGAGCTGGAGAGGGGGCTCCGGCCGGCTGTCAAACCGGAGGGGCAATGTGGATTGGCTAAAACCTCACCTAGTCTGTTGCAGGCCACGTTTTGGCTTTGGTCATGGCTCATAAACTGATATCCACAGAAACATTTTGTCTCATTTTAAACTTGAGCATCTGCAGATTAGCTCCATACCTAATATGCTATAATCCACTTAAACTGCACACGACATGGCATGAATAAATCTGTGTTTCTGAATGAAAGGTATATACAAGAGATGAACAGGTGTGTTGAGTGATAAACTAAATATCTAGCTTTGAGAATTATTAGTTTTTAAAAAAATGTGATTTTAAACATTAATGGTTTCAAATCTTACAGGCTTCATCTTCTACACAAAACTGCCTTTTTGGCTGCAATAACTCATCATTTACCTTTGCTGCAGGTTCTAATTTTCACTGGATGATTCCTTTTCTCTAGCACAGGATATTCCTAGCGTAGTGCACGAGCGTGGCTCACCACAGTAAAAGCTCAATAGCAGCACCTGAATGATATTGGTGCCTGGTGATGACATTATTTAATGAGGATCTGTCAACCTGCTGTATTCCCTCAATTATATCTTTTACCATCTGTGTCTGTGATGTGTAAAGAGGTATAAAGAAACTTTGATGGCCAAGATTATCTATGGGCATGTTGAAGAAGCTGCTTCAGCAAATCAGGTCAGGTCAGCTCTGGGGCCTCCAAGAAGAAGCAGATGTTAGCACAGATGTTGGGCTGTAAACACACAACCTGCAGGACATGATGGGTCACAAGCACTCAGCCGCACAGCGTTGCTGAGATCCTCCAGGCCAGACGGACAATAGACATATACCTTTCACTAAGACCGTATGTGGCTCACAGTGTCATTTGTACGACCAAGACCATGACTTTGTTGTTTTTTTTTTTTAGACTCTGATACAAAATCAATAAATCATTTGTGGAGGTTCCCATTTTTTTCTCTCAGTGTGGACTGGGACATCAAATCTAGAATCTGTGTATTTTAGGTGAAAATCAATGAACATAAAAAGGGTGAGTCTTCTGTAACTGATACTGAGCATAAAGTTTAGCCCAACAGAATAGTGGCATTTTCACTGTGTGTGTGTGTGTGTGAGAGAGAGTGAGTCTTACTATGGTCTGTGTGTACTCCTGCAGCTTCTGGTCATCGTAGTGTCTGTTAGCCTTCTGCAGCAGGTCTGACAGAAAGCCCTGAGGACAGAGACACACAGATAAAAAAAAGATGCAGAAGTAAACCACAGTTTTAACAACAGGAGAAAAAAAGTAATGTTTGTAATGTAAAATATGTGCCTCAAGATTCAATGAGGAAGTGAACACTAAAATAATGAAAGTTGAGGAGAGAAAGGAAAGGAGGAAAGGAGGAGGTGGAAAAAAGAGAGAAATGTAACATCCTAAAATGCAGAGTGCAGGATAGCCATTAGGTGCAGTAAATATAGTACAGTATAGTATAGTACAGTAAATATAGTACAGTATAGTATAGTACAGTAAATATAGTACAGTATAGTATAGTACAGTAAATATAGTACAGTATAGTATAGTACAGTAAATATAGTGCAGTATAGTATAGTACAGTAAATATAGTGCAGTCAAAGTGTAATAAAGTACCTTAAAATAAAAGTTCTGACATATCAATATCACTAATCTATCTAACACGACTATATCGATGTATATACTCAGATACTTTCCACGTCTGCTGACAGTCATCAGCTGAGACACGCGTCATTTTCCTAAAGCTTTCATTAGGCCACGCCTGAGTAACTCATCTGCGCCTGGTCACCTGGAATAAATGTGATACCATAACAACCCCAGCAGCCTACTCTGTATCACTGACCCCATTAATGTTCACCTCTCCAGTGTGGAGCGCTTCCCTTTCATGTGACACAACGTTTCCCAAAAGGTGTTGGAGTGAATAATGTTTGTGCGAATCTGTAAAACCTGAATCCTCACCTGAAGAAAACACTCATTTGGTCATTGGGGAATTTCCTGTGTAGCGGACACTTTATTCACCGATATGGATCACGCTACAATTATGTTGTATATCTGTTGAAGTTTATCTCCCAAATAGAAATCATTTATCTTGGAAAACTGTCTGAAATGAATAATTTTCTGGGGGGACAGCCCTGATAAGGTCTCGCTATGATGTCTGGAGGTTGGCAAGTAATGTCACAGACGGTCTGCTCATAAAATGCCCAATCTCTCTTCAAACTAAAGTGAACAGCTGGAAGCTCTGGCTTAGGCCATATTCAGCGTAGCAGTTTTTTTTTTTATCTCTACTAAGCACTGACTTTGAAGTCATACATTAAAGATGTTTTCAAAGCTGAGAAAATTGATACCACTCTCTTTCACGTATGCTAAATACGCATTAAGTTAGTGCCAGCAAGCAATTAGCTTTGCTTAGCCCAACAAGGGAAAACAGCTAGCTCGGCTCTGTCCAAACTCACCAATTAACTCAATATATCTAGTGGGTTTCATCTTTACATAAGCAGAATGGTAAAAAAAAAAAAAGACTAGTTGTGGTTTTACAGGAAGTTCTATGCTAGTTACTATTTTGTGGCAACAAGACAGAGGATTTTCTGGAGTCTTGTCGTCACCATGAAGTTGGCAGCCGTCTAGTAGAGGTGCTCTGCTTCCAGTCTTCATGCTGATCTAAGATAAGATAATTATCTGCAGGCTCTGGCTTTACATTTAGTGTACAGACACGAGACTGACATTAGTCTTCTAAGTCTTTCCAAACATGTTGAACTAATCTTTTCAGCACAGAGGTGAAGAATCGGTGTGATAATATGGACATAACACACAAAATGTAGATGATTATAATCAGTCTCTTTCTTTCCTTTCTTTTTATTGGTGAAAAACAACAAAACAACTTGGAGGTGACTCAACATAAACATCGAAAAGAATGAAATGTATGGGAAATACATCAGAACGTAAAAAAAACAGAAAAACACGACTATTACAGTAATGTAATGATAAATACAAATATGTAAATAAGACGTAAATGATAACAGTAAAAGAGAGGGAATATGGTTTAGGTAGCTGCGAGCTAATCTGATGTAATCTGATAATTACAGTTTAGGGTAGGTGCTCTGTCAGTGAGCGTGTGTGTGTGTGTGTGTGTGTGTGTGTGTGTGTTTGCATTACAATGTGTGTGTGTGTGGGGGAAAGAAAGAAAAAAGACATAACAAATAAGAATACGTTTGAACGTGTAAGCAGATGAATGAATAACTATGATTTGTAATACTTGTAAATTAGGCACTGGTTATAGCAGACTTAGGGATGCAAAAGTAGATATATTATCAGGAATATATTAACTTTCTTCAGAGTAAATACACATATATACTTTTTACAACATACCTTCAGTTCATTAGCTTCGATATAGCCACTGCGATCTGTATCATATCGCCGCCATGCCTAAAGAAATGAACGGAACAAAAGAAATATTGGATCGAAAGCAGTTTTTCGGCACTGATGCACAAAGCACAAAGACACTCTTCTGTCTAGTGATTTATACCCCCCCCCTCCCTCCCCCACATAAATACTCTGTGATCGAACCACAGCTTGATCTTTAACTGCGCTAAGAGTTTGATTTTCCTTTGGTGCAGAGCAGAAATCGTTCCAGAGGGGACGACCACAAAAGCCCCGGACCGTCACTGTAATCACACAATTTTCAATACAATCCCATTCGCCGGCGTGCAGGGAGGAGGGCAGCGAGAGGCACAGAGAGAAACGAGGGAGGGAGAGAAAGTCATTTTAATGAATGTTTTAATCTAGCAGCTGTCCCTGTCCAAAGAAGGGCTCCTTATCAAAGATGGATGGCCTTCCCCCTTCTCCTTCTCCTCTCCTCCTCCTCCTCCTCCCCCCTCTGCTCCTCCTCCCCTCCTCTGGGCTCTGCGGAGAGGAGCTACAGTGGTGTTATCCATTATATATGACTCTGAAAATAGAAGGTTCTGCTTCCTCATTCTAACCCTTTAAAAACCTCTCCGCCCACCTCCTCCTCCCTGCACCCTTCAACAAAGACTGATTAATCCTCCTCTCTTGTTTTATGTTCTCAAACTCCAGCTCTCAACTTCCCATCGACATTTCATTTACGGCCTCTCGGCTCCTACTTTCTCTTGTTTGCCCTTTGTATCCCTCTCCCTACACACCTTCTCTTTCATTCATCCTCCTCCTCTCATTTCATTATTCCTTTCCAACATGACACCGGAGACAAGGACAGTCTCTTCCCCACATGTAATTGCTTTCTAATTGGCTCCATTCTTTTCACTGCAGCAGAATGTGACATGAAATCTGCCATTTTCTTATTTTGTGGAATAAATGATTTCCTTTTTCCAAATACCTTTCAACACACATCTTGCTCTGCTGATGGCTTTTTGTTACTCCTGCAATCATCCATTATTCATTCTCCACAGTGCACTAAACTTGTTTCTACTGTACTTGGTTTCATTATAAATGGTTTCTTAAACACACAACTTGGCTGTTATCCAGCATCAGAACAGACAGAAAAAACCCTCCACAAGTCTGTGTGTAGCTAACGTCTGCTTGCTCGTCAGCTAAACTCTTTCAGCTGCTCTGCAAACCATCACTGTCACGCTGATAACACATTCGACTTTGACGTTACATAGATGTCATAAGTGTGTCACGTTATAAATGTTAAAATATGTCCGCATAGCCTACTTTAAAATATTTAACAGTCAAGCTTCACTAATGATGTTTAAAATGTTTAAAAGAACAGACTAGACTTTCACCCATATTCTCGTATCCAGCAATGCCACTGGGGGGCACCAACATGTGAAATGTTCCACTTCTACCAATGGCGACTTCAGGATGGAACATGCTTTTTCATGCGAATTTGCCTCAGGATCATATGGAAACATTTGCTTCATCTCTTAATGAATACTTCAGTAAGTCAGCTCTCCTGCAGACCTCTACAGTTACCCTTAACCTGGCATCTTTGGGGACCATTTACAGCCGAAGTTATTAACACTGTCCAGTTATTGAGCATAAAATGCCAGTGCTAACAGTTCACATAAAAATAGCTCATCCTCTCAAGACAAACAAACAACAAAGGAGATCTATAAGTCATTACCATTTCAAACTACTCATACCTCCTTTTAACTTTACTGATGGGATTTACACAGCAGCTGTCTTTCATAGTATCTGCCTCGCTCGCTTACATATGAGCCTTTATTTGTACTCAGCCAATTCTACGGTCGGTGTTCATGATTAACCAAGCGTGGTCGCTCAGTTTGTGATCCTACTACTGAATCTCACCAGAAGAAATGGCAAATGTGCACTGGAGGCATAGAGTGTGCGTATTTCTTTCCAAACTACTCCAGTGTATTTCACCAATTAGTACACCTTCAACCAGCACGAAGAACCAACGCGTGAAATTAGCTGGGAGCTAAGAATGAGCACATGCAGGCTGTCTCCCCTCCACGGCTGACCCACTCTGGTCTATAATGGAGGGTTGGTTAAGGGAGTATGTCCTGACTAATGGCATTTCTTAGTGAACAAGAAGCTTTTGTACGAAAAGTATAACAAAGAACTGATCAAATGAGTCAACAGAGAGCAGCTTAAGCTTTTGCATTAAAAAAATATACCGGCCCATCCACAGACACTCGGAGAAACGCTCTTACCGCCATGAACTCAGCACTGGAGCTGACAAACTGTCTGAAGCAGAGCAAGAAGTTCTCTTCAGTCGGGAGAATCTGGGCCAGCTAGAGAGACAAATGACAGGAAAATGGGAGTGGTGAGAACACAAGATGGTGGGCTTGATAGGATGGGATGGAGACTGGGGAGCTTTTTGCCCGCAAAGCCTCAAATGGGCAACTCAGGCATAAATAATAGAGAGCTACAGCCTAAATTAGAATTATTTTTAAAAAGCATGTTTTGGGATGTTCAGATAAAGCCTTTGTACTGGATTTTCACTCCCAACAATTTAAGCTAAAACTCATTCATAGATGTTCCGTGCTGGCGGTGGATTATTGATAGACTCTCTTTCAAATCATGCTCCCAAAATGGTAAAATCGAGGGAAGGCAATATCCCAAACGGACGCTCCATAGAGGCCATCATAAAGACTGCATTTATGCATCGATCGGGGTATTGAGCGGGCCTCTGTGCTCACTTGTGCAGTACCGCTCTGCGTCTGTGAAATAGCTTAGCTTTTTAGCTTTTTCTCACCCTCCATAGAAATATCAGACCCCTCAAATCTTTTGGTTTTGAGCCACATTTCAGTGAAATCAACATACACCATGAATGCATATCAATGCACGTCACGTTACTGGCTCTGCTGAATGACTTCAATGTTTCAAATATTTGATGGTACTTTTTTTTGATTTTCTTCTCTTCCAGATTTTAATGAGATTTATGAAAGAGGTTTATGAAATGTGGTTATTTACTGTCTTGGTGAGAGTTAGAGATGATCGATACCACTCTCATGTCTTATGTGATAAGTACTGTAGTAAGACACCACCAGGTTGTGGTTTTATTATGTGCCAGATCAATGGGGAAGTCTGTGGGGGAGTCTGACTGAGAAATAGTCGCACATTACAAAACAACAAATTGTTTTTACACTTTAAACTTTTTCTTACACTTATTCACACATTTCTTTTTACTATCTGTTTCCCGTCGTTATGCTAAGCTAAGCTAACATGCTAACTCATGTGGCTATACACATGAGTGGTATCAATCCTCTCATCTAACTCTCTGCATTAAAGTGAATATTTCCATTCCAGACTATTCCTTTAATGAAGACCACAGATTTCCAAGCATATTAGAAGAAGCACCTCCAGGGTCTTACCTCGGACATCTCAATCCGTCCATCTTTGTTCTTGTCAAACTTTTGCATGAACTCCTTCATCTTTTCTCTGAATGTGGGGTTTGTGGGGTCCTAAAAAAACATTTGTACTCAGTATAAGTAAAACCTGAGCGCACAGTATGTGTATCTAGCAGTTTAATCTCCAGTCCCTGAACTCACCACCCCTGCCCCTCTCCGGGCCGTCTCCAACTCCCTGAAGAAGTTCTCCAGCTCCTTCCCCTCGATGTAGCCATTACCTGGAGGACAGACACACAAATAACGACATGTTATCGCAACACAAAGGGCTTTTTTCAGCACTGCTGACATGCAGAAACCCCATCAGCGCGAATGTGGTCGGAGTGTCACAGTGTCAGACAGATCCCAGCATGGCTCGGTATTGATTCAAACATGAGCCTTTTACCAGTAACTGTCTTCCTTCCCCTCTGGCTCAATAGATTAGGCTATTGACTGACACGATGCAAACTGATCACTCCTCAAAGACTGTGTGTTCACAGGGTTGTACGCAAGGAGAGGCTATATATGGAAAATTGCTTTTCTAGGATTTTGAAGGTGATGATCCACAGCAGCTTCTTTTACTCCTCAGAGATCAATACTTCCTTCAGCAGGGGAGTTTGGCAAATGGGACGAATCAATGCGGATAACAGTGTACTGTGACAATTTCTGCATGACTTGATTTTTTTCCAAGAGAATCTAGACTTGTGAAAGTGATGATATTGTGCCGTTGGGAACCGAAGCGTCGTGCTAGCCAAAGAAGATGTCTTAACTTTGTTGTACTGCATGCTGTCAATCATTTTGACAGACCAAGTGCCACTTTTGTCAAACGGTGCCCATCCGGAGATGATGTCATTTTTTTGGATTGTCTCATGACAAATTTAGCTTGGAGACAAAAGAAAGTTGGTTTCATTCTTATCTAATCTTATTTCATCGGGGTTCTGTTGCCCTGACAGTCCCTATTCAGAGGACAAATGAGTATGCTCGCTTCACCCAGGTAGTCTGTGAACCTGTGCCAATATTCTATCAACAAGCATGCTGAATGGCTGGGCAGATGGCTCCAAACGATGTGACTAGCTGCTTCAATAAAACCCTGGAAGGCAGAACTGCCTCATTAAACACTAACAAAGATTATTATGCCATCCTCTTCCTCTCCTCTCCCTCTAACCCACCGTCTCTCTCTGTCATCTTCCATCTAACTCTCTCTCCCCATCCAACCAACATCTTAGCGTCTTTGTTCAATCCATGGAAATTTTTGCATGTGTGTGTGTGTGTGTGTGTGGGCATGCATGCGTTCCTTAGTGAAAACTTGAGAATCCAACCTCTGCTGTTTCAGTAAGTGGGACAGTAAAATGCCTCGCTGCTATTGAGCCTCCCTCCTTTAGGTCTTATTGACATTTAGCACTGGCCAGCTTGATAATTAAACAGGGTAAGATGTGATAAACGACAAAGCAAATGGCACATCATGACAATAAAAGTAGATGCATGAATAGATTATGCCGGAACACTGTCGTACATTCAATAAATGCATCGATAAATCCATACACCCCATTATATTTGTGCATAAGGGAGCATCTGTTTGTGCTGTGTGTTTACTCTCATGGACAATTAGTACTTTCTGTGCCAAGCAGCCTTTAAGCCACAACAATATGACATGCCTCTGTATATGCGCTGCAGCCTAATTACAGTGTGTCCATCTTGCAGTAAAATGTCCTAAATCCTGTCTCAATTAAACACAAACTCCTCAGCTACACTGAATATCAATGATGCTCCATAAGTGTGCTGATGCAAAAAAAGAAATCGCTGCTAGCAGATACATGTTAAGGCTGACTTTAGCTCACATCCACATCACTCAGTTTCACTGTCAAAGAACCCGTTTTATATGTCATAATGAGAGCGCTCCTACCAGCTTACTTTCATATACTTTGGCCTCTCTGCACCAGCACTTAAAGCTTGCACCAACCAGCAAGATAAAAGGTTCACAAAAACCACTTTTGGTCCAAGCACACACTCTTTGGGATACTGCGTCATTATGATCCCGGGAGAGGCTGGTAAAGACGCTTTACTCTCCGTCTAGTTCTGATTCTAAAATTCAACCCCAACACAGGAAAACTCTTAAAGTGGGCAGCTGTGCCACCTAAGTGCATATTTAAAGCCAACTGTATATTAAGTGCATTTGGCATTCAAAGGAGAGTGCAGCCCTGTCTACTCAAATAGTTTGTGTTGAGCTCACAGCTGGGTCAGCTCAGGAGCTGGATTTTGCTTCCTATTGCCAATTTTCAAATCCAGGTTAGTAAAAATCATTGACAGCAAATGTTCTATAATTAGCAAAAGGAACTGCAGTTGTTTCCTCTTTCAGCTTTGAAGTGATTGAATTGAAAAGGCCTGACAGAGACAGCAGAGAAAGATGAGAGGGACACAGAGCGGAGGAACTGCGAGAGGCGCAATCCAGTCGAGACTTGATCCTGGGCCAACAGGGGAATATGTGGTTTCATCATCTCTGGGTGCATCGCCTCCTGTGTATTTTTATCTGCAACTCAGAGATGTTTTCTCAATCTGAGCAAACAAATTAGCTGTCCTTTCTTTCTGCCGAGCCAGAAGACACTCCCAGTAATGAGAGCAGAAATCAAACACTGTAGCCAAATCTGTTGATGCTCACTGGTTGTATTTGATTTGCAAAGTGGCTCGTTGCAAAGCACAATATGTAAAATACGTCGGCAGTAGGACTTAAGCACCTGGGTGGGCGGCACGGCTGATATCCATACGCTCAAACCAGGCCAAAAGATTAAAAACAAAACACAAACAAATTTGTCTGCACGTTGGATCAGCTGCTGAGCCCCCCGCACCCCACCCCGCCCCGCCCGACCCCACCCAACTTCTCATTCCACCTTGAAATCCCCGTGGAGCACACTTGCAGGTGTCAAAACAGATCGCATTAACAATTAAACCCCCGGGAGTGTGTGTGTGTGTGTGTGTGTGTGTGTGTGTGTAAAACAAGTGTGACACACTTGACACATCTGCAGGTGTATTTAGGGCATCTCAAGAAACTTGACTGAACAAACAAGACTGAGGAGCTTCTCTTTAAAAATGGCCAGCTGCAGCCAGGATGGAAACCAGTCTGACCGATTTTGGACTCTTGAGTCCATCCAGTGCTTTTGGGCTTCATCAGCACTTTCATCAGTCCATGGGATGCCCTTAATCCACAGAGGAGTCTGGACTGTGAATGCTTCCATAATTGGACTTATGAAGTTTTTTCACGACAGCATCCTGATGGATGTGTTGAAAATAAAAGGGACCTGTCCCATCGTGTGCACACTGTCACACTGCAGCACAGACACCTGCACACAGAGATGTTTGCAGAGTGAGAATGAAAGACTGAACTAACGAATCTGTACGGAGGCGAACTGGATCGATGAAGGAAGAAAAGACAGCATCAAGACTGAGACTGTGTGTGTGTGTGTGTGTGTGTGTGTGTGTGTGTGTGTGTGTGTGTGTAGGGGTTTAGGAGGAGGGGTGGTGTTGAATTAATTAATACATTTTATGACATCACATAAATATCACATAAATCCATTTTCCTGCTGGGCTACATCCACCTTAAATAAGCCACTTTTTGAGTGGAAACGGAAATCATTGCTTGGAGCATCAGTCAGAGCCAATTACTCAAAGGTAACACCCGATCTGTCAATAGGTTACCGTGACCCACAGAAAACACTCATTAAATTGTGAAGTGATTGTAAAATAACACTTTAATTGCGTGTTTAAATCAAAGGCTTTATTATTGAATGATGACACCGTCCGGAGGTACTTGATGTACCAGGAGAGGACTCCTCTGGGAGGAGGAATAAAGGCTCCCTGCACCCAAACTTCCATTCACTGTCCGTTTTCTATGCACTCAACCCACCATGTAAGACGCACTGAGTAGATGAAAGTCAGGTGTATATAAATATATTGTCTCTTTTAATGGAATAACTTCACTTTTCATTAGAAATGATGCACTTCAATAAAAAAATAAAAAATTACAAACAAAATAAAATCATCCCACGTGATGTCGGGAGTGGTCCGCACCAAAAATTCATTTGAAAAACGTCAAACTTTAGTAATCATTGCAGTAAATCTGTATATCCACAATGTGTGATCTGACATCAGCTCTTTAACCAAGTGAAGGATGAAAATGTGGACAGCAGGACGGTGAAGCAGGCAAAGACCACCAGCACTAACACCCGCACAGTTCAGTCTACAGAACCATGTTACCTTTTGTTTCTCCTCCTAAATCTCATTCAATGTCGCCCAAACTTTTGCTGTGATATCACTGTGGGCTTTTCTAAACTTGAAAATGCTTTTAATTGGAGGAAGGATGCACTCCCCCCCCCCCCATGCATCCCTTCAATCGGCACATAATTCAGTGCTCTTCCATGAATTGTGAGTTTGGAATAACTTTTAGGAAGGAAAAATGAAGGTTTTCCTACCGTCAGCGTCAAAATGTTTCCAAATGTCGAGGAACTGGGACGCGGTGACCTCGGCCAGGTGCAGGTGAGGAGGCTGCTGTGCTTTGTTTGCCATGATGCTCTCGGAGGATGCTGCTGCAGGTCAGACGTCAGGAAAATCCGCTCCTAACTTTTCTGTGTCTCTTGTTCAAACACACCCCACACTGTCGCCCCGGCGCGCCGCCCGCCGCTTTTTAACCCCGGCGCAGGAGCGACAGCACCGCTGCACCGCCGCTGGGGGCGCACTGCCAACCACAACATCCATCTGAGTCAGCGCCACTCTGCGTGTGTGTGTGTGTGTGTGTGTGTGTGTGTGTGTGTGTGTGTGTGCTGCCAAGCTTGATGTAGTTGTGTGATTGGACGTCTTGGGCACTGCAGTGGACAGACTGATGTGTGTGTGTGTGTGTGTGTGTGTGAGGGAAAGATGAGAGAGATGCAGATAGTGTGTTTTGTTGTTGCATCATCGTGCTTTACAGTAGACCCCAAGTGAGTGTGTTTGATCCGGTGCATGTGAATTCCCACATGTCTGCATGTGAAATGCATGACTTATGTGTGTGTGTGTGTGTGTGTGTGTGTGTGGCAGCAGACAGCAGTGTGTTCCTTCCTACATCTGTGTGTGTATCTAAGCGTGCAGCTCCCCGAGCCTGTCTGCCAGTGTGTGAGGCTTCACAGACTTAATTAGAACTCACACACTAATCACATTCCCCACACTGCCTTCAGGCAGCAGTGATTAGCCCACATAATAAATGTAAATTCTGTAAAAAAAAAAAAAAAAAGAAAGAAGGAAGGGAAAAAAAAGAGAGAGGAGGGGGAGAAGAGGAGGGGAAGTTTTTCATTAATGGCCAGTCTACTGTGAAGAGGGGCAGGCCGAGCCACACATCCTATTAGGGGAAAATGTACTCATATATATTTCTTCTACTCATTTACTGCAAGAGGTGATAATATTCAGGATGAAGTAATAAGGACTGTAATGAGCAGGAGGGCAAGTATCCCTGGAAGCATTTTCCTGATGTTTGATGAAATCTGCAAAGACAGCTTTTCACACATTAAGAATATTAATAACGTTTTTCTATTGACTCACACATGTTTTCGAAATCCCGTGAAGAGAACTGGGTGAGTTTTAAAAGATCTAGCCCATCACATTTCAGTTATCATAGCACAGCAATGTGACTAATCACACATGTGCACTTTTGGCCACAGTATAACATGTCAGAATGCCTGCAGTGGAAAGGGCCTATTGAGGCATCTTTGTCATTAAGGCTGTGTCAAAGCCTAGATCATCTTATTCAGCTCCATTCAATGAGCACACGTGAAGCTTGTGTTATTTGCACGGGCATGGTGGTACCAAACCTGGACATAAAGTGTAACAGTAAATATTAGAGTTGTTGGTAGCTGTTTCCGTGTGCCCCCAGCCTTTTTTGCAAAGCTAAGCTAAGTGGCTTTGGGCTACAACTCCATACTTTCCTAAGAGACGTCAGAGTGTTGTGTTCTCACTCTTGGAGAGAAAGTGAATATGCGTATTTCCCAAAATGTTGAGCCATTCCTTTTAGAGGTCATCGAGGTGGATGCTGTTGAAACCTGATGTTGTGCAAATAATAAGTGAGTGAATAAGTGGAGGTGTCCTGTTTTGTCATCATATCGCAGCTATGGTATCTGCACAGCTTATGCTGGGTCTTATGGGTTATAAATCAAGGTTACCCCAGTTGAAGCTGTGGGGAAATAATTAAGAGGATCCCTAAAAACCAAGTTGGCATCATCACGCCTATTCATGCATCGTTGAACTTGACCTGTCGTGTCTCCTCTGAGGTGGGGCAGTAATTTTCCAGATCCACCCGGTGCGCTGGTACAGTGCTGACAAGCTGCTGGCAGCCAACTCATTTTGGAGGAAGCGTGTGAAAGTCAGCAGAGACATCTCCTCACTCTTTTTTTTATGCTTGTAAAAGTCACATTCACTTACAGGAGCGCTGCTGCCCCATAGACTGTATGAGCTCAGGTACATGACAGTGCATGAGAACGACTTGTGTGTGTGTGTGTGTGTGTGTGTGTGTGTGTGTGTGTGTGTGTGTGTGTGTGTGTGTGTGTGACAGAGGAAAAGACTGTGTGTGTAATAGTGTTTAAGAGTGTAAACTCAGCAGAGCTGTCCCACTCTATTTCCTTAGCTTCTCTTTTCACCCTATAATAATCAATAGTGGGCTCTGGGCTCAGTTGGCAAGGTGACAATAGATAGATCAACATTACATTACAGATGAGGCCTGTCGCCAGCCTGCGGGGACTGCCGACTCAAACACACTTCATTCTCCCTCCTCATTCTCTTTACTCACTCTGTCTGTCTTTATCTGTGTGTCCTGCCTACCCATTCCCTCCATTCAAAGCAGAGAGCCTGCAATTTGCATCCCACATGCTTGTATTTGCAGACGTCTCACTCTTTGCTGTGAGGCTGAGCTGCGAGGCATCAGTGTGACTGTGTGTAAATGCAGTCCAGACCAGCGTAGGTGTTGTGTTTGTGTTGTCGGGCTGCCTGGCTCATTTGTATTAATATTTCAGCTCCACCGTGGGCCGCACCTCTGCATGCTGTATGCAGATGAATTATGTAAAGAAAGGAGCGAGGCACGGAACAGCCACTTCATCTCAATCTCATGACGTCTTCATCTGTACGAGGTGTGTTTAAAGTGAAGGATTGAGAGAGTGATGCTGAAGACGGAGAGACAGCGTTTCTCCTTGAAAACATCCATTCTGATTGATCCTGGGGCGTAACCACTCAGTACACACACACACACACACTCACACACACACACCCAAACGTGTGCACTCATCTATGACAGAAAATGTCAGCATCCAAATGTCATCTGCACATTTTTATTTCACAGCAGCAACATTTGCATGGAAATAAATATTTGCAAGTCAATAGAGAAATAGTGGGTTTACCTTGGAAGTGAATTAGTTTGTAACCTGAGACTCAGTTACAGTACATATGATTAAAACTGGGCACACAACACTCAGTCTAGTACATACAAACATGTGGAAGACCTCACAAACCTGAGAGCAGAAGACTAATTCAGAAACAAAATGCCCAGATTTGACATTTTGATGATGGCAGGCTTCATTCTGAGTGAAATTCCACCTCAAGACTCGATGTTAAGCCTGATACAAATGGTCTGAGAGGTGGACTGCTGATCAAGGATTTCTCTGGCATTTCCATCTCTAATGGATGAGGCTGTTAAGGGAACCTGGCAGGAGGGACCAGATCAGTGCGGCGAAGATTGAAAACTGCAGGTCCAGGTATTAGATCCCTCCCTGATATTACAGTGTTGTGGCCTCTTGGTGTACAAACAAAAAGGATCCCAATGCAATCCACATGAGAAAAACCCTCATACATCACTGCTGCTTGAGGAGGTCAGCCTTTGACTTTGGATATTTCTTTCAGATTGTATTGTGCTTTTTATAGTAATTCATTAGATATCTATATATAAATCCACCGATATTTGAGACCACTAAAACTAACACCTCAGGCTTTTTTCAGATACTGATTCAGTTAAAACTTTATTTACTTTTTTAAAGTAGAATTTCATGCATACTTCAAATATAAAAAACTCTGATTTGCTCACAGTGCAATGTAAATATACCCACTTTGATTTCTAGATAAATCAAATCAAATAATTTATTGTACATCGTTAATGACAAGCAATCACAAAATAAAGTTGGTCCCAATGACCCTGCTTGATAACAAGAATGACTGTTATATTCTCTCC
This sequence comes from Pempheris klunzingeri, assembly GCF_042242105.1. Classification (NCBI taxonomy): domain Eukaryota; kingdom Metazoa; phylum Chordata; class Actinopteri; order Acropomatiformes; family Pempheridae; genus Pempheris; species Pempheris klunzingeri. The sequence goes on along the minus strand of NC_092016.1, from coordinate 24,351,535 downwards.
TATTAACAGCTATCATTATGTGGATTAACTTTTAATTCCCTGCTGGAGAAGCTCTGCGCCAACATGTCAAGGCATACTAAAAGTGCACAGTGTCTCCTGAATGCATCCTAAGATAGTAGATGATGCGTTCATAGGACGGTGGCAGTTGAGTACATTGCTTTCGTTAAAGGCAAATGAGACATATAGCATCATGATAATAACTCTAGGAGCAGCAGGCTGGATTGACAGGTATAACCGTATATCTAAAGGTTCCATGTGTGCGTTACTTGTAGTTTAGCAGCCAGTAGCATTAACTCACCATAAAACTGATTCATTCAAACAAACAGGCTGAGCCATCAGAGAGGTCCCAGTGTTTTTGTAAGCTGCTACCACTACGGTCCTCACAGGAAGTACAGGGAGGACCCAAACCACCCACGCAGCGCTAATGTGGGATAGAATTACGTATCGTGGGGGTTGTACAACAGCCACCGCTGTATTGCTATTACTATTATTGATCCATGATCTGGGATATATGAGAACACGGTCATTTTAAATAAGGGAATGATATACTGTAAACACAAGTTATGATCCTAGCCATTGTAATACCCTGGATTTAGGTTCAACCACACAACAAGAGTCAGTGTTTCTCACATTTTAGACACACACACCACATTATTCATTGTAAAACAAAATGACAAAAAAAAAAGACAAATATTTTACTTTCACAACATCTCCTCGGGCTGGCTTTCAGATCTCATAAAGGAGCAACTTAGACACTTTTGGAGTGAGCTCCAGGGTGTGTCAGTGCACCGTGACTTCACCGCCGGGTGTGTTTACAGGTGCTTACTTAACCAAACCAACCACAGGCAGCAGTGATACTAGCCGTGGTCTGTTGGTGAAACACACTCGATGTTTAGTCAGCCTACTCCTGAAGTTTTGGTAAGCCCTTATTAATTATAGTACTTTTCCAAAAGATGTGGACAGTTCTAGTCAATAACAAAAACAACCAAATCAAAATGAATAAAGCCAATTCTTGCCTTCTATTAAAACTCTTTCCATTTCAAAAATATATATAAATATATATACTATAAGGACTTGATCCAGGCTAACATTTCCTAGTTTGTGAGAGCACTGAATCACCAACTACATATCTTCACTGTGCACATTCATCAAATGCTCTGAACATTTCCAGCTATCACACGTGACATTCTCAATAATTCTCTGCCTGGAACCTACCTCACTCACTCCCCCAGTTTACCCACACCAACATGACCAGCTCACCATCTGCACGCCCCTGATTAGTTATGATTATCTATGATTAACCAGCAATAATTAAATTGTGGTTGGATTTTTTTTTGTCAGCTGATTCCAGGCGATGCTAGATCTTGGTGATGAGGTGGCTGACGAGCCTCTGGATGTCCTGGGTTCGGTGCTTGGTGGTCCTCAGCACCTCCTCGTGGTTCGCCTTCTCCTCGCTGTCATAATCTGTCACGACCTTGTTGGTGATGAGGGACAGACCCAAGACCCGCAAGCCACAGTGACGAGCCACCACCACCTCTGGCACCGTGCTCATGCCTGGACAGAGAGAAGAAGGCTGTTTCAGGTGCATTGACATGACTTAACCATAAGTATTTACTAGTATTTATGACATCAGATCATGACATAAATGTCACGTTCACAGCTCCTGCTCTAGATGCACTGCAGAGAGGCTTTCCCACAACCGAAACCCGTTAAGTGAGCACGAGGGAGCCGGACTAACCCACGGCGTCAACGCCCAACGTCCGCAGGAGTCTGCTCTCTGCAATGGTCTCGTATGTCGGTCCAGCCAACATGCAGTAAACCCCTTCCTGCAGGAAGCTGTCGCAGCCCTGCTCCTCTGCCGCTTGCTTGGCCAGAGCCCTCAGCTCACGGTCATACGCATCCGACATGCAAGGGAAACGCACTCCAAACCTGCAGAGACATTAAATGAATGAATGGGATGTAGTAATACTCCACAGATGCTGCCATTGCGCACGTTCAAGTTCACAGTCCTGCCTTGGTGTTTGCGCTGTACCTGTCGTCATTGTGCCCACACAGCGGGCTCTGCCCTGCAAAGCCAGGCATGTTGATGTGATCCTTAATGAGCATGATGTCGCCCACGCTGTAGCTGCCATTGATTCCCCCCGCTGCGTTTGTCACAATCAAAGTTTCCACACCCAGCAGAAAGAAGACTCGCACCGGGTACGTCACCTGTAGCGACAAACATGCTCTACGTAAGAGACGGACGCTGTCGTTCCTTTATTGCTTTGATGTATACCAGATTATTACAAATGGGAGTTACAAGATGGGGAGCAACAGGGGAGAAAATGTATTGCAAGAGAAGCAAATATGTTAAAAAGGGAAAGCTTCTGCATGCACTGATGTCAGACTCCAGGATTTTTATGTCCTTGTTGAACTGTGCATGTCTGAAACAGTTGTGGCGCTGTACTAAAGTTTACCGGCAGCTGATGGCCTGTAATTGACTGTTTCACAGCAGTCACATTTGGAAATTGCTTTTCCTGCATCACATTTCTCCATAGCTTGAATTGCCTGCAAAAGTATTTTGCTAGTTTGTGCAGAAATGTTTTCAAGTACCTTGGTTTTCTTGATAAGGTCGGTGCTGTCATTTGCAGCATTGGCCTGTTTGACATAAGTTTTGCATATTATAACGGTGGACCGTGTTGTAAATTGACTTGTGGCCTCGTTAGGGTTGAAATGCATGAATAGCAAGCTATGCCTGTAATAGCAGAACTGTCAGTAGTTAAACTGTAATCGGCACTTGTTAATGATGTGTTGACTTTCTTGAATTATTTGCCAAAAGACCTTTGTGTGGCGACACATATTTGCCAGTGTGAAGCTAGTTTTCAGGTATTAATGATTATTCATGTCACCTGAAAGAGAAAAAATGTTCAAGTAAACAGACTTTAAAGAGACCAAGGTTAAGAGTGAATGCCAGCTAGCATCGCAGTGAGATGGTGCTATCCCCAGTGCCACGCCAATAATAAAAAAAACATTCTCGGCTCATCTGATCTTCTGCTCAGCTTAAAATTTTGTTCAGTTTGCCAAGAAAGGAACAGGAACCATAAAACAGAACAAAGTCCAGCGCATTTTCGCAGAAAAGCATATTTGTAATACATCTCTAGTTGGCTTTACTTCAGTTTATGGTGATTCAACTACAGGCATTTGATAGCGTATATTGCTGTGTAAAATCCTAAGTGGATAGGAGAGAGTCATAATGCATCTGGCTTTCTATTACTGTATGTATTAAACTGGATTTTATGATTCACTGGGGTCATATGGATCATTTTATGTGGAGATGGCACATCACAGCTGGTAATAAAATAAAAGCAGGATATGGTGTCTCCACAGGCCAAAGTCCCACATGGGCACTATGACCCACTGGCTGGTTTGCTTACTGTGATCATGATTCTGCACTCGATTGCCAGCTGACGTTGTGAGCTATAATGAAGTCTGTCATAATCACAAGAACGGACACCAAGTTTACACAGGTTGATATCGTAAAATCACAAAAGCTGTTGAGCCATTTAAAGTTACATTTACATTTTCAAAGCCAAAATATTGTATCTATCTGTCTCACAAGTAGTTTGATATGAGAACTAGTTGTGAATACTATATTCACAATTATCATTGAGCCAACGTTATTGTGGGAACTTAAAATAAAGAGACGTGGCACAAAATGAATCCTGTGTCTTATAAAGAGCCTCCCTCCGTGACAAGAATGACAACGCAAGTGTTTGCTCATGTCCGTGGTTTAAAGATTAGGACTACGCTGACAGAAGCTGTGAATGTTTTTCTCAAAGTGATCGACAAAGTCACAGTTTAAACTGTCAGCTTTGGTTCAGTTATCCCGTAGTATAGGATATCATTCACATCAGCAAGGTTTGGAAGTACAGCGGCAAGTTGGCTTGTGACAGAAACTGAGACAGAAAGCTGCTCACAAGGCAACTTAGAGTGGTGACAAATTGATATGTCTGCATCGCTGCACCATCCGGTGTTCACACGGATATCATTCAAACTTCATTTGAATGAATGAATGAATTAATGTCATTCCAGCATAACAAATAGCAACGCAGACTAAATGTAATTCTGAAATCAGACACATTATAATGTTTTTTAGCCCTGCTAGCAGCATGGCTTTATGGATGGAAGTGTCAGTCGGTCTGTTGGTCCAACAATTTGGTCCAGACTGAAATATGTCAACAACTACTGGATGGATTGCCATGAAATTTGGTGTTTATATCCAAAGATCTCTGGACTTTTTTGGCACCAGCAGCTCAACATTTTCACTTATCCTGTGAAATATCAGCAGATCTACTGAATGGGTTAGCCACAGACATTCATTATGTTTCCCAGATGAAGCATTTCATATACTTTACATACTGAAACTTACTATGTCCATGTTGTAGCCCTCGTAGAAGTGGAATCTCCCCTGCATGCAGACGCACTCACGGCCCTGCAGCTTCCCGAACACCAGCTGACCGGCATGGCCCTGCACTGCCCGACACAGATACAGCTGCTGTGAGCAGCTGCTAGCATGCGTATGTGCAGTGTCCTAACAATTATAAAAAGACATCTTACCAGTGCTGATGGGAAAATGTGGAATATCCTTATAGGGGAACGCAGTCTTGTCACTCAGCAGGTCAGCCAGACCCCCCAAGCCTGAACCGCAGATGATGGCCACTTTAGGACGCTGCTTTGTGCTGGCCAGCAGCCAGTCTGCTGTCTCCTTATACTTGTCATAACTGTATTTGAACGCAATGAAAAGAATATTGATTAATGGTGAATATTACTAAACCATAGCTCTGGCAGTGATAAATCAGCCGCATATCTCTATGATAATTATTGCCATAACCATCCTCATCATCATTATCATGAAGGAATAAACACCATAAATACTGATCAGCATCGTCTCGTGTTTGTGACAGGGAGTCATCGCTGTTTGTGGAGAGCGAACAGGAATATAAACTAAATCACAGCTGACGTGAGGGAAACTTACACCAGTGCTTTCACTTTCAACAGCAGCATGAGTAAGATAGACAGTGTGAAGGAGATGTGTGCGCCAAAGTACTGATTACATATTCTTGGGCGTGTTAAAGAGCAAAACGGGGCAATAAACGCATTGAAATAACCACAATAAACAATATATTGCATTGAGAAAGCTATGTGAAGGTATGTTAATGAAGAGCAAGCAGCCTCTCCCCACCACCAGAATGAATGCCTATTCTGCATTACACTAGTTTCAGCTGCTTGCTTTTCTGAAGAGGAACTGAAAAACAGGAAAAGTTAGTTCACTTCAGTTTGGGTTTCTGCGTTCTTTAAATGTTTGTGTGGATAAACATAACCACCACATACTGGAAAGTTCACCTGCAGCATGAGGACCAACCAACTCTCTGAGTATCACACCAAGCCTCGGTCATTGTCTTAGCAATATCATAACATCGTTGATGTTATATAGAGCCTATGGAAAGGAATGTTATGTAAAAATAAGAATAAATAATACATCTTACAAGGCACTTGGGCTTTTACTTCGCCACTGTAAATGTACCAGCCAAATCGTTATTCAGGGATACGGACTTGATTGGAAATGCTTCGAGGTACTACATTATACAAAGTCTGCAACAGCCTGTAATTCTGGTTATAAATGTGGTTGTAAAGCTTGTTAATGTTCCCTCTATGCCTCAAGCTTTGTTATTAAAACACAATGACAGCTCAGGCTGCAGCCTTAACCAGACCAATCTGCAGCCGGAGAGAGAGAGCCTGGTGATTTTGAGCCCGTTTTAGAGCTGCCAACTGCATCAGACTAACCTTGGCTGTTCAATCTTCCCACATTTCCCTTTTGTTTTTCCCGATATGATTAAGGCTGAAAAAAAAGAGCTGGGAAATCTTTTATTACAGTGGGTGTGTGTGTGTGTGATCAAAGCGATGAACCCTACAAGCGATCCATTTATTCTACGGCACAGACAACGGTGACACGGTTGTTGAATGGTTGTCATTAGCAGGTTGCACGAGTTGGCCTTCAAACACGACCACGCTCAGGCGGACATACAGGTGTCTGCGTTAGCTACAAGTGTTCTGTTCGTGTGTGTGATTCATGAACACATTCGCTGGATTGGTTCCAGCAGAAGGTGGCAGCAGGTCAGGCCATTTAACCTGCCAAAGCAATGAGTCATAAATCCAACAGAACCCAAAGATGGAGACATCAGTAGGGGAGTGTAATGGGTGTGCCGGGCATAAAAAAAAATGATGTGTCACTGAGTACAATGGATCAAATGTTGACTTCATAAATGACAACCATGATCACCCAAAAAGGTTTATCATGCTTTTCCTGCAGCCATTTGATGGACTAGACTGAACAAAGTGAAACTTTGTTACATAATATTCAAATGTATTGTGTGCAAAGGGAACAGTCCTGAAACTGTCATAACCAACACATACGAATATGGAAATATAGTAGTTATACTTCACGAGTTGTGCTTTTTTATAGTATATTATTAATCATTATCATTATTTTAAATGCCAAAAGCTATTTTGTGTCTTTCTTAGTCTGTCTTTCGGTGCTCATGCCTATTTGTTCATTTAAATATGTATTTATTTATGGATATGAGGAACCATATGTGGTTTTTCTGTTTCTACCGTTTCCTTTTCTTCGATAAAATGACGAACCCTGTATCAAACCGTGCTTGATGACCGTGCAGATCGGCCTTGTGAACGCGGCAGACAGAGCCGACCCTCTCTGCCTCTGGCGGACCGGCCAGCTGCGCCCGGAGCTGTCCGAGGTGCTGCCGGAGCGGCGCGGCGCGGAGGCTCCGGGCTGTCGGTGTGTCTGCGGCACATTTCCAGCAGGACACAGACACAGGCGAGGCTGACGGTCTGCGCTGCTGATCAGACGCGAGGCTCTCGGTGAACTACACATGCAAGACCGGTAGATTATACCCTGGAGCTCGCGATATATTTACGACCTACGGACCACCTGTAACGCGCTGACGTCAGAGTGCGAGGTGTCATCGGCCACTAATCCTCAGGATAAAGCGTTCAAGTGACTGTTACCTTGGCTTCAGCACACGAGCCTCAAACAGCCCACTGCAAGCCAAGATCAGGCCCCCAAACTTCACCGATAACGCAGGCGTCACGCAGAGCAGCCCACTGGGTACCCTTCACATCAGCGGGCTCCGGGCGCAACAACAGCGGTGAGGTGATCTCACGGAGCCTCCAGCAGCTTTCCCGGTCTTACCTGCTCTGGCTGGAGGAGGAGGACGTCGCTTCCATGACTGATGATGCTGAGCCGCTGTTTGTGCTGTGTCGGGCAGGCGCTTCCAGGGCTGAGTCCGCGGCGGTGAGGCGGATGGAGGAGCTTCTGCCGCGGCGGACGGAGCGGCGGAGATCATGCTGCGTGCTGACGTCACGGCGTACAGGGCGAAGGGGCGGGGCCTAGGCGGACCGCCGGGCCCTTTGAAAAAGAGCAAATCCAATTTTCCAGCAGGGTGGGCTGCTCACTGATCCGTTGTTCAGTGAGAGAGACAAGGCTGGGAACTTAGGGAGGAACGATGGCAATAATACGATTAACAACAAGTTTCTGATGAACTTTAATAAATAAAGACCAAAATGACCTCACGCCTCGAGTCACAGAGTTTGGTTCAACACACCTCAAATCCAGGAATCCCTGCATGGTATATATGCCAGACCTGAAAGATGTTGTATGAATAGTTTCTCCTCTCTCTCTCTCTCTCTCTGTCACACACACACACACCTGCTGCACAATTCAAAGAAGTGACTCATGGACTAAAAGGACAGAAAGAAAATGAAGAGAATGTACAAAAAGCTGTAGCTACATTTAGGCCTTTAAGTCAAGAGAACTTTAAATGTCTACCATAACCAGAGCTGTAGAGCAAAGCGTAGTCAAACTGGATTTGATTTTAACAACATTTTGAATTAACATGCTTAATTCAAATCCTTGTGAAGTGAATCTGTATGTCTGACAATCTGCTATATGCAAAACAAAGACATTGGCTATTTTACAGTATGAGCTGCCTCCAGTTTTTTAGACTCGGTATATTAAAATCTGTCGAGCTTTAGCTCAGCAAGAACTGAACACATGATAATGAATGTTTGAAAGAACGTTTGGAGCTGAATGTGACCAATGATAGCCTAGATAGCCAGAAAATTTGAATTTCCTTACTCTTTCGTTCACTTACAGTCAGCACTGGGACAAAATATATAAGAAGAGTGGATCAGATGTTTCAGTCACTGACAATGCACAAAAAGAAAAAAGAAAAAGACGTTTTCAAATGGGGGCCTCTGGGAAAATTATTCATCAGTGGTGATCGGGGTCAGAGTGTCGTTAATTGGAAAGAAAAGGATTAGAACCTCCTGTAAGACATCAGTCCAAGTATGGATGTCAAGAACACAGTCAGTCAAGACGGATAAATAGGTGGATTTGTGAAGTTGTAGATTAAATTAGAAATTCCTGCCCTGTCATCATGTTCACTGGGCTTTTAAATCCCCATTTTGCAGCCCCCCTTGTCCTTATAATGACCCTCTTAAGCACACACACACACACACACACACACACACACAGAGACACAATGCTCAACAGTGATTGGTTTTGTGCGTGTGCATGTGTGTAAAAGACAGTCAGAGTGGGACATGTGCAATTGATAAATACATATTTATGATAAATATAGAGAATATAAAGTAAATATAAGGTGGGACACATCACCCAACATCCTAACCCTTTTCAGTACGCACACCCATCCGTGCCAATCTGACCGCCAAACCCCCAGAAAACAGCTGCCAACTTTATGCATAACAGCATGAAGGAATTGTCAGGAGAGGACTGAGAGTCGGACAGAGACGAGGACTAAGCACCTCCAAGGAGTGTGTGTGTTTGAGGGAGAGACAGAGACGGGGGAGGAGAAGCAGGAAGGAGGACTATTACACATGATGTTTCTGTAAGTTATTAATAACTCAGGCTACAGGCAACGCTGCCATGTCTGTTCTTTAACCATCCACCTGAACCTGTGGTAATCTTTCATTGGTCTGTTAGCCAGTCAGAAAACAGGTTTCTTGGTGGTCAATGTGTTGCAATGACAATGTACCAAAACAAAGAGGGGTTGTACCCGAGAGCATGACAATCTGCCATTTATTCACATAGTAGGGGTGTGGTATACTGCAAAGTTTGGTATCGATCCGTTACCAAGTAAATACAGGGCCAGTAATGCCGATACCGATGGGGAATAGAGAATCACCTAAATATAGGAACACTAATGTTCCTTTGACAGTTCACACAAAAGGGTTATTATATTCTGACATATTCATATTTCAGGTTTGAGGTACATATCTTTATACAGGTATATATTTTTCAGTTCCGGTAAAATAATTCATTTAGATTTATTTCAACTGGCTGAATATGTTACATGACTGTCTGAATAGTCTATATTTTACAACTACGATGACCAATTACACTTTGAAAAATAACTAATGCTGGAGATAACTAAATCTGCTTTCACTTCTATAAATCAGCTACCTGGATATTCTTGACCAAGCTGAAAGGCCTCTGCCAGTGACCTCAGTCTCTGTGCCGGGGGGTCTGGTTCTGGTTTGGATCCCCCTCCTCCTCCCTCCGTTTACCCTGCCGCTCGGAGTTCTCCTTTGACTGTGTTTTTATGTGTTTATATACACAGTAAAACTGCCATAGCAGCTTGTAGTATTTTTGTCTGCAGCTGTAAAATAACTCACTACCATGGACCACTGATATGGAGTGACAATAACATTTTTTTTTGTCAGTGCACCAAGGCAAGAGGTTTACCTCTCTCTACTCTAACATTAAGTGATGTAAGAGGTAAGGTTTTAGTTAGGTCGTTCATATTTTGCTAACGTTGATATACAGCGAAATGAAATTGCAAATATTGTTTCATTGCTTCTCCATTAGTTTTTATTTTGTATCCCTATTTCTATTTAATTTTTATCAATTTGCTGGGTTCACTTTCTATTTTATTGATTCACCTTCATATTTCATAAGCACATGGTGAGACTGCTTATTGCTGCTGGAGATAGGCAAGTAAGAACATTCTTCAAGTACTGTATCAGTAAGACACAGCCTGCAAGTCTTGTGTTACATGAACTCAAAGCACATACTAGAGGCTGGTCCAGCACCATCAGTGACAACAGCCTACAGCCAAAGATAAAAGTTTGCTACTGGCACCTGCTGCTGCTGACTTTCATCTTCATGAAAATGAAACCCTGGGGAGTCCTCTATAATGTTTGAGTCTCAATAAATACATCAAAACATACGATTGATTCTGACAACCAGTCTCCTCACCACAAAAGATGTCCAGACCACAAGGATATAAAGGAGGAGACATAAAACTGCCTCTGTAAAATGTTCCCGATGTGACTTATACTGTTCTTATACTGAACCTCTGGAGCACTTGTGCTGTATACACACACTTCAGCTCCAGTTGCCTCTCTTAGTTTAACAGTAGGCCCAGCCAGATGTGAAATATATCTAAATAAAACCATTGAATATGGTAGACTCATTAGAAGGGTGGATGAGACCAGAAACTTGTCATTGTTTCATCATTAATCTGCTGCATACAGAGCATGAGCTGTCTGCTGAGGTCATTTACCGTCTACCAAAGCTGCTTCCCCTTAGTCAGCAGGCACTAATTACTGGGCAGAGGGCAACCAATGTTACTCAATGCTCTGTACTTCTAGAGTCACAATTTAACAGGGGGCTTGGAGCAAAAACGGCCTCAAAAGTTCATGAAATGCCTATTAAATTAATAAATGCACCCTCATCACTCATCTCTGCATCTCATCCTGTTCACATTTTTTGTTGACTTGTCAAATATGCAAACATGAATCTGAGTAACCTCCACTGTGGGCCTCTGCAGGTGGTCAACATGACCTTTTTAGTTCATGCTGAAGGCCACAAAGTAGTGCAGTATTATTGTCACTATGTGTATCTTGGATTTTGAAGCTTTCTCTGTTTTTTATAATTTTTTTATGGATGAATTCATGATGTGGTGACTGGTCTTAAATGTCTACTGCCATGTTGTTCAGGTAAAACATTCTGTAACTGTGTCAGTTTGCTTTTCCTCCAGGGCCTGCTCCTCAATAGAAGCTAATGAGTTCAATCTAAAGATTAATGGGCAACATATTGATCAGGCTTCAGAGGTAAATTATCCTGGCATCATTTCAGACTCCCACCTAAAATTTGAAAAAACATGTTAAAATGGTGAGCAAGGCAGCAAAAGCAAACTTACATACATTCATATCTTACCTGTAGAACTCAGACTGGATCCTGACTGACTGGGAACTGAGGAGTCTCGTAATCATGAGTGACCTGGTGCTTCTTGTTGTTTTAATCTGTTTTATTGTACTGCAGTCGTCTTGAAACGGACCACACTGTGTGATGCTCCCATACAGGGGGCAAAGCATGCCTCTATGGGAAGGACAAAACATCAAGATACACATTATACATATTAAACATCAGACAATTGGAGGACAGCTCTTTAGAGAGCAGTTTGCCCACAATGAAAAAAAGAAAAGAAGGTCTCCAACAATCTATCATCAGGTCAAAGAGAGGCTGTGGTTAAGACAGATTTTACCTTTTGTCCTTTAATCCTGGTTGTGTGTGTGCCAGTTGCCCTCAGGAGGAGATGGGATCAGGTACTTTTCCAGCCCTACTCACCTCAGCTGCTCTTCCAGAACTCCACTCCTTCTCAGACCTACCAGTTATGTCTATGCCCTCTCAACAATGACAAGGTATGTGAGTGAGTTTGTGAGAAAAACAGCTGTGAAGTGGAACGAGAGAAACGCCCCAACTCTTGGACATCTTTGACCATAGCAGCGGTTTAAAGCATATATATGTGTGTGTGTGTGTGTGTGTGTGTGTGTGTGTGTGTGTGTGTGTGTGTGTGTGTGTGCGTGTGTCATGGGGTGAGGGTTGTGTGTAAGGAAAGCAGATTGGTTGGAAAAGGTCATGGGGGATCGGAGGAGATTTATCACTTTAATTTGTACAGGACACCATCAAGTAATAATGAATAAATCATCACTTGTGTGTGTGTGTCATACTTTTTTTCATGGTTTGTGCGACATGTGACGCTGGAGCTGACTGACTTAGACTATTTCCAGACCGCCCAAAGGATGCAGGTAGCAAGGTTGCACAAGTAGGCTAAAAGTTCGCCATTCTGCGACTATAAAGTCTTGAGGTTAAAGTTTGTATTCTGGCAAAGTGAAACTTAAAGTAGTCATGGTGCAGCAAAATGTTCCCTGCCAGTGTTTTCCTACTATATATGGTCAGTATTACTGCATTGATATGTATGTTGCATTTTACTTCTTAACATGTAGATACTGATGGATAGCTTAATCCACAGCATTGCATCATGGTCTGTAAGATCATCACATGTCTGCAGCATCGCTGTCCTGTGAGAACCACACATCTGTAAAAAGTCAATATACATGTTAAGAAGCCTGCTCTGTTTTCAGCTTTGTGATGATGCTTTTAAATAGTTTATTTTCCTTAACCCTATAACCTCCTCACCAAGAAAAAAGCAATGAAAAAATGTATTCTTTATATATTTTATTTCCTTGGGGCACTAATTACAAAAATCAATGTTTGGCCTCTACCAAACGGTTGAGATGTCGTAAGTAAAACATGTTTTCAATAAGATATAATGAGTCAAAATGTGCTCTACCATATGGTTGAGCAGAAGGTTGGAAAGAGGAGAATTGTCATAACCCATAAAGTTTTCTTTACCTTTTACCTTTCATAGGGTTAAAAATGTGTATGTTTAGATATATTTAGCATATCACAGGTGTAATAAATTGTTTCTTATTAAACTCTGTGTTTCACTCTGCTCCCTAATTACTTTGTGTGCTCCAAATTTTTTCATGTAGGAGTACATGTACTCCTTGGGAAAACAGTTAGCGTAGAGCCATGAGTGAGTGTTTGCTTCTCTCGCTGTGCCTTTCACCCCACAGGAGAACGAGCCACCAAAGACAGTGTGACTGCTCCGTAGAGTGATGACACACAGAGGGATAGTCAGGAAGCACCAAGAAGTATCACTGTAACCTGCACTCAAGAGGCTGATATAGGATTTAGATTCGATGACTGGATGAAGCTGTAATCAGACCTGTGGGGAAGCAGAGGACGGGATGCCAGTAAGAATGTCAAATCAGAGGGTTAGCACTAAGTAAGTAAACAGTCCCCGAAGAGAATGATACAGAAATAATGAAAAGATGATATGAAATCCGTGACAAAACGAACATTAAAATGGATGCACTTAGTTTGCATTCAATGGCAGAGTCAGAAGGTTAAGGGTCAAGGGTCAGGCATGAGGTCACTACTGCATGTGTGGGTGAAAGGGAGACCTGAGAAGCATTATAACATTATATTAAAGGTAACACAATCCCTCATGTGTGTTTGCCGAGGTCACCACACTTAAATGTTTTTGTCTCTCCTCTCCTCTCCTCTGCTCAGATTCCATCTTAATGAGCTGAGTACAATGCTAAGTTAAAAAATGGACTTTTTGAACTCACTAAACATTTTATTTCATGTGATGCCAATGCTTGATAGATGCTTGTTCTAATAATCTGCTGCTTTCCAAAATTGTGTTTTTGAGGTAAATCTGCTCGTTTGTGATTGTCTTGCTGACAGTGTTTTTTGAGTGATTCCTGGACTCTGCCCACAGTTATAACACACTGTAGTGTAATACTCAGTGGTCACATGTTTTTTTAGGTTAGCCTCAGTTGGATGCACAATTAGCCAGACTCCTTAACATCAAAGGAAAAAAGAGGAAGCTTTTGACTTTCCCTGCTGATACACAAGGGGATCAATTAGAGGTAAGAGGAGAAAGTTGCTGGAAAACATCAGTGCTTCAGTTGGAAGAGATGATTTAACTGGAGCTCAGTCTGTTGAAAATGTCTTTTTTTTATTTATTTTTTTTGCTTTAGCTCGCTCCGTTTTGAATATATGAATTTCATTTATCGGATTATGTAATAAAACATTCAGTGTTGATTTAAAAACAAGGTTTCGATGCAGAACGCCAGCTACACTACAGAACATGACTGGCCAGGTTGATTAACCAAGGGGATGATTCAATCAGAGGCACATCGGCCTTACTCCTGGCCTGGCCACGCAAAAGCCTCCTCTAAAGCTGATTTCAGCTATAGACAGAAAAAAGGACTTGAGTTCACTCTTGTTAGCTATGCATCACCTGGGTGGATATTCCATGGTGCACTGCTCCCACTTTTGTTGTGAAGCACTGTGTTAGTTTGAGTATGTGAGGGGACATTCAGTAGCACGCTGGCACGACAAGCATTCTGCTATCAGCATTAGTCCTGAAACTCTACCACAATCTCTCTTTCTCTTTATGAAAAAAAAAACCCTGCCTGTTTATGATTGGATAATGGTGGATAAGAGCCGAACTGTTCTGGCTCTGGATTGATATTCATTCATTTTGAGTTTATCATTTAATTTATTGCGAAGCCATTCCCCAGGGCGGAGAGAGACCTGATGAAATATTCATGTGGAGCTCTTTAATGATGATTGTCTTGAGTAAAAAACTTCTTTTTTTTTTTTTTTTACCTGTGTGCGTGACCCTGAAGTAGTGCTGTGTGGCTGCGTAAACAGGCAGGTCTGCTGAAGGAGTGGCAACGGTAGTGGCGCTCAGCAGCATTAAGCTTTTATACTGGAAGGGCCAGGCCAGGTCCAGAACACCACTTACAGCCCATCAAGAGACTATCATTTTTAATTTAGCACCTTTCCCTGTCTCCCCCATGCTCATGTATGTTTCAGGTCAGCATGCTGCAAAAGGCTTTACTCTGCTGAGGGGCCGCTGGAGTCTCCAGCATATGCTGGCTGACGTAGCCTGTGAGCGTAAGAGTGTTTCGTGTCAATTTGCATGTCCAGCATAGTATTCAAAGCAGGTACACACTCTATATTTATTTCCCATTGTCAGTCAAAAGCCAGTGCAGCAATGAAAAATAATAGTTTGCTCAGCTTTTTTTGTTTTTAATCATGGGGTGTTACACAATCCTCGTTCTGTCTTAAAAGTGAGCAGAGCGTCTGTGCTGCTACAGTAATCCTCCCTCCCTCCATCACACACACACACACACACACACACACACACACACACACACACACACCCCTCTCCTCTGTCACTGCTGCTGATTTAAATGAAAAGACAGACAGCTCTAAGGGAGCGCTGAGACATCTGCTTTAACAGGGCTATAGCTCCGAGGGGACTTCAGCTCAGCAGCCTTTTACAAAAGCAGCACACACACACACACACACACACACACACACACAAAGGAAGCAGCTGCACATAAGCGAACACACGTAGCCAAAACATTAAAGGAATCATGTGTGTCCGCACACGTACTAGAGAGCTGCTGTTTGTGCCGTAATCAAAGGTAACTGAGGGGTTGGGAAGATCTCTCCCTGTGCACACAGAGAGATGACAGGAAGAGAGAGCTAGTGGGGGGGGGGGATTGGTCAGTGGACAGTGATGATGAAAGCTTAGCAATAAGCTGCAGCTCTCCCTGCCTGCCAACTGCTGTCATAGCATCCGGATGCTGGGAGAGATAATTGCTTTTCTCTCTGCATTCCCCAATTCTTCTTTCTCTTCCCCTCATTTCCTTCTATCAGTCATCCTCTGTGCTCTATATTCTTTATTCTCTCTCGCTCTCCACCCGATAATATCTCACAGCTTCTCGCCTTTCCAGCAGAGTGAAAGCAAAGACTTGGTCTTCCTGTGGAACTGTGCCAGGCTTTTTTTTTTTGTATTTCTTCCCTCTGCTTCTGGGTACATGATGGAAATCGAATTGATAATTGGCGTCTCGGAAGCAAATGCGAATTCCTTGAATTCTAACACGTGTTTTTACGCGTGGTCATTGTATAGATTTACCCAGGCCTCATTCTTCAGTCTGCTTTGGTGTGGGTTCTTATGGAGTTTAGTATCTTTACCAACCCCCCCCTTAATGACACAGATAATATCGTGTAGCTGATTTGCAAACTATTATTTCAATAATCGTTAGTTCATAATTAGCTTGTGGGTGATTAAAGGAGGTAGAGCAAGTGTGTGTGTGTCTGTGTCTCTGTGTGTGTCTGTGTGTGTGTCCATGAGAATGATTGGACTCATGTGTGAGTGGACTGGACTCAATGTGTGTGTGAATGGGTGAATGTGAGTGCCGTGTAAGAGCTCTGTGTGGTCGTAAGATTACAAAGGCTACGCAAGTGTGGTCCATTTACCATTCTACATTTCGGTTAATGGCTGTTGGTCATCATCACACTAGTTCTACACATGCTTCACCTATTTGGAAAAGAAAGTAATAGCAGCAGAAGTTACAGCTAGAACCTTATGTTGTGTCCAAAAGAGTTCCCTGTGTGTGTTGAGTTGGACTCACGGTGGGCATGTAACCTCTGCAGGTATACAAATACATGAAATGTCAGGATGCGCAGTGTGTTTTTACTGGCTAAAGCTCCAGCCCTACTGATTTGAATGTAAAAAAAAAAAAAAACTTCCACATTTACATAAGCCCTTGTTCTTGATGGCTTTATACAAAACCTTGTTTTGCATCTTATTTTTGCTGCTGGTTATTGTTGCTCTTTCTGTCACTGTTGGATGTGTGCACACTGTGATGGTGGCACCTCGTTACTGCTGCAGAGACTCAATAAGAGTCCTTTTATCCATTAAGGACTTCCTAATGGATAACAGCGTCTCTTGTGGTTTGTGGTTTTAAAATTCATACTTTAAAATCATATTGTGTTGTGCTGGGGAATCATATTTACTTGAAGTCTACTCTTTTATAATTTACACCTTTCATTTATTCCAGTGTGATGTATTTAACATTACTCTAGGATATTTTCAGAGCCGTTTCAAACTTTCTGCGAGGCTCCTTTTAGTCCACGTCAAGTCTTTCAAAGTAGACATCTCACTGTGTCCTTGACTCAGGACTTTGTTGTGTTGATCAGCACCCTGTAAGTTCAATATCTCAGTGTGCAAGTTTCTCTGCCCAAGTAGCGTTAGGGCAGTTCTTTAACTGAGACCTTCCTTGTTAAATAAGCAGTAAAAAGAGTTAGTATGTGTAGTTAACAAACATGAGGCAAAGAGAAAGGACAGAACTCTCATGGCGATTGGTGGTAGACTTCTCAGACTGAGACTTTCACAGCTGAGTTGTCTCACAAAGTCCCACTTCTGCTCTGTTAAAATGTGCAGGTTAATGGGTCCCGCTTTGGAATGAATCAACTAAATCAGCAAACACTTCAACCCCCCCTGTTCAAATCTCATGCATGCTACAGGGGGGATGATATTACCATGAATGTGTCTACAGTTGTTTTGGAGAGGGTGGGTAAGCGGGGGCTTGTTTCCTCACAATATGCTTCTGCTTTTAATGTTCAAGCTTCAATATTCATGGAAAGCCCAAAAACAAGGTGCATTCAGTGGCTCATTTTTATACAAACTATGTGGTTTTTCTAGCCAGGGTCCAGACTGAATTGCTGCCAACATCAGAGATGTTCTGTATGATTTCCTGCATGGGTAAATGTTTGAAGAAATGTAGAAATAGATAAATAGAGGCTTATCAGGCTAAAGACATGTGTCTTTACAGTATTACATAGATTGCTTGATGTTGTCTGTGCTGCTCCAGTATAAATATAAAGACTATAATAAATGTATGCACTTTAAAAAATTATACGTGTCCCTTGTCAAAACTGTATCTGTTTCCACGATGATAGTTATTGTGCAAATATATTATTAACAGTAGGTCAGACTAGTTTTTAGTGATTACTTGTTTCAGTAGCTTGTCCGAGGATACTTAAGCAGGCTGAAGGTTGGAAACAGGATTCTTAGGTTGAAGGACACGTCTCAGGACGGCAATAAGAATGTGTTGTGGATTCCCTGGAAAAGATCAGATCTCTGATTAGATCTGTCACAAGGAGTTAAGATTTGTTGTTTTCATGGAAATCCTGTCTGACTCCTCAATGACAGGAGGTCTCAGACCGGCCTTTTTCTGCCAGACACCTTCAGCTAGGCTGACCTGTCCTGACACCACCTCCCCTTTTTTTCTCTGCTCAACAGAGGGAGAGAGGGGACAGATTAAAAAAACAGAAGGAGAGGACAGGAGAGAGAGAAAGTAAGGGAGAGAGAGAGAGACCAAAACAGACTCTTGGGCCATCACAACACAAACTTTGAGAGGGCATTTGAGAGAAATAGTCAGCGGTCCACACACACACACACACACACACACACACACAGGTAATAGAGGAACAGAGGGTGTTAGAGGAGGTGAAAGACTTGAGAAAGGTGACAGAAGCCTTTAACTGTGCATTTACATTGTGTGTGAATGTCTGCTCTAAAATAATGAATCTTAGAGAAAAAGAATGAAAAAACATGTTCTGCTTGTTTTTACATGACAGCACAGTCCAACACCGTGTTAAAGTCCAGCGAGGCCAAACTGTACCAACAAACCTGCGATTCAGTTTATTATTACAAGCTTAGCCTCAGCTGTGTTGAGCGCTAATTAGCAAAGGTTAACATGCTAACAGATCATCTAAACTTAGATCATAAACATAAATGAAACCTGCTAAATATCAGTGTGTTGGCATCGTCAGTGTGAACATGCTAATGTTAGCATTTATATCATGTATTTCTACTCTGAATGGGACCATCGTTTACTTAATGAGCATCATGCTTTGTTGAAGGAGACTTGGAATTGGTGACCGAGACGATAAATTCATTAGGACAACATTTACTGAGGTATTAAGTGAGAAGTGGGGTCATTCTCTCATAGACTTCCATACATTCATACTTGCCCCCTGCTGGCCATTAGGAAGACTGCAGGTTTAACACCTAAGCATGGGCTTCACTTTTCAGCTGCACCCACTTCTGTTACGCAGTCATATTAGTTTCATATCTTTAGATAATGATGGTAGAGTTTTGAAAAAACAATCTAAAATTGTTGTTTATTCAACATTTATGTTTTTAAGCAGCCACATAAAATCAAATACGAGTAGGGAAGCAAGATAGAATCATGACTAGTCATTTAAGATCCACTCAAAACTACAAGATGTGAAGCACTGTCCATCTCTACTGGATCTAGAGCCAGTATATGAGGTGGTAGGGCTGATCGGGGCCAGAGGACTTAAATAGTGTACACACATGATGAGTGTCCTAAGTTAGAGTGAGGATACATTTGGTGGTGAGTTTGGATAAAAGCTGAATTATGACTTTCTGCAGGTTTGGTTGAAGGTTAAACTTTGAATGTGTATTAAGGCTTACATTCACTGCATGTTTATAGTGACACTAAGCACAAGGTTTCTTGAACCAAAACCTTCTTAGAACCAGAAGATAACTCTTTTCTTTTGTTTGTTCTTCAACAATTGAGATTGATCGTTCTAACAACATCAAGCAGCCTGTACACTCCTGCTGTAAATCAATAGCTTTGGCTTTCTCATAAAAGGTTTTCTTTCCCTCAGTGGGTTGGTGCAGACAGATGTTAGACAGACAAGTCTGGGTAGCAAACTTTGTCTGTGTCTTTGTTTATTGTCAGAGGACAGATGCTTCTATCAACTATGTCTCTTTTATGTTCCACTTCTCCTCCAGTGTGTGATATCCACACCAGACCTGCACCAACTGTTGAAATCTGTCAGAATGCATTAAGAACTGGATGATTCTTTGTTGTTCGATCTCATTTTCATACTCAATACTGCAGCCACGAGGCCCCAAAACATTCATCTCATCCCAGTGGAAGTAAAAGGTTGTTAGGAAATTTGCGTGTGGCTGTCATGTGTGTCTTCTGAGCCGGAGGCCAGATTTACATTAATTTCCATGTTGTCTGAGACAGGTGACGACCTGAGCAGCCTAGGTCAATGACTGCCAGACTGTAGACTGCTCTACCCTGATTCCTCACTTTTCTTTAGAAGCTTACTAAGCAAAACTGGAGGAGAAACTTGTCCTTTAATAAGTTCACAGAGAGGGCATGCAATGGTAGCCCAGTGGTTGCACTGCATCCCTCATGACTGCACGGTCGCAAGAATCATCGGTTTGTTTCCACTGTCACTGTCCCTTAACAATAATGGCAAAGACTATCCAAAAAAACTTTACGAACAGGAGTAGAAAGAGGTCTCAGTGAAGCAAGTATTTAGACATTTTGTACTTTAGATTCAGCACTTTGAATTACAAGCACAAAAGCAACCTTTCTCTGTGTCCTTGGTTAAGCTAAGGTGAACAGTTGTGTCCCTTCACTTTATTACTAAAACTATGAATCTGAACCAAGTAAACAGCTTTTTTGTGGCAAATTCTCTCTTCTTCATCCAAGTTTGGGTGCAAACTTGCTTGGACATTATAAAACAGAAAAATAACCATTTCAGCAATACAGTGGGTGAATGCCTGTAGAAAATAATTCAATGTCCACACAATAAATGTACCCCCTTTGTGGTGCTAATAATGTAGTGAAACTGTCAGGTTGTGGTATGATCCTGTTACTGTGTTGTAACAACAGATCAGTGACAACAGATGTAAGTGTGGACGCTCCAGCACTTAAGTTACATTTGGTGTTTACATCATTCTCATTGGATATCTGTTCTTGTAGATAAAACTAAACTAGAATTAATGCAGCACATGAATATTACTTGATGATTGATGGTGGGGGGGACAAGAAAAACATGACGAAAGTGTGGAATCAGTGGATCCTTGTTTTTGTCCAGGTGTTGCTGTCCAACAAAGGACTGATCGATGCCCCTTTCAGACTGTCAAGCCCCGACACCACGTTTGGCCGCTGTTTCACCTTTAGTCCAGAGGAAGGTGTTGTTCCCGCGGGGGCCTCCCAGATTGTGAAGGTCACCTTCCACAGTCCCATCCTGGGAACTTTCTCTGAGGACTTGCTGCTAACTGTCACAGGACAGCCTGAGCCACTTATTTTGACCTTCAGGTGAAGTTAGAGAATATAGGAACTGTTGCCTCACAGCAAGAGGTTTCCAGGTTTCTCTGTGTGGAGTTTACATGTTCTCCCCGTGCTTGCATGGGTTCTCTTAGTCCAAAACCCATGCAGGTTAATTGGTGACTGTAACTTGCAGGCAGGTGTGAGTGTGAGCATGAATGGTTGTCTGTCTGTCTCTATGTGTGATCAGTCCAGCATGTACCCTGCCTTTCCCCCAGAGTCAGCTGGGATTTTGGTCTGAAAATTTTAAATGGGCCTTATTGAAGAAAGCTGGCCTTTGAAGTTATTACCTTTATCTTTAAATAAAACCTCAAAGTCATTTGGTATTTAATTTGACTTTCCTCAGTATAACATTGCTTCAAAATCATCAGTGGCACAATTTATTCCCCTGTGGGTCAATTTATCCTCTTTCTAGGCGCCATTTAGCCAAGAGACCACTTTTTTTGGAAAGTCATATTTTGTCATATTTAAAGTGTTTATTTTTCCTTTTATCCTAAATGATGATTCCCAGGGGTGCATCACATCCTGAAATATACAGTCAGGTCCGTAAATATTTGGACATTGACACACTTTTCAGCATTTCGGTTCTGTACACCACCACAATGGATTTGAAACAAAACAATCAAGATGTGCTTTAATTTGAGGGTATTTACATCCAAAATCGGGTGAACGGTGTGGGAATTACAACACATTTTAAATGTGCCCTCCACCTTTTTAAGGGACCAAAGGTGATTAGACAAACCAACGTAATCATGAATCAAATTGCCACTTTTAATATTTGGTTGCAAATCCTTTGCAGTCAATGACAGCCTGAAGTCTCGAACCCATAGACATCACCAGACGCTGGGTTTCGTCCCTGGTGATGCTCTGCCGGGCCTCTACTGCAGCTGCCTTCACTTCCTGCTTGTTCTTGGGGCATTTTCCCTTCAGCTTTGTCTTCAGCAAGTGAAATGCATGCTCAATTGGATTCAGGTCAAGTGACTGACTTGGCCATTGCAGAACATTCCACTTCTTTGCCCTAAAAAAAAAGTATGCTTCGGGTCATTGTCCATCTGCACCGTGTGTACGAATGTACCAAACAGTTGATTTGGCCACACCTAATGTTTTTGCCGTCTCTCTGATGGCTTTGTCTTGACTTTTCAGCCTAATGATGGCCTGCTTCGCTGATAGTGACAGCTCTTTGGACTTCATATTGAGAGTGGACCTCACCAGATTCCAAATACCAAATACCACACTTGAAATGAACTCTAGACCAGTGATTCTCAACTGGTGGGTCGCGACCCAAAAGTGGGGAAAAAAAATCCTGTGCTTTTATTCTGAAGGAGATTTTTTAATGCCGTCTATTCACCCTCCTGAACAGAAGGTGGCGATAACGCCCTGTGATGCTAACTGACACCCGCCATTTCACAGTATAGAAGAAGACCCGCAAAGTTTGGATTCATGCTAATTGAGCAAAACACAAGTAAGACCTCATGAGATCTGGATTTTCTGACATTGAGGACAGAGGAGGACAAAAACCTCAGTGAGGTGTTCCAGCTGAGGATGAAGTGAGTGCTGCTTCATTTTCTTCAAATCACAATGTTTTTCAGTATCTGCTGAGAAGGTAATCAGAGGAAAAGTTAGTTTTGTGTACTTGAATCTTTTTGAATTGCACTTTTTGTTTAATTTGAGTCTTTTTCAAAATACTTCTCAGCAGTTTCACTATTTTATTTCATGTTTGTGCATGAAAGCACTGTTGAGTGTGTTAAAACAGGCTGAGGTGGTAACAGCCTCAGAATCAGTGGCTTATGAAGTGCTACTGGTTGAATATTATTAATACTGTTCAGTGTGGATCCACTGATGCAGGTTATCACAGCTACACTTACATTAATATTCTTGAAACCTTGTGACTTGTCCCTAAGATGCACTTGTTGGTTTTAATTAAAATGCAGCTAATTGAGTGTCTCTCTAGCAGCGCCCCCTGCTGGTCGTTTTGGTTTATCATTAAACTCGTTTTATTTTGTGTTACTGTGATATTCTGGACTATCTCAGGTTCACACTGCACCATCTTTTCATTAAATACATATGAGAGGTTGAACATTTTCCTCGATTTGGGTCGCGGCGTGTCACTAAGGGGTGATGGTGGGTCCAGAAGCCAGACCAGTCGAGCTGTAGACCTTTTATCTGCTTCTTGTGAATGACATAATGAGGCAGTAACACACACCTTGCCACGGAACAGCTGAGCAGCCAACTGTCCAATTACTTTTGGTCCCTTAAAAAGATGGAGGGCACATATAAAATGTGTTGTAATTCCTACACTGCAGTCAACCCCACTCCTGCCACACAAACAAGCTCAAACATGCTCAAACATCGGCTGAAGTTGATTTTGTGATGTCTGAGAAGTTATTTTATGAGTTTGACTTTGTCCATTAGGGCTCAGAACAGATTATTGGGTCACTGGGCCTGCATTTTCCTCTCCTGTGCCTTAGCACTGCTTGATGTTTTCCATTTTGAAATAAATGCTTCATGAAAAATAAATGACTGAATGAAGATGAATAACCCCCCCACCCCGTCCTAGTCAGATGGAATATCATCTCCTCTCCTAAAATTAATGTTAAATATGAAAGTTCTGACATAAGGCTTGCTATAACCATGCCACGATATGTCTTAAAACAGCAGAGGTTCATCTTGCCTTTTACAAACTCTCCAATCACCCCCTCTCTTAGAGCAAAGTGTCTTTTTTTTCTGACACTTAGCTCTGCTGCACCTCTGGCTATTGCTCATGCTTTGACAAGCTGTGAATTTGGCCCATTAAACTTCCATACAGGTGGAGTACGAGTTAAATATTCAGCGCCTAATTTGCATAATAATACATTTGAATGTCACCTG
This sequence comes from Pempheris klunzingeri, assembly GCF_042242105.1. Classification (NCBI taxonomy): domain Eukaryota; kingdom Metazoa; phylum Chordata; class Actinopteri; order Acropomatiformes; family Pempheridae; genus Pempheris; species Pempheris klunzingeri. The sequence continues at coordinate 24,327,706 of NC_092016.1, read as the reverse complement.
CACCATCACTCAGAACAGGGCAGTGGTATCTGACTTCCTCACAGCAATCACTGTCATTGCAAATGTATGAATCATCCATCCATCCATTATCTACACCGCTTAACCGCCAGGGTCGCGGGGGAGCTGGAGCCAACCCCAGCTGACTTTGGACGAGAGGCGGGGTCCACCCTGGACCCAACCACAGGGCCGGCACATAGAGACAGACAACTACGCTCACACTCACACCCTACGGGCAATTTACAGTCACCAATTTAACATGACGTGTATGTCTTTGGATTGTGGGAGGAAGCTGGAGAACCTGGAGAGAACCCACGCAAGCACGGGGAGAACATGCAAACTCCACACCGCTCTTGCTGTGAGGCAACAGTGCTAACCACCAACAATAAACTGCAGTTTGGTAAGTCACAATGCAACATCTCTTGAGATGAATAAAGCCTCAGATCTTCTCCTCCCTCTGTCTGCCTCTCCGACTATTTCTCTTTGTTAACAGGTGTCTTCGTGTTGTGGCACAGACTCCAGTGCTGGACTTTCATTGGTGTTTCCTTTATCAACCCTACGAGCAGAATCTGCAGCTAATCAACAGCAGCCCTGTGACTGTGTGTGACTGTGTGTGTGTGTGTGTGTGTGTGTGTGTGTGTGTGTGTGTGTGTGTGTGTGTGTGTGTGTGTGTGTGTGTGTGTGTGTGTGTGTGTGTGTGTGTGTGTGTGTGTGTGTGTGTGTGTGTGTGTGTGGCAGAGTCTCACAGAATAGTGAGATGAACGATCATAAAACCTGTCAAGGCCGACGCATTCATATTTAAGACAGCAACCTCATTTCCAGCTCAGTACAGCAAACTCTATGTGGTAGAGGTGACAGCAGGACTTAAAGAACGAGGAGCTGCCCTCGGCCTTGTTTTGCTGAACTTTGAGTTGCATTTTTGCATGGAAGGAAAAACTGTGGATTTTGACTCCCATCACTGAAAGCCCACTGGGAAGGGAGGTTTTAGTGGCTAATATGAACAGAAGGAATCACTAAGAGAGGTTTTCCCCCTTAAGTCCTTAATTTTTTGGAAACAAACTTCAATGCTATATCAGTACTGTCGTTACTGGCTGTTGTTTTTTTCTTTTTTGAAAAAAATACAGTTAAAGAAGTTTTAATTTTTTGAACTCTTCAATATCATATGTTCCAGGTTCTTACAGAGATGATAAAAACACTTTACCAGCTTACCAGTTAAAAAAATACGAATGGAACAGTTTTAGATGCCAACTACAATAAGGTAAACCATTGGACACTACAACTGCACCACTAGCTAATATATACAAATGAAACAGTTCTGACCGACATTACTAGAACCTTGCAGGTGTCAAACCAGTCACCCATTCCAGCTCCCTTCACTGCTCACATGGTACAAACATACACTCAATACAAACAAACAAAACAAAGACTTCTGATATACATTAAAACTGAGAGGAACAAGGTAACTTTACATGCCCTGAGATCTAGTGGTAGGATGTTACATTCTAGGGCCATGAAGTAATGAACTGTGTCTAGTAGTGGATTTAATGGACTGAATGCACACCTATCTGGCCATCTACCCGTTCAGTGGCTAGATTTCTTGTGCAAACCCTCTGTCTGTATTCGTCTGCTCCTTTGACTAATTAATTCTCAGTCTAATTCAATATGTAATTAATGAGTTAAGAGGTTCAATGGTTTGTTAGCTCTAGAAATAATGAGTTGTCTGTTCAATTTACCCCAGAAGAATAAGTGATTTTCCTCAGTCTGCGCTCCCTTTATGAACCAGTCAGATGGTGACATTTTGTCAATTCAGGGTGATAGATGGGTGTGATCTGGGAAACTGATTCAATGCTGCTCAACTGTCTTGCTTCATCTGGTGTTTGTATCAATCAATAGCAACAGTGTCCAAGCACTGCAGTTCACACATGAACATATTTATATTTGCACAGTGAATCCTTTACCCGATGTTCTGACTCCTTTTTTCGTCTCTGTTGTCCAAATATGATCAGAGACACAGAGCTAGAAATAGAAACTGCATAACGACACACATACACAAAAATATCATTTCTGCACTCTGTTAAAAGGAAATTAGTTAGAAAATTCAGACCAGCAATGAGGAAATGTGAGGCGCATAAAGTTCACATGACAACACATTGATTTTATCGTGCTGTATAATGTTTGACAGGGGAATTGGCTGTAATAGTCACTTCAGCAGCAGTGCAGGATTTATGCACAGATTTGGACTCTAAGCCCTTCTGACTTGTGCTGCATTCAGAAGCGATCAATGCTAATCAAGCTGTGGGATGCAGCAGGTTTGATGTGATTATTGAGATTCCAGTCGTCTTTCTCTTGTCTCAGGGGAGTCGACCCCCTGCTCTCTCTTCTTTTTTGACTCCACCCACCCCTTTACCGAGATCACCCCAGTATCGACCCACACTAAGTTTGCTTTTGCCGTCTCTTTTACCCAAAATACAAAATGCCTGAGAAAGTGATCTATGACTCCTAAAGTCACTGGTCAGTTGTTGCCTGTTGTGTGAGCCATTGTTTCTTCAAATGCCTCCGTCTCTGCAGGACTTCTCTGTAAGGAAGCCGGTGTGGCCAGAGACATCGAGCAAAATCTTTATATTTGATTTATCCAACATTATTTTAGTGCAGTCTCTGCTTCACTAAGGCAACCAAATGTCAATTGCAGTATCGGAGTAAAGACATTCCTCTCCTTTTGATCAAAAATCAACTGTGTCGTCCTGTGGGCATTGAAAGCCTCACTGCATCTGTAGGAATCACGTTCTCAAAATTCCAATTAAAAGTTTATGTTCCAGCCATTCATCAACAAAGATGCTGTATGGAGCATTGATTGTGATGATGCCGACCACTGCTTGGTCAGACTTATATCCAGTACAGTGAGCACAGCGAAGGGCTTTGTTGAAGGACTGGATATGAACACTAGATTTACTTTTGTTTTCTCATTCCGTTTTTTCTGACTTTTTTCAAATAAATAAAGAGCTGGCTGGAAAATAGACTGAATATTGAGTTTGTCTTGCAGCTCTCCCTTTTTTTTTTCTGCTCACATCAAAGGGAGTGTAGATGTGAGACAATAGCGTTATTGCATATATTCAAACATATTTGTTATATATCTGTATATCATTTCTCTATTCATTATTATAACCATAGCAGGGAGATATTTTGTCTTACTCATGTCAGGCAGGGAGCCACTGCTCTATTTATACCTGTAGAACCTCATGCTGAAGTAAAATGTTATCATGCCGCTATGTGATACAGACATCTATCTATCCAGGCCCATTCATAGAATAATAGAGAAATAGGCCTCAAGTGCATCAACACAGCTCGTCGAAGGCTGTAACTGTTAGCATGTCACTCTACAGATGCAAAGGCAGGTAATCCTGTGGCAGCAAACACTTCAGCTCAAAAAGGAACCACAGAGCCAGCTGGAGCTCAGGGTAGAGGCACACCTGACAGACACACTTCTCTTCCACGCCAGGCTGGAAATATGCATCCAGGACGGTCTAACACACACTGTCCCTCTGTCTGCCACAGGCACTGGCACCACAATCGTCAGTGACGGGCTTTTTGGTCCCAAGCTTGAGCTGGGCACATACTTCAGGTAGAACTAACAACGTTACTGTCATGAGTCCAAATTTGACTTGATAATAATGATATAGCGATGGAGAAGGGATAATATAGTGACTTCCCTGAGGTGAGACAGTTTGCTTGCAGGTCCACAAGTGAATAAAATCAAGCGCTGAATGTTCAGGAAAAGAGCATGAGCAGTACTCCCTCTGGGGCATTTTTATCTAAAACTACATACCTATTTTTAGCATATAGTTCTATACAGAAACTTGTCCATACGATGTTATTAGATTGCTAAGTAGGTATATCATCAGTCAGATGCCTTTCGGGGATGATGTGGCAGGAATCTAAATAATTTAAAGGACTGTAAATCTTAGTGAATGCTGTTTTAATTTTGATCAGATATCACTATCTAAAAAAAGGAAACAGTGAGCCATCATTTCAGATTCCTGCTCCTCAAACATGTCTTTTTCTTGTTTCATTAATAGAGTATACAGTGGGGCAAAAAAGTATTTAGTCAGCCACCAATTGTGCAAGTTCTCCCACTTAAAAAGATGAGAGAGGCCTGTAATTTTCATCATAGGTACACTTCAACTATGAGAGACAGAATGGGGGGAAAGAATCCAGGAAATCACATTGTAGGATTTTTAATGAATGAATTGGTAAATTCCTCTGTAAAATAAGTATTTGGTCACCTACAAACAAGCAAGATTTCTGGCTCTCACAGACCTGTAACTTCTTCTTTAAGAGGCTCCTCTGTCCTCCACTCGTTACCTGTATTAATGGCACCTGTTTGAACTCGTTATCAGTATAAAAGACACCTGTCCACAACCTCAAACAGTCACACTCCAAACTCCACTATGGCCAAGACCAAAGAGCTGTCAAAGGACACCAGAAACAAAATTGTAGACCTGCACCAGGCTGGGAAGACTGAATCTGCAATAGGTAAGCAGCTTGGTGTGAAGAAATCAACTGTGGGAGCAATTATTAGAAAATGGAAGACATACAAGACCACTGATAATCTCCCTCGATCTGGGGCTCCACGCAAGATCTCACCCCATGGGGTCAAAATGATCACAAGAACGGTGAGCAAAAGTCCCAGAACCACACGGGGGGACCTAGTGAATGACCTGCAGAGAGCTGGGACCAAAGTAACAAAGGCTACCATCAGTAACACACTACGCCACCAGGGACTCAAATCCTGCAGTGCCAGACGTGTCCCCCTGCTTAAGCCAGTACATGTCCAGGCCCGTCTGAAGTTTGCTAGAGAGCATTTGGATGATCCAGAAGAGGATTGGGAGAATGTCATATGGTCAGATGAAACCAAAATAGAACTTTTTGGTAAAAACTCAACTTGTCATGTTTGGAGGAGAAAGAATGCTGAGTTGCGTCCAAAGAACACCATACCTACTGTGAAGCATGGGGGTGGAAACATCATGCTTTGGGGCTATTTTTCCGCAAAGGGACCAGGACGACTGATCCGTGTAAAGGAAAGAATGAATGGGGCCATGTATTGTGAGATTTTGAGTGAAAACCTCCTTCCATCAGCAAGGGCATTGAAGATGAAACGTGGCTGGGTCTTTCAGCATGACAATGATCCCAAACACACCGCCCGGGCAACGAAGGAGTGGCTTCGTAAGAAGCATTTCAAGGTCCTGGAGTGGCCTAGCCAGTCTCCAGATCTCAACCCCATAGAATATCTTTGGAGGGAGTTGAAAGTCCGTGTTGCCCAGCGACAGCCCCAAAACATCACTGCTCTAGAGGAGATGTGCATGGAGGAATGGGCCAAAATACCAGCAACAGTGTGTGAAAACCTTGTGAAGACTTACCGAAAACGTTTGACCTCTGTCATTGCCAACAAAGGGTATATAACAAAGTATTGAGATGAACTTTTGTTATTGACCAAATACTTATTTTCCACTATAATTTGCAAATAAATTCTTTAAAAATCAGACAATGTGATTTTCTGGATTTTTTTTTTTCTCATTTTGTCTCTCATAGTTGAGGTATACCTATGATGAAAATTACAGGCCTCTCTCATCTTTTTAAGTGGGAGAACTTGCACAATTGGTGGCTGACTAAATACTTTTTTGCCCCACTGTATATATATGAGTGTGTAGCGTGTGTGATGTCCGTATATGAGAAGCTGGTCCTGATGAATGTGACACGTCTGTATCCATGGAGCTGTCTGTTGTGTGAGGCCCCCAGCACCCAGAGCTCAGCCACCACTAAGGTACACATCTCTCCCTTTTAGCTAACTTTTTTTTATTGCTATTTGTTTTTCATTTTAAGTTTCAGGAGGAAGAAACCTACTGATTTCGGTGGCACTTCTGTCATTTAAACATATGGTGCTGTTTGTCAAAGTAATCTCTAACTGAGGATTTCATTATTGTTTTCTGGAAATCTGTAGTGTCTTTACTTAAAGTTGGTATCTAGTTTTATGCATTAAATAACCTGTCAGTGAGGGGGATATGTGTTTCCTATGCTGTTTAATCTGTGTTAGTGGGGCCACCATTTGTAGCTGTAGCTGTATGATTATAAATAATTATATATATTGTTATTATTTTATATTTGATCTTGTTCTATTCTAAATTTGATTACCTGCATATACAGTATGTTATATGTGTGTGTAGCATGAAGGGACTACGACTCATTTCATTGAGCAACACTGTGTTGTAAAATGACAAATGAACCTTGAACCTTTTTTTTTGGGAGGGGAGAGGGTGGGAGGAGGAGGTGAAATGCTGTTCCCAGTTTTTGAAGCAGGTAGTCAATTTTCTTTTTACACATTGCACCTTTAAAGTTGTGATTAAGAGTTTGAGTACACATGATCAGTTGCTTTCTTTCTTTAAATGATAAAATTTAAACATTACCTTCATGCAGGTCATGCAGGAAAAAGTGAGTGAGTGAGTGAGTATACAGAAAATGTGTCCATGTACATAAGTCAGGCAAGTACTGTCCTCATTCTAAATTGTACATCGACACAGCCTGAATGTACAGTGAGCTTGTGAACTCATCCGTAGGCTTTTTATCATGAATCGCACCTGCCTCTCTTTCCTATGTCTCTGTCCTTTTTCTACCTCATTCAAATTCCCTTGCTGTTACAGACTCTCATATCTGAAGAACTAGCTTTAAATTATCAATGGAAAGTACAACTGAGTAACACGTGTGAAGGGAACTGTTTTCTGGTGTGCAGGTGCCAAACTTCAGCTTCATAACCGGTGTGTTGCCCAAAGGCCGTGGCAGATATACACTACTCACAAAAAGTTAGGGATATTCGACTTTCAGGTGAAATATATGGAAAATGTAAAAAGTGAATGCTACAGTGATATTATATGATGAAAGTAGGACATTTAAGTAGAAGCATGCAATGGTAATTTCTTCATCTTAAACAATTTATTGAAAGAAAATCTACCAACAGTGGTAGGTATACCACAACAAAACATTTTCAGTGCCTCAATAAATTGGGATGTGGCCAAAGGACGTCCACTCCTCTCCTTTCTGTGACTCTTCCAGTCTCTGTATCACTGTTCCAACCTCCTGATGACACTCTGTGACCCTCTAAGCTCAGTGAACACCTCCGTCTGAGGACTTCCTGTCTGAAGCCTCCAGTGTTGAGGTGCTGCTGATCAACTGTTAGGTGTCGTCTTGGTCTCATGATGTCAGAATGTGAACAGCAGGATGAGGAGGACTGTTTAAATACCAATTCTAACTGAAGCAGGAAATGTATTGGTGGATTCATGGATCAAACCTGTTGTGAATGTTGCTGTTAAGCTTCTTGTTAGAGAACAGCAGCTGGTGCAGAAAGTACTGAAACACTGAACAGTTGGACATGTGCATTCAAAGGTTTAGAGAAGGTCACATTAAGTTCACCTGGAAAGGTTAGAATGTATTTTAGGTTCATCCTGAAATTTCACCTGAAAGCCGAATATCCCTAACTTTTAGTGAGTAGTGTATGTTACATAATGGAATCCAGAGAAAAGTCCCTGTGGCCGCCTCCTGTTCTCCGTCATTGACACATCATTGCTAATTCAGTGTTTCAGCTCTTGATTCACATTCCACCGTGACTGCTACGTGTTGCACAGCTGTAACTCGATTAGCATTGAGTTACTATCACTGCCACCCTCGATTAGCCCGGTGAGCGTCGTGTGATAAGTGCTGCCGAGTGATATCCGAAGAGAGAAGGCATCACTTTGAGCATGAACAGTCGATATAAACGCTGACTACTGATTGATCTGTTTTGCGCGTTTAAAGAGTCAGAAACAAAATGTCGAGGTGGCAACAAGATAATCGACATTAATATTATTCCTCACGTCCAGAAATAAGATCACCGATGGACAGTTGATGTTTTGGGTCCTGATACCAAGTTCAGAGGAATTCTGTGTTATTCTGTCTGTAGTGGATGTGTGTGTGTGCTCATTAGTAGAACTGATCACAGTGAATGTGTGGAGTCAGATACTCTCTCTGTTCCTTACCTTCCAAATGAGACTCGGCGTCATTGTCATTTGCTTGTTTTTGAACTTGATGTTTCAAGACTTGCACTCAGGGGCATCACTTATTATAACCTCATTTTCCACTTTTATATATACCAACAATACCTTTGTTTTCGTTTTATCATCTCAACTCTGACTTCCATTCTGAGAGGTGATTAAAATGCAGGATTGGAATCCAAATTGAAATGGTTTTCAAGCCCCAAGCAGGAATGAAGGCAGAGAGTAGCAGGATATGTTGATAAGCCCGGGTCCCACGGCAGAATTACAACAAACATTTCTGCATTTTCTAAACTGTGGGAAGGTTTCTTAAAGGGATTGTGAACTTGTGCTTTGGGAGCCATCAGATTAAAAAAAAAGAAAACATGAAGTAATGATTTTTCATCAAGCATGCAAGACCCGATTCTCAAACAGTGGAAAAAGGGGGATTAAGTAACAGTGATGCTTTGTGAAATTTCTTGCATAATGCTTTTCTTTTTAACACGTGGTCATTTTTCTGAGCACCACAGTTCAGCTAATATGAAAGTGGTTCCCAACCTGTCTTTTTCTTTCCTTTCTTGGCTGTTTTTTTTGTTTTTTTTTCTCCCAGCTGCTAATGATCACTTACTAGAGACACCCCTCGGAACCTGAACCTGCATGCAGAGCTGCCTTTTCCCAGCATGCACTTTTCCTCCACCACTATGTGCCCTGGCAAATCTCCACGACAAACTGCTCCAGACCGCCTGTGATTTTCAGCTGGGCATTCTGAAGCATTTCACCAGGTATTTTTACACTGAAAAACATCAAATCAGTTCCCATTTATACTTTACAGCACGCGCCACACCGGATACACTGTGAAGGATAGCAAGTGGTGCACAGTAACTAGTGGACCCTGGGTAGATACCAGCTGGACAGAATAAAGGGAGTGATGCGAAGCAAGCGGAGGCAATGCTTTTCCAAACAGCATCAGTGAATCACTGTAAGAGGAGATCATTAGAACTGAGTGCCTCCATAAGACCGTTGATTGAGCTTAATGTGAAAATGATTTTCAGAAGATATTTGCACACAATACGATTTGGTGAAGCGCATTAGTAGTGTACATGTAATGACTGAGTGGGTGAAATATTTCTTCCCTCCATCCGATAAGAGATCAGATAACCTCATACATTAAAACTGAACCACCTTAAAGACGAGAACAACAGTGTTACATTTGCTAGACGGTGCCTGGTCTCTACAGTATTAATCACATTGATACATCCCATAGCTAAAAAATAGTGCCAACAGATAGTTTTCTAATGTCTTTTAAAGGGATGAATAGAAAACAGGCTTATCGTGCATTTTTAGCTCGGAGCGCCTTTTGCTGAAAAGTCCTGTCAACAAAAACATGCTGTTCTGAAGCCAGAAAGCCGATAGCATCGCTGCTTGTACGTTACATATTTCCTCCTTACAGAAAACATCACTCATAATCTGTGTGTGGAGATCTCAGCCATATATTAAAACTGACCACTGGGAAGAGTTAGCAGCAGCAGCTTTACGTTTAACCCTCTGAACTGGAAGCCAAATCCATTATAGATTCTGTGGAAAGACAAATCTACTGATTGTGCACTTAACGTTTCATTGTGCTTCTCTCAAGCCGCAACTTTGGCTTCCCTCCCTTGAAATGGTTTGTGAATACTATACTAGTCTGTCTGTCCATGGCCTTGAACCAACTAACTGCTGTAGCTCCACAAGATTTATCACCTTCTATCATCCCTTTCCCTTCCCCCTCTTTCATCTATTGGTATTCTTCCTTTTCGCTCCCCTCCTTGTCCTCATCTTAGGGTTTTACATTACCTCTTTCTTTCTCTCGTCTTGCTCTCCTGCCTCTGCTGCCTGTGCTTCTGCTCTCTTCCAAATCTTTCTCCTTCTTCTATTCTCTCTGTTCACCCTTTTACTCTTAGACTGTGACCTCTCTTAACAATCTCTCACAGGCCATCCTGCTAATTAAATGGAGACCTCATTCTGTGCACACACACACTCTCTTTAAAGTCTCCATTTCTCCCACTCAGAATCTGCTCTATCTAGCCATGTTCAGCTAATTACCTCCCTATCAGTAATTACACTACAGCCCTTGGAGAGGGTATTACAATAGAGCTATAGTAACTCTTTTCTATCCATCTATCCCACTGATGGACATTTGAATACAGTAACTTCTCCATCTTTAGGACTCTATATCAGCAAGAGATAACATGGGAAGTTCAAGCTTATTCTAGCTTTTTTTGATAGCTGTTGCCAGTTGTAATGATGGACTAGACGACCGGACAACTGGATGACTGACTGACCAGTCACAACAAATAACTTTGGGTGCTTTAGAGGATGTTGATTTCGATGCAATGACGAGATAAAGATTCTTGAGCAGCTTTTCACAGTCAAACGTTCAGTCTTTTAAATGTGGAATGTTACAGAAGACTCTGAAGCAGCCTTGACTTTCCTGTTCGTGAATGGCATTGTGAGCTGGCTGCTTTGTGTTGACTCTTGCAAAAAGAACCCAATTAACCGTAGACCTTAATGCCTGAGAATAATGCATATTTGTTTGAAAGCATCTGGGCACAAGAATGGAAACATTATTGAGTAGAATTGCCTCTGCTCTGAAACTGACTAACCAAAGACGAGAAGTACATTTACTCTCTCAGTTGTGAACAACTGAGAGCCTCCCATTGTCTCTCTGTCACACACACAGACACACACTCACACTCACTCACAAACCGGAACCTCAGTCGCTGTTTGTCTGAAGCGGAATCATTTTTTCAGGATCAAACTCTCTCTCATGCCTGATCCCCATCGCTCATTCTTTCCCGTTAGTATGGAAGTGAGATGTTTGTGGGTCAGTAGTATTTGATGTGTAGATTTTTCAGTGAGACTGAACTTAAGAAAACAGTCAAACCAGGCACACCCACAGTGTGCATGAAGGAAAGAGATGGACGAGAGAGAGAGAGACAGAGAGAGAGACAGATGTGAGAGAGAGAGACAGATGTGAGAGTGTCGGAGTTGGGCTATTTCTGCTTTGAGCTTTGTGCAAAGTCATCATCTGCTGTCTCACCATCTGTTCCTCTGTCTGCACCAGTGGGTTTTAAACTCTTTCTTAGAGAACCCAAGTTTTAAAAAGCTTCTTTTTTTCCCCCACAGATTGACAAATAGTTATTGTGGGATCTTACAAACTCTCAGAATGCAGCCTATTTTGTGACTACATTGACCTATAGTATTTATCCATCCTCACACTGCTGGGCGTTCTCATTAGAGATGTTCCCAAGGCCGGCCATCAGGCCAGCTTGTCCCCCACACACACACACACTGACCATACAACAGTGCCCCCTGCTGGTCACTACCCTCCGCTCACTATGAGCAGACACACCAGGACTGCAGCATTCTTGGGAAGTCTGACATATGTATGTGCAGACCAGAACGCTGCCCCACATGTATGCACACCCCGACGCTCAGGCAGAGACACACACACACACACACTATGGCAATAACGTAGCCAGTGTTTGGTGATTTAACGTAGAACTTGTCCAGCCCAGCTTTGAGATGGCTTCACTCACTAAATCTCTTTCATTCTCTTCCATGTTTATTCAGCACTTCACTGCAATCTATCCTGACCTGTTTCCTGCTGCTTGCCTATTAAAATTCCTCTTAATTATAGAACACTCTGTTTAATTAACTTGATGGATGCACCCAGTCTGATCCCACAGGGAAGGAGAGAGTAGAACACAGAGAGAAAATGAGAGTTTTTCTTTTCCTCGTGGGTATTACAGTATGTGTTGATGATGTATTGGCTATACATTAGATGCTTATGTAATTAGTTGTTGGTTACATGTTCGGCGCACAGTGTTGCCCCATGCACATCTCAAGGGTTTCAATTGTCTATTTTCATGAAGCTAAAACATTTATATTTCTCTCCTCATCTCATTGTTAGAGGGGAAACTAGAGGAATCTAGATATTCAACTCCAGGAGCGTTTTATTATGTCCAAAGATGGAGATGCTGGGTGTGTAAGAGCTAGGCAAACGCTCACATGGAAACAAATCACAGCTTCAGCTGACGTTTCCAGTTTGTCAGCGGTCATTTCCTGTCTTTATGCTGTAATACTATTATTTGTACATGATAAAACCTCTGAGGAGATATTGTTGTCAGCATGCAGAGTATCTTTCTATTTTGCATTGCATATTTTCTATTTCTGCATTGATACAAGTATATTGACTTTCATCATTAATATATCTACTCTATCAATACATTCGCCTCTAGTCTGAACATTGTAGAAAGATATCAACACCGTTGTCTGAACAACAATCAAGGAAAACAGACGTATTCAGTCTAAACATAATAACGCACACCACTACTGTGGACTCTAAATGAGAAATATTCTGAAATATTAGAGCTTAAAAGAAAAGTTTTGGAAAAGAATTATTTGCTGTCTTGCCAAGAGTTAGAAGCTGGATCCAGGAGATGGTTAGACTAACTGAGCATAAAGTCTAGACGCTGGGGAAACTCTGCCCAAAGTAGACAAAAAAAGAATCCGCCAATCAGAACCTCAAGATTTCACTAATCAATATGTTATGACAAGTTGTGGTTCATTCTACTGTCGGTGGGGCTGAATATTGGAGCACTAGCAGTGACTTCCTGAGGTTGACCTGTTCTGTCACAGTGACCTCAAGGCTGCAGGAGAGTGACACATTTGTTTGTGAGTGTGGAGGATGTGTTTGCTGCATTTGTTTACTGGTTGTTTGGTTCATGATTATTTGCTTTTGCATAGTGTCACGTTTCTCCACTTATTATTACAGAAGCTAATGCAGAGGGACACATTGTGGGATAAGTGCTTTGTATGTCATTAGGATGCACATTATGTGAAGACCGTTGAGAGTCGCTGCAAAGCTATTTGAATCCCTTTTGTACACACTAAAAAGACATTAAGTTTGAATGTCACTGCGTAGTTTTTCACTTTGGTCTTTCAGTATGCAAGCCACACAGACCAGTTATCATTGATATTCAAAACAAGGACATATTGATTTTTGATTTAGTTGAAATGAGTGATTCAGCAGAACATTTCTCCGACCTTCCTGTCTGTTCAGCACTATTCTGTCTTGCTTTCTTTTCTCTCTCGCTCTCTCTCTCCCCCCTACACCCTTACTCACGGTGTCAAAGATTAGATTTGCCCATATTATCTGCTGTAGGACGCACTGACACATCCCCCTTTGTACACACAGAAACAACCAACTTGGAGCCGTTCCAGATGTTTGTATTATGTTTCTTGTTTGTCTGTCTGTCTCTGCCTTGCTCTCCTTTTTAACACTCAAATCATGATTCCCTTCTGCTCATAGTGATAATTTCTTCTCCATTATCTTCTTTCTCATTATATTGTCATGATGGTTATTACCATAAATCATGATGTGCAACCAGAGGTCAACATCATACATGATATACTAGAAATCTGTTTTTCACTGCATCAAATAGAAATAGAACCTACTCTGTCTAAAATATACTAGGTGGAGTAGTTTTACCAAACTTTTCTGTTTACCTAAAGCTAATTGATGAACTTAAATGAAAATAAAACTGCTCACAGTTTTAAACGCAGTGTTGCTTCCCTCCTCCTTATTCAAATGCTTCAAAGTTAGCATCATACACCCCCAAAAGGAGGATGAGGAAGCAGGGGGACAGAGGAAGGCCTCCGGAAGAGCAGCTAGATGCATGGCAGCATGAGGAATAGTAGTCTGTGCATTGGAGCAAATATTTTAAAACCGTCTCAATAAACAAAAAGTGCATATCATGTAATGTAATAGTTGACTGATATACGTGAGGAAATGACCAGAGATCAGTCAGCTCCAGAACAGAGCTGTTCTTCAAGAGCTGAATTTAGCCCCTTTAGGTGATCCATGTTTTTGCTGCTTTGCCTTCGTTCAGCAAAACAGCAAACGAGCCCAAATCCTTGACTGAAGGACAGGTCTCCCTAAGAATCACATCTCCATTCTAATCAATACTGACACACACACACAACTCTTTATTTCTGCGCTGGTGTAACGCTGTGATTCCCTTGCAGCAGACGGGCGCTACAGTGATGTGGTGCAGCAGGCCAGAGCAGCCGTGGAGGCACACAGAGTCAGAGAGGAGCTGACGAATGGAGCTACCACTGGTGGAGGAGCAGAGGCCAACTGCTGCCTCACTGATAACAGAAACACTGAGGTTATGCAATGAAAACTTTGTCCGTCCAAACTTTTAGTTTTAAGGATTAAGAAAAAAAGAAACCCTAAACTGTGGTCATGCAGGTTACTAGTAAGCTTATTGTATGTGCTGTAGTGAAACATATAGAATACACAGGAATTAAAAGGCTCTGGACTAAAACCAGTTTAACATAACATAAAATGACATTGACATTTTTGTTCTAATCATTAGTATATATTTAGAAATGATGCATTCCATTGTGGTCAGCATATATAATGTACACATTAGTGCCAAATGTGTTTTCCTTCCATGTGGGTAAGTCAGTGTCTCTACATCTCAGCTGATTAGTAAGCAGCCTGTTCTGCAGGGTTTCCCTGCTTCTCATCAGTGTATTGATTTTCCAGGGAGTAGTCCAGAACCTTTGAATTACAATGGAAATAACAGTTTTCTGCTGATCCCACCAGTATTTACTTATGCTTCTGTGTGTTTCCCATCCCTGGCATTTCCTCAAACCACACAAATGAAAATGCAAACATTCTTTACCTTTCTAAACCTGACCAATTGGCAACACCTCAGTGACTTTCTATCTGTTGCTGTTTTTATTAAGGTGTAGAATTAAGGGAATAGAGCCATAAAATGTTTTTGCTTAATTAGCCATTATTTATACATAATTTCTAAAATATCTCTAAATGCATTTTAAATGTGATGATAACTAATGTGACCAGTCAGAATCAATAAAATCTAGAAATATCACTATTATTATAAACATTTTATTAGTGAAACTACTTCAGATCAATAATGATGACATCGTGAAGCCATTTTATCACACAGTAGCTTCCCTGATACATAAGACAGATATGTGCAATTCATTTTTGTCCGGTGAAAACATAAAGATAACAAAGATACCTCAAATTTCATTTGGCAAATCAATAAAATCTATTTTATTTATGTAGCCTGAAATCACAAATCATTACTGGGCTTTACAGTCTGTACATTTGACCCCAATTACCCTTAGACCCTCAGTCTGGATCAGAAAAAACAGACAAAGACAATCAGAAGATGTCATATTCAACCTGGGCTGAACGCTAATGTGCATTCTGACTAGTAGGCTGAAGACTGAAGTCTGTTTGTGTAGTGTTTGAACATTTGTATTCCACACAGATAACGTCTCATTAGATATTGAAAACTAAAATATTACTCTCCTCAATGCAATAGTTGATACACCCCCTCTCCCTTTTTCTTTTCTCTCTTTTGCCCGCTGCTCTAGCATGAAGAGCTGCTTCACATGGAGATGGAGAGAGCACTGGTCACAGAGAATGCTCTCGCTGTGACCGACAGCCTGCTGGAGCTCAGAGACGCATCAGATTCCTCTGGAAAGTGGCACAAACTTAGCAAGTATGCACACACACACACACACACACACACACACATGCACGCATACACACTGGTTGAACAGATGGTCCACTCACCGGACGGAAGTGAAAACTGTGTTTTCAAAGAGTTTGTGTTAATGAATGACATGTGGCAGGGCATGTTTTTGTTCTGTTACTTGTGCTAATTGATGTCTTGGTGATACCATACCATACCATACCATACCATACCATACCATACCATACCATACCATACCATACTGTGATACCGTGTTTAACTTCTACAAATGTATACTGCAAATTAGGACTAGGCAAATAAAGAACTCTCCCCACGTATAAAACTAAAACTTTGATAATCAATTTGGTTAGTTTTGGATCATAATTTGCTAACAAATATTAATTTAAATGGATTATTTTTATCAGTTTTGTAAACTGATATCATAGTATGATCATTACTACGACTTCAAACAAGTCTACTGAAGCTCACTTGATGTGTTGACATGGATGCTGGCTGTTTTTGAAGTCTTATTCATGTCTCCATCTTTACCTCTTTTTTACCTTTCCAGTCCCCCAGGTTCCTGCTCCCAGAGTACGTTTTGGATTTTGGTTATGTCATTCCAGGCAGAGTCCTCAGTCCTTCTTATTTACATCTGATATCTGAGCATTACTGCAACTAGACTTAAGAACGCCGTCTTTAGATATTCGTCCTTGTATTTTCACAAAGCAGTTAAATCTTCTGATTCTTCTCAGTGGTGCCCTGTGGCAAGACACAGACTTTCACAGTTAAATTTGACCCCCAAGGAGCCAGACTGGAGATTGGGAACATAAGTGTTGTCTTGCAGACACAGGTACACGTGGAAACACACACACACACACACACACACACACAAATAATTTCTGATTCCCTGTAACATTTCTCTATAATTTGGTTCAGTAGCATTGTGTCCTTATTCATAAGATGGAGATGTGTTTGGGCACACAGTATCTGGGAGAAGAAAAGATAATTCACTTTAAACAGCACAACATTGTCCCATACATTTGTGAAATGCTTATGTTTGTCAGGGTCACATGATGATGACCTATCTGGTGTTGTTGATAGAGTACTGTATGATTTCAAAGGAATAAGAAAGAGAAAGAAAGTGTGGGGGTACATGAAATGTAGTTAGATTAGATGATGATACGGTGAGTTCACACCAGTCAGTATCATGTCAAGTTCATGGGAATGAGCCTGCTGGAACCAGAAGTTAAAAACTATTCATCCACCAGGGGGAGCAAAGCCATCAGTCATAAGGAGTCATGCCCAGTCTGAACTCAGAAAGGCTTTAGCACAACACTATTACACATTCTTACGTATAAACCACATAGTACTGCTAAATTCTTTGTTTTGTTTTGTATCATTTAGTACCTCTAGCTGGAAATATGTTTCAATATCACAATAGAGCCACGTGGGCCTTATAGAGGCACTGGGCTGCAACAGATAGTCACAGAAACTTTAGTTTGAGCTTATCTGATAGACAAAGATGTTAAACCTGTTATTGTCTTCCACTCTTTTGATCAGGGAAAATCTGGTACACATTCAATACATTGTTGCATTGACTGTATAGATAATACGTTCTTGTAGATAACATCGGCTGTGATGGATGGAGCATCCTCTGTATTTTTGATAGCACTTCCCTGTGTATCCTCTTGATGATGCTCTGTCATGTTGGGTGTGGATGGAGCTTGAGATATGACCTTCTCTTGGGGGTTGAAACAACTGGAAAATCTGTGTAGGCTTTTAAAGGGATTGTTTGGATTTTGTAAAATGGGGTTGTATGAGGTATTAAATCTGAGTATTAGTGGGGGCGACCATTACTAGCAAGTGTTTTTGTCAATGGAGCCTGGTGGCTTTGACGTAAACAAAGAGTAAGTGAGAATAACTTCAGTTCCCTCTGGACGGGGCTGTCTCTCGCCTTGTAAAGCACTGACAATATTCTAAATATAGTGTACTCTTGAACTTATATTGATTCTTTTTTTTTTTTTTTTTTTTTAGGAGGGCCTGTTTTAGGTGGCAAAAATATGTATTTCTGCAGTCCCTGTCCCTTGGCTTACATTGCTTAGTGTCTGTGTCGAGACTCTTGCCTGCATCTCCAGAATGACTGCAATCTACTGTAGGTAACACCAACTAAGTACCTCATACAACCCCAATTCAAAAAATCTGCTATGATATACCTTCACATCACCATCAAGGTCAAATGAGTATTGTTGATTGTATTTCATGGCAGTTCACTACGTCATCACAATGTGCTTTTAGAGTTTTGGTTCTGGGACTGGAGCTGTAGCTCCCTCTTGGCCGATACATAAAGGGTCTGTGAATGTGAAAATGTATTTATCTATGGCTGGATACTTGGATCAAACTTCTTTTTTGTTTAATTTCTACTTCAATTCCTTTCTTTAAATTATTACGACTGTGTCAATGATGGTTGATGATCGTGCAGGTCACACATGCCTTTTTACAATATTTAGAATGTAACAGCAAAGTCACAGATGTAACTCAGAGCCGGAAGCAAGCTCTTGGGCTCCCCTCTCTCTGGCTCCTGCGGACCGGCCAGCTGTCTGAGGTGTTAAAGCACCAGAGCCGAGAACAGAAGGGGGGCGGCCTCCAGGCTGTCTGACACACATCTTTAGGGGACACAATACAGCACATCCCTAAAAACCAAGTGAGTCTGACCAGCCTGGGAACAAACAGCGGCCTTACAGCGGACTCGTGGGTTAGAGGGAGAGAATGCAAATGATAGATAGAGGAAGCACAAGAACACAAGCCTGTAGGCCTGTAATTCAAGAGAACTATAAACCAATATGGTATAATGACCCCTAATCAAATGCACTCTTTAAACGTTTGTTTACATTCTACAAACCAAGGAGAACACTTACAGAGGTGGGTGTTTTACTGTGTGAGTATTTTGAGATCTGAACAGTTTTATTTGAACAAAAATCCCGAACTGAGAAGATGTGATGTTGAGACAGTTTAAATGTCATTAGACCCACTCTTTAGTTCACCCACACTAAGCAATGGCACAGACTATGTAAAAATAACAAGATCAGATACTGCAGTCACTGACAATATACTGGGGGCCTCTGGGGAAAAATCTTTATTAGTGGTGATCGAGGTCAAAGTGTCTCTGCTTGGGAGGAAAAATAAACTAGTCTGCAATGAAACAGACAAGCAAAATGAAGGTCACATTCAGTGTTTGAAACTAATTACATTTTAACATTATGTTAAAATCAGACAAAGTATTCACAGAAATATTTGTTTCCATTTGACGCTACATGTATATTTAAGACATATACATTTTGTACTGAAGAAATCAACAATTTGACACAAAATACTGACCTGAAAACGATTTTATTTCTTTAAAAATGATTTTATTGCATCCATAGCAACGTGTGTGTGTGTGTGTGTAAGCCTGATTGGTCTGCTCGCCAGTGCTCTTAGCCAATCACAACACAGATTACTAGGCGGTCGCTGAATGTGTTGCCATGACAACATCCCGAGACAATTGGACTCGGGTGAAACTCAGACCGCTTGGTGTAACTGTTAAACTGCTGATGGTTGGTCCGGTAGGTTTCCTCTAATCTTAACATAACGTAAAATAAGACACTTTACATTTGGAGCGAGCTATTAATAATGTGTCATTTTTTATTTTGAACAATTACACATAGCACCACATCCACTTACCTCTTCTCTTCTCTTCTCTTCTCTTCTCTTCTCTTCTCTTCTCTTCTCTTCTCTTCTCCTCTCCTCTCCTCTCCTCTCCTCTCCTCTCTTCCTTGTCCTTTATTTGTAGGTGAGTTTGTGGTGAAACACTGAGAATGGCAGCCACTGGCTCTCCCTCAACAACACGGAGCAAAGTGTCTCTGCTTTGCAAATATAAACTAGTTCCAAAGGAGGAGACGAGACAGGTGAGGACATGATGACATGATTTATTTTACTTTACTTACTATCTGTTTAACTATTTGTTTGACTTTTTTTTGCTGGTAATATGTTTTTAAGACGGCCCCTCTCCAATACATGCTGGTGGAGAGAGCTCTTGTCATCTTTTTGCTGTGAAAGTACTACTTTAACTCTGCCGGGTGCAGTAAACATATGGCTGTTGGTAGCCGTTGGTAGCTGTTTTGGCTACACGAGCGATCAGCTGATCGCTCTGAAACCTGCTGGCATCTTGACCACGAGATCTTGACAAATTCCAGAAGAATTGTGGAGGAAAACACACTGAGGTTGCAGAGGAAAGAAGAACCAGCGGAGGAGAGAAACCAGAAGGAGACAACGGAGGCGTATGGAGGAAAAGAAATATAAACCCTGTCTCCCCATCATTACTATGGGCAACGTGAGATCGCTGGTAAACAAGATGGAGGAGCTAACAGCGTTAGCCAGGAGTCAGATGGAGTACTGGGAGTGTAGTCTGGTGTGCTTTTTGGAGACATGGCTGCATCAGGACATTCCCGACGACGATGTTTCCATCGGTGGTTTCCAAACTGTTCGGGCAGACAGGGACTGCACCAGGAGCGGTAAGCCGGAGGGGGGCTTGCTGTTCTGGTGAACAACAGGTGGTGCAGTCCTGCTCATGTTACTATCAAGGAGCGCATCTGCAGCCCGGACATTGAACTGTTTGCTGTTGGTCTTCGTCCACGTTGCCTGCCACGGGAGTTTTCACATGTTGTCACGGTGACTGTTTACATTCCTCCTTCTGCCAACCCAACTTCGGCGTGAGACGTCATTCACTCCGCCATAGCCCGGGTACACACTCTACACCTGAGTGCACTCACTGCTATCTCTGTCTTCAACCATGTCACCATGGCAAAGGCACTGCCCAACTTCACCCAGTACGGGAACTGTTTCACCAGAGAGGAGTGGACCCTGGACTCTGGACTCACCTGATTATTATTATTGTTATTATTATTATAATTATATAATACAGCTCCTCACTCTGAGTGTACATGTTGTTATATGTTATTATTGGTAGTAGTAGTAGTGGTAGTAGTATTATTAGTATTATATACTATAACGCCCTCCATGTCCCTAGCTGTAGGGACATGGAATGCCACCTCGCTGGGGGGGAAGGAGCCGGAGCTTGTGCGGGAGGTTGAGAGGTACCGGCTAGATATAGTCGGGCTCACCTCCACTCACAGCTTGGGCTCTGGAACCCAGCTCCTCGAGAGGGGCTGGACTCTCCATTTCTCTGGTGTTGCCAGCGGTGTGCGGCGGCGGGCTGGTGTGGGCTTGCTTATAGCCCCACAGCTCAGCCGCCATGTGTTGGAGTTTACCCCGGTGAACGAGAGGGTCGCGTCCCTGCGCCTTCGGGTCGGGGACAGGTCTCTCACTGTGGTTTCGGCCTATGGGCCGAACAGCAGTGCAGAGTACCCGGCCTTCTTGGAGTCCCTGGGAGGGGTGCTGGATGGTGCGCCGACTGGGGACTCCATTGTTCTACTGGGGGACTTCAACGCCCACGTGGGCAGCGACAGTGAGACCTGGAGAGGCGTGATTGGGAGGAACGGCCTCCCCGATCTAAACCCGAGTGGTGTTCTGTTGTTGGACTTCTGTGCTAGTCACAGACTGTCCATAACGAACACCATGTTCGAGCACAAGGGCGTCCATCGGTGCACGTGGCACCAGGACGTCCTAGGCCGGAGGTCGATGATCGACTTCGTTGTCGTGTCATCTGACCTCCGTCCGTGTGTTCTGGACACTCAGGTGAAGAGAGGGGCTGAGCTGTCAACTGATCACCACCTGGTGGTGAGTTGGATCCGCTGGCAGGGGAGGAAGCCGGAGAGACTCGGCAGGCCCAAGCGTATCGTGAGGGTCTGTTGGGAACGTCTGGCGTCTCACAGATCCCGGGGGAGGCTGGAGATATTGAGTCCGAGTGGACCATGTTCTCCACCTCCATTGTCGGCGCGGCCGCTCGGAGCTGTGGCCGTAAGGTCTCTGGTGCCTGTCGTGGCGGCAATCCCCGAACCCGGTGGTGGACACTGGAAGTAAGGGATGCCGTCAAGCTGAAGAAGGAGTCCTACCGGGCCTTATTGGCTCGTGGAACTCCTGAGGCAGCTGACAGGTACCGGCAGGCCAAGCGTGCTCCAGCCCGGGCGGTTGTGGAGGCAAAAACTCGGGCCTGGGAGGAGTTCGGGGAGGCCATGGAGGAGGACTACCGGTCGGCCTCGAGGAAATTCTGGCAAACCGTCCGGCGCCTCAGGAGGGAGAAGCAGTACCCCACCAACACTGTTTACAGTGAGGGTGGGGAGCTGTTGACCTCGACTGGGGATGTCGTCGGGCGGTGGAAGGAATACTTCGAGGATCTCCTCAATCCCACCGCCAGGTCTTCCATTGAGGAGGCAGAGGCTGGGGATTCAGAAGTGGACTCGTTCATCACCCAAGCCGAAGTCGCCGAGGTGGTCAGAAAGCTCCTCGGTGGCAAGGCACCAGGGGTGGACGAGATCCGCCCTGAATACCTCAAGTCTCTGGATGTACAGGGACTGTCTTGGTTGACACGTCTCTGTAACATCGCCTGGCGGTCGGGGACAGTGCCTCTTGAATGGCAGACCGGGGTGGTGGTCCCTCTTTTTAAGAAGGGGGACCAGAGGATGTGTTCCAACTATAGGGGGATCACACTCCTCAGCCTCCCCGGGAAAGTTTATTCCAGGGTACTGGAGAGGAGGATACGGCCGATAGTCGAACCTCGGATTCAGGAGGAACAATGCGGGTTCCGTCCTGGTCGCGGAACACTGGACCAGCTCCACACTCTCCATTGGGTGCTCGAGGGTTCATGGGAGTTTGCCCAACCTGTCCACATGTCTTTGTGGACTTGGAGAAGGCATTCGACCGTGTCCCTCGTGGCATCTTGTGGGGGGTGCTTCGGGAGTATGGGGTCCGGGGCCCTTTGCTAAGGGCTGTCCGGTCCCTGTACGACCGGAGTAGGAGTCTGGTTCGCATTGCCGGCAGTAAGTCAGACCTGTTCCCGGTGCATGTTGGACTCCGGCAGGGCTGCCCTTTGTCACCGGTTCTGTACATTATTTTTATGGACAGAATTTCTAGGCGCAGCCAGGGGCCGGAGGGGGTCCGGTTTGGGGACCGCATGATAGCATCTCTGCTTTTTGCGGATGATGTTGTCATGTTGGCTTCGTCAGGCCGGGACCTCCAGTGTGCACTGGGGCGGTTTGCAGCCGAGTGCGAAACGGCTGGGATGAGAATCAGCACCTCCAAGTCCGAGGCCAGGGTTCTCGACCGGATTTCTCGATCTCGATTTACTGGTCGATCTACGTTCCTACCCTCACCTATGGTCATGAACTTTGGATCATGACCGAAAGAACAAGATCTCGGATACAAGCGGCCGAAATGAGTTTCCTCCGCAGGGTGGCCGGACTCACCCTTAGAGATAGGGTGAGGAGTTCGACCATCCGGGAGGGGCTCGGAGTAGAGCCGCTGCTCCTCCACATCGAGAGGAGCCAGCTGAGGTGGCTCGGGCATCTGTTTCGGATGCCTCCTGGACGCCTCCCTGGGGAGGTTTTCCGGGCATGTCCCACCGGAAGGAGGCCCCGGGGAAGACCCAGGACACGCTGGAGGGACTACGTCTCTCGGCTGGCCTGAGAACGCCTCGGGGTCCCACCGGATGAGCTGGAGGAGGTGTCTGGGGCCCGGGAAGTTTGGGCATATCTGCTAAAACTGCTGCCCCCGCGACCCGACCCCGGATAAGCGGTTGAAAATGGATGGATGGATGGACTATAACGCCTTACTCTGAATATACATGTTATGTTATTATTATTAGTAGTGGTATTATTATTATTATTATAAGACTCTGGACTCACCTGGTGCAATAATTTACCTCTGTGTAATAATTTGTAATAATAATTTTTGATACATAATTTTTAATACATACTTTTATTCTGATAAACCTTTACTGACCCCCAGCAGGGAGATGTGCACAATGAGAATCAGAATCAGAATTCCTTTAATAATCCCCAGGGGGAAATTGCTTTTGTTACACACAGCTTCAAAAGAATAAGAATAAACTTCAAACACAAAAGTAAAAATATAAATATATAAAAGTATGTATCAAAAATTATTATTACAAATTATTACACAGAGGTAAATTATGGCACCAGGTGAGTCCAGAGTCTTATAATAATAATGATAATAATAACATTCAAGAACAGAATAGTAAAAAGTAAAAGAATAAATAATAATGGATGTAGAGAACTATGATACAAAAAGAATACAAAGCGAAAAGCGAAACTGTGTGCGGTGATGTGATTAATAGCAACAGAGCCGACAGGTCTATGTAAAAGGTTTACATTAGACTAACTTCTAATTGAGATGTAATAGAAATATAACATAGAATAGAATGCAAAGTGACATGAACATAATACATTCAAATATAGTCTGGGATATGAAAAAAAGTAATATAGTATAAAACAATATATAGGATATATTGCTATACTATACAATATAATATAGTACAGCAGTATAACATAGAACATAGTACCAGATATGAATAGATATAGCGTAGTATAGTGTAGTATATAACAAAATATATCAGCTGAAGAAATGGAGAAGAAGAACACTCATCAGAAGTTTTAAACCAGTATTTTCTCATGAATGACACTTCCTGATAATTACCTTGGCTTCTTCACGGGAACAAAAATCTATGTGTGAAAGAAGAGTTTTGCTGCGCTGACCTGCTTGTGTCTGTACCAACAGTAGGTGACAAGAGTAGGAAGTGCTCTTACTAAAATACTCTCAGGTCAAAACAAGATAAAACTGGTTGTCTGTCATTACAGTTGATTATATTGACTTCAAGTTTGGTGATAGCTCATTTTTTATTCATATGGTGAACGTTGTTGTGCTCATAGTGTGTGTAATAACTAAAGTGAAGTGAATGCATACACTATTTAATCATTAAATAATAGCATTAAAGAATACCTAGAACATTTCTTTGTCATAGTAGTTTATGCCCCCTCTATTTCTGTATGTCTACTTTTAAGTGTAAACGAACACAAAATGATAACATTTTTGGAGAATTTTAGGACAAGTCACTATTTAAAGTTAAGCCACATTATTTCACAACGTGTCTTTTCATAGAGCATTTACCTGAGCAACTTTGTTGTTTTGGTTTAATAGACACCTCGCTGTTAGTTATTGAATAGTGCATATAAAATAACCCCCTGTGCTGCATTAATCATTTTGACTTTAAGATAAAGTTCTTCTCTGAGCTCCCCTAAGTGAATTTGGATGCTTCTTTACTTCTGGTGCAGTGAAGGGAAGGATATTAACATGCTTTGAGCACATGAAATTAGCTCATGTAAGTGTTTTTCTGTGTCACAGCTGACAGCTTTAAGATGACAGTCTACAGCTCATTATCTCAGTCTTATTGGATGTAGTGACTGCTGAAATACCAGACAGCAAACAAGCTATCACTGCAAATAACACAATAACCTGTGCCACTGTGTATTTGCAGCTGACTCCATCTGTCTACGCCAAGGAGGTGTCCCAGACCACAGAGGAGCGCCTGCTTAACACCAACGAGATACACCTGCCCCGCATCCTGCACCGGTTTGACATGAGCAAGACTACGTATCACAAAGTAAATACCTCCCAATTTTGTGATACCTCAGCAGCTCCACTATCCACAAAAACTCCTTGTGAGACAGGAGCCAGAAAAAAAATGGTTGTAGGTGGTACAGTGATGGTGAAAGGTTACAGGAGTCACTGATAACAGGGATGGTGAAACTCGCTAAACATGTCATTGTGTTACATGAACTCAAAGCACATACTAGAGGCTGGTCCAGCACCATCAGTGACAACAGCCTACAGCCAAAGATAAAAGTTTGCTACTGGCACCTGCTGCTGCTGACTTTCATCTTCATGAAAATGAAACCCTGGGGAGTCCTCTATAATGTTTGAGTCTCAATAAATACATCAAAACATACGATTGATTCTGACAACCAGTCTCCTCACCACAAAAGATGTCCAGACCACAAGGATATAAAGGAGGAGACATAAAACTGCCTCTGTAAAATGTTCCCGATGTGACTTATACTGTTCTTATACTGAACCTCTGGAGCACTTGTGCTGTATACACACACTTCAGCTCCAGTTGCCTCTCTTAGTTTAACAGTAGGCCCAGCCAGATGTGAAATATATCTAAATAAAACCATTGAATATGGTAGACTCATTAGAAGGGTGGATGAGACCAGAAACTTGTCATTGTTTCATCATTAATCTGCTGCATACAGAGCATGAGCTGTCTGCTGAGGTCATTTACCGTCTACCAAAGCTGCTTCCCCTTAGTCAGCAGGCACTAATTACTGGGCAGAGGGCAACCAATGTTACTCGATGCTCTGTACTTCTAGAGTCACAATTTAACAGGGGGCTTGGAGCAAAAACGGCCTCAAAAGTTCATGAAATGCCTATTAAATTAATAAATGCACCCTCATTACTCATCTCTGCATCTCATCCTGTTCACATTTTTTGTTGACTTGTCAAATATGCAAACATGAATATGAGTAACCTCCACTGTGGGCCTCTGCAGGTGGTCAACATGACCTTTTTAGTTCATGCTGAAGGCCACAAAGTAGTGCAGTATTATTGTCACTATGTAACTGGTAATGGTGCAATGGTAGAAGTATTTCTATTGATATGTTCATGATGAATTGAAATTGTTTTTCAGTAGATTCCATGTGACATGTGACACAGTGACTCCAAATCATTACTGTAGATTATACACTGGACAAATAGCAGCACACAGCCTTTCCTTTTTGATTGTAGTGCTTCTTCTATTTCATATTAATATTTTTGTTGAAAATTCATGATGTTTTTTCAGTACCTTCCATGTAATGTGATGCAGTGTCTCCAAATCAAGTGTCATTACAAGAAAATAATGCCATGATGGTAATAGTACTGTATAATTTATGTTTTTTATGAAACACATAATTTGACTGCCATTGTTTTATGCTATTTGTGTGTGCACATAACTGTGCCTGTGTCAGTTGTCATCAGTGGGTACAGATCGGCCGCTTTTCCAGCCCTACCCATCTGAGCTGATCTTCCAGAACTTCACTCCTACACAGACCTACCAGTTATGTCTACACCTCCTCAACAATGACAAGGTATGTGAGTGAGTGATGAATAACAGTTACACTGACCACATGGCTGCTGAGGTCATGTTTATGTGAAAAACTGTGAAATGGAACAAGAGAAATGCTCATAGCAGAAGAAAAGTGGAAAGTTTACTGTGTGTGTGTGTGTGTGTGTGTGTGTGTGGGGGGGGGGGTTTGCATGAAGGAAAGCAGAATGGTTGGAAAAGTTCAATCTTATAAAGTTTGTGTGATTTATTTGTCAAGGTTTCACGACACGTGGCGCTGGAGCTGCAGGGATCAGAGTATTTCCATGTGGATGGTCCAAAGGAGGCAGGTAGCAAGGTTGCACCAGGAATGTTCGCTACATTCACCGTGTCCTTCACCCCGCAGGAGAACAAGGTACTGAAGACTCCATAGAATAATAATGCACAAGGATAGATTCAGGGAGAAAAATAAAGTATCACGGTAACCTGCACTTAGTCCTTCTATTATCTTTGGGGTCAATTTGACCCAAGGCTGTTTTAGCTGTGTAAAACAAAACAACAAGAAATATGAACATGTTACCACATTTGTTGGATGATATTGAGGTCAGTATCACAAGCAATTTTTTTTCTTCAAAAAACATTCCTATTCTTAAGGACCATAGACCATCATAGGACCCTATCATAGGACCCTATCATAGGACCCTATCATTGGACCCTATCATTGGACCCTATCATTGGACCCTATCATAGGACCCTATCATAGGACCCTATCATAGGACCCTATCATAGGACCCTATCATAGGACCCTATCATAGGACCCTATCATTGGACCCTATCATTGGACCCTATCATAGGACCCTATCATAGGACCCTATCATAGGACCCTATCATAGGACCCTATCATAGGACCCTATCATAGGACCCTATCATTGGACCCTATCATAGGACCCTATCATAACCACAAAAAATCACAATGTGTGCCACTCTGCTTGTGTTTCAATCCAAAACTAACCTTGACAACAGGCGGGAGGCATCATCTAACAAATACTTCAGCAACATATATGGAGCATAAGTGTTTGACACATTTTCTTTGTTTTGTCCATGTAGGACTACCACCACAGGCTGGTGTATGTGACCGAGAGAGAGCGTTTTGAGGTCCCAGTCCACGCCATTGGGCCACGTGCCATTCTTGACTTTAGCGACAAAGTCCATTTACCAGTCTGTCCTGTGAAAGCCTCCACAGAGAGGACTCATCTAGTCCGCAACACAGGAAAAAGCGAGGCCAAGTTCACTCTACACACAGAGAGGTGAGAGTCAGTACAGGATTGGGCTTAATGTCTACTGTTTTTGAGTGATTTCACCTCTTATACATATTTCACTATACAGGAGAGAGTTTCCAGGGAACGCTATTATTAATTACCAAATAAACTTGCATTTGTTGGTATATAAACATTTAATTTATACATTAATGCACTAACCTAGAGTCACAACTTGACAGCATACATTTTGCCTCCTCAAGAACTACTGTACATAACTACAAGAATTACTGTACTTGGTAACAGGTCACAGGGCTGAGTGATCCATGGTGTGGAATCGCCTCCAACATGGCAAATAATGCAATATAATAGTCTCAATTAAAACAAAATGTCTTCCCCATTCATCTGAATATTTGATACCTGTATTCATATTGTTCAATGTTTTTCAGCACACTAACTCCTAATGGCCTTCGTGCCTTATGTTTTTGCTGCAATGCCTCAGTAAATTTGTATTGATCACAGGCCAAGTGGCCTTGCCCAAAAAATAACTTAATTCCAGGCCTGCTCGACATTTAAGTAACACTTATAATGATTACTATCAATTCCATCTGTGTTTTGCCAGTTTCTGAAACAACATCGACACCTTGACTTGTTTTTTTTTATTCCACTGTGTGAATTTTTCTTCTGTTCTATCTTTTTTCAGTCCTTTCTCAGTAACGCCCTCCTCTGGGACTCTTTGCGTTGGTGAGAGCACGCAGGTGACTGTGGCTTTCAACCCCATGATCATAGAAAACTTCACACGTGTCCTGTATCTGGAGTACCACACTGGTAAGAACAAACCAGTTTTCAGATGTTCTCTCTCTTATTTGTCGGAAAGGGGTTCTTAATCTGTCTGTCTCTTCTCATGTCAAACAATGTGTCACACAAATAGATTTCATTTGGCTTCATCAAAATCTGACAGTTGTGTCATCCTTTGGGAACACACACATATGAACTCGCACAGTGACACCTCAAACTCTAGAAGAGGTGTTGCCACAACAAAGTACATTGTCTCATTATATTTGTCATGACCTGTCACACACATGCACACACACACACACACACACACACACACACACATAAATTGGCCTGTGAACATAGTGGGGATTTAGCCCATGATGGCTGTGGTGTGCTTACTGCTCAGAACAGAGGCCCTGTTATCCCTCCTCTCCTCCGCTCTCCTTTCCTCCTGCTCCTCCTCTCACTGTTACTGTTGCTACTTCAGAGACTCAAAAGATGTCCCATTATCCATTAAGGACTTTGTCTCTTGTGGCTTGTGGTTTTGAAATCATATTGTGTTGTGCTGCAGAATCATATTTACCTTCAGTCTACTCTATTATAATTTAAACCTTTCATATTTATTCCAGCCTGATGTATTTAACATTACTATAACTCAAAAAGGCTAAGTAAAAGGCTAAGTAAAGTAAGTTGTTTTGGCCAGCTTTCCAGGATATTCTGAGAGCCAGATCAGTCTCTCTGCGAGACTCCTTTCAATTCAGATCAAGTCTTTCAGAGCTAGACTTAGCAGTGTGTCCTTGACTCCGCTGTGAATTTCTCCTCTGTCCACTTTCCACATTAGGCCTGATAGGACTTTGTTGTGCACCCTGTTGAGTTCTGTATGTTCAATATATATTAGTGTGCATGTTTCTCTGCCCATGTAGCGTTACGGCAGTTCTTTAATTAAAATCTTCCATGTTAAGTAAGCAGTGAAAAGAAAACTATTTGACTCCTTTTAGTATGTGTTGTTTTGCAAAGAGAGGCAAAGAGAGAGGATGAAACTATCGTGACAATTGGTGGTAGACTTCTCAGATTCGGAATTTCATGGCTGAGTTGTCTCACAAAATTACACTGCTTTTACATTAAATGAAGTAAGTTAATGGCTCCTGCTTTAGAACGTATCAACAAAATCAGCAGACATGAATGATTCTCATCAAATTGGCAAAAAAAAAAGCCCCCACCTTCAACTCCCCTGTTCACATCTCATTTATGTCAATGAAGAGAAGGCATGGACATGAATGTGTCCAGAGTTGTTATGGAGAGGGTGAGAGAGGAATACTGTTTTAGTTGTTGCTGTTGCACGTCATAACAAGGCAATGTTCATAGAAAGCAGCTAGGTAAATGTTTAAATGCAGGCTTATCAGGTTACTGATCTGTGTCTCTACAGTATTACATAGATTGTTTGATCTTGTTGTCAGTGCTGTATCTGTATAGATATAAAGACTACAATAAATCGAATGACCTTTTAAAAAAAAGTAGATATTACACGTGTCCCTCGTCACAAAACAAATCTGTTCCCATGATGATAGTCGTCTCACCATTTAAACATTATTGGTTTCTGTGTGGACTGATTTTACATGGTTTAAACATTTGAGGAAAACTGTGTCTCCTCAATCAGCTTAACTTATTCAGGAGATTTATTTGAACTGCATGCAGAACTTACTCAACGTACTCAATCATTCTTTGTCACCTTCACCCCCAGACTCGTGTCACTATAGCTCATAATGAGAAGTCTAAAAACCACTGATTTGGTCTGTGGCTGCGGCTGTTTTTGTGTGTCCTTTGTCCAGGTGAAGTTGTGCGCATCACCTTGTATGGGTCTTCTAAGGAACTGAACATCCATCTTGAGTGCGACTCCGTCCTGCTGAAGAAGACTTACGTTTCCCACTCCAACATGCACACAGTGTCCCTCACCAACAGGAGTGATGCCATTCTTCGGTACTGTTGGACGACGTGGCCCAGTCTGCAAGAAGAGGCTCTAAACTACTTGAGGTATGTATGTATGTATATACAGATATGATTTAACACAGACAATGCAGGAATGTGGCTTTGATAAGATTTAAGAAGGTGTAAGCTTGTCCTCTTCCTCTCCTTGTGTCTAAATGTAGCAAGTAAAATTACCAATTAGCAAGTTTTTTTCCATTATCACAGGATGTGTTGCCAGGAATAGCTCAGGTGTCCATCGCTTCCCTCTCTCTGACCCTCCTAGTTTCTCTCTTTGTTCTTTGCCCTCCACCTTCCCTCCATTCCTCCCTTTCTCTAGGGGAAGCATTGCGCTCCAGCAGAATGAGAAAGAGAAGAAGGAACAAAAGCAACCAACTGTTGAACAGTTGCTTTTTCAGTGTGAGTCCCACCCGAAAGCGATCCATGACTTCCCGCTGCTCACCAGAGCCCTGCAGGAATGCAGAAGCCAGGCTGTGAAGGACAGCCTCCTGGTCCTATCACACAGCTGCATAATTGTGGAGCCAGCGGTATGTTTGACTGTGTCTGTGATGTGTCCTCTCTGTCCTACCCAGTGTCTCTTGACAGTCTAATTGTTGGTCCACAGCCTACACATAGATTTGCAGCCTAGTTTCTCTCCTCGTCAAAAGTGTGTTACAGAGACACTAACATAAATAATTGAATACTCTTTGAGAATGTTGAGTCACCAACAGCTTACAGCAATGCAAGCTATGAATTAACTCAATTTCAAATGTAATTAAACGAAGCAAAAGTACAGTAACTATATTCTCGGTATATCATTGAAAGATTAAACAAAATACTTAGGGACAAATACTGTCCAAGGCACAAACGTAGGAGGGTAAATTGCAGCAGGAGAAGCAGTCACACACTATTCTCCTCCATGCCTCATTCACCCTAAGGAGAGTTCCCTAATCTAAGAGTACGGCTCTTGAATGACCAGGCAAGGTTTTATTCAGTAGGTGTACATGCACTCAGAGGGGAGAACAGTTATGTACCTGGCCCTTTCTGCCCAGGGACCTTCAGCTAGACTGACCTGTTCTGACACTGCCCCCCCCCTCTTTTCTGCCCTTTTTGTCTCTGGTCAACTCAGACAGAGAGAGGGGGCAGATTAAAAAAACAGAAGGAGAGGGCAGAAGAGAGACAAAGTAAGGGAGAGAGAGAGAGACCAAACAGTCTCCAGGCTAGTCACAACAAAAACTTTGAGAGGGCATTTGAGAGAAATAATAAGCAGTCCACACACACACACACACACACACACACACACTGCTAAGAAGGTGTTAGAAGATAAAAGAACCAATCACCTCCTGCGAATGTCTACACTGCAGTTGAATGAAAGAAGCAACTTCCTCCCTTACCCACTCAGACAATGTAAACTCTTCATGGTCCTCAAACCCATTTATTTCATCTGTGAGAGAGACTTACTTTGTGTGTGCATGTCTGCTTTGTATCTGTTAAACTAAATAACACGTTTTTTTCCTGCTTGTTTTTATATGGCTCAGGAGGGTGAAATATGGCCCAACATGACAGCACAATTCATCATTGTGTTCAAGCCCACTGAAGCCAAACTGTACCAACAAACCATATATTGTGATGTCACAGGTCAGTGTTTCTCTAAAAAATACAACACTCCTTTAGGTCTCACATAAAAAAGTATGCATGTATATTTACAATACAGTAACAATCACACAGTGTCTAGTTTTTGTCACACCAGCTTCGGGAGGGT
This sequence comes from Pempheris klunzingeri, assembly GCF_042242105.1. Classification (NCBI taxonomy): domain Eukaryota; kingdom Metazoa; phylum Chordata; class Actinopteri; order Acropomatiformes; family Pempheridae; genus Pempheris; species Pempheris klunzingeri. The sequence goes on along the minus strand of NC_092016.1, from coordinate 24,295,247 downwards.
AATCTCAGTCGGTCGGTCCACCACTGTGGTCCAGATTGAAATATTCTAACGTTTATGAGGACACCTTTGGTTCTTAGTTGAATGTCTTGGCATTCATCGGACTGATTGCTATGCCATATGGTACAGACATTCATGTCCCTCTCAGGATGAATTGTAATTGTTGTAATCACATGTTCCTTAACTTTATATCTATCATGAGGTCAAACTGTATATCATTTATTTTTTTTAGCCACAGTTTCAACCACATAAAATCAAATACGAGTAGGGAAGCAAGATAGAATCGTGACTAGTCATTGAAGATCCACTCAAAACTACAAGATGTGAAGCACTGTCCATCTCTACTGGATCTAGAGCCAGTATATGAGGTGGTAGGGCTGATCGGGGCCAGAGGACTTAAATAGTGTACACACATGATGAGTGTCCTAAGTTAGAGTGAGGATACATTTGGTGGTGAGTTTGGATAAAAGCTGAATTATGACTTTCTGCAGGTTTGGTTGAAGGTTAAACTTTGAATGTGTATTAAGGCTTACATTCACTGCATGTTTATAGTGACACTAAACACAAGGTTTCTTGAACCAAAACCTTCTTAGAACCAGAAGATAACTCTTTTCTTTTGTTTGTTCTTCAACAATTGAGATTGATCGTTCTAACAACATCAAGCAGCCTGTACACTCCTGCTGTAAATCAATAGCTTTGGCTTTCTCATAAAAGGTTTTCCTTCCCTCAGTGGGTTGGTGCAGACAGATGTTAGACGGACAAGTCTGGGTAGCAAACTTTGTCTGTGTCTTTGTTTATTGTCAGAGGACAGATGCTTCTATCAACTATGTCTCTTTTATGTTCCACTTCTCCTCCAGTGTGTGATATCCACACCAGACCTGCACCAACTGTTGAAATCTGTCAGAATGCATTAAGAACTGGGTGATTCTTTGTTGTTCGATCTCATTTTCATATCAGACAGGCCCAAATACATTCATCTCATCCCAGTGGAAGTAAAAGGTTGTTTGGAAATTTGCATGTGGCTGTCATGTGTGTCTTCTGAGCCGGAGGCCAGATTTACATTAATTTCCATGTTGTCTGAGACAGGTGACGATCTGAGCAGCCTAGGTCAATGACTGCCAGACTGTAGACTGCTCTACCCTGATTCCTCACTTTGCAAAAAGCTGCAGAAGTTTACTAAAAGCAAAACAGAAGAATAAACTTGGCATGCCCTTTAATAAGAGTTACACTGTATCCCACGTGGCTGCATGATTGCAAGCATCGCCACCAGATGCTTGCCGGTGAGCTGCCCTCCCAGGTCTGGCTCCAGGAGGGGGCCCTAATCCGGGTGAAGGAATGTAGCTTGAGTGGTATCGCTTCCTCAATGGGGTCTTTGAATCACTCATAATCTGGCCGCTACTACTAAGTTTACAAAGACAGTGGTAGACAGAGGCAAAGCAAATGTTTAGCAAGTATTTAGAGATTTTGTATTTGGACTAACTTATATTCAGCACTTTTGATTCAGCACTACAAACATAAAAGCAATCTTTCCAATTAAACATCTTGAAATCTGTTAGTTCTGTATGTTCAATACTGTTTCAGACATTTTTTCCTCTCTAACCATTAAATTGTAACTTTCTATTATTGTGTTGTTACACCTTCTGTCTTATTCATTTCCTCTGACTCTGCAGTACTTTTTTGGTTTCTCTGTCTTTAACTTTGTGATCAACCTCTCCCTGTGTCTGTGTCTGCACTAAGGCTGTGAATCTCGGTTGCCTCTCACAATAAACGGTGAGGGTGTGGGACCGACACTCCAGCTCAGCTATAACCTGATGGACATGAAAAACGTATTCATTCGTGGCAAAGATTGTTATGAGGTAAGAAAGGTTGAGCCAAAGTGAAAAGTTGTGCCCCTTTAGAAAATGATCAGTTACTAAAACTGTGGATCTGACTGCAGTAAACAGCTTGTGTGTGGCATACCCCCCCTACTTTTTATTGCTAGTCTTTTCATCTAGTTTAGGATGCTAAAAGAACAATTTCAGCAATACAGTGGGTGAATGCCTGTAAAAAATAATTCAGTGTCCACACAATAAATGTACCCCCTTTGTGGTGCTAATAATGTAGTGAAACTGTCAGGTTGTGGTATGATCCTGTTACTGTGTTGTAACAACAGATCAGTGACAACAGATGTAAGTGTGGACGCTCCAGCACTAAAGTTACAATTGGTGTTTACATCATTCTCATTGGATATCTTTTCTTGTAGATAAAACTAAACTAAAATTAATGCAGCACATGAATATTACTTGATGATTGATGGTGGGGGGGACAAGAAAAACATGACGAAAGTGTGGAATCAGTGGATCCTTGTTTTTGTCCAGGTGTTGCTGTCCAACAAAGGACTGATCGATGCCCCTTTCAGACTGTCAAGCCCCGACACCACGTTTGGCCGCTGTTTCACCTTTAGTCCAGAGGAAGGTGTTGTTCCCGCGGGGGCCTCCCAGATTGTGAAGGTCACCTTCCACAGTCCCATCCTGGGAACTTTCTCTGAGGACTTGCTGCTAACTGTCACAGGACAGCCTGAGCCACATATTTTGACCTTCAGGTGAAGTTAGAGAATATAGGAACTCAGACATAATCTACACAGATATAAAAACTCAGCCTTAAAGGCAGAGTCTGCAACATTGGAGAAACTATCCAGAGTAGCTAGGTTTTGAAAGTATCCAATTGGAAAAATCCTTACCCCTCCTTGCAGGCTTTCCTCCAAAGCCACACCCCCATAGCACTGCCTCAATAGTGTACCTGCTGGAGGACAAGTCACCTCTGCCCGGTCCCTCATTTATTCTGTGCAAACCGCTGACTGACAGCTCACTGGGCTCAGAGGCTGTGCTTCGCGGTCAACAGTAGCTCTCTCTCGTTCTTCGGCCCAGTGGTTGTGTGCTTCGAGCTGGTGACTCACAACAGACTGATGCTGAGCTGTAATTCAAATTTTGGCTGCACTTTCTCTGCCATTCTCATGCAACTAGCTCGCTAGCTTTAGCCTTGTGGAAGACTCCAGTCATGTGCAATGGGTGCACTTGCAGCGTGCATGCAGGTAAGCAGGTAGGTATGTAGGTCAACAGACATGTCGGCTGTCAAATAACTTAATTCAGACCGAATTATTACATTTCTGTGACAGGACTAAAATGATAGTTTTGTCAAAGTCTTCAACTTATTGATTGCTGTTGAATTTCAACAAATATGACAAAAACATGCGTCTAAAATGAGTTGCAGACCCTGCCTTTAAAAGTGGAGGCAGTGTTACTAAAATACCAAGTAGTCAGTTTCCACCCATGCTCACACTTTTCATCATACATTTCTCATTTTTCCCCATATTTCAGAATCCTTTGCACCGTTTCTCATTGGTCGTGCCTTTGTCCTCTCTTTCAGGGGTTGTGTCATTGGTCCCACATTCCACTTTGGTGTTCCAGAGTTAAATTTTGGAGATGTAGCCTTTGGTAAATTCCTTAAATTCCTAGTTACATAATAATTGTAATTGTAATAATTGTTCCTGGGCTTATTCATTTCATTTTATTCCACATAACATGTGTTATACTTGAGAGAGTCTTGAGAGAATCACAACATTCAGAAAAACATGCTCTCTCACCTTGTCATCTTGGCCCTCTTTCTACCTGCCTCAACCTGTGCAGGTTTTCCACAAACATTGACGTGTACCCTCTTCAACACCTCTTTCGTGTCAATGACCTTTGCCCTGCGTGTCCTGGGAGACGGGTTGGGGACTCCCAGTGTGACTTGTGACAAACAAGTGTCTGACTTGTCCATGAGCAATTGGCAAGGCAGTGCTGCTAGAGATCCTCATGCACGGCCCATGGAGTTCACCATAAGCCCTGCTGCACGCTCCATGTATTCCATGTCAGATGTTGACATTAAGGTAAAGTAAATTAACAGGAGGGAGACCCATTTAAATGAATTTTACTGTCCTAACAGCATAAGTCAGTAGTGCAGTTTGTTTTTGTAAGAAATATGCTTATATTTTCAGCCTAAAGAGATACACATTTATTTATTGCCAAGATAGGCTTAGTTTTTCTTCTTTTCAGCATAAAACACCAATTGTCCATAAACTCCCTTCCTTGAGAGGACTTGAGACGAAGTTGTCCTGTGATGCATTAATCAAGACTTAACACCTACCAACCGCAATTGTGTTCACAGGGGTCGATGTGAGTGATGCTATCTTTTGAACATTTTGTGGTCTCATACTGTATGTGTGTTACATGTACAGGTGACACTGTGCTCCAACACAGTCGGGACATACAGGCTGGAGCTGGTGGTGGATGTTGAGGGTGTCGGGAAGGAGATCATGAGTCTGCCTGTCACTGCCAGGTCAGACACAAATGCAGATGAAAATATGCACACTCTTTCATATGCACAAGTTGTTAGTTTTGTGGTGTCTCACAAGTTGCAACAACATATTTGACGCTCTCAGACACTCTCTGTCCGAGTCTGTCAAATATGCTTTACACATGTTTTATATTGTGATATGTAGGTGTTTCTTTACTGGAAACAGTATAACCAACAGTAAGTAGGTTATATCAACTCTCTAGCAATCTCCCTCTAGCCAGCTACCACCTTATAAAGGTTTTTGTGGTGAAATGAGGAGGTATCGTACCACTGCTATTGAACTGATTCTTGTGTTTCCTGCGGTTTGGACACTGTTATAAGTCTGACTTTGCCATATAAGGCCTTCACAGATTATTGCGTCAATTACCTTTTTTCTGACGATAACCTCTGCTGCACCTCTGGCTATTGCTCATGCTTTGACAAGCTGTAAATGTGGTCCACTGAATGTCCATACAAGTGTGGACAAATCAGTGGAGTATGTGTTAAATATTTAGAGCCTACTTTGCATAATAATACATCTGAGTGTCAACTGCACCATCACTGAGAATAGGGCAAAGGTATCTGACTTCCTCTCAGCAATCACCGTCTTTGTAAATCTATGAATCATTTCTAATTAATAGATTTCAGTTTTGGTATAAATAAATGCAAGTACTGTTTTGTTTGATAAATGAACCTCAGATTTGGGATCTTTTCTAGCCTTCTCCTCTCTGCCTGCCTCTCCTTCTGAGATTCTCTTTGTTAACAGGTGTCTTCCTGTTCCTGATATCGTGGTGGAGACTCCAGTGTTAGACTTCCAAAGGTGTTTCCTCAATCGATCCTGTGAGCAGAATGTGCATCTGATCAACGCCAGCCCTCTACCTGTCTGCTACGGCATGCTTGACCAGGTTGAGTAGATCATTACAGCAAGTGATTTGTTGGGGGGGGGGGGGGGGTACTGTTACTTCTACAACCATAAAACCTGTCAAGGCCAACACATGCATATTTAAGACAACTGCTCTTTTTCATCTTATTAGAGCAAAACACACACTCACTTAAGATGACAAACATACTGGTGTTATCCTAAGGTGGCCAAAACATTGTCACCCCTATTTGCAACAGATTTCTATAATGAAGGTATGAGCCATTAGGGTCAGACACATAAGCCTTTGATAACTGTTGCATATTCAAGTAAGAATCATGAGGGTTGTGAGAAACAATCACCGGCTGCAGAGTTGAGCCAATATAATGCTTGAAATGCTGAATTGCACAGAGGAATGCAAGTGCTTTTTTTTTTCGCTTGTGCTACACTATAGAATTAACAAACTGGGCAATCAGTGTCCAAAGAAGCTTCCTGTAGCAATGCAGTACCAGCTTTAGTACCACTGCCATCAACCTCCAACTTTAACTGGAGCCAACAACACTGGGGAGCTATAGAGAAGACATGTGACACCGATGTAACCAGCTCGAGGTGGCAATGATGTCTTAAAATGTATAGAAAGGGTCTTAAAAAGGAAATAATTTAACCTCAGGATTTTTGCATATACCCCGTAGTGGCTGCATGAAACTGCAAAGCACTGGTACAAATGTCCAATGTTGAAATCATTATCAAAAATGGTTTCAAGAGGAGGGAAAACAACTTAATTCCAAGAGCATCAATCTCTTAGTTGTGAATCTGTAAAATAGATCCTGGGTCTTTTTGCCTGCATTAAAAAAATGATTTCTGTCCACGTCACCTTTTTCAGAAATACGCAGAGAGTCCATCACTGATTTGTGGGAGTTCCAAACCCAGAGGAGTGATTCCTCCTCACAGCTCAGAGGTGCTTCCTGTGTCTCTGCGGGCGAAGGCCACTGGAAGGCTGCATCACACTCTACACATTGCTGTGTTTGGTAGTGTCAAGCCACCCTTGGTCAGTGGAAATCTGCGTGTTCTATTACAGCAATACTGTGTGCGTGTGGGTGTAGTTGTGTTTTTCTCTAAAGTAATCAGTGCATTCTTTTCTCTAATTGCTGTCTGTTTTTTCTCTTCTGTTCCAGGTGGTGGGTTTGTCATGTATTGGGCAGGGACCAGTGGTTCATCTTCAAAGCCAACAGCTGTACTTTGGCAGCATCCCGGTTCTGACCGACATTACTAGAACCTTGCAGGTGTCAAACCAGTCACCCATTCCAGCTCCCTTCACTGCTCACATGGTACAAACATACACTCAATACAAACAAACAAAACAAAGACTTCTGATATACATTAAAACTGAGAGGAACAAGGTAACTTTACATGCCCTGAGATCTAGTGGTAGGAGTTCTCAGTCTAATTCAATATGTAATTAGTGAGTTAAGAGGTTCAATGGTTTGTTAGCTCTAGAAATAATGAGTTGTCTGTTCAATTTACCCCAGAAGAATAAGTGATTTTCCTCAGACTGCGCTCCCTTTATGAACCAGTCAGATGGTGACATTTTGTCAATTCAGGGTGATAGATGGGTGTGATCTGGGAAACTGATTCAATGCTGCTCAACTGTCTTGCTTCATCTGGTGTTTGTATCAATCAATAGCAATAGTGTCCAAGCACTGCAGTTCACACATGAACATATTTATATTTGCACAGTGAATCCTTTACCCGATGTTCTGACTCCTTTTTTCGTCTCTGTTGTCCAAATATGATCAGAGACACAGAGCTAGAAATTGAAACTGCATAACGACACATATACGCAAAAATATCATTTCTGCACTCTGTTAAAAGGAAATTAGTTAGAAAATTCAGACCAGCAATGAGGAAATGTGAGGCGCATAAAGTTCACATGACAACACATTGATTTTATTGTGCTGTATAATGTTTGGCAGGGGAATTGGCTGTAATAGTCACTTCAGCAGCAGTGCAGGATTTATGCACAGATTTGAACTCTAAGCCCTTCTGACTTGTGCTGCATTCAGAAGCGATCAATGGTAATCAAGCTGTGGGATGCAGCAGGTTTGATGTGATTATTGAGATTCCAGTCGTCTTTCTCTTGTCTCAGGGGAGTCGACCCCCTGCTCTCTCTTCTTTTCTGACTCCACCCACCCCTTTACCGAGATCACCCCAGTATCGACCCACACTAAGTTCGCTTTTGACGACTCCGTCACCTGCTCATACTGTCACCTGAGAAAGTGATGTATGACTCCTAAAGTCACTGGTCAGTTGTTGCCTGTTGTTTGAGCCGTCTTTCTTCAAATACCTCCGTCTCTACATGACTTCTCTGTAAGGAATTGTCTTTGAACAAGGACCTCAAACAAAATCTTCATATTTGTTTTCTCCACTAGTATTTTAGTGCAGTCTCTAGTTCAGTAAAGCAACCAAATTTCAAATGCAGTATTGGAAAAGTAATGTTCATTGACCTGGCGGTCCTGGTACTTGAAAGCTTCACAGGCACTGGTCGATGTACACTAAATACAAAGAGCATGGACGGCGTGTGAAGATGTGTGCTTGTTGACCAAGAAACTGAATCCCAGACCTTGCCAGCAGGGGCAAAATAATCAAGCACGGGGTTTGGGTGTCCTCCCCCATGAGATTTTGAGTGTCAGAATCTTCATTTCCAAGAAAAAAGTGCCATCCTCCCCCAGTCAGACAAAATTAAAATTGGGTTGGCAACCTAGTTGACACAGACCCAGACACTAATCCACTTCTGTGATGGAGGATGCAAACTTCATAAGGCTCAGTAATCAGGCCAAGAAATACCTCTGTATCCTTGCTACAAAATAAAATCGACTTATTTGAATAATTCCGTTTTTTGTAGTTTGTTTAAAGAAAATAATGATTCAAACTGTTAATTGATTTTGGTGTCAAAAGAAACTGATCGTGTTTCTGTTTCCTCAGAGCCATGAAAGGCCCTATAGGGTTGAGCCCAGTGAGGGGGAGGTGCCACCACAGAGCCAGCTGGAGCTCAGGGTAGTGGCGCACCTGAAGGACACACTTCTCTTCCACGCCAGGCTGGAAATATGCATCCAGGACGGTCTAACACACACTGTCCCTGTGTCTGCCACAGGCACTGGCACCACAATCGTCAGTGACAGGCCTTTTGGTCCCAAGCTTGAGCTGGGCACATACTTCAGGTAGAACTAACAACGTTACTGTCATGAGTCCAAATTTGACTTGATAATAATGATATAGTGATGGAGAAGTGATCATGTATTGCTGTCTGTAGGCCTCACCTCTTTGCTCTCTTTGGTATGTCCTACAAGCCATGACACATGTCAGTACCACTTAAAGCTGACCAACCGTGGCCAGAGGGTACACCGGGTGTACTGGAGGACTGATGACTTCCTGCCCTCCACAAAAACTGGCAAGGGACGAAAGCCATCTAACAAAGTCATCCTGCCCCCCATCGCTGCTCGCAGGAAGGACCTTCTGGGCAGAGGATCTTCCTCTAGCAGAGAGAAGCCAGTGTTAAGTTTCAGCCCTTCTCGTGTGGAGCTTTTCCCAGGCCGCTCTACTGACATGATACTGACGGTATCTTCAGACTCCCCCAAGGTGAGACAGTTTGCTTGCAGGTCCAAAAGTGAATAATATCAAGCTCGTATATCAAGCTATGAATTTTATAAACCAGGGCGGATTACATGCGACATATATGTTACATGTGCTAAGAAAAAAACAGTCTGTCTGTATAATGCTGTAGCACTGGGATGTATGTGTGAAACAGTGCCGCTTGTTATGTATTCTGTCGTGAAAGATCCAACCCCAATTCCCACGATCCTTATGTCGTTTACCATGTGCTGTTTCCTCACCTATTCAAGCCAGATGACATGAGGAAATTAAGTGTTATTTTCAAGTTATCAACCAAAACCAAAACCTCAAACGAGCCCACAAGGAAACTCCGTCGAATGAAAATAAGGAAAAAATGGAAGGAAAAATGTATCAATATAATGACGAGTGGAAATAGTATCCTTCCACACCGAGCTGAATGTCCTGGGCAGACTGTGTAGACCTCCCCCTCACACCTCTCAGTGGTCTCACAGCCTCTTAAATTCTCTCTTCAAAGTTTTTTTCAACTTTCCCTCAAGGTAGGCCTACTTGTTGACAGTCTCCAGCCAGTATTTACACTTTGACTACACATAAAGAATGCAGACCGTTAGCAGAGCAGCTTTTTTCTGTGTAACGGCTACACCTGCAGAGCACATATGGCGTAGGTCACAAAGACCGTGAGCGTTCATTTTAGGATCGTGTTCAAACTATTCCCCTGCTTGATATTTCAAGCTCTCTTGTCAGCTGTTATCAAAGAACGCAGGTGACAGGAAACAATAAGTAATAATACAAACTCTGCTCACAGATCCTAAACAAATCACATCAAGTTTTATTGCATACACAGTGCAACATATGGTTACATTCTTATGTGCCACAACAGAACAATAATACAATTGAATAGAAGAAGAATCCGTCTTAGACAAAAAGTAAAATAGAAATATATAAAAGAGTAAAAACAGGGAAACAATGAACAACATGACCAGTAATGATTTTCAGTGTTCAGAATTTCAGGATAATTTAACAGTACAATATAGCAACACCATAGTAGTAATCATTTTCAGGAAAAAAGATATAACCAGTACATAATAAAATGAAATATGACTTCAGTATGACAGTGATGTATGTCAGGTAGATGACCTGAATCTGTTTCACTCTGGCAAAGGACAAAGAAATCTTTTGGATTCTAATATTTAGTTGTTACAACACTTCCCAAAAAAGAAAAACAAATTGTGATCAATATGAATTTAATATTATAACATTTGTATGCAGGATGATACTGATATTTGTACTGCACATCTGAAGCAGTATAATGGATGTTTGGTATGCAGATTCTAGGTCGCTGCAATTTACCATTGTGGGCAAACAAATAAAATGTTTGTCTGAAAACTTGTGTGCCCTGTTTGCTACATAAGTGCCTGTTTAAGTGGTGAACTGCATTTCTCGTAGATGTTTTTAGAGGTGGCAACGGACGTTTTATCCTCCTCTTCTGTGGCACCACTTATAGTCATAGTGTGTGCAAAACAGGTTAACAAGCAGCCCAGTAAGCACAGCCAATGTGTGTCCATTATATTACATGCATGTTGTAGTATCGCTCGTATATATTCTTGTCTTCCCAGGCTGTACAGGAGCGTCTTGTGTGCACTGCCGTTGTGGGTCGCGGTGGTCGCAATGAGCACATCATGTCTGTAGATGTTACCTGCCGCTTCGTGGATCCCAATATCACCGTTTCTTCTAAGCAGCTTAACTTCTACATAACCAAGGTTAGTGAGAAGAGCATGAGCAGTACTCTTTCCAATATACAGTCGTATGAAAAAGTTTAGGCACCCCTCTGAGGCTGCATAGTAATTTACGCTGTCTGCACAGAAAACGATCACAGTGGCATGCCATTCATTTTCTAATAAAAGCTAAGTAATGGGGTATTTTCCAGACAAAGATTTTTAGTGTAGCAATATTATTAAGTTGTATGAAATTGTATCAGATGTGAAAAATAGGCTGTGCAAAAATTTGGGCACCCTTGTCATTTTGCTGATTTGAATACCTGTAACTACTTAGCACTGATAAATTGGAACACAAAATTGGTTTGGTGGGCTCATTAAGCCTTGAACTTCATGGACAGGTGAATCCAATTATGAGAAAAAGGTATTTAAGGTGGCCAATTGCAAGTTGTTCTTCTCTTTGAATCTCCTCTGAAGAGTGGCAACATGGGGGCCTCAAAACAACTCTCAAATGACCTGAAAACAAAGATTGTTCAATGTTATGGTTTAGGGGGGAAGGCTACAAAAAGCTATCTCAGAGATTTCAGCTGTCAGTTTCCACTGTGAGAAACATAGTGAGGAAATGGAAGACCACAGGCACAGTTGTTGTTAAGGCCAGAAGTGGCAGGCCAAGAAAAATATCAGAGAGGCAAAGGCGAAGGATGGTAAGAACGGGCAAAGACAACCCACAGACCACCTCCAAAGACCTACAACGTCATCTCGCTGCAGATGGTGTCACTGTGCATCGTTGAACAATTCAGCGCACTTTGCACAAGGAGAAGCTGTATGGGAGAGTGATGCGGAAGAAGCCTTTTCTGCACACACGCCACAAACAGAGTCACTTGAGGTATGCAAAAGCACATTTGGACAAGCCAGCTTCATTTTGGAATAAGGTGCTGTGGACTGATGAAACAAAGATTGAGTTATTTGGTCATGACAAGGGGCGTTATGCATGGCGGCAAAAGAAGACAGCATTCCAAGAAAAACACTTGCTACCCACAGTAAAATTTGGTGGAGGTTCCATCATGCTGTGGGGTTGTGTGGCCAGTGCTGGTACTGGGAATCTTGTTAAAGTTGAGGGTCACATGGATTCCACTCAATATCAGCAGATTCTTGAGAATAATGTTCAAGAATCAGTCACAAAGTTGAAGTTACACCGGGGCTGGATATTTCAACAAGACAACAAGCCAAAACACTGCTCAAAATCTACTCAGGAATTCATGCAGAGGAACAAGTACAATGTTCTGGAATGGCCATCCCAGTCCCCAGACCTGAATATTATTGAAAATCTGTGGGATGATTTGAAGCGGGCTGTCCATGCTCGGCAACCATCAAACCGAACTGAACTGGAGATGTTTTGTAAGGAGGAATGGTCGAAAATACCTTCATCCAGAATCCAGACACTGATTAGGGGCTATAGGAACCGTCTAGAGGCTGTTATTGTGGCAAAAGGAGGCTCTACCAAATATTGATGTGATTTTTCTGTTGGGGTGCCCAAATTTATGCACCTGTCTAATTTTGTTTTGATGCATATTGCACATTTTCTGTTAATCCAATAAAACTCATTTCACTACTGAAATATTACTGTGTCCATCAGTTATTTGATAAATCAAAATGAAATTGCTGATCCAAACACCTCATGATTTAGAAATGAAAATAATGGAAATTGTCAGGGGTGCCCAAACTTTTTCATACAACTGTATTTCTATTTGAAACTATATATTTTTAGTATTTAATTCTGTACTAAATCTTGCAGAAACTTGTTCATACAATGTTATTAGATTGTTTAGTAAGGGCAGCATGTGTGGTAGGAATGTAGATAATTTAAAGGAATGACTGAGAATTTTAGCAACTCTTAACTTAGGATTCCTGTTCTTCAAACATGTACATTGTTAAATTAATAGAGTATATGCCTTACAGGTCCCAGGAAAGAGTCTAATGCCCATATACGAGAAGCTGGGCCTGATGAATGTAACATGTCTGCCTGTATGCATGGAGCTCTCTGTTCCACAGCCGTTCTCCTTGTGTGAGGCTGCTGGTGTCCAGAGCTCAGCTACCACTAAGGTACACATCTCTCCCCTTTAGTTACCTCTTTATTGTTATTTGACGTTTTTCATTTCAGGCTCCAAAAGGAAGAAACCTACAGTTTTTTTAAACGCAGACTTTTACCCTGATACCACCATGAGTTGAAACTTTACTTGAATCTCCCGTCATCTAGCAATCATCTGTTGCTTGTGAAAGTTACCACTAACTGAGGATATTATTACAGTTTGCTGGGAATCTGTTGTGTTTTGCTCAGATCAACTTTATCTTGGATCAAAGTTGTTTTCTGTTTCAAACATAGATAAAATTAGCACGGGCATCAGGGTATTTCCTCATTAAGATCTATCTTTGGATAGTCTGAAATAACAATGTACTGTATGTATTGATTACTCCTGTTACAAGCCAATCATATCTATGCCAGTAGAAAATGTCCTCTGCCACAGTGATAGCGACTGATCACTCATTCTAAGTATTTATTGTGAATATTAAATGATATGCCTTATGTATCCCTGGTTAATGCTCCGATGTGATGTGTGATTGCGCTCTAATGAAATAAAGCATATAAAACATCACACATGTCCCAACAACAGAACAGACGAGAGAAGCTTGTACATTACTTTATTTCGGTGTGACAACCACCTTCAAGTGTCACCTGCCGTCAGGAAGCATTATGTGCCGGTGGAACACGCGTGACGTTCCACTGTAGGGATCAGCATATTGCTGCTGAACCAATGGTGTCATCCCATCAGGGCAAGCTCAGTGCTGCTGGTTGTGCAGGCGAATTAATCATAATGTGGCCTCGATATACATTTGTTTCCTTTCTATGGTCACTTAATTATGAACTCCTTGTTCACTTTCACTTTCACTTATTCCCATAATGTTTTCATTCTAACATCATAGTTCTGACTTCCATTCAGAGAGTTGATTTTTCATGAAGCATGCAACATGATTAGTTTACCTGCCAAAGCTGTGATTTCAATACTGCTGTTGGTACCTTCATGTTAAATATTTTAACTACTGTATGCCTTTTTCCAGTCCATGGTTTTAGAAGATGGGAGGACGGCTGAGCTCTGGGTCGCTTTTAATCCAGCCTTCCACAAAAACAAGATTTCACTGGTCCTGAATGAGGTAACAGTGATGTAATGCTTTTAATCTGTGGTCATGTGTCCTTTTGAGCACAGCATAATTTAGCACATGTGCTAACTGGTTCCCAATCTCTGTTCAAGTGAAATATCAGCAATATCAACCATTTATGGCAAATACATTTCCTGTCTTGACTGTTTCTTTTCCAGCTCCTTACAGTCAGCTGTCAGGGATTCCCGAACTACGACAAGGTTAAGCTGCACGCGGAGGCGCATTTTCCAAACCTGCACTTCTCCACCATGACTGTGGACTTCGGTTGTGCCCTGATTGATACAGAGAATCACAGAGACGTCACTATGACAAACTGCTCCCTGCTACCTGTGTCGTTCAGCTGGGCATTTTTGGACCAATCTACCAAGTATGTTTACACTGAAAAATGTAAATCAGTTATTTATACTTGTGCTTACAGCACACCGCACACCTGATACACTGTGAAGAGGTATGCAGTTGCATACTGTATAATTACATTGCATTTCCAATTGAGAAGATACCAAGTGGACAGAGTATAGAGAGTGATGTTAAGAAAGCTAAAGAAGAGCAATACTTCACCATCAGTTAGTCAGTGTAAGAGGAGATCATTCAAACTGGGTACCTTATCAAAACAATTGATTGAATTTAATGTGAGATTCGCAATTGTTTCAGAAGATATTTCCACACAATATGATTAAGGGAAAAAACGTATTAGTAGTGTAAATATAATGACTGACTAAGCGAAAATGTTCTTCCTACCATCCAACAAGAGCAATCAGATAACCTCATACAATTAAACTAAACCGCCTTAAAGACATTGAAAACAAATTAATGTTGCATTTACTACATTCCCGTATATTAATTTGAATGTTTATAGAGCATATTTTTGTTCCTCTTCTTGCCAGATGAGTGTGTTGACTAAACGTGGTGACTCATTTAGACATATCCCTCAAAGCTACATGGGGATTTGATAGCAGAAAATTTCAACTATCTAAATTCCAGAAATTGTAGTTATGCGGTTAGAAATAACCATGAGAGGTTAAGGGCAAAAATATATTGCTGAAAAAACAAGACATGATTCAGGGACAAGAAGGGAGATCTCTGAACCCTCTGAACTGGAAGCCAAATCCATTATAGATTCTGTGGAAAGACAAATCTACTGATTGTGCACTTAACGTTTCATTGTGCTTCTCTCAAGCCGCAACTTTGGCTTCCCTCCCTTGAAATGGTCTGTGAATACTATACTAGTCTGTCTGTCCATGGCCTTGAACCAACTAACTGCTGTAGCTCCACAAGATTTATCACCTTCTATCATCCCTTTCCCTTCCCCCTCTTTCATCTATTGGTATTCTTCCTTTTCGCTCCCCTCCTTGTCCTCATCTTAGGGTTTTACATTACCTCTTTCTTTCTCTCGTCTTGCTCTCCTGCCTCTGCTGCCTGTGCTTCTAACCACCCTTTTACTCTTAGACTGTGACCTCTCTTAACAATCTCTCACAGGCCATCCTGCTAATTAAATGGAGACCTCATTCTGTGCACACACACACTCTCTTTAAAGTCTCCATTTCTCCCTCTCAGACTCTGCTCTATCTAGCCATGTTCAGCTAATTACCTCCCTATCAGTAATTACACTACAGCTCTTGGAGAGGATATTACAATAGAGCTATAGTAACTCTTTTCTATCCATCTATCCCACTGATGGACATTTGAATACAGTAACTTCTCCATCTTTAGGACATTGCTATTGCTTTTATATAAAATGTCACATCATCTAACCCAATATCAACATAAAGAGAAAAACATAAAGAAAATATCATTAATGCAATGAATCAAGCCAAAACTGCAGTTATTACAATCCATCAGAGCTGGACTCATTGCTGTGTAATATTTGAGGTATGTAACGGCAAAAAGCAAAGCGTTACTCTCTGAGGTAAAAAAAACCCCACAAGATTTTCTCCAATTCATCCCAATACTGTGGACATGAATCACAGGTTTGTCAATGTTACATAGCGTCACCTGTAACTCACCTAATGAGAGGGGTGATGTTGCTGCATAGCAGCTGTCAAAGTCTTGATGTCTGGCTGAATGGACGTCAGCTCTCGGCCTAGATCAGGCTCATCATTTAGTTTACTCTTGTACTTTGTCTTTATAGTGCTGAAAGTCTCACACAGGTAAGTGGTGGCAAAAGGCATCAGAGATATCAATGGGACAGATCAGTATATTCTAAGTAGATATGCAGCCACAGATGTGCGAAGTGCTTCTGTGTGAAGATCAGTTTCAAAGCAGTATCACAAGATAGTTCCAAAAGGATGTCCTGCTCCCTGGAACTGAGACCTGCATTCTGAATCCATCTGTGCTGCTTGCTGAGCACAGGGGAGCGTTCCCTGAGCTGCCTCCTCAGGGATTGCAGGTGGTGTCTGATGGCATCTGCATCAGAGGTTGGGATCTCCCTCTTCTCTTTGTTGAGAAATTCACAGATTCTTAAAGGAGTCTAGTTGTCCTGAGCCACTCTTCTCTCCCACAGCTCAAGCTTCCTTATTGTGGCTTCTATCTTACTGTAGACTTAAAAAGGATCACTGTTCCTTGGAGGGACAGATTGAGCCCATTTCAGTAGCCACAAAATATCAGCCGCATATCCCAACATCGAAGTGAAGACATCAAGAAGTGAAAGCCACCTGACTTCGGTGTGCAGGAGAAGCTGCTGGTGGTCGCTTCCCATCTTCACACATAACATGTCAAACAGGAGTGATTGCAGTGGCTTTGATGAAATCCACTGCAATCCACTGATGCCTTGTGATGAAATTTACTGTTCCCACTGCTTCATCCGGAACTGTTTTTAAATCTGCAGATTTCAGTGGACAGCTTTAACCAGTGCAGCCACGTCTTTGACCCTTTTCGTAAGGTCAGCCAAGTTTCTCAAACATGGCCCGAGCTCCTGCAGTACTCAGTCCCACACATTTTGTCCAGTCTATTAAAAACAGAAAATCTTTATGTATTTCTCTATCATATTTTACAAAAGCAAGCAAATTTGCTACGCGTACAATGTCTGTCGACTCATCTGTCTTGAGATCATAGCAACGGCTTGCTCATATTCTATAAGATTAGATGCAATCCAGTACGAAAGCTCTGCCTTTAGAAAGAAGTTAATGTAATGTGTGTTTTGATTGGCACTGTCAGAGTGATATTAATTTAACTATGTTTAATACTGAGGTTGTAGTTTGCAGTAGTGTTGCACTGGACCACATTTTTCTAGTGTTTCTAATGCTTTGATCGTCCCACCAAAAAACACCATCAATTAGTACAACCTCAGTAAAAAGTTGCATTAACACCTGTCAGAAACATAACTGGACATAATAAACTTTAAAAGTAAAGTACTGGATTGCATTAAATTGTATAGGTGTACCTAATGTAGTGGCCAGGGAGTGTAAATAATCGGAAAAAGTTCATTTGCATGTAAGACAAGTAAAACTGGTTTAAAAGTAAAACTTGTTAAAAGTAAAGTAAGTCAAGTAAAACTTGTTAGTGATTTTAGTGGCTGAAAATATTACTAAAACTAAGTGGAAATGGTAAAATTAATACAATCATGTGATATTTGCACTGTAATCTGATCAAAATGCATGTATATATACAGTTTATGGAAATAGTGTATCTCACTGGTAAACTAGGCACACCCATAGGGTGCATGACACAAATATGAGATGGACGAGAGAGAGAGAGAGAGAGAGAGAGAGAGAGACAGATGTGAGCGTGTCAGAGTTGAGAGAGTTCTGAGCTTTGTGCAAAGTCATCATCTGCTGTCCCACCATCTGTTCCTCTGTCACACCAGTGGGTTTTAGAGTCTTTCTTAGTAACCCAAGTTTTAAGAATCATCTTTTTAGCCAGAGGATGACAAACTCTTAAAAATGCACCATATTTGAGGACATTTTTGGATGTACAATAGATGTTTATATAACTAGCTGTTAGTTACATTTCCTGTATACATGTTACTCTGTTACCTTATGAGCATCATTTCTCTGTTTTGATGAAACTACAACATGATTTCACTTATTTTTCTTGCCTCCTCTTATTGTTGGAGAATTTTCCTGATGTTTCATTTATTTCATTTCTGCTCATGCAACTCAGCTTTCATTGTGGGGAAATGAGATATTTAACTGCAAGGATGTTTTAATGTCCTTTTACTTTTATAGAGAGATGGAGATCCTGGAGACAGAGGATGCTGAAGGCCCTGGGCCTGGAGCAAATAAACACGGCAGCATAAAGTGTCCTGTAGGTGTGCAAGAGGTAGGCTAATGCTGACATTTAAACAAATCAGGGTTTCCCTTAGATTTCCAGTTTGTCAGGGGTCATTCCCTGTCTGTACGCTGTAATGCTATTATTTTTGCATTGAATACCTCAGTGAGGAGATTTTATTGGTGTTGTTTTAGTTGAACACTGTTCTATAGTCACTGTGAACTATTTGAAGATTATTTGTATATGTCGTGATGACATCAAGATTCTACTCAACTTTACTTAAATGACTACACCTATCCAATAAAATAAATATCCCCTATGAAACTACTACTTGCTGTTTTAACGCTTCAACACATATGAGAGTGGAATCAATCTTTTCATCTAATAGCAATAGGGGCAAATACTCAATGTTTTGTACCAAAATATCTGTTGTGACATTCTTTTAATGGGAGTATTACAAGAGCTCATTTGAGGAATCAGTAAAAAAAAAATGTATCTTGCAAGTTCTACCGGTTTTCCTTTTGTGTCTGTAGGTGTTTGATATCTGTCCCATACATGGTCATCTGCAACCAGGGGACCAGCAGCTGGTCACCTTCTCTTTCTACGGCCACCAAAATGTGTTTAGAGAGGTGGTAGCACTGTGCCATGTAGAAGATGGGCCTACGTATGAAATCCTGCTCAGAGGAGAAGCATCAGTGTAGTAGGTTTTCCAATAAAACCTTCCACAGGAGCTTATGGCTGACGCGTGTTTCCAAATAAGAAGTGTGTCCTCCACAAAAGTTCCTCTTCTCACATTTATTGAACAAAATATACAAAAAATAGAAGACACGTTTTCTGTCCAGACACGGCTGTAAATATACACAAAACCTAAAAGTTCTCAGCACTTTCTCAACACATAACACGTTCCAACAAACACGGTCAGAAAAACCGTGAGCTCCTCTCGACTCTCTGGTCGTCTCTCACACAGTACCTAGCATCACAAAGATCGCCGCACTTTCTTAAAGCGACAGGCTCCTATTTTTTGACCTTAGTTCTTACAGTACATTAGCTTGAAATACCCAAATACTGTGGCTGTGTAAATTATAATAATGCAAATGTTACTAAATCATGCATGTAAACTATTTAAATGCCATAAAATAATAACTGATTAATAACTTAATTGAAATTGTCATCAATTAACACAAACAATGCATACTGCACCTACATTACCGGCCCCTAATTGTTCTAATAGTGTAACAATTTTGAACAATTACCACCTTTCTGTACCACTTAAACTTTAAAAGAAATGCCTTAACGGGCATAGAGAATGTTCTGTGCTATGTTAACTAGCTTCAAACAAGGATACGAAGTCCATCTGAAGTCCACCATATCTTCCTCAGTCGTAGAGAAAACAGAGCCAGAGGTTACCTGCACTTAGCTCATCGTAGGGGCTCAGGCTTCACTGGCCCATTCAGATCCCACAAGCAGACAGATCTTAGTGATGGGTCTGTCCAAGGTGTTAGTCTTTGTCTTTATGCGAACTCTGCGAACACGACCCATCTTGTCTGGAAATGTCTCTATTATCTTTCCCATGACCCACGAATTCCGCGGTGCACAATCATCCACAAGAAGAACCACATCTCCTTCTGCAAAGCTTCTTGAAGCTGTGGCCCATCGCTGGCGCTCCTGGAGCTGTGGCAGGTATTCTTTCACCCACCTCTTCCAGAATAAGTTCGACATATATTGAATTTGCCTCCATCTACGCCTAGTGTAGAGGTCATTCTTGTCAAACCCTGGGGGTAGGGTTGGTTTGGTTTTCAAAAGCAGGAGATGATTCGGTGTCAGCGCCTCTAAGTCGTTTCGGTCACTAGACGCCTTTGTGATAGGTCGGCTGTTTAGGATTGACTCCGCCTCACACAAGACAGTGTGAAGGCTCTCCTCATCCAAGATTTGTTCTCTCACCGTAGAGTTGAGGACTTTCCTTATTGATCTTATCAGCCGCTCCCATGCTCCACCATGATGTGAGGCTGCAGGAGGGTTGAATGTCCACTTAATGCTGTGCTGATGGAACAGATGCCGGAACTCTGAGGAATTCCAGTCAGCAATGGCTGCCTTCAACTCTCGGTTGGCTCCAACAAAATTTGTCCCATTATCGGAGCGAATTTCTTTCACTTGTCCTCGCCGTGCCATGATCCGCCGGAGTGCGTTAATGCACGAATCTGTGTCCAATGACGAGGCCAGTTCAATGTGCACTGCACGCATGGCGAGACATGTGAATATAACGCCATATCTCTTTATGAGGCTTCTCCCACGTCTGACGTCAAATGGTCCAAAATAGTCCACACCCACTCTGGTAAAGGGGGGATCATCTGGTAACACTCGTTCTTGAGGGAGATCAGCCATGAGCTGTTTTCCAGTTTTCCCATGCAGGCGGCGACATGTTACACACCTTCCACAGATTTTCCTGATAGTTGTGTTGGCACTTGTGAGCCAAAACCTTTGACGCCACTCAGAGAGCATGTGATTGCGTCCTCCGTGCCCAGTTTCTTTATGAATCTGTTGGAGAATCAGATCAGCAATGTGAAAGTCCTTGGACAAGATGATAGGTTGCTTGCCGTCCTCAGGCATAGCTGCCCGAGTCATCCTTCCACCAACTCGCAGCATGCCATCTTGGAGGATGGGATTCAGTTTGTACAAGGGGCTGCTGCGTTTAACGCTTTGTCCTTTATTCAGAGCTGCAATCTCTCCTGAGAAATTTTCTTCCTGGCAGAATCTAATGATGTGTAGTTCTGCCTTATCCAGATCTTCCACTGAAATGTGTGTGTTCTTGTAGCTTTCTTTACAGCTGTTCATCTGATTTTGGATCAGCTGTTGGCTACTATCGGAGCTGGCTTCTTCAACAGCTGCGCACAGCTCTTTCTTTCTTTGGCAGAGACTTTGAAGCAAAGCTTTAAACTTCATGAACCATGCCACGGCTCGCTTCAACTTAATCCAGGAAGAGAAATAATTGACCAGTCTCTTGAACGGATCTACATTTTGTTCCACAGCTATGTAGTTGACTGTAAGCCTTTTGATCTCTGGATCATCCAAAGCAGATTCTGCACTATTCAATGGAGTTTTTGGCCAGTACTCAACTGGACTGCACAGGAAATCTGGTCCTGACACCCAACTCATGTTCTTCATGAAGTCACCAACTCTTTGTCCTCTAGAGGCACAGTCAGCTGGATTCTTGTCAGTGCCAACATGCCTCCACTGTTCCACGTCAGAATCTTTCAGAATGGCTGACACTCTGTTTGCCACAAATGTTCTGTAACGTGTTCTCTCATTTTGCAGATACTTGAGTACAACCGTACTGTCAGTCCAGAAGATTGAGTCTGTGAGCTCCAGCTGGAGCTCTCTTCTCAGGACGCCATCCATTTTCACTGCTACTGTGGCAGCAGTCAGCTCCATCCGTGGAATGGTAGGTGACCTGAGAGGTGCTACCCGGGATTTGCCCATCATGAACACACAATGCAGTTTGTTAGTTGTGCTCCGCATGAGAAGGTAGCTGACTGATCCATATGCGTACTCACTTGCATCAGCAAAGTGATGTAGCTGTGCTTGTGTACAATCTCCAAATCCCTCAGGCTTCAGGCATCTGGGAAAAATGAAGTGCTCTAAAGCAGGGAGACCAGCTAGCCAGTCGCACCACCTCTTTTTGATGTGCTCAGGTAAGTCATCATCCCATCCAATCTTCAACCTGCACAGGTCTTGCAAGAGAGACTTGGCGGGCAAAACCACAGGTGCCAGTATGCCCAATGGATCATATATCGAACCCACAACTGAGAGAAGTCCTCTTCTTGTGAATGGGCAATCTTTGATGGTGATTTTGAACTTAAACATGTCGGACTCCACACACCAATTGAGTCCAAGTGCTCTCTCCATAGGAAGTTCATCCTGGTCAAGATCCAATGTTTTCATCTCCTTTGCTAGCTCAGACTTAGGGATGGAATCCAATACTTTCCGACGGTTGCTCACCCATTTGTTGAGACGAAAACCTCCAAAGCTGCAAATGTTCATGAGGTCTTGGCACATTGTTATGGCTTCCTCTTCGGTGGCAACAGACTTGAGGCAGTCGTCCACGTAAAAGTTCTGAAGGACTGTCTGTACCACATCAGCACTGAACTGTTGACTATGATCTTCAGCGCACTTCCTCAAAGCAAAACTGGCACAGCTGGGCGAGGACGTGGCTCCAAACAGGTGCACAGTCATTTTGTGTTCAGCAAGAGCCACACGATAATCCCCGCCTGGCCACCAAAGAAACCTCAGCAAATCAGAATCGTCATCAGATACTTTAACCTGGTGGAACATTGCTTCTACGTCTGCCATGATTGCAACCGGTTCTTGTCTGAATCTAATGATGACACCAATCAGACTGCTAGTCAGATCAGGGCCTTGCAAGAGTCGGTCGTTCAGCGACGTTCCCTGATATGAAGCCGCACAGTCGAACACCACTCTCAGTTTCTGCTTTACAGGATGATACACAGCAGTATGTGGTATGTACCACACTTTTCCTTCATTGTACTCCACTTCTTCCTCAGACAGTTGCACAGCATAACCCTTTTGCAGAATGTTGTTCATGAAGTCTGTCTACTCCTTGTGAAAGCTGGCGTCTCGGATAAGTCTCCTCTTCAAGTTCTGTGCTCTCTGCTCAGCCATTGTACGATTGTTTGGCATGTTATCCATTCTGTTCTTTACTGGCAAGCATATAACATAATGGCCTTCTACTAATTTAGCAGATTCTGTGACCACGTCCATGAACTGGTGGTCCTCTCTGGACATTTCCACTTCATCATGTTTCCCTCCCTCTGGGAAATCCAAGCGAAACTGCTGAAGCCACATGCTCTCCAGACTGGTCACTGAAATACGATTTGCCATGGTCTTGGTAGGTTTCTTTTTACCTGTGCCGTTGCAACTTTCTCTCAGAGACCCGTTGACAGTCCAACCAAGCTTGGTTCTGATAGCGTATGGTCCATTACCAACGCTGCTCACTACTTCCCATGGCTCCATAGCTTTCGGCACATTTGCTCCGATGAGCAAACCGATGTCTGCTTTAATCTGAGGAAGATGTATTTCCTTAAGGTAAGGCCACCTTTTGAGATCCTTCTGTTGTGGTATGTTTTGCTTTCCTACAGGTATTGTCTTGTGTGTGAAAGCATCTGGAAGATCAATAAACTCGTTACCAAACAAACTACTGACCTCCAATCCAGATACCACGTAAGTACTGACAGGTTTTTCTTCATTCATGGTTCTCAGCAGCATGTCAGTCTTTCGTCCACTAAGCTTCAAATCATTCATCAGTGCCTCAGTACAGAATGTCGCTGAGCTGGCCGGGTCACGTTCCTCTTGTATGCCATACACTACACTCCTCCACCTTTCCCATAGCTTGAAAGGAAGCTTTGCTACTATAGCCTTCAGGTTTGTCACATTATCCAGCTCTTCCATGTAACTCACCTCAGACATGGTGCTGCAGCAGGCTGTGAGGAAAAGTGAGAAGGCATTAAGTGATTCTGCATCCTCTGGTTTGATAGGTGTCCAGTCCAACACTTTGTTTGTGTAGGCTACAGCGATTTTGTAATTATTTCCAAAATGTTCTTTTAATAGCTGTTTAGCCCTTTGGTAGCCTACATCTGGCTTCATGTGCAGGCAGCTCTTTATTAGCTCCTTCGGCTGTCCTTCAGTGAACTGCTCTAAATAGTAGAGGCGGTCTTTAGAGCTTTCAGTACGGGATTCTACACCATGCTCGAAGGCTCTTACGAATGAGTTGTAATCCAGAGGATCGCCACTGAAAGTGGGAATGTCCAACGGGGCAATGTCATCATTCTCTGTTGTTTTATCATTAGCTCCGTTATGTCATTCTGTCGCGCCATAACATTGCAGAGAGTCTCCATGGTATGTTCATCTGATACAAGGTCACCACTGGACTGTGGCGATGTGATGAACTGAGGTCGCAGTGGTTTAAAGTCACCATTTCCATTCTCCATGTTGTTATCTAGATTTTGACTGACAGGTAATGGCATATATCCAGACTCAATAGTCCTTCCGCCTAGTGGACTTACATGTGAAAGTTGTTCACATTCATAGTTTTCTAAAATTTTGAGTTTTGCATCAGAGACCGCAATAGCAGTTTGTAGGTCCAAAGCTTCTCTTTTTGCCTTCAACTCGGCTTCTTGACGTTCCAGATCTTGCTTTTGTTTAAGAGCTGCAGCTTTTGCAAACAACTCTGCTCTCTCTACGTCAGCTTTAAGTCGAGCAGAGGAAGCACTGGACACTTTGCTTCCAACAGCCGAACTACGCTGTCTGCTCCTGAGGCCTTTAGCAGCTGAAGCCAGTGATACACTGTCTGCTGGCTGTATGTCTGCATCACATTCTTTAGCTTGTTTAGCACGATCTTCTGCTGCCTTTATCCACCTTTCCACTTGCTGCATAAATCCACGAATGCACATTAACTTTGGCTCAAACCATGAACTCGGGTCTTTTTCTTGCTCCTCTTCACACAGCAAGTGTGTTAAAGCATCATTTGTCTTGTTGAAATCTGCCAGCGAACCTTGATAGTCCAAACATAATTTCTGTTTAACTGTGTTTACGTTAGCATCGTCCTCCATTAGCCGTTCAATCTCATTAGCCTGACTAGTTAGATGACCCAACATAGCTTTCCTGGATTGAGTTAAACGATGCACCTTTTCTTCCACAGCTTTTTCTGTCATTTTCGACAGCCTCTTTCCACATGCTGGTCCTTCACAGTCTTCATCCATAATGCCAGCTAGCATAGACTTAGCAGAGGTGTTGCCGCTTACCGCGCTGCTCCTTTTTTTTTTTTTTTTTTTTTTTTTCCGTCGACTCGGACTTTCCTTAACTAACTGTTCCTTGTTGTCCACCGAAACAGTCCGCCGTTTCCACCAGCCTTGTCCGTTCCAAATTTCCTTTTTCACGGTGAGGAAGAAAGGTTTTTCTGACTAATGTAGTAGGTTTTCCAATAAAACCTTCCACAGGAGCTTATGGCTGACGCATGTTTCCAAAAAAGAAGTGTGTCCTCCACAAAAGTTCCTCTTCTCACATTTATTGAACAAAATATACAAAAAATAGAAGACACGTTTTCTGTCCAGACACGGCTGTAAATATACACAAAACCTAAAAGTTCTCAGCACTTTCTCAACACGTAACACGTTCCAACAAACACGGTCAGAAAAACCGTGAGCTCCTCTTGACTCTCTGGTCGTCTCTCACACAGTGACGAGGATGACAAAGATCGCCGCACTTTCTTAAAGCAACAGGCTCCTATTTTTTGACCTTAGTTCTTACAGTACATTAGCTTGAAATAACCAAATACTGTGGCTGTGTAAATTATAATAATGCAAATGTTACTAAATCATGCATGTAAACTATTTAAATGCCATAAAATAATAACTGATTAATAACTTAATTGAAATTGTCATCAATTAACACAAACGATGCATACTGCACCTACAATCAGTAATCAGCTACAGCCTCGACCCGACCCATGTGGACTTTGGTCTGCAGGTAGGTATACGGGGCCCTTTTCCTGAAAGTTTATTTATAGTTTAGTATATTTATATTTCAGCTTAGTATGTACTGAATGTTAAGCAGGGATAAGGGGCCATAACTGGGAGTTGGAGGCAAAGGAAGCAGGATTCACCACAGCTTGAGTTGCTCACACCAGGGCAGAACTCTCCTCTGCCACGGTGTACGCTACTCACCATTAGTTGGTGTTGTCATCTTGTTGTCCTGCTATTCTGCTTTTTTTGCACGTTCTTTGCCACCTGATTGCTAATCCATGTCTGGCATCTCAAACAAAACTAATTAGATTTGAGATAAATTCTGCATTCTGCCATTTTCAAAGTGGCACTGACAGGCCACCTGGGATGAGAGTGACAAATTGTGAGTGTGGAGGATGTGTGTGTGCTGTTGTTTGGTTCATGATCATTTGCTTTTGCATAGTGTCAAATTCTACTTAATTCCACTTTTTTTAGCACAGAATCTCATGCAGAGGGACAGATTGTGGGATAAGTGCTTGTTTGTCATTAGGATGCACATTATATTAAGACATAATATCTACTGTTGACAATCACTGCAAAGCTATTTTTAGAAACTTCTTTTACACACTAAAAAGACTGATTAGAGCAATCACATTAACTTTGAATGTCACGGCGTAGTTTTTCACTGTGGTCTTTTGCACTCACAACAGTTTAAGCAAGCAGCACAGACCAGCTATCATTGATATTTCTAAACAAGGACATATTGATTTTTGATGTAGTTCAAATGAGTGATTCAGCAGGACATTTCTCTGACCTTCTTGTCTGTTCCACACAGTTCTCTCTCTTGCTTTCCTTTCTCTCATGCTCTCTCTCTCTTACTCCCTTACTCTTTGTTGTTTTCTTGTTTTAGAGATTAGCTTTGTCCACATAAGTTAGGAGGCACTGAAACAACCCCTTTGTGCAAATACAACTAACAGACTTGGAAAGGTTCCAGATATTTGTATTATGTTTCTTCTTTGTCTGTCTATCTGTCTGTCTCTGCCTTTCTCTCCTTTTAGCAGCAGCAACTAGCTGCCTAAGAACAGTGACATGGCATATACAGTCTACGTTCATAACCAAGCAATTACATATATATTTGTTTAGTTTTACATATATAAAACTAAACAAGTGGGTTGTACTCTATTTACACCACATTGTCATCAAGTCCATTTAATGTGACGGATTATATCACTTGTTCATACTAACCAAAGCATTGTAACTCTGAGCATAACATATTTATTCTGAGCAGAAGTGAGCACAAATAGAAAAGTAGTAGTTGACAAGAGTAACGGATGTAATTATATTCAGGGGCAGATTAAATTACATTGTATTTTCATGGTGGTTATTACTGCTAACCACAAGGAGCAGCCAGAGGCATGTTGCATTTACAAGTCACCCACTCCATCTAAAATACACATGGTGAAGTAGTTTTTCTGTTTGCCTCAAGGTAATTGATTAACTTCATTGAAAATGAATCTACTGACATTTTAAAAAGCAGTGCTGCTTCCCTCCTCCCAATCTCCCCATTTTTCTTCCAGCTGTTTGATCATGTAGGGGAAGCTGAGGTGACCCTGAGCAACACTGGCAAGATAGGCTTCAAATTTAGCATCATACCCCCCCAAAAGGAGGATGACGAGGCAGGGGGACAGAGGAAGGCCCTGGAAGAGCAGCCAGATGCGTGGCAACAGGACGTCACACCTGGTCGGCCCATAGTCATCCCCACCACAGTGAGTTCGATTTGGACTATTTCAGATGTGGAGGGTCATTTAGTATGTAGATGTGTTTTTTTTTTAAACCAGTTCTTGTATGTGTTTGTGTTGTGTGTGCCAGGGTTTTGTTGATGCTGGAGCAAAACAATCTCTCTGGGTGAGATACTTACCAGGCATCCCTGAGGTGTTCAGGAAGCGCCTTCAGCTGCAGGTGGCCTTCCTAACACCACAGGATGTCACTTTGTCTGGAGTGGCGGTGTATCCGAGACTCCGCCTCAACCTGTCACAAAACCTGTGTATGTATAGACTGCACACAGACATGATCGAATCCTTACTCAACAAGCCACCGAATGAAAATCTAGGATGAAATATCCATATTTTTTTTTTAGCTCTTACTATGTTTATCCTTTCAGCCAAAATACAGGTGAAGAATTGTCGTCAGGGCCTTGGAATGGATATTTTGAAACTTAATAAATCTCGGTACACAAAAGATACTTATCATGTAATGCAATAGTTTATTAATCTACATGAGGAAATGGCAAGAGATCAGAGTCAGCTCCAAAACAGAGCTGTTCCTCAAGAGCTTCATTTAGCCCCTTGTAGCCAATCAATGTTTTGCCTTCTACCAGATTTTAGGTGTGAAAACAACGAGCCCAAATCCTCACCTGATGTCACATAATAATCACATCTCCATTCTAACAAATATTGAGGCACAAATATAACTCTCACTGGTGTAACGCTGTGATTCCCTTGCAGCAGACGAGCGCTACAGTGACGTGGTGCAGCAGGCCAGAGCAGCTGTGGAGGCACACAGAGTCAGAGAGGAGCTTACAAATGGAGTTACCTCTGGTGGAGGAGCAACGACAGAGGAGAACTGCTCTGTCACCGTCAGTGATTAAAATTAACATTGATGTTATGCAATGAAAACTTTGTATCATCCAAAATCATAAAAAAAAAAAAGTCGAATTATAAGGACGTGTAAAATACTGCGTATGTGGGTGTTGTCAGATTCCACGTCTATTACCACCTCACGGCAGGTGACAAACAGCTCTCCACTACAAGGGACAGAACCTCAGTGCACTAACGGGGTTCACCTGCTTAGTGTCTCACCTATTGGCTCTTAAAGCTGTTGCGAGGAGACTCGCCTAACTTATCTCACTACCTACGTCCGAGCGTCTGCCCTACTTCCACTGATGGGGCACCCGGCAGAATAGCCTATGCACCGGATACCACACACCAGCCACGCCCGTTAACGGTAGCTCTCCTCTTAATGATCCGGGCTCTTGGTGTGTTAGCTAGGATAGGATTTAAAGACCTTGTTAGGTCTTAAGGGCCTGTTGCTTTGCAGAGACTAGGGATACCTATTATGAGTCTACAGATGTTAAAACATTATAACCTTTACATTACATCCTAAGAAGATCTAAAAAGCTCAATGTCCACAATTTCTCTTTAAATTCAGGTATTCTAAATTTATTGCAAAATATAGCAGGGAAAGGCGTACAGCTTTAAATTAATTAACAAACACATGTTGATTTGTAATTGATTCAATACTAAAATAATCAATCTAAAAGTTAACTTAACTGATCCTGACTGATGCCTCCTTGTTGGTTGAATTTTAATCTGGGGAAGGAGAACAGGGAGATCCTTGACCGTGGATCGTTCCTTCCCAGCAGCGCCCTGGATGTCAGGATGAAATATCCAACTTTGTCCAAAGAATGATATTTTAGTCGATAAACTCCCCGGCCGAAGGGAAGTGGTCAGTCCCTTTGTCCGCCGCCGGAGCCTGCCTCAGACTCGGCCGGAGATTTTCAGAAGTCCCTTTTTCTGTGGTGTTAAAGTTGCTCAAAATCTCACTTCTTGAATAAATTATTTCTGAGTCCGCTTAAGTCCCGTGAAGGTCTCAGCAACAGGAATCCGCGAAAGACTGACCAGGAGCTTCCTCTTTTCATGCTCCTTTTATATTTTCCTCCCAACTGCCTCCAAGCAGTTCGTTCCGTGTTAAATTTTTATCCTTATAAGGTACAGACTTTAATTCAAGGTGTTTCCCGTAAGTTACCGTTAAGAAGGGGAACTCGATTTGTGGAGTTCCTCAAAATCTACCCCCAGAGGCATCAGTTTGAGCACCAACTGTCTGATTATGCTTAATCATCCTCTTGTGTCACATACATTTCCTGAACCAGTATTATAACACTCTCTCCTCCTCACACCTCTCTACTATCAACTCATCTAAAACATTTCCATTACACAAATCATCAGTACATTTCTTTACTCATTTTAGGATTAACTTTTACTTATTCTATGATTATTAATCATCACATGTGTAAATACTTCATTTCTTATAAATCACTTATTAATTTGATCCTTTATAACATGACATCATTCATTCATACTTCATGTATTCTGCTTTTACTCACTTCATCCCCGAATGCAACACCACACATTGCTGCTATCATGAAACACTCAGTCCACAGAGGCCTAAAGGCCTCAAGAACAGTTCTGGGCAGTGAGGGGATTCAACCTTACTTGACACCCCCTCCTTGATATCCCCTGCTGCTCCCGAGGTCCCCTAGCCCTGAGAACTCAGAGCTCCTCGTAATCCAAATCTATGACAAGCTCATCCTCTTCCTTGCTTGACGATACCTCAACCCTGGAACCGAGCACCGGTGACAACTCCCATGAGTCGATAGTCATCAACTCGTCCTGCCATGGAGAACTGTCCTCAGCAGGGCCGGGAGCCGTCGCCGTTGATCCTGTATCACCACCCGTGGGTGTCTCCTCAGTCGTCTCCGTCGAGGTAACCCTGGAGTCCTCGGGTCGTTGTGGAAGGAAGGGCTGCAGATCTGGTGGTGGAGGGGTGTTGGTAGCCGACCTTGGCTGTTCAGGGGTCCCCACTGCTGCTATCTCAGCCTCAGTGACACCTCCTGCCTCGATCAGCTGCTCCATGGTGTCGTCCCAGTACCAGGATAGTACCTGGGCCTGGACCCCGACATCTCTGGACTCTGGTGTGGCGCTACCGCTCGTCGAAGAAGCGCCTGACCCCCGGACTGGAGGCAGGCTGGGTCCAATCGCCACGTACCTGCCATCGGTCAGATGCATTGATGACGTTCTCCGCCCGTCTGGGTACTGCCAGAGCTTGGTGTAGGTGGCACAGAAGTTGTAGTTTTCAGACGCCCCCTCCGTCGGCCACGATCCCCCTTTGGTAACGGTAGACTGCCAAACCGTTCTGGCCCCATGCTCCAGGTCTAGGATGGCTTGTGTTGCAATCATCGGGACGGTGTATAGTGCCTTGCTCAGCAACAAGCCTGTTGCTGTGTAGATCAGGTGATGAGCAGCAAAACACGCTGAACACCAGCGTAGTGAGGCTTCGTCCCACAGCAACTGTGCTTCTCCCAGGCCAATCCCACAGTACACACAGTTCAGTTGTTCCTATCAAAGCAATAATACAGGTTTGGTGATTACTTATTTTTGTTTAATTTCTTAGCGTTTCAGCAAGCAAGCAGAGATCCGTAAGATAGGGTCTCTATTAAACACTGCTAGGTCGCCATTCTCCGTTTGCAGTGTTTCCCTCAGCCAATGGATTGAGCCATGGCGATCTCAGGATCATCGGTGGTGGAGTCATTCCTGGTTCACTGTCTCTCCTTGGTCGCGGGAAGCATGCCGCATAAGTCATAAACCACATCACCACGGTTATATGGTCCACTTGCCCTGTCCAGTACAGCACCGAGATCACCCCCCAGGCTACGCCCCATAGCGTTACGGCGCATAGCCTAAGGAGCCACAGGGTCCGCTGGTTCCTCAGATTGAGGACCATGATGGTGAAGTAGAGCCCTACTCCGGTGACCATCAGGGCCTCCACAATGATGGTGACAATTCTGGTTGAAGCTATGAAGATGTTGATGGTGTCAAGGGTCATCCATGTCAGGAGGATTGCTCCTTGTAGGCAGCCCATTCGATCACATCCGAGGGGGGCAAGCCTTCCCATCATGTGGGTGACGAACATGGACACCCCCAGGTCTCGGGTTCTGAACGCCACGTTCAGAAGGATCATCTTCATTATGCTTTGTGCCAGAGCTAGGAATCTTAGTGGCTGGTCTCTTGACCAGCGGCCGGTACAGCAGTGAAAGGGCCATAGCGATATCATCACAATGAATTCGCCCATACTCACTTTGTCGAGCAGTGTTTCAGTCATAGTACCGTTGGTAGACGTGGTGGCGTTGGTAGCCAAGGTGATGTTGGTATTGTTACTCATTTTTCTTTTGTTTTTCCTCTTCCTTATTTTTTGACTTTTCTGTGATAGAGTTGCTTCCTCACCGCGATTCAGGAACCCGACTGGCTAGAGAGCGCTGGGGCGTTGGTTTTTATACCCTCTGTTGCTCCTCCCCTTCCGGGAGGAGGGGTTGCCTGTCGTTCTCCTGACTCCTCCTTGTACACCACCGTAGGGCGGCGTTAGCTCCTCCCTTGAACAGGACCACTCCTACCACCGCTGCAATGCCAACGGCTAGGCCCATCAGAAGATGTGGCCAGATTCTGGAGAACAAGTCCCCGATCCATTCAAAGATGGTTACGGCACCTTCCTCCAAAGTCTCCGCTACCTGCTCGATCACAGTGATAGCGGCGTCTCCTATCACAATTCCAGCTCTTTCATACCAGGTGCATTCGTGCTCCTGGCTCCCACTGCCACAGTGCATCCAATTCTCTGCAGGTACTTCGCTGGTTCAGTTGCTGTAGAGCCGGTTCGGTCCTACCCATTCGAACCCTCAGGTTTTGTTTCCTTCACACAGTTTCTTCCTGAAGGCATATCCTTCAGCCAGCATAATGAGGGGATTTCCAACCTGTGGCACAATTTGCTGCACAACATTTTTCCGATCCTTCATACCATGGCCCATGATAGCTTTAGCGCATCCCACCCCAGACGGATAGACTCTTCTCCAAGTGCCATTAATCTTTTGCCAGACTACTACTTGCTTGTAGGTGCCATACTCGCCGTCATAATATGCGTTGCAGTGCTCACTCCATCCAGGAACATCCTGGCAGGGTTCACGAGCCAGACTAACGTTGCATGTAGTGTTGGCTTGGTCACATACCATGTGCCAGGGTCTGGGGGTGATGTAGGGTTCTGGTTGGTACCACACTGAAGGCCAGATGTCTCGATCCTTGGAGTAGACTGTAGCCAAATATTGATACTTCACCCAGTAGTTGGTGCTGCTGTTGAAGCATGGTAACACCCAATTTTTAATTTCCTGCTTCTCCAGGCCCCACCATGTCGAATCGTTGTTTCTAGTGTAATCTTCTTTCCAGGCTTGTAGCACCGTCTTCACCGTTTGACTGCTTTTGATGTGTCTACAGTTGTAGATCCAATTCCCCCAGCTCTCTCTGGTTTGCGTTATTGCACATCTGGGGGACTTTCCATCGTTGACATATTCTGTTCCATTGAGGTCTTTTTGGATCCTCTCTGCTACGCAGGCATCAATTTGTCGAAATTGGTCTTGGGGAACTGACATTAGTTCATCGGGCTTCGGTACTTTTTGAACATACATATCAGTCTGGTAGGGCCCTTGTAGACCCTCTCCGGTCCAAAGGTAACCCTTAGGGAACATCCCAATGTAATAATGCAACGGTTGTTTCCAAATCCATGGCAGGTATTCATTAAGCCATCTCTCATATTTTGAAGCCTCTTCGGTTCCATATTGTCCTTTTTGGATAAAGAACTTGGGTCTGGTTGCTCTGGCCAAGACCATATAGTTTTGGGTTTTGCATTCTCTGGCAAGGTTCCAATGACAACTTGACAGGTTGGTTATTTGCTGTTTCACACATTTTATTGTTATGTTATAAAGCTTTCTCTGTCGCTCGCTTTGTCCGGATTTACTTTGTGGTTCTAGCCTCTGTAGAGTTGAGGCCAGCTCTGGTGTTGGTTGTGGTGCTAGTGCAGCAGTACCTGGTCTTGGTGTTGGGGTATCTGGTGAGGCTGTGCCTGGTGCAGGTGTAGGTGTTCTACCGGTCCTTTTAGTGGCTGTTGTGTTTCCTGTTGTTGGGGTAATAATTTTAGCTCTGGTCTTTACCCTTGCAGGGGTCCTGGCCCTGGCTCGATTGCAGGTCAGGGTATAGTAGCCCCAGAATTTCCATTTTGGCAGCATCGTTTGACAGGTGTCGCTCCTCTCACTTGCTGGGTAGATTGCTTCTTTCTCCCAGAATCCTTCCCTCTGTTGTCCCGGGAATGGTCTACATCCCCAGGTGCAATACCATGCTGGCTCTCCTATCTCCGCTTGGATCCAGGTGCAGCTTACATTCTTGGTGACTTTGCTTTGGGTGCGTAGTACCTCTATCAAGGTTCCTTCATTGTCACCTAATTCCACGAAGTCCTGCAGGACTAGTGCTCCTGTGGTGATGTCCTTCCTGCTGGTGGTGTTGGTGAATTGTGTTGTGTTTCTGCCCTGTATTGCTGTGGACAGGTTCCTTGTTCTGTTGTCCCATGCCAAAAAGATGTTGCTTGGTTCTACCTCCCAGCAGACCTGCTGGGTGGTTTTTGTGGCTCCATGGTGGACCCTGGTATGGGTTAGGGCCCACGGATGGCTTCCATTGTGGTATAAGATGACCAAGACTGCCACTAGCCCGGCCATCACTGCTACTCCTTTAGTCATGCAAATCATTCCTTTCTTCCATTGTCGTTTTGGGGTTTTGTGTTGCCGTTCATCCATGCTGCCTTTCCCCGAATCATTATCGCTTTCTTCGTCTGGAGGTTTAAAAGTTCGGATCATTAATGGCATGTCCATTGCCTTTTCCCTTTATATTTTTAGTCTAAATAGACTATCTCTGGCTTGGGTCCCTGGGTGTATTGGCTTGTTCTGGTCACTCGTCCTTTGAGGAGCTCCTCGTATACCGGGGATAGAAATCCGATCTCACTGTCCAGCCCTCGCCACACCCATTTCCAGGTGGTGACAACATCGTATTCTGGTTCCGGTAAGGGCCCTTGTCTGGATTCTTCGCCTGCTGGATAGAGTTCTTCCAAGGCTCGGAAGTAGTTCTCACCTACTGATCGAGGAAGCGCCACTTCAATGTACAAAGGTTGAGTCCTTCTTAGTGGCCTGTCTTGTCTGTCATCCTCTATCTTGAGCTCCACTTTTCTGCTCGGGGCTATTAGTCCTAGCTGTTCCATCAGTATGTCTCCCATGATTGGTCCAGTAGGTAGATCCACTAGCATCCTCCATAGGTACATTCGTAACCGTAGATGTTGCTTCTCTATAATGAATCGTTCTTTGTCTCCTTCCATTTTCACTATTTTCTTGTACGTGGTTCGGCTTGTGGTCCAAATTAGGCCTTGGTTTAAGCATATGTCTACATACAGTCCTTGCAGGGCCTCCTCGTAGTTAGGTCCCCATCTCAGCCTGATTATCATTCCTTTGAGTTGTTAGGTAGACTGTATTCAATATCCACGGGGTCCGTTTTGGGCAGCGTGGTGTTTCCAAGTAGTCCGTGCGTCGTAGTCGCCAGGCATCTGGTTGCATTCGAAACACTGCTCCTGGGTCCATAATCTCTACTTTCCTTTCCTCCTTTCCCGGTATTGTTCGGTTTACATGGCGCACGTACTCGTCAGGGCTGCAGAAATATGCTCTGGATCCAAGTGCATAACGTTTTTCATCAAAGTCTTTTATAGGCCAATCCAATCTTATGTATTTCCCACATATTTTCATGTATGGTATTCCTCCGTTACGCCAGGGGGGAAATATTTCAGTCTGATTATCCAATGTTATCCCGATCCATTGTCGAGTTCTGGGTCCTCTTTCTCTCCTTT
The DNA here is from genome assembly GCF_042242105.1 of Pempheris klunzingeri. Lineage (NCBI taxonomy): Eukaryota > Metazoa > Chordata > Actinopteri > Acropomatiformes > Pempheridae > Pempheris > Pempheris klunzingeri. The sequence goes on along the minus strand of NC_092016.1, from coordinate 24,260,223 downwards.
TTGCTGGCAGCATGGTGATAGGCAAATTATTCTGGCTTCTTGGTCTTATCCAGGTCCAGTTTAAGTTCTTTCTTCGTTCTCAAGCCTAGTGTCAGCGCTCGGCGCAGCCACAGCCTTGTTAATTTTCTCCCTGTAGGTTTTGGTTCTTCAGGCTTTGGTGCCTCGTTCTCAATCTTGATCTCAGCTCCAACCGAGTAGATTCCTTTGTATGGTACCACCACCATACATACCACTATCTTCACTTGCACTGTTTGATCCGGCCTTGCAGGGGTGCCTGCTCTTTTAGCCGCTCCTCCTGGGATCTGTATGACTCCACCTCGGTTCCATCCTTCAGGCGTTACGTAATACTTCTTCCTCTTGCTCTTTGCCTTGGCTCCAGTGTGTCCCCATGCGTCCAGGCCTGTTGTATAACAGTACAAATTAGTTCTCCGAAGTCCCTCTTCTGCTGGAACCTCTGGCATATCTTCCAAGGGAAGATTTGGATCTTTTATTACTTCTTCTATGAGTTTTCCCCATGTTATCAGCTCCCATGGCCCATCCCAACCATTTGCTAGGGCTCGCTCTCTGGTGTCGTCAGGCAGATCCTCCAATCCAGTGGTGTAGCCTGGTTCGGCAGGGTCCCTGAACACCCTTAGTACCAATGGGGTTTGGGTGGTGGCGAACGGTGGGCTCAGTACCTGTCCTTGACCCGCATTGTACGGCCAGCAGGAGCGAATTGCTTCCTCCAGATGGCTCTGCTGGATTGTTCCTCCCCTTCCCTCCTCCGGTACCGGGGACAATGGGGGTGCTGATGGTCCTGCTCCAGGGTGGTACCGGGTCTGTAGTCCATGGCATGGTACATGCACATCCCCGTATGCAGCTCCCCGTTGTTCGTCTAGGGGAGTTCTGCACCGCCGTATCTGCCATCCCTTTGCGTAGCCTGCCAGCATCAGTCTTCCCGATCTCTGGAGACTGTCACAGTGGTCACATGGGTGAAGGTGATCTCCATCCCACTGGCAGGTACACTCTGCTCCATCTATTTTCGTTCCTCGCAGGTCCCATTGGGTTAATATGGTCACTCTGGGTAGCTGATTTATGCGACAAACTCCACATACGTATGCATCCATCACTTTGACTGGCTGATAGACCATACCTCGGAACTCATGTTTTGCTCCTTTGTGTGCCAGTGGCTTGGTGCGCCCGCTTCCTTCCCATTGGACCGACAGTGCTGACGTGTCTCCACACACCACACATGAGTTCTTTGCTTCTCTCCACTCCAACAACTCCTTCTCCTCCGACAGGAATCCTTGCTTTGCGCACGCCAACTTCCTGAGCCCTCTGCCTGCCCAGAGGCTTGATGTGGTTCTTCGCAGGACAACCACCCCATAGACAGTGGCTAGTCTGACGTAGGGTGGAAGGTTATCTTTGTTGCTAGCCATTCTTGACTCTAGGTATTCCTCTAGTTGGGAACTGGTTTAAGCTGCTCCACTCCCTGGATTCCCTTTTTCTTCAGTAACACAGTGTTACTATCCAAGATCTTCTCTACTATGTCGGCTGTTTCGTACTTAACTTTGACAGCAGTGTCTTGCGGGTGATCTCGAGCCTTGATCCACACCTTCTGGCCAACCTGGAATGGTACTTTTGGAGCCGGTAACGCCTTCTTGTCTTCCTGACCCCGCCCTACTTCCTGTGACGTGAAGGGGTGTCGGTTTAACTCCTCTGAAGGGGAGGGTCTGTCGACCCGATGTCTGTTGTTCAGGGTCTTTCCGATCTCCAGGGCCTTAGTGCTCCATTCCTTGGTGTTAGCATTTTTCCCAATCCAGTTTTTTACTAGTCCTATGGTCCTTTCGACCATGCCGTTGGCTTGAGGGGTGTAAGGTGGGGAGTACACTCTTATCACTCCATTTTCCTGACACCACTGATCCACTTGTTTGTTCCGGAAGTGAGTTCCGTTGTCAGTTCGCAATTCTTTTGGCGTTCCCGCCACACAGCAGACTTGATCCAACATCCCGATCACACTGCTGCCGTTGGCTTTCCTCAATGGCTTGACTACCACATAGCCCGACATAGAGTCCACAAGCACCAAGAGGTATTTCTCACCTCTCTTCCCTGTTATGCCCATAGGTCCAGCCACATCCATACATACTGACCCCCATGGCACGGTGCTTCTTATGGTGAGTCCAGGCACGCGTTGTCCTCTCCGCCCTGCGTTGTATTGACCACATACTTCACAGTCCTTGAGAACACGCCGTACTTGTTCACCTGGAATCCAGAGTTGCATCCTTTCCAGCTCCTTCCGTGTGGGTACTGTGCCAGCATGGCCTAGTTCTTCGTGCACGGCCTGCGCTACCCCCTCCACGGACTCCTTTGGGACCACCTTCCCTCTAGGTGACTCGTCCCACTTCTCGCTTCCTACAAGCACAATTCTTCTTTGCTGTACATAGCGGTCCACTTCATCATTTCCCCGCCAATGCATTCCTTCTTTTCCATGAGCCTTCTGATGAACAATGTTCATATCCAATGTTAGCCTCAATTCGGCTATCTTTCGCCAAATCTTGATGGGCGATTGGTTTTCCTTTAGCTCCTTCGAAGCCGTTTTCTTCCCATATGTCCAAGTCTTCTTTAAAGGCTTGGGCACAGTAAAAACTGTCAGTGACAATTCTGGCTCTTTTTATCTTGCGTTTCCCAAGCTCTAACAATCCTTCCAGAATTGCTGTTACTTCTCCTGTTTGTGCACTGCCTGGTACTTTGCCACGTTGTCTGTGTCTTTCCTTGGCGTTTTCTTTAAGAATGAAACCCCAGTAGGCTGTATCATCCTGACCTTTCTTCGATCCGTCTGTGTACAGTATCCATTCATAGGGTTCTCCTTTTTTGTCTTGCTCGACCTTTGGTGGTTTTTGTCCTCCTTTTTGAGCTGGTCCTAGCCCAAGTTCCGGGTCTAGTAGGATGTCCTCCCATCTTCCCCATCTCGCATTTGTAGCTTTGGTGCCTTCGATGGTTTCTTTCTTTAGGAACCGATGTACTTGGCTCTGGGTGATGACTTTGATGTTTTGACCCTGTGCCAGGTCCTTTATGCTACTCCAGTACTTGGCCAGAACAGCCAGTTCTTTTTCTTGCATAGGGTATTTCTTCTCCACGCTGGATATAGTGTAAATCCATAGGGCCACCAGGCCCCCTCCTTCGTTACACACTCGTAACACTGCATCATCTTCATCGCCGCAAGTTATCTCTACCACGAGCCCGGTGGTGAGGCTCCTAGGTTCCAATCTTGCTGCTCCTTGTATTGCCTTCTTGAGGTTCTCCAGGTTTTCCTGATCTTTGACTGTCCATGTCCACTCTGTCTTCGCATTCCCTTCTGTACTTGTTGGCACCTTTTTCAACTTAGCGTACAGAGGTTTTGCGTACTTTTGGTAGTTGGTAGGTACATGGTCTCTCACGTAGTTACAAAGACCCAAAATCTTCTGTATTTCGTTCAACGTTGCTGGTGGTGTTATTCCCTCCAGTTTCTCTCGATAGCCATCGGCGAGTCCCAGGTCTGTTGTTACCTGGAATCCCAGATAGTTCACAGAAAACTGTCCAAACTGTCCTTTCTTCAAGTTGAGTTTTAGGCCGGCTTCAGTGAGTTTTTCTATCACTTTCTGCAGCCTTCCCAAATGTTCTTCTTCATTATCATCTGCGATGAAAACGTCATCAATGTATACTGTAGCTCCCAGTCCTTCCAGTATATCCATCACTGCCGCTTGAAACACATTTGGCGAGTTCTTGTATCCCTGGGGAAAGCGCTGCCATACGTAAGCTTTTCCTTTGAGGGTGAAGGCTGTTTTCCCTTCAGATTGTTTAGTTAATCTCAAAGAGAAAAATCCATTGGCCAAATCAATGCATGACTTGTATTTCTTTACTCGGAGAGTTTTCAGGGTTGCTTGAGGGTTGATGAGACTCGCTTTGTTGGACAAGGTTCTTCTATTTAGGGCCTTAAAGTTGATTACCGGTCTCCATCCTCCTCCGGCTGATGCAGGTTTCTTTACTGCTTGAATTGGACTGTTGGTGATGGGATTTGGTTCTTGTCGTATGATCGCTTGTGCACTCAGCTCTGCGACTATTTTGTCCATTTCCTCTCGTGCTTCTGGGTTCAATGGATACTGTCTCACGGGGGGATGCACTCCTCCTGCGATGTTGTGCACATGTTTCTCTCCTAGATCCCCACAGTCATTCTTGAACCTGGCTATGCTGGCTTTGCTGAGTATTTGTCTCAATTTTTCTTTTCCTTCCGGGGAGAAATCACTTTCCTTTATTTTTTGGTTCATTACTTCTGGCACATCCACTAGCTTGTACCAATCCAATTCTTTGTCCCCAAGGGTCCTCCCTATGTGAAGCCTTCTTGACTTTATCTCTTTTAGTTGTTGATTCAGGGTTCTTTTGTTCTTCTGTGGGTTGTTGAGTTCTCGTAGATCCTTCACTGACAGCAAATTGTGCGGCCCTTTTATCCAAATGATCTTTTTCCATACTCCGTATGGCATTGACATCACTATTCCATTGGCGAGTTCCACTCTTAGGTGTCCTTTTGTTGGTAGGCTTTTACAGGTCATCGACACCTCTGCTCCTGAGTCCACTAGATAGGGTATTCCATCCACGTTGGCATAGATGTCGTCCCCTACCCAGTAGGCTCCTTCAAGCGTGACCCATGCCTCTGAGGCCATCATTGCCTCTGCCCTCCGCTCGCCACTCTACGGGCTTCACGGAGGGCGTCCTTCTCTTCGGGGGTGAGTTTTCTGAATTCGTCTTCGGTGAGGTATCCTGTGCCAGGAGCGTTGGCCCTTGGCCTCGGAGTTGGAGGTCCGCCAGGTCCTCGCTGCTGTGGTGGTCGGTTTCCTCCTCCCCGCTGGCGTTGAGGCGGCTGGTACTGACGTTCTCCCTCCCGTTGTGGGTTTTGTGGGTATTGACGTTGTTGGGATTGATACTGGCGTGGTGGGGGTAGATATGGCTTGATCTCACTTTGAGCCTTAGGTTTGGCTGGTTGTTTAGCTTCTTTGTTTCTCTTGTCTTCGTAGTATTGTTGCTCCAGATCCCAACCGCCCACTGCTTGATCCATCTCCTTCACAGTAGCAGTAGCTAGCATTTTTATGAAGGTGAGTTCTCCCCTTCTTCCTGAAGTCACTGCCCTCAGGGCCTTCACATACTGCTTGGGTGGTATCGCTTGCTTCAGCCGATGCCATACCTGGGTCAGGGTCTGACCCTTATCCAGTGCTGTTTTGGACTTGGTAAACTGGGCATCATCATCATCCAGATCTTCTAGCACCAACCTTTCGTAGTGGCTCCTAGCTGGCTCCCCCCTTTCAACTGGTTGACTGGTTACATGGCTTAGCCACAGTCTTTTGGCGTCCTCATCTGATGTGCTGGTCTCAATGAGGGTCCATACTTCTCTTAGATACCCCTTGGTGTCTTCATCTGACCTCTTTTCTCTCACCAGTGATTTTAGTTTCTTGAACTCTCTGAAGTCTCGTCCATCTGTGGAGACTCTTGTCTGCTCAGACTCTTCTTTTGGGCGCCTGTTTTGCTTTGGCAGTTTTCTCTCTGGTTCTTCTCCCTCACTCTCACTGCTTGAGATTCCTTTGCGGGCTTGTTCTTCAGTTTGACGGGCATATTTGCAGGCTGTCTTTTTAAGTCTTCGTAACATAACGTCATGGGTGATTCCCACGAACGCTGTTCTGAAGTTGGCTGTTAAATCTTTGCAGGCCACCAGAGTAGGATAGGAGGGCATCATGAGGATGTTGGCCCATTCCCTTAAAGGCGCCGTAACTCCCAGAGTCTTCTCCTCTTCTGGGTCCTCTAGCCAGGACACCGGGATGCCATGGTCCGTCTGGTTCACTTCAGGCATGTACGCTTTACGTCCATCCTTTGTCTCCAGGGGGCCCCAGCTGAGGTCCCTTGCCTTTTTCTCCGATGTTCTCTGGACGCTCATAAGCCCGGTGTCTTTCTTTGCTCCTTTGCGGGTACCGACCCTTAGTTGTCTAGCAGGTCCGGCGTTGTGCATGGCGACGGATGACTTCTCTGACCTCTGCGGACACTTGCTTCTGTGATGATGCAATCTTCAGGGCACCTCTCCGGTGGTAACTGGTTGGTGATTGCTGGTGCAGGGATCGATGCCATAATTCGGGCTGGTGGAACTCCAGACCACTTGCTTGAGGTGTCCGGGGCAGTCCTCCTCAGAGACGGCCTGGTTTCGTCCTTGGTCTGCCTCAGGTCGATCTGGATCGCCTTGCTGTCTTGTTGCGGTCTGGGAGTTGATGTCCCTCTCGCTGTGGACTCCCTTGGCTCATCATTCTGCACTGCCCTGCTGACGGTCTTGGGTTTGGGTGGTTTTGCAACTTTCACCTCCGTATCCTGTGATGTTTTTGGCTCCGCCCTTGGTACAGTCCCGCTAGCCAAGTTAGCATATACTCCAGCGGCCGCCATACTCTTTGCACGACGTTCTTGATGTTGTTTTTGTGATGTTACCACCACTAACTCTTTCACTGCTCTCAGTCTTCCAGGCATCTTGTGGTACAAGTTTACCACAGCCATTGCAATCCCTTCCGCTTTCTCCCATGGCATGCCTTTTGGTCTTATTCCGTTTACATTCATCACCACTCTTCTGAACACAAGCTGCTCAGCCCTTTCTATTCCTTCCTCCAGGAGTGCCAGCATCTCTTCCATATACCGGACTGACTCCTCGGGCTTTGGGTATGGTTCAATGGGGATATGCAGGACTGCATGATAGGGCAACTTTCCCCCTGATGTCATCAGCACGTTGCCGCTGTTTGCAGGATCCTTCATTCTCTGATGTCTTTTCTCTACCACTTCCAGCTCGTACTCATCGCTTGCCTTTTTCACCAGTTCTCTTCTGAACTCTTTATTACGAGCATTCAGGTGATTGTTAGTCAGCACTATCAGTGCATGTCCATCTATGTCCCAGGGGCTGCCAATGTAGTGGTAGGAACTCAGCCCAACCTGGGATTGCAGGGAGCTCGTCTGTCGGGGCATTGCTCCTAGAGCTGGGAGATGGCTATACCCCTGCTCGCTCCTTTCTGGGTCGCAGTGATTCCTTTTCTCTTTCTTCTTTCCACTTTTCGGCTCTGTGGCTACCTTTCCTTCAGCCTGGAAATACTGCATTATGCGCTCTAGGCGTTCTCCTTGATATTTCAGTCCCGCCTCAGCACTGTCCATTATCCTTCAGACTCCCGCGAACTCAGGAGTTAGCGGGTCTGACTCTATCCCAGTCAACCGTCTGCTGTGTTTCTGGACCAAAGGGGTTAGGGGGCATGGGAGAGCCTCCGGTAGTCTAGGCAGGGAAGTTCCTTCGCCCAGCGTTAATTCCAGCAGGATCTCATCCTCACTTTGCTCCTGATCGTCTGTTCTTGTAGGGAGCTTACTCCCCTTAGAGTCCAATTCCTCTTCTTCCTCGGAGCCAGATGGATTGTTGAACATACTCTCTTTGTCTTCTTCTTCGCCGGGTTCCAGCGATTTGGGTTTGTTTTCTTGGATGTTCTTTATCAGGCTTGCGTGTTCTTTGTATTGCTTAGCCGCTTTGACCCCCTCAGGTTTCTCAACAATAATTGCGGTTCCCATTATCTTGCCGAGCAACTTCACTATGGGATCGTACTTAGCAGACGGGCTCCCTAACCACTCGATCGGGGTCAGCCAGTTCTCCACAGTGTTACCCCACCAAGTTAGCCAGTCTTTTATGTCCTCTTTACTCCTCGCACTCGTGGGACTTTTGAGGACACACAGTCGACTCCCATCCTTCATCAGGTCAGCACAATAGAAAGGGTGCTTTTCCATGGCTTTTTCCAGGATTTCTCCTAGATTGTCTCTTTTGGATGTGTATGTCCGCTTCAGTAGGAAATTCCGTAGCGGTTCGTTCCAGGTGTGGAACCCATCTCCGTAGAATATTATCTGGTGGTTGATTCGGTTGTACTCTCCTTTTTCTGTCTCATGGTTCTCCTCCGACGCCGCTGGTGGATCCCACTCAGATCCTCCAAGACCCTTTTGGCCTGCCAGCTCAGAGGCTGCCTGTAGGTTTGAGTCGCTCATTACTGCAAGGCCTCCCGTAGGCCGTTGGGACTGGAATGCGTAATGAACTGGTTGGCTATTCAGCACCGCTTCTCTGGCGCAGCTCACTTGGAGCTGGCTTCATCGGTCGCTCCTCTCTGTACCTCGACTTCTCCCCGCCGGGGTACAAACTTAGGGGCCTGGCTTAGAAGGGATCACTCTGTCCTTCTCTGCTGCTCCAGCGCCCAGGTCGAATTCCTCTCGACCTCTCCCTCTTACGGGTTTCTGCAGGCCCGACGGATGGTCGTTCCGTCGGGGGATTGTTAAGGCTCGACGAGTCGTCGCAGCTCCTCTGCGTGATGCTCCTTTTGCTGGGCTCCGCTGCAGGATCACTGGACCGACTCCGTCATGCCCCACGTTGGGCGCCACCTGTCAGATTCCACGCCTATTACCGCCTCACGGCAGGTGACGAACAGCTCTCCACTACAAGGGACAGAACCTCAGTGCACTAACGGGGTTCACCTGCTTAGTGTCTCACCTATTGGCTCTTAAAGCTGTTGCGAGGAGACTCGCCTAGCTTATCTCACTACCTACGTCCGAGCGTCTGCCCTACTTCCACTGATGGGGCACCCGGCAGAATAGCCTATGCACCGGATACCACACACCAGCCACGCCCGTTAACGGTAGCTCTCCTCTTAATGATCCGGGCTCTTGGTGTGTTAGCTAGGATAGGATTTAAAGACCTTGTTAGGTCTTAAGGGCCTGTTGCTTTGCAGAGACTAGGGATACCTATTATGAGTCTACAGATGTTAAAACATTATAACCTTTACATTACATCCTAAGAAGATCTAAAAAGCTCAATGTCCACAATTTCTCTTTAAATGCAGGTATTCTAAATTTATTGCAAAATATAGCAGGGAAAGGCGTACAGCTTTAAATTAATTAACAAACACATGTTGATTTGTAATTGATTCAATACTAAAATAATCAATCTAAAAGTTAACTTAACTGATCCTGACTGATGCCTCCTTGTTGGTTGAATTTTAATCTGGGGAAGGAGAATAGGGAGATCCTTGGCCGTGGATCGTTCCTTCCCAGCAGCGCCCTGGATGTCAGGATGAAATATCCAACTTTGTCCAAAGAATGGTATTTTCACCAGTCCTTCCTCTGCTGCAGGTTGAGCAAAAGAGTCTCTGCGAGTCGATAAACTCCCCGGCCGAAGGGAAGTGGTCAGTCCCTTTGTCCGCCGCCGGAGCCTGCCTCAGACTCGGCCAGAGATTTTCCTCTTTTCATGCTCCTTTTATATTTTCCTCCCAACTGCCTCCAAGCAGTTCGTTCCGTGTTAAATTTGTATCCTTATAAGGTACAGACTTTAATTCAAGGTGTTTCCCGTAAGTTACCGTTAAGAAGGGGAACTCGATTTGTGGAGTTCCTCAAAGTCTACCTTCCACGGAGGCATCAGTTTGAGCACCAACTGTCTGATTATGCTTAATCATCCTCTTGTGTCACATACATTTCCTGAACCAGTATTATAACACTCTCTCCTCCTCACACCTCTCTACTATCAACTCATCTAAAACATTTCCATTACACAAATCATCAGTACATTTCTTTACTCATTTTAGGATTAACTTTTACTTATTCTATGATTATTAATCATCACATGTGTAAATACTTCATTTCTTATAAATCACTTATTAATTTGATCCTTTATAACATGACAAATCATTCATTCATACTTCATGTATTCTGCTTTTACTCACTTCATCCCCGAATGCAACACCACACATTGCTGCTATCATGAAACACTCAGTCCACAGAGGCCTAAAGGCCTCAAGAACAGTTCTGGGCAGTGAGGGGATTCAACCTTACTTGACAGTGTGTACCCCATGTAGGCTACTAGTAAGGACACTTTATGTTAAAACAATACAAAACAGTACAAAGGAGAAAATGTGATTTTAGAAGCAACAACACTGGTTTTGTTTGAGTTCAATTCAATTCAATTCAATTTTATTTGTATAGCCCAATATCACAACAGAGTGTCTCATAGTGCTTTACAAAGTTCACTGAAATAAACAAGTGTAAGCGAACAAACAATCTAATAAAGAGTCCAGCAGTCGATGAGGCCAATGGATCAGTCCGGTGGATCAGTCCGAGACATCACCTGCCCTTTATGACCCTCCTTCTTCGGGAAGGAAAAACTCAAAAAACCCAGTGGGAAAAGAGAAACCTCCGGGAGCACCACAGTGAAGGAGAGATCCAGCTCCCAGGGACGGACAGGCTGTAGCCTTGGACAGACGCACATCCATTGGCTGGTGGAGAACCACATCAGCGGGGCCAGGACCAGGATCCACAGGAACCAGAGAACCACATCAGCGGGACCGGGACCAGGACCCACAGGAACCAGAGAACCACATCAGTAGGGCCAGGACCAGGATCCACAGGATCCACAGGAACCTGAGAGATGAGAAAGCACAGAAACGCTCCGGGGAAGATAGCAAGTTAGAGGCAGACATTTGACTGACATGAGACATAACGATGGAGAGGAAGAGGAGGATAGAGAATAGGGGAGCTCAGTGCACCATAGGAGTCCCCCGGCAGTCTGAGCCTATAGCAGCATGCTAGTGAACAGCTGTATTAATCAGTTACTTTGTTTGCGTTCTTGTGTGACTTTTACAAATTGTAAAAAAGGAGCTTTGATTGGTAAGAATATATTTGGATGTACCATGAATTATTGTTCTTACCAGTCAGGCTGTGCTGTCTATTGCTTATGTAACTCTTCAGTCCTTTTAAATAACTTTTGAGTGTTTACGTGCCCCTCCTTCTGTCTCCCTCTCCCTTTTTCTTTTCTCTCTTTTGCCCGCTGCTCTAGCATGAAGAGCTGCTTCACATGGAGATGGAGAGAGCACTGGTCACAGAGAATGCTCTCGCTGTGACCGACAGCCTGCTGGAGCTCAGAGACGCATCAGATTCCTCTGGAAAGTGGCACAAACTTAGCAAGTATGCACACACGCACACACACGCACACATGCACGCATACACACACACACACGCACGCACACACACACACTTTTTGGTGAACAGATGGTCCACTCACAGGACAGAAGTGAAAGCTGTGTTGAGGAATTCAAAAAGTTTGTGTTAATTAGAATTTTAAACTGACCAAACAGCATGAGCAAGCAACACCCATCCATCCAGAACTAACTTCAATAATTTCTTCATCTAAACCATCAACTTTTCTCTCTCTACCTGTAATTAAACCTCTTCTCGAAAAGCCTGCTCTTGAAAAACCTACTCATGTCAGCAAACTGTAGCCTTATGAGTAGTTTCCGATCAGCTGCGTGTCTTGTCACTGGACTTGTCTTGTTAGATCGTAGTGCAGCATGTAACACCATTGACCATCATACCCTATCAAAAACACTATTACAAAGATTTTAAGTTATTTTTTACTTATTTGGTCAGTTTTAGATGTATAATCTACATGCTTGGAAATATTAATTTCAATGATTTTTTCAGTTTTGTAAAATGATAACATAGTATGATCATTACTACGACTTCAAACAAGTCTACTGAATCTGAAGTATTGCTAAGCCCAGATTCAGTAAACACACTGTGTGGCTGTTTTTGAAGTCTTATTCATGTCATCTCTTCCTCTTTCCAATTCCTTAGGTTCCTGCTTCCAGAGTACGTTTTGGATTTTGGTTATGTCATTCCAGGCAGAGTCCTCAGTCACACTGTAAATGTCACCAATCCTGGGCCAGTGGCTGTGTCCTTCCAAGCCAACTGCAAACCTCTAGCTGGCACAGGTAACACAGTACATTACTCAAGGTCCTGTAACATTTTCAGTTCTTCATCTATCCTTCAAATTTACATCAGCATTACTGTATCACTATTATGCAAAAAGCTTGGTGTAGAACACGGGGACACACATCAGAAGTAAAAACATAGAAACGTATATTCAGCTTCCTTTGAGCTGCTGTCATGAACATGTGTGCACATACTTCTTGAAAATAGTTGAAAATAAAGGTGAAAATGTCTTTGTATGACAGAAATTAATAGTTTGCTCAATAGAATAGTTTGACATTTTCTTTGTGTTTTGATAACATTCTCATATCTATCCTTGATTTATGAAGCTGGAGTCAAGAGGTGGTTAGCTCAGCTCAACATAAAGACTGGAAAACCATCTAAAAACCATCACAGCCAGTTTAACTCTTTCCATAAGTCAAAAATTATCCATCTACCAGCAGCTGGAAAGATTAAGAAGATTAAGAACTAGCAGCGACCCTCTGGAGACTCTGGTGGTTGCCTGGCAACTAGACTTAAGAAAGCCGTCTTTAGATGATCGTCCTTGTGTTTTCACAAAGCAGTTAAATCTTCTGATTCTTCTCAATGGTTTATTTCTATGTTTAGAAAGTAAAAATAGTCTGAGTTTGTTGTTGCTTCTTAAAAGGTTTCAGTGCAGAAATTGAAAGAGTGATCAAGCTGCCCTGTGGCAAGACACAGGCTTTCACAGTTAGATTTGACCCCCAAGGAGCCAGACTGGAGACTGGGAACACAAGTGTTGTCTTGCCAATACAGGTGCACATGGAAACACACACACACACTTTTCATTTCTGATTCCCTGTAACATTTTTCTATAATTTTTTCGGTAGCATTGTGTCCTTATTCATAAGATGAAGATGTGTTTGGTTACGCAGGTCAAAGGAGGTCCAACGGTTCAGGTGCGCCTGTGTGCAGTGGTAACTGTGCCAGTTATCACTGTTTCCATGGATACACTGCAGTTTGACACTGTGAGGTGTGGCATGTGTCAGGTAATGCTGCATGATGAAATGGAATGGCAAGATATTGTTATGTGGACCTGCAGACGCTGCTTGTTGTGCTCTATGATTGTATGAAATGTGTTGACTGTTTGTATGTTTCTATAATCTGTAATCTGTCAAAATATACAAATTCATTCAATTTAAATGCACTTTTACTGCCTGTTTTGTTTTACTTTATGTTATCACAATGCAACATTAAGAGAACAGTAAAGTAAGGGAAAGCCCAAAGGTGGTATACAGTGTAACACAGCAGAGTGTGTGCATGGCACATTAATGAGGGGCACTAATGAGAGACCAGTAGGCTGCTTCACTATGATGCCATCTTGCGGTCAGGTCCAGTTAAGTTTATCTATTCGGGACTTCTCCTGCTAAGGTGGTGCACCTGGCGTGCTTAAACTTGGTTGTGGCTGCATGTCTTGAGCCGAAGCAGCAGCTTATCACTGTGACTAGTGATTTAATGCTGAGGCAACATGAATGTATAAACTCTGTTGTAGCCAAACAGACCTGAGAATGCACTCATGTCTTGTGTTATATGACCTTCCCCATCAGCTGAAGACGGTACAGCTGTTTAATAATGGGTCTGTGTCCTGCTCCTGGACCATAGCTGAAGACGTGAAGCCCAAAAAGGTTCAAATATTGGCATTTTATGAAAATTTCAATGATTTGTTTCCAATGAATTTTGTAATTTGATATCCATGTAACAAAACCTACTTGTTTTTATCTGTTTACCTAAAAGAGACAAATACTGATATCACTGTATTAGGGTGATGTCTGCCTCTGTTCTTGCTCAGGTGGATAAGTTCCTGCCTGGCTTTCAGCGTACAAAGCTCTTACAGGAATGGCGACTACCTCCAGTGGTGTTTAACATGATTCCCAGCTCTGGAATGCTGTCTGCTGGTGAACGAGTCAATGTCCAGATAAAGTTCAGCCCTGTGGATGGGGTAAAGGGCTTAATTGACATCAGAGTTTGGTGCAATCCAGAGTATCATGGCATTACATGGTTTGCTGCTTGTATGAAATGGTGGAAGCATGTTGTGCAAAACAGTGGTTAGAAAGAAAGGCATGCACGGTGACCTACTGTACATGTCTTTGCAGCGTGCTTACAAGAGGCAGCTAGTGGTCCATGTTGCTGAGAGCCCCCACCAGGTGTTCATTACAGCCCAGGGTCAGGGTGATGAGCCACTGCTCAACTTCTGCCCGCTGGAGCTGCAGCTGGGGCCTTGTCTACCTGGCTCCACTGAGGCTGAAGCTCTGGTCACTGTCAAAAACCCCTGCTCCTTCCCCATCGAGTTCTACTGCCTGGAGTTGGACACACAGCATCTGGAGGAAGAAAAGGTAGCTCTCTTTTTAATGTCACTAGCTTATTTTGTAATATACATTTGTGAAATGCTTACGTTTGTCAGGATTATATGATGACCAATGTAGTCTGCTTTATGAAATACTGTATGACTGCAAAGGAATAAGAAAGAGCTGGATGGAGCAATGTTGTTAGATAGTGGTACTGACACCAGTCAGTGCCTGAAAGGAGACTGTCTTCTTCTGGTACAGAGTCAGTCTCCTGTCAAGCTCATGAGAACCAACTTTCTTGAACTGCAATAAACAATTCATCCACCAGGGGGAGCAAAGCCATCAGTCATAAGGAGTCATGTCCATTCTAAACTTAGAAAGGCATTAACGCTGTGAAAGAATTCTTATGTATAAACCACATAGTACTGCTAAATTCTTTGTTGTTGTTATGATTTGTGTCATTTAGTACCTTCAGCTGGAAAATGTGACTCTGAATTATGTCTTGATATTACATTTTTGCTCCATAGCCAGGCATTTTGGATACTGGGTATTCTTGTGTTTTACTGTTAAATCAGGTAGTCACAGAACATTTGATTTGATTTTATCTAATAGACAAAGATGTTAAAACTAATCTTTCCCTTCATTCTTCTGAAAGTAACACCTTTTCCTGTCCAGTCTCCTGTCTTTCCCCACCTGGCCCCTCCCTTGATAATTAGCATTAAATTTGTTTCTGTCCCTTTTTGTGTCTCTCCGTCACTCCCCTCCTCCACATTGCTTCATCCCAAATAGATCCTGCATCTGATGCAGGGTTATGATGAGAACAACATGCTACTGCTGCCTCCCAGGGCCCCCGGAGAAAGTCTTCCCACAGAACTGCTCGACTACTACAAGGAGCACTGCTCCCAGCTGAAAGACGACGGTACCTTTAGACCCCCCACCACTGAACCCATATACCTGCAGGTGTCTGCATACTGTATGGGTGCATACCTGTTTTGATCTAATTTACTTGTGTGCAGCAGAGCTGATGGCAGGCTTGTTTGAAAAAGAATCCAAGACTGGTGACACACGTGAGGACGACAGAACGTCAAGACAAAATGCCCACCCATCAAACAGCAAAGAGGGGGGGGCACACACTTTAACTGTAAAACCAGCTGAATTACGTGAGTGTATTTCAGAAGCAGAACTTGAAGCATGTTTATGAAAGTAGCCTGATATGAGGTGAGAGTAATTCACTGTAACATCCACAGGCTCTGTGCGTTTTACTTTACAACTAAGATTAAATTCAGCTTCAATTCTAACTTAACTTTACTGTCCCAAAGAAGAACTCTTGTGTGTTAATGATCGTGCTTTGTGCTTTCAGTCATTTCAGAGATGACCAAAGAGGCAAACAGAGGAAGATTGGGGCGGCTGGAAATGACCCCTGTGTCCAGAGCAATCGCCCGCTACATGTGCATTGACTTGACACCTGAGGGTCTGGCTGCTCTCAACCGCAGAGGCATTGCTATTATTGTATATGGAGCCCCACTGACAGGTGAAGCACTTAAAAATAGTTGATGCTTTATTTAAATTATATATATTTGAAGACTAGGAGTGTTAAAACACAGAAATCGGTATACTAAGTGGGATTGATGAGTATGTATGAGTTAAACTGTGTATGTGTCCTGTTCCTCCACTTTTCAGCTAAAAGCAGCACAGCGGCTGCTCTGGCACAACACTACGACGGCGCGTGCCTGAGTGTTGATGCGGTGGTGAGAGATGTGCTGATGAATGGCACATCGCCTGTTAGCCTGACAGCAAGACAACTCTGTGACCGCGCTGCTGTCGAGTATGCTAAGAAGAAGGCTGAGGCGGCTGGTGAGCATAATATCTTGTGCATGCAGTGCTGGTCTTTCTTAATATTCACATGTTTTTTTGTTTGTCTGTCTACCTGTTTGGAGAAGTTACAAAAGTATACTACATACTTTTTAATTTGGTATTTGGTATTGGTAAATTAAGGTGAAAATGAATATATCCATTTCCTTCCAGCTCAGACTGTTAAAGAAACCACAGAACCAGGATCTGCAACACATCTCGAATCCTCAGATCCAGCTTCTACTTCAGTTCCAGCTTCATTTCATGAAGCAGTTCTTATAAAACCCAGCGAGGACAGCTGCCATAGAAATGACTCCAGCGCTCCCCAGAAGACTGAAAACACACTTTTTTCTCTTTGCCTGGTACATTCTGTCAAATCCTCTGGTCAACTGATGTGTCTCAGGGTCATGTTTGGCTGTTTAGGACATTTTTTAGAATGTTCTTTGTATACCATTTTTTTCTGTTAAGGGTACAGAGGGTATGAATCAACTGCATACATGTGCAGCATTTTTTAAAATCTTTTTATCTTTATTTTTATGTTTTAAATCTGGGTATAAGCAGATTTTATAGTATTGTCAGTGCAGTGTAATAACCAAAAGTAATAAACCAACTGTTTTGATGTGGTTTTGCTTCAGGGAGGAAATGTGACCGCACTCAGCAACCTTTTTCCTGAACAGCTACTGGCTGATATCCTCGCAGAAAGATTTCAGGTAAGATAACACATCGTTTTCCCTTTAGAAAGATGGTTGAAGTAACATGGTCACTACATGTATACATCAAAAAGTAGTTATAAACTGGCAGATATCAGATATGTATTATGTTTGACCCTTTAAAGACGCTGAGTTTCACTTAAGTTTCACTTGTGTCTTCTCATGTTTTTCTCTGTTTTTCTTGTCATTGCTGTTGATGCTGCCGTCATGATGACAGATAAGCGATTGTCACCGTGGCATAGTGATTGATGGCCTGAAGTCTGTGTACACTCGATCAGCGGCAAGCACTCTGCATGTTGTTCTCAAGGCCCTTAATAACCGCAAACACATCTATGTAGTGAACTTGTCTGACTCCTACGCTGCCCTGAAGGCACGGGAGAAAGCACAGAGAGAGTCTGTGTGTGTCCCTGTGTGAATAGAATATTTTACTTACTTCTTGTGTTGCAAGTGTTGCAAGTGGGATTCACCACACTCTCTTAACTGATCAAACTTGGTGTAAATTGCTCTTTTCAGTCTGAAGTCATGGAGCTATTAGATAGATATTTGATTTTTATACAGACTTTCAAAGGCTGATGTTGATGTGAGAGAACCACCTGCCGGGGTAAATTTATTGTCGAGGCCACCTCTCCATTAAGCTCAGCAAGTGGCCAGGAACCAGGATTGCTGATAGAACTTATTCAATGAAGTGAAGTTAAATGAGCAGGTATAATCATTATCATACTCTACGAGATTTAATTCTGCTTTGGGTGCAGAGTACTTCTGTGTCAGTCTGACAGATGCAGGCACATGAGATTAAGCGGGCAGGTGCAGAGGCTGCAGATCAGCCAGCTGTGACAGGAACAGTTGTCCTGTAGCTGTGAGCTGTGAGAGTGTGAGCAAGCTCGTAGTGAGGTCAGAGAGGAGGAGCGGAGGAACAGGGCCTGTCTCATGGTTTGAGCCTCCTGCTCTGCTGGCCCTGTACTGCACTTGACCCAAGCAAGGCTTTCTCTCAATTGCCGTCCCCGCAGCTGCAGTCCTTGGCCCCTTTATTCTCCAGCACGAATGGGAAAGTACTGTTTAATTACCAATTAATTTTGGCTGTGGGCTTAAAATTGTATTATTACATATTTACAGACTATGAAATCTGAATCTATTTGTGGATCTGAGAGGGTAATCAATATCCGATAAGTGAATAGCATCAGTATTGACGCCCAAAACTGATGTTGTTTTAGATTGCTCCCAATTCTAACAAATACTAATTAGTGGAAAGAGCTTTCGCCAAATATTTTCAACCATTAAAAAACTCTGTCTGTGTCTGTGTGTGCGTTTGCTTATTAGGGAGGTCGAACAAAAAAGCAAGCAAGAAGAACAGGGGCACAAGGAGGAGCTGAGGAGCTTACCTGAGGGAAATCAGGTCTGTATATGTATCCCATTCTAACACAAAACTTCCTAACTTCTCCCTAACTGTGATGGTGAAATTCATTAGTTTCATATCCAGATGCACAGCTGTAGAAAATGGATCTCCCATCCTGTCGCAGTGTAACTGACATGAACAGTAAAGGACAAATCACTAATTTAGAGTCACCAGTTAACCTAACCACCATGTCTTAGGTCTGTGGGTGGAAGTCAGAGTACACAGCTGTGGCTCTCGGGGCTTTGAGTAGACAAAATGACTAGAAAGGCGCATTTACCATTTACCAAGATCATTTACCATTTACCAAGATCATTTACCATTTACCATTTACCAAGATCATTTACCATTTACCAAGATCATTTACCATTTACGACGATACTACACAACACATTACAGCGCTGCCCTTTTACCAACTAAAGATAATTTAAGTTTTTGTAATTTGTGACATGTGGAATGACCCCACACCTACATTGAGCCCCTATGCAATGTAATGAATATTGTTAATGCTGATGACCTATTTGTAATCTTCTTGCTGTTTCTGCTATCCACCTTTACTCTCCTCCTGTCCAGCCCAGTGTGGATGTGCTGCAACCTCAGTTCAGTGCATATGAGCAGACCCAGAAACAAGTGGAGCACATCCTGCAGCACTGGGACAGAGCCCAGGGCTTGTTGCTAGTCTCACTACCCAACGAGAAAGATCACCCCAATGAAGAGGGCCCACAAGATAAGCAGGTGAATTTTCTGTCACTGTGTTTTCTCTACAATTAAGACTGCTCGTAAAATCTGGGAAATTATACTGCAGGACATTTTTATTTACTCATCACCATGGATACAAGCTGAATGCAGCCATGACAGACAGCCTTTCGAATTTAAGCAATTTTCTAATCTTGACTGTGAATTTAATCACATTTGTGACTGACTGTGAGCACTTTCACTTTTTCTACTGTGCTGCAGGAAGCTGTGTAAGCAGACACTTTAGGAGATCTTCTTGGCAGAATTCTTGTTTGCACTTTAAGTCTTGAACTGAAATTGTAGGGTCTTAGGTGCTGCTTTTGCATGATTATATACCCAGAGTGAGATGTATCAAGTAAGAAGTAGTTCTCTTTCATTGCATTTTTTTCATGACTTTTAATGAGAGACACCTACAGTGTGACCTCAACAGAAGCTCCTATTGCATTCTGCCAGCCAGGAATGGCTGTTGTTTGATAGGCTTTTTTATATGAAAAGCCTATTAATTGTTCAATTTAATTGTTCAATTGTTCTGCCAATTGTTCAAGTTATCACCAAACCAAACCAGCAAGCCACACAGAGCAGTACCTCACCAAAGTAGAAATACTTTCCCAAACTAATGTTAGCTTCACCTGGCTAATGCCTCAAAGAGTAGCAATACTCCTGTTGTATAACCTGCTCGGATGTGTTTCCACTATCTCCTAGCCACACCACGTTAGCATTAGTACACACAAATACAGCATAGCTTCTCAGCTAATAAACAGAAGTGATGTGAGGACAGAAAGAGGCAGGATGAAGCCCTGAAGCCTTGTCTTTCACCCCGTCTGTCCATCGCCAATCCTTTGCCCAGTTGGTGGCACAGCCACCTCGTACTTTCAGAACCTCTAGACTATCAATCAATCAATCTTTATTTATATAGCGCCAATTCATAACGGGTCAGACTACCTTCTGTCTAACCAATCAGAGACGGTCTTCTTTGAGCAAACGTCACTTCTGGCCTCAAAAAACTAAGATAGTCATGACTATGAAACCAACATGGTGATGCCCATAAAGCCAAACTTGAACCGTCGGTATGGCATCCATAAGCCAATGGATGACATCACAGTGGCTATGTCCGCTTCGTACAGTCCATGTGTACTCCAGTCTTCTAATCCTCCAGTAAGCTATGTATAAGGGACTCTTATTACATAAATGACTAAACATAGGCAAAGAAAGCTTTAGTATCGCTTAAGATAGAATTTGAATCACATGAATGTAATCCATCATCACCCTGTGCACACAGACTCCTGTTGGCAAGAGGAAGAGGAAAGCCAATAACATGTCTCCAATGTCCAGTCAAATGGTGGCACCAGCTGAGGCAGACAAGGTGTCTACTCAGGACATCGTACCTCACATTGTGCTGAATGTAACAGGGAAAGACTATCTGAGTACCACAGAGCTGCTCAAAGGCAGCACCCTACCTCCATTGGTCCAGGTATGGCTTGCCTGATTTAAAAAACATTTTCTTTTGAGCCATGCAGATTTCCAAGTCTCAGATTGAGGGAGTTGAGAGAGTTCAGAAGGAAGGCCAAGTTGGCTCAGATCCACAACAAACACAAGGAAAAGCAGAACTGCAAAGGAGGCATAAACATCATGATTGCTAAAGGCCCAAACCCCACCTCCTTTGCAGAGTAGTTTTAGCTTCTTTAGCAACTGCAGCACACCAATCAATTGGACACTCCCCAGCCCCAGTCCATCTTACCAAGCTCCATCCACAGATGAACAGTTGGTGACCTCCATCCTGAGCAGAGCTAATCCATGCAGGGCCTCACAAAGACCGCTCCACTCAGCTAAGTGGGGTCTTCACCAAGCTGTTTCACTGCTTTCTGGATTCTGGCTGTGTTCAAATCCAGTTTGGGGAATTCATTGTAATCTTGATCCCAACACAGACCCAACATGCTATGACCTAAATGACTGCAGCCTAATAGCTCTGACATTGCCGCTGTGTAAATGCAAGGAGAAAGTAGTGTGTGACCACTTCTCCACCATGGTGGCAGAGTGGGATCCACTCAGGTTGGATCACATTGGGGGTAAAGGATCCAAGAGATCAGGACAGACCAAAAGTGGTGCCCATAAATGGTTTTATATCCAGTAAGTTGATTTTAGTGAAGGTTGTCCCTCGTGGCTGTGTTTTATCCCCCACTCTTCTCTCTGTTTACACAAACAACATGTCCTACAGCAGTGAAGGAATGACACTTTCAAAGTGTGCTGATGACATGGCCCATCTTACTGGCACCAATGAATTTCAAAAGGCAGTAAACATCCTGTTCAGGTTTAAGTTCCAGATGTGCTCGGCCGGCCAGAACTGCTGGGGGTCCTGCATTTGCAGATGATGTTACACATTATAACATCATGATTGGCTGTATGTCAGAAACATTTTTAATTCTAGAAAAGGAGATCCAGATCTAATAAAATGTAATGATTCAGTGCTTAATGCTTCTAATGTTTTATGTAAAGCACTTTGAATTGTCTTGTTGTCTAAATGGGTTTTAGAAATATACTTGCCTTACATTACATAGAGACTACCAAAATTTCTGTTGCTTGGAGTAAGTGCCTGTTTTGCTGGGGGGATTTATCAGTTTGACTGTAAAAATATTATTAGTTTTCACAGTGTTTTGCAGAATGATTACGGTATTTTTAAACCTTGGTCTTATTTTGACATATTTTAGGTTTGAAATGGCCGGCAGGCAAAAAAACATTTAGAATTGGTCCAGTAGCCAAGACAAGCTACAAAAGTTGTATAATGTAATGCTTTGGGACAATATTGCCTATTTAAAATACATCTACTTAAAATGCTTGTTTTTACCACTGACAGGCCCCAATTTTTTCTATCAAATATCTACAAACATTATGGAAAGGATCCTTACAGAGAAAGACCTCTGAGATTCTTTTTGTTAAACCAGAAATAGTCTGTAATAAAAACAATAATCTTTACATGGTAGTTGTTGTTCTGCCACTGTCTCAATCGGTGAGTTTGGGTTATTGTGTGACTTCGGTGTTCTAAAGAGTTGGTTTGGATCCAACACACAATAATACAAACAAACTGAATGAGGCGATGGTAAACCACCAACTCCCATGTAAAATTACTGTTACTGTCAGTCAAATCTAGTAGGTTTGAATATACAGCAGCTGTCTCTGGTTAAACAAATAGGATCTTACAGTTCTTTCTTTGTAGGCGTCCTTTCTGTAATGTTGTCTGACACTTCAAATAACAATCTGAGCCTGTCAGCGGCAAAAACAAGCACTTTTAGTGGACCTATTTTGATCGGGCTCAATTGCCCCGAAGGATCATGTTGCAGCCATTGTAGCTCGCGCATTCCCACGTGCTGATTGAGATCATTTACTGGACCAAATTCCAGAAATCATAGTCAGCCTTTTACGTTATGTGATAATATATTATCATTTATCAGATTTATGATATTTTTACATTTAGTTTCACCAAGAAAATAATGGAGAATGTCCCACATTTTACTCTAACACTGTTCTTGTCAGTGTAGTCTTAACTGTCTGTGTGTGTATTTGTGTGTTTTCCTCGTCAAAGGAAAATGTCTGTGTGACAGACATTAAGAAACAACCTTATCTACCTTATCTTTAGGTACAAAATCACACCTGCATGTGAAATCAACTTTGGCCCACTGGTCTACGGCTGCAGGGAAAAACAGAGCTTCACTATTGAGAACAATGGAGTCTTCTGGACCAGTTTCACCATCTGCCGCAGGATCGCGGACCCTCCTCCACCAGGGAGACCAGGGTAGGACACCAAAACACACACACACACACATATACACAGAGATTCAAGGACTAAAACTAGGAAAACATGGAACAGTCATTTTCAAAATGTGCTTTGAGACTGACAAATCAAATTTAAAAGAAGCAGCTCAGGTGTTCTTTGCTTGTTGATGAGACATGTGGAGCCATGGCTGCTGTGTGACAAATCCCATATTAAAATGTAATACACCTTGCAAAGGAAGTTTCATTGAACCATCATTGCGTTGCTAATCCCTGCAAATGTTTTGTTGCCTTGCCTGGAGGGAGCATACTACTGTGCTGTGAAAGGAAAACAAATTAGAAAATAATACAGACTGAAAGTGCTAATTTGTATTACATAAGTATGTTTAACTCCTGTTTATTTGTGATTTTTGAGAGATTAGATCATTACACTAGTGTGATGGTAGTGGCTTTTCAGTATCCGCAGGCCCAAATGACTGGTAGTGCCTTGCTGAAAGGAAAGGGGTATAAAAACTAATGTGGCTTATACGGGCTGTCAGTATCAGTTTAAAACTAAAAAAACATCTCTTTGGTACTCCTTTGAATTGCTCCTTACATACCGTATTATTATTTGTGCATGAATTACAATAAAGCATGAAAGATTTATTATTTTTGCCTGTAGCAGCTATATCTCGCGTTGAGGTTGTAGTGCTCAGAATATTTTAATAAATGTGTAAGAACACAATATATCACAGTAAAAAAATTACATTTTGCAATGTATTCACATTAACAATGTGAACTGTCTTATTGGTTTCAACTGCTGCCTGAAATGATGACAACCTCAATGTCTTAAAATTGTCTTTCTCCAATATTCAGTTTGCTTAACTTAAAGTTGAATTCTGACTTGTATTCCTGTGTACTGGTCTCAGGGGTCCAGGTACGGAGATGCCTCGAGAGAGCCATTCAGACAGACCCACTGCTGCCAGTAGCAAAGTGAGACAAGAGTCCTTCCAGAAAGACATGAATATTACACAGGTAAGAGATTGCTGCTGGAGATGACAACAATGACAGTGCCTATGAATTTATGCAGTCTTTCTTTTGTTTGGACAGCCCTCTCTTCTCTCAGGGGTAACCACTAAAAAAGCAGACATACTTGCTTGCCTGCCATCTTGTGTGTTCTTTGACATTTTGTGACAGCACAACAAATGTTTGCCACTGACAGATAACTTTAAGCTTTTGTGTCTTTTATGTGTAATAACTAATTTTTCATTTGCACATCAGAAACCACTGAAAAAAATCCTTTTTGATCCTCTCATGGTCCTCCACAGAGTCGCCTCACCACAGGGGTGTTCTCAGTGTCTCCCTGCACTGGATGTTTGTCGCCAGGATCTCAGCAGGTGGTGACAGTGGACTGTATGTCTGAACAGCTGGGTAACTGGAACCAGTGTTTGCTCATTGACATCAGTGACCGTGATCCCTCAGACCAGCCTGACGGTATACTGTACAGGCTGCTGGCTGACGTCTGCAAGCCAGGTGACAGCTGTGTGATCTTATTCTGTCTTACTTGATTAATACACCTGACCATAGCAGTGGCTTGATATCAGATGTCTCAGTTCCATACACACTTGCATGTAGCCTCTGAGATCACCAAGATGGGCACCAGCTATTGCCATTCAGAGAAACGGTGCTTAGTGCTATTTCCATTTTTGTGCTCACACAAGAATATGATTTCAAAGCTCATTAGCTTTGATCAGAAGTTTTTATCTTATTGAAAGAATGCATTGACTATGTACACATTTAGAGGATGTACATCAGACAAAAGTGGTTGATCATCAGGTGCATTACATTAATTAATACTGTATCTGAGTCTCTCTGTTTTTGTGTTCCAGGCATAGCATTAGACATGCCATCCATTTTTGAAGAGCACCATCTGTGCCTCAACAGCAGTCAGCTCTCCTCTGAGCAGTTTTGCCATGCTGAAAGCATTTATATCCAGAATGAGAACAAGTTTATCTTCAGCAAAGTCCTGGTCGGGCGAACTGCTCAGGCCCGGTTCAAATTCCCCAACAACAGCAAGGTGCCCTGCGTACTCAGCTTGACCATCAGATATGTTGGTACTAAGGTAGGACATTTAAAGCTCTACATAGATAAATGCTTACAGCAGGTTGTTGTAAATTGTATATAGCTGGTGAAAAATGTCCCATGTTTCCTTACAGACATCCCGTAGCATGGAGGTTTTTGATTTGTCTGCTACAATACTGAGCATTCCCAGCCAATCACACTCGTTCGCTGTGGTTACCTTCACACCCCAGGCGACGCAGGTCTACAGTGCTGTGTTTGAGGCCACATTGGAAGGAACCAGCAGGTATATAAGTGCATAAATCTATATAGTACTTCTTCTTATGTGTATAGTACTTGCATAGTATTCTCTGTATAGACTGTATAGACTACTACTACTGTGAGTACTGTAAGAGAATAGTATCACCTCTTGCTTTGCCTTCCTGACCACTGCCCATGTTATCTTTTACCTGGCGGATCCAAAATGACACCAACATCCAATAGCAAGGTGCTGGAGTTCCACCTAATGGGAGCGGGCAATCTGCCCAGTGTGTGTGTGGTGCGTCCATCACTGAGAAACAGAAGAGGAAGCCCAATGCTGCTGTTCAGACCTGTAAAAATCTGTCTACAGCAGAATGTATCTGCTCTCCATTAAATAATATGTATTGTTTTCATTGAAAAACATTAATAACATCAGTGATGCTGTTGATTTGCACTAAAAGTGAAAAATGTCATGAGCTCAGTATGAGTTTCTCTCCCACGCTAAAGATTCATCCCCATATTTCTCGTCAATTACACCTTTTCTTCTTCCACAGAGAATCAGCGGGTGCACAGAGCTGTTCTGAGGCTAAATGTTAACCAGCAGGTGGAGTTTGAGGTCAGTTTCTGCTCTGACAAGCCTCTAAATGTCGAAGCCAAGATATCACTGCAAGTGGAGGACAACCCTTACAACTTACCCGTAATAACAGTAACCAGTGAAGCTTACAAGGAAATCGTCTCTGTTGACAACATCAGCGGGTCATGGCAGGAAATGGATGAGGAAGATGAGGAGGGAGGTAAGAGAGTATAGGAGGGCAGGAGACTAATCATGTGGAAGGTGTGGTGAGGTGTAAAAGAGGTATGTTAATTATTAGATTTGTAGACATGAATGCTTGTTTCTTATCCTGGATTTTTCTACAAGGCCTATTTCTCTCTCACAGGTAATTATGAGAGGCTTGATTTTGGTGACTGCTGTGTAGATGTGTCCTACCAACAGAGTCTCATCATGACCAATCACAGCAGCAGCCAGGTGGTCAGATTTGAGTGGCCTCCTGCTGGAACCCAGATCTTCTTTTCACCACAGGTAAAGCACTGAGGGAAGGACTGCAGGTGTGGCTGCAGAACAGTGGCGGGTTTAGATACTTTTTAATGAAGGCTGTGTGTTCAGGAAAATGCTTGGCTGCATGTGATGAAAAATCTGCTTTGTCTGACAGGTGGGACACCTTCATGCTGGTTGTTCTAAGGCAGTCATTGTCACCTTCAGCTCCAGTCAGCCAGTGACTCTGACCAGCCAGCCAATGAGATGCAAGTTTTGTCAAGTGGAGTTCCAGCAGCCAATAGATGAGGTAGCTGCCTGGGACGACCGACAAGGGACAGTGCAGTGCTCTTCCAGCCTGGCTTTAAAGAATGAGGTAAATATGTTGACTGCGATGTAAAAGAAATGGTGACGAGAGCTACCAGCCGCCGCCCTGTGGGCTCACCACCTGCTGTTACAAGGGTCGGGTGTATGGCAGGCCGGGCGATAAGCCGAAGCGGGGTCCTGGCTTTAGGGACATGTAACATCACCTCTATGGCAGGGAAGGAGCTGGAGCTCGCGCGGGAGGCTAAGCAGTACCATCTAGATATAGTTGGGCTCGCCTCTACACACAATGTGGATACTCACGAGCCCCCGGATGACCACTGCTGTGCTGTTGCTCTTCCCAGGAAATGAGAGGGCCACCTCCATGCGAATACGGGTTGCTGGGGGGAAGGATCTGACTATTGTGTTTGCTTATGCACCAAACAGCAGTTCAGAGTATCTGGCCTTCTTGGAGTCTCTGGATGGCATCCTGGAAGGAGCTCCATCTGGGGACTCCATAGTTCTATTGGCAGACGAATGATGGAGTCGTGCTTTGTTATGGGGCGTCTGTACTAGGCATGGATTGGCCATAACAAACGCCATGTTCAAGCATAGGGTGGTTCATAAGTGTACATGGTACCAGACCAGCTTAGGCCAAAGATATATGATCGACTTTGTGGTCGTGTCATTGGATCTGCGGCCGCAGGTCTTGGACACTCAGGTGAAGAGAGGAGCAGAGCTGTCAAATGATCACCACCTGGTGGTGAGTTGGATCAGTAGTGTAGTGAGGGTGTGTTGGGAGTGTCTAGTGGAGGCCCCTGTCCGGGAGGTCTTCAACTCCCACCTCTGCATCCAAGGGGAGGTTGGGGACATGGAATCAGGCCAGAAGGTTGTTGGTGCTGGTTGGGGCGGCAACCTAAGAACTCGCTGATGGACACCAGCCGTGAGGAAGGCCTTCAAGCTGAAGAAGGAGGCTTTTCAGGCCTGGCTGTCTCGGGTATCTCTTGAAACAGTAGATTGGTACCTGGGGGCCACAGAGTTTGCAGCTTCAGTGATCATTGAGGCAAAAACTCGGGTGTGGGAGGAGTTCAGGGAGGCTATGGAGAAGAACTTTCAGGTGGCCTCAAGGAAGTTCTGGCAAACCATTCGGCGGCTCAGGAAGGGGAAGCAGGGCTTATCTCAGGCTTAGTTGTAAAGCACCTTTCAGACACAAGGAAATTTAAAGTGCTTTACAGGGACATAAAACACAATAAAAACAACACACAGAAACATTAAATTGCATGTAAAAGATAATAAAAGCACAAGAAAATAAATAGTTAAAGCTTTAGAGAAGATGCATTAAAAGATAATAAAAGCATGTGTATAAATATGTATATGTGTGTGTATATATATATATATATATATGTGTGTGTGTGTGTGTGTGTGTGTGTATGTATATGTATGCATGTGTGTGTGTGTGTGTGTGTGTGTGTGTGTGTGTGTGTGTGTGTGTGTATGTATATGTATATACATATACAAACACATACAGTGGGGCAAAAAAGTATTTAGTCAGCCACCAATTGTGCAAGTTCTCCCACTTAAAAAGATGAGAGAGGCCTGTAATTTTCATCATAGGTACACTTCAACTATGAGAGACAGAATGGGGGGAAAGAATCCAGGAAATCACATTGTAGGATTTTTTATGAATTAATTGGTAAATTCCTCTGTAAAATAAGTATTTGGTCACCTACAAACAAGCAAGATTTCTGGCTCTCACAGACCTGTAACTTCTTCTTTAAGAGGCTCCTCTGTCCTCCATTCGTTACCTGTATTAATGGCACCTGTTTGAACTCGTTATCAGTATAAAAGACACCTGTCCACAACCTCAAACAGTCACACTCCAAACTCCACTATGGCCAAGACCAAAGAGCTGTCAAAGGACACCAGAAACAAAATTGTAGACCTGCACCAGGCTGGGAAGACTGAATGTGCAATAGGTAAGCAGCTTGGTGTGAAGAAATCAACTGTGGGAGCAATTATTAGAAAATGGAGGACATACAAGACCACTGATAATCTCCCTCGATCAGGGACTCCACGCAAGATCTCACCCCGTGGGGTCAAAATGATCACAAGAACGGTGAGCAAAAATCCCAGAACCACACGGGGGGACCTAGTGAATGACCTGCAGAGAGCTGGGACCAAAGTAACAAAGGCTACCATCAGTAACACACTACGCCGCCAGGGACTCAAATCCTGCAGTGCCAGACGTGTCCCCCTGCTTAAGCCAGTACATGTCCAGGCCCGTCTGAAGTTTGCTAGAGAGCATTTGGATGATCCAGAAGAGGATTGGGAGAATGTCATATGGTCAGATGAAACCAAAATAGAACTTTTTGGTAAAAACTCAACTTGTCGTGTTTGGAGGAGAAAGAATGCTGAGTTGCATCCAAAGAACACCATACCTACTGTGAAGCATGGGGGTGGAAACATCATGCTTTGGGGCTATTTTTCTGCAAAGGGACCAGGACGACTGATCCGTGTAAAGGAAAGAATGAATGGGGCCATGTATCGTGAGATTTTGAGTGAAAACCTCCTTCCATCAGCAAAGGCATTGAAGATGAAACGTGGCTGGGTCTTTCAGCATGACAATGATCCCAAACACATCGCCCGGGCAACGAAGGAGTGGCTTCGTAAGAAGCATTTCAAGGTCCTGGAGTGGCCTAGCCAGTCTCCAGATCTCAACCCCATAGAAAATCTTTGGAGGGAGTTGAAAGTCCGTGTTGCCCAGCGACAGCCCCAAAACATCACTGCTCTAGAGGAGATCTGCATGGAGGAATGGGCCAAAATACCAGCAACAGTGTGTGAAAACCTTGTGAAGACTTACAGAAAACGTTTGACCTCTGTCATTGCCAACAAAGGGTATATAACAAAGTATAGAGATGAACTTTTGTTATTGACCAAATACTTATTTTCCACTATAATTTGCAAATAAATTCTTTAAAAATCAGACAATGTGATTTTCTGGATTTTTTTTTTCTCATTCTGTCTCTCATAGTTGAGGTATACCTATGATGAAAATTACAGGCCTCTCTCATCTTTTTAAGTGGGAGAACTTGCACAATTGGTGGCTGACTAAATACTTTTTTGCCCCACTGTGTGTGTGTGTGTGTGCGCGTGCGCGCGTGCGTGTGTGTGTATAATGTAGCTCTATTATGGGCTCTATTTGGGTCCAAGACCATTTATTGCCTTGTAAGCAAGTAATAGGATTTTAAAATCTATCCTTTGGCACACTGGAAGCCAGTGGAGGGATTTAAGAACCGGTGTGATGTGCTTCAAAAAAGACCGGAGGCTGTGCTCCAATTATCTATGTCTGAGGCCATGGTTCTCTGCTGGAAAACTGTGGATTGCCCCCTCTGGGTTGGAAGTGAGTTGCTGCCCCAAGTGAGGGAGTTTAAGTATCTCTGGGTCTTTTTCATGAGTGAGGGAACTGAACGAAGCTCTGGATTTACCAGTCAATCTATGTTCTAGCCCTCACCTACAGTCATGAGCTCTGGGTAATGACTGAAAGAACGAGACTGCGGATGCAAGCAGCTGAAATGAGTTTCCTCCATATTGTGTCTGGGCTCAGCCTTAGAGATGGGGTGAAGAGTAGAGCCTTTCACATTGAAAGGAGCCAATTGAGGTGGTTCGGGTGTCTGGTCAGGATGCCCCTCCAGGGGGAGACCCCCGGGGCAGACCCAGAACTCACTGGAGGGATTACATATCTCATCTGGCCTGGGGCCCCTTTGGGATCCCCCAGGAGGAGCTGGAAAGCGTTGCTCGGGAGAAGGACGTCTGGGGCTTGACCTGTTGCCACCACAACCCAACTCCAAATGTTGAGCTAACATTTGTCCACTTGCATGCAGGTGACGAAGACAGATCCTGAGCCCCTCTGCTCTGTGGTTGAAGGCTCCCAGTGGGAGTCTGAATTGCGCATCAGCGCAGTTTGTGACTACGTAAAGTTCAGCTGTAACACTGACACCATCCACTTCAAAGATACGATGCTATACCAAACCAGGCTCCAACAGTAAGTCTGATTCTAGGGTATATACTGGAGAAAAATGGTTTTAAAAAGTAACAGTTTGGGCATCCTGAGAAGTTTGATACGAGACATGATAAAAATACTGAGATCAGAATGAAGCTATGTGCTCACACGGGATTTCCTGTTGCATTCCTATTCATTGTAGATCTTCCTGATGCCACCTATCAGTGGTCATGATAGTATTCAGTAAAGTGTTAATAACATTAAAATCCCGATTTAAAACATGTGTCTGTATATGTTGATTGTGTGTGTGTGTGTGTGTGTGTGTGTGTGTGTCTGCGTGTGTGTCTGTGAGTGCAGACTGCAGATAGTGAATCATGGCACTGTCAGACTGGAATTCTCTATGCAAGTCGTCATGGATCCAAGTAACAACACGGGCCAAGGAGGTACTACAGGGATTTTATAGTATATCATGATGTGTCAACTTTTCAGCATTTCATTTGACTTTGAATATCAGCATTAATTGTCCCTGCTGCACCTTTATATTCAAAGATAGATTTGGATGCACTTGTTTACATTTTAATGCCTTTAATGCCAAACTGTGTGCAGATGGGACCCTTACCTCTCGACCAGGCAGCAGGTCAGCAGTGGTGTTAACAGCCCGTCCTGCCAATGCCCTTGCCGGCATGGTGCCCCCGCCCCTGCAGAATCCTGAGCCTCAGCCCATCAGCGTTGAGCCCACAACAGGGGCCATAAAGCCCGGTGCCATGCAGAATTTCAGCATCCGCTTTTCACCACTTGCGGTGGCCCAGGTCCAGGGCAGGCTACTCTGCAGGTACGGTAAACTGTTCTTTAAAACTGACACGTCATGATAAATGACATCTGTTTGTAGTTTTCTTTCCCTCTTTGATACACCCCCTGGAGATCTTATGAAGGACAAGATGAATGTAAGGAAGGGAATGGAAGTCTTTACAATAATACCGACATAAACTCATTTGATTTTTCCTGTCTTCATGTGTGTACTACTCTCTCAGTATCCCCCACTTGCAGGATGGGGATCAAGCACCCAGTATATTATTGTATGGCCGCGGCCTGTTGCCGCACTGCCACTTTGATCTGGAAGACTCGGATTATATCAGTGGGAACCACCGCAACCCTGAATTCAGAGCCCCTCTGGACCCTAACACCAGGATCATAGAGTTCAATGCTGCTGGCTTGTCTGCAGTACCAAAAAGGTAACAGAGAGAGAGAGAGATGGGAGCTTTTCAGCTCTATCAGTGTAACACTAACTCTTTGACTATATGTGTGTTCTGGGTTTATTCCACAGATGCTTGAGGGTGGTGAACCCAACCAGTAAAGCTTACTCATTTAAGTGGAGGTGTACAGACACAGGTGGCAGCCCATTCCGCTGCCTCACACCATGTGGTACCATCCTGCCTGGGAAGAAAGTGGAAGTAAGGATGGAAACAGACACCATGAAATCTCTGAATGGGATAGTGGTATCTTATAACATTTGTCTTTCTCAATCAACTACAGTGCATCCTCTGATTCACCTCATCCATCTTTCATGTCACCGCACACCACACAATCTCAATCTCTTTCCTCATTTAGAATCTTTGGTCTCCTTTTCATTATTGTTTCACTGTTCCCATCTCCCCATGTCCCCTTGTTATCACAACTGATTTGATCTAATCTCATTTCTTCTGTTTAATCTAATCCCACTTTAATTTTTATCAAATTCTTGCTCAACTCATCTGATCTAATCTGTTCTAGTTTGTTCATCCCCCCTCCCTTACACACTTCCTCATTTGTATTCCTCTCACTCTACTCTACTGTTCCATTTGTAATGATGTGTTATGTGTGTGCAGGTGTGCTTTGAATATGCAGCTGAGCAGCTGGACACGGTGGAGTCATTCTGGTGCTTTCTGATTGAGACTCTGTCACTGTCTGTCCCCTTCCTGTGTGTGGGCACCATTAGAGAACCGCTTGTCTATCTCGATAGACCTCACCTTAACTTTGGAGACCTGCTCGTCGGTATGTGACATAGACACACAGGCTGTTATTACATTCATGCAGTAACATCACACGTCGCTGTCAAGTCACACCAGTATTAAACACAAAGCAATGAATATTTTCCTGTTTGACTCCTGTGGTGTGGTGACAGCACATAGTTATACTAGTTGAGTTATACTGCACATACACCTGTGGATGAGTCAGTCAACTTCACTGTCGCAGTTTTTTCTTAATGTAGTTTATATCAACAATATTCATAAATGCTCAAGCATGGTTTAGGTGTCGTTAAGTTTAGGCAATTAAAACTACTTGGTTAGAGTTGAAAGGAGATTGCAGTCATGGCTAACTAACAAAATTCGCCATACCCCTTACAGTCTGTGCAAATCTGTCCTTCCAACAAAAATATCTGACCCCCCTTAGAAAAGTTCTTCCTTAAGTCTGCTGTAGATAGCAAAGTAACTACGAGGCTCCTGTGAATTCCAACAAATGAAACCTTGCAGCACCTATTACTTCCCCCATGTGAACAGTGGCATGCAGACCACAGCTCCTGTGCCCGGTTCGTTCTGTCCTGATGAATAACACAGACAAATAATTTAATCAATCCACTTCAATAACATGGAGTAAGTACCATGAGAATTCAAACACAGCTTTCCAATTTTCAATTCCAAGGCTTAAGTCCATGTGACAGTAGCAGATTTCAACCACTGATGAGTAACCGATTATTGTTCAAATCTCTACTCTCACAGTGAACACATTCACATACAAGAGTGCTTTTTTAGCAAATGAATGTGGATTGAATATCTGTTAATACAAGCTGTTAAACTCTGTTAGTCCTCACTTGATAATGGGAAAACATGACAAATGATTAAAAATGATGATATACTATACCAACAGTTCATATATCAAATTGTATTTTAACTTCACTAAAATAAATGAACAAACAAAACATATTGACATCGGCCGCTGCTAAAGGAAAAGGTCCTTGATTGAACCTAATTACTTACTTACTGTGAACTCTTTGCAGGTTGTCATTGTCAGTGTCATTCATGCCTGGTCGTGAAGGCTACGTGAGCTTCAGATTGATTGTGAGGGTGAAGAGGAAGTCAGAGCCACTCACGCTCACAGTTAAGGCCAATTGTTTCACCTTGAGCACCTCTGTTCATGTGGAAAAGCCCAGCGGTGGCCTCAGAGAGGTCAAACCTAACCACCAAGACACTCTGGACTTTGGAAAGGTCAGCACGCGCTCACATCACTGACACATAATCACAGGCACCATCAGATGACGTTGCATGTGAGGTTTAAACATATGTATGTGTCTGTATATACACTATTTGTAGGTGGAGATTTCAGAGAAATCCACCTTTAATTTCCTGGTGTCCAGTCTGACAAGATTCAGCGTACAAGTGAGTTTTGACCTCACTGCTCCCAGTGAACTGCTGCAACACCTGGAGGCAAAACCTCAAAATGCCACTATTGAGGCTGGGAAGCAGCTGCAGTTGTCACTCCTCTTTTATCCCCGCAGCATCTGTAACCTCCAGGACGTCAGACTGAGTATTAAGGTTAGATGATGATCTCCTGTCAAGTTTTATGAGGGTTTTTACAGAGGTCATGGTGCTTTAAGGGGCCATCAGGCTAGTTTGGCCTCATCCTGTACTGACAAGACCAAAAAAAGTTGTGCAGCCATGAATAAGTGTCTATTAATACTGATAAAGATAAAGATCTAAGTCTTAAATACCAAATAGATCCTGAGCTATACCTGTCATTAAACCGATAATGTTTCTACCAACTCACTAGCACTAATCAATTAATTATGAAGTCCATTAATATGAAGTCACCAAATACAATCACAGTGCCACATGTATAATGTAGTGTAGAGTGTAGAGTAGTTTAGTTCATAGAAAAATACTCTCTATTCTACTGTCTATTCTACTCCTCTCATGCATTTCACTCTCTTGTTTTATCTCGTCAGGTAAAGCATGGGCCAACATTTACCTTTGCCATTAAAGGTGGGGCTGTGGCACCAAGCCTTGAATTCTCATTCACCAAGTACAACTTTGGCAAGTGCTTCCTGTACCGTCCTGGTATGGTGCCGGCCTCCCAGACTCTAGTCATCAGCAACAAAGGCACGAGGGACGTCAGGTAGTTATGCCCGTCTGTTTTTATTGTTTTTATACTACTTCATGATCATGAGAGTTTAAAAGATTAAGAGTTAAAAACCAAGTCTGATTTGAAAACCTCCCGTGCTCTACTTCCCTTTGCTCAGTGTCCAGTGCCAGTTCAAGAATAGCTCATGCTTAGAGATGGACTTTGAACCAGATGTTTTGTCCCCTGGTGCTGTGAGGGAGGTACCAGTCACCTTCTGTCCTCGTGAGGCATGCCGTTACCATGACAAACTCACCTTCATCTTAAACAGCTGTGTCACCAAACACATCGGGCAAGGCATCGAGATGAAGGTGAGAAAGAAGGGCGTGCAAATCTAATGCCAGAATTACTATGTTAAAGCGAGGCTGTACAACTTTTACTGAGCAGTGACAACGGGACACCTGAATACATGAAATATTAAAAAGTAAATGAAGCCAAATCATAACAGATTTTGAAACACCTTAGTCTGTAGGAACATGCTCTGAGACTGCCATCATGTGTATGGCCTTGCATCCTATCTGAGTCTCCCCCTAATGTAAACTGGTTCCACTGACTCTATCCATTTGACTGTATAATTATTAAAATCTGATGTATTTAATCTAAGTATCTTGTTTATGGTTTTTTTCTGTTCCAGCTGGAGGTGGAGGATCCAAGGCAGAGGAATGTGAAACTGGGATCTCTGAGGTTGGGTCAGAAAGTAAAACAACAAGTGGTTCTGGTTAACCACAGTCCTTTAGACCTTTCCTTTACCCTGCTGCTGAATGCAAACACTCCGCTGGGCCCAAGGGTAGGGAACACACACACACACACACACACACACACACACACACACACACACACACACACACACACACACACATACATACACACACACAAGCAACACCTGATATCATCATCTTCCCTCTCCTCTCCTCCTCCAGGATCTGTCAGTCAGTCCAGCAGGTGAGCTGAACCTGAGGGCTGGTGGTGGTTCATGTAATGTTCAGATCCACTTCTCACCTCGTCAGCACATACCTCCCTTCACCGCTGAGCTGCAGGCGGAGTTTGCAGGCCTGTTACACCCCCTGCTGACCATCCAAGGCTGCTGTCAGGTAGGCTTTGAAGTAAATTTCACTCTACATGGCTGGTTCAAATGATGCCTTTGCATTATATGTTTACTTGCCTTAACAAGCACAAAATGTTTCAAAAAAGAAATAAGTTTACTGTTGTTTCCAGAATCATCTTCCCATAAAAGGATTGTCCTAGAGTAATCAAGTTCTGGCTGTAAGAGTCCATAAAGATGAATGAATTTATTTGTGGTTTATTCTGTTAACTCTGTCCTGACTGTTGGATAAAGTTATGTAAACCAGTAGTTTGTATTTTGACTGTCAGGGTGTGGAGGTCCAGCTGGACCAGGCCTACTTAGCCTTTGGAGCTGTTGTCCAGCACTGCCAGGCCAGGAAGAGGATTGTAATGAAGAATTCTGGGAACATTGGTACCAGGTGAGGTTAGATATTATACAGCATATGATCCAGTGTCAATTTCAGAAGTTATCTATGATAAAAATCACATATGGACAAAGAGCAGCAGAAACATAGACACACACATTCACCCATACACACATTCCTGATGGGTCTGTAATCAAAATGTGGAATTCTCTGAGAGTCTGATTGGTTATGGATTAAAGACAGTATCATATGCCATTAATCTTTTACCCAAGTGAAGGGTCTGTTCTAGAGGGAAACTACAATCAAGCAGTATCTCACCTGTGCAGCTCTGTTCTTAGCACGGCAATAACAATAACGAGCCTAGTTACACCTAAACTCTCTGCAGGGTCAAGATGATCACCTACCTTTCTTATGTTTGCATGCTTGAATATACTGGCTTTCTGATCATCAGTACTTCGGTACAACTTCTGTGAAGTTAGTAGGATTCATATGCTGTTGTATACATTTTATCCATCTACCTTGTAAACCAGGTTCCAGTGGGAAACAGAGAATTTTCCTCCAGAGTTGTCCATCACACCAGCTAAGGGCCGTATCGGTCCAGGCATGGAGGTTCCTTTTGAAGTGTCCTTTGCCCCTGTGCAACTGAGCAGCGATGCAAGATATGAGAACCTGTCGTGCTGTGTGGAGGGCTCCTCCTCACCCATTACCCTCACTGTGACAGGCTCCTGCATTGTAGCCTCTGCCAGCAGAGAGGTTTGATTGATGCACTTTTATGCACAATGTTGAGTAGTGAAGTAAAAAGATCTACAGTATACATTCAATCATTGGACATTTGCTCATTAGTTTCTTTTCTAATGACCAGTAGGGGAAATGATGCAGCACACTGACTGTATGTACTGTATGTACTCTAGGATAACATTACAGCTACAAGTTGAAACACGGTACAGCAGACAGATATGCAGACAGATATATCTTGTCAGAGTAAATCACCATTACAAAGTAACATTAGTGTATATTAAATGATATCTATGAAATGTACTATAGCAATAACAGTACGAAACACATAATGGTATGGCAGGAAATACCCAATTAACATTTCATGTTATAACGACAGCACCAGCACCAGGGATGTTCTGCTTCATCCAACCATGAACTACAATCTTCCATAAGAGGATTAATTAAGTATCACTTATTGTTATGTTCTGTATCTTTGCCGTAACTGTTTTCACAACAAGGTTCCTAACACAGGTATCTTGTGTACCTCCCTTATGTACAAGTCATTTATTACAAAGCAATGTAACTCAAATATAAAGCAATAGCAGAGGAGTATTTTGGATATTGATTTTATTTTTTTCTCCAGGTTGCATGAAAGCTAAAAGCTTCCTTGTCAGCAGTGTAGCTTCGTGTTTTAGGGATGGTTAAAGGCCAGTATCAGATAATCTGAGACATTGATTCTGCCCCTGTTTGGAACCAGCGTTGACAGATTTAAAGATCAGTAAAATCAGTAAAATGTTGGAAAAACTTCAGCTGGTTTCAATTATCTGATTAGCCTCTAATGCCAGAGAAAAGGCTTTAGTGTGTCATATTCTGCTGTATTTAGAATAAGCTGAGGGTGGTTAATACTGCACTGCTTTCTGCTTATGCTTTCAGTGACAGACTAAATAATGTAATTGCCTTTGTACTACCTATTGCATAATTCTTCCCATCTCTGAACCTCTTGTCTCCAGGTGGTGGATTTTGTTTGCCCAGTACGTGGCTCTCACACCCACAGCATTCCCATGGTCAACCCCACAAACCTGCCTTGCAGCGTCAGACCTGTGATAGAAGGCGAACAGTGGAGCGCTGCACCCTCTGTGACCCTTGAACCCCTCCAAAACAAAGCATACGAGGTCACCTACCGACCACTGACCATGACTGCTGATGGAAAGAAACACCTGGTAGATCAGCATCTAAACACAAGCAGCTTTTTCCTTGTAACCTCCTTTGTGTGTGCTCACTGCAGTGCAAAGCATTCTATATAACAACAGAAGAAAACCATGTAAGCAGTGAGGTGTGACATGATCATAAGCTCTGATATTAACTTGTAGTGTCTCTCCTTCCTCTACACTTAGGGATCAGTCTTTTTCTCTTTCCCTGATGGGACAGCCACGCTGTTCTCCCTGCAGGGAAGTGCTGAGCCTCCCAAGGCAGAGGACACCATTGTGCACAAACTGCCTGCCAAGACTCACCATACACAGCTGCTCCCTGTGCACAACTGGCTCTCCAAGCAACAGCGGTAAGTGGAGAAAATGCCTTTCATTTAGCAAGACCTATATATTCAAGGGATCACCTTAATTAAAAATGTGAATGCTGAATGTGAATGACTGGTGAAATGTAATGAGGAGAAATCCACATGCTCTGTCAGGACAGATGTACATTACAGTCATGAGTGGCTCTCTGTGCTCAGGTTCCGTGTGCTGATAGAGATCCTGAAACCTGACAAGCCAGATGCCACGGTGTCCCTCAAGGGTCAAGGATACTTAGATGTCCCTGCTTTGGCCAAGACAGAATACAAGATGTCTTTCTTTGCATACAGAGAGGGGCAGTACAACACCAAGGTTTGATCACACACACATCTCTGTGACCACATCTGAATCTGTGTCTAGTTTGTCCTCACATCGTCCTCAACTCTTCCTCTCAGGTGACGTTTTGTGACGAGGTGTCCGGTGAGTTCTTGTTCTACCTTGTTACCTTCAAGGCCACATCTCCAGGATCCCTGTCCACCACGGAGCTGGTGACGGCTGTCCGTCGGTCGGCCTCAGCCACTGTACAGGTGGAGAACCCCCTGACCACACCTAACTGCCTCACCACTGAGTGTAAATGCCCTGACATCAGTGTCCCACCTCAGCACACTGTGCCAGGACAGTCCAAGGTGAAGTACATCCATTCCTGTACTGAATAAAACAGCTGTGTGCCCACAAACAGGCTTTAGCTGATACTCCATGTGTGTCCACTCTACAGGGTTTGCTGAGCTTTGAGTACCAGCCCCTGCATGCAGGCGAGTCTACAGCCCAGCTGACCCTGTTTAGCAATGAGCTGGGCTTCTTCCAGTACGATCTGCTCCTCAGAGCTCTGCCTCCACCACCAGAGAAAACCGTCCACTTCAGCACTTGTCTGGGCAGCAGCCACACTGTTCTTATTAAGTTCATCAACTATTCCCATGTCAAAACCAAGTACTCATGCAAGGTAAGTAAATATTAGCTATGTAATGTAAAAGAGAGTTTTTAAAGGGGGACCTCACCAATTCACATGCACATCAATCTGCTGGACATGAAGACTACTACTCAGCCTGTGAAAGCAGTTGTGGAGGCGAAGAGTTTGAAAGATATGAATGTTTAACTTGCAGGGAAGGTGTAATGAAGGATGCTACCATGTTGCATTTTTGGAAATGTATGATCCATCTATGGAAATGCAGTACTAATATGCCAGAGAGGCCTTTAAAGGCTGTCATTGTGAACTTGTAAAAATCGTATTTGACGTGTTGTCTGCTGTGATTAGCTGGAATTTGAGTTTGTCTGATGAATAGACTTGGATGGAAGAACAAATAATGATGATGGATTTTAAAAATGTTCATCTAGCAGTTGTGTTTTTATATTGGTGCAATTTACTCACACAACAACATATTGAAAGGTGCAACAGATTTGCCCTCAGCAATTACAAATGCCTGGAGGTGATTTCTCAACAAACTCAGATTATTTATCTCATAAATTTAAAATGCGTAGGCTTCGTCTTTAATAGCGAGTCAGTTCTCAATTCCTTCCCCTAAAAAGGAAGCTGCACTGAACTTGGTGAGTTCAGAGAGAGAAAGTGTGCTGAAATATCAGACACTACTTATGACACCAGAGTTGTCACGACTGAACGTTTCATTCAGATAAAGCATTTCAAGATGACAATTATACCAATGTAATCC
Source organism: Pempheris klunzingeri (assembly GCF_042242105.1). Taxonomy (NCBI): domain Eukaryota; kingdom Metazoa; phylum Chordata; class Actinopteri; order Acropomatiformes; family Pempheridae; genus Pempheris; species Pempheris klunzingeri. The sequence goes on along the minus strand of NC_092016.1, from coordinate 24,220,496 downwards.
CAGTGATTTATTTGCTGTCATAAAATCCCCTTCGTGTTGTCTCTCTCTTGCAGACAGATCACCCGGACTTCATCGTGGACAAGAGTGTTGGTGCTTCTCCAGGTTTCCAGGCGGGATCAGAGGCCAGCGTGGAGGTTTGTTTTGAACCTTATGAGCTGGGACAAGTGACAGGCCAGCTCAGCCTGTCATCAGCTGTCGGTGGTGAATACATCTTTCCCTTACATGGGACCAGCCTTCCCCCCAAAGCTCAGGGCCCATGCAGCATCAGGGCCGGTCACAACATCACTGTCCCCTTCAAGAACGTATTCCTGCAGACCACCGCTTTCTCTTTCCAGGTGAGGAACCAAAGTTACAAATGTGATATTTTGGGAACGTCAGCGTAACTGAGAATGAAAAAGATTAACAACATTCCAACACAACCACTGTGCAGAAAGCTAACACATCTAAGGAACTCATTTTCTTTCAGACATTTACTCTGAGTGTGCTGCCAGCCAGCATGAAGCAAGCCCTTTAAATTTAGCCTGGAACTGTTCCAGTAAAGAGAGTGGTGCAGTCTGCCGTCCATACTCTCATGTTTAGCGTACAACTCTTCACACCTCCAACTTCTACAAAATGCTTAAATTCAGCTCATTTGCTTCACTGTACATTTTATCTGATTTAACTTAAGCCTTATTTACTCGGCTCTTAGGTGGACAACCCCTGTTTTACTGCCAAAGGGGTGGACACCATGCTCTCCAAAAAGACCCAAGACATCCTGATATCCTTTCAGGCCCCGCTGGGAAGCTCTCCCGGGCCGTGGTTTGGCACCCTGACCATCTCCAGCCAGCCCTCTGAGGGCCACACCAAACCATACCGTTGGGTGTATTACTTGAAGGGCTACCGCCCCGACTCATCTTAGAGAGCAATATGCACACACACACACACACACACACACACACACACACACACACACATACACATACACACATGCAATTCAATGTTAACGTTAATGCCAAAATACAAGCCAGAATTTCCCTGTGTGTATTTATTTATGTGGTATAGACAATAAGTTGTCACAAATGTATTCATAAGTATTGCAATAAACTGAATAAATCTTGCGGAGAAAACCTGTCATTGCACACTGGTTTCCACATGGGGGCAATCATGTCAAGTGATTCAAAAATCACAGTGCTCCAGTGATGGGGGGGGGATACATAATTTACCATTTACAGTACTTTTGGTCATCCTTATAATCTACATGTTAACAGTGTCAACTTTGCCAAAGGTTACATCCCTCTCTCTCTCAAGCGCACACACACACACACACCTAAACCTGTAATGAAGAGCTGGACTGACACTTCAAGAAACCCTCCTCTTCCTCTAACAGAGGAGACTCTGATCCTCCCAGTGGGACAGAGTGAGCAACATTAGGTGGGTTGCCCACACCTCCTGCTGTGACTGTTAGACAGGCAGAAGGGAAGTATAGCATTGTCTTTGTTCGGGTTAGACATCAAACGAAAGACAAAGCATGTGGATGTAATCTCTTGTTTTACAGCCTTCAGTTTGCCTTTGGACAAGCCCAGAGAAAAGTGATGTTACTTTCCTCCTGATGGAATAGAGTTTATCACAGCAGGGGGGGATGTTACCTGACTGCTTTCAACAACTAGACCCAAAATAAAAACGGAACCAAGAAATGCTGCATTTTCGCTCAATATAACACATCACATTGTATTCATCAGGATTACTGCTGTAATCCAAACAGCCTACAAGTCAGAATAAACTCCGAACCATAGAATTACCAGTGCCCATAAGATTATAGTGGCCACTTTTCGTTAGATGGATGGGGTGGGGGGGGGTAGGATCTGTAGGATGGGTGGGTGTGCTTTGGGGTGGGTGCTGTGATGTAACAGGGGAGGTGGAGGTGGGGGCTTCTCTCTCTCCCCCATAGAGCGCAGCATGAGCGCTCCGCAGCAAAAGGATGTGTGAGCAGGCAGCGCGCTACTGTAGGGACGGAGTCCACAAACTGCTCAACAAAGAACAAGCCAAACTTCGAGCCCAAGAAAGCCGCGAGCAGCCGAAACCCGTAGCCGGTCAGGACAGCGAGTCCGCGACGGCAGCGCAGTCCGGAAACAGCGGCGCCCAGCCCGGTGGAATCGACGGGCTCGTCCGCTGGATCGTCACCAAAATGAGCGACAACAAGAACATCTCCAGCCGGGAGTACGCCTCCAGCAAGGAGGAGGTGGCCGTGGCTCAGGAGCAGTTCTTCGCCCCGGAACCGCGGAGAGGCATCTCCGTTATTTTGGATGTGAGTAGGCACCGGGCGGGCAGCGGGCAGCCTCACCGGTTGGGTGGGAGGGTGAAGACATCCAGTGTACACAGCAGTGCGCACGGACCGGTGCAGTGCGCACTAACGCACACAATCAGCCTCAGAGTTCAGTGTTAAGGCTCGTAGCTCGAGCTCAGCAGAGGGGGGGGGAGGGGGGGTCTGCCAGGTGCACTGACACTGTTAACGGTACGTGGCTGTCGGGGCTCAAACCTGTGAGCCCCCCCCCCCCGGTGACAGGACAGTCTCAGATTATTGTCCATTCTTATCTGTTGCCCCGTCCGAAAAGTCATTGCACATTTTCGCATTAATTGACAGATACTTTCTGCATCGTGGCTTCATTTCTTTACTTCTTCACTTTCACTTCAGAATCCATCATGACTGCAGCTCGGTGGTACTTTCTCTGATGCTTTTATTGTCGGTCCAAAGAAACAAAGTCCGACGCGCAGCGACGCACTTCGCTGCTCGGCAGCTGCACCCATCAGCAGGTCCGACTGTCCGTCAGGGTGCTTGAGACGGTTTCATCACAACACTTGAATTATTAATGAAAATGTCTTACTACCATATTTTTATTGATCCATCCGTTACAGAATCCCGACATCACAGTTGATGATGGGCGGACAGACCCGTAGGCGCAGGTGTCCTGTGTTGGAAGTGGCAATTACGCTGCGCTATCTCGATTTAGGTCAGCTCATCAATACTATTGGGTTATTTTTCATCACCGCCCCACTAAATGTCCCCCCTGGAGACCTGCTGGTGTTGCTGTAGTGCTCTAACGGGGTAGAAAACAAAAGAGAAAAGTAGTTCAGTTTCTGCAGACCCTGACCACGACCCAAATTGACTGACAGACTGATAAAGAAGGGGTCCATGGAAAACTAATTATGATCAAGACCAGAGGGCCAATATATCCCAGTACCCTAGTGAGCTAATTCTGCGTCTGTGTGTGTGTGTGTGTGTGTGAGAGGGAGTGTGTGTAGAGGGGTTGATGGGGGTGTAGCCTAATTTGCTGCTGATACTCCTCCTGTAGCAGGAGACTGTCCACTCAAGCAGATGCAGCACAGCTGAATTTCATAGCCCTGAAGCTTTTTAGGTTTTTAGGAGGAAAATGTTTGAGGAAATGTGGAATTTCAATCAGTAATTAAAGCTGCAAGCAGCGTTGGAGGGTCCTCGCACCTCCGCGCGCGTCGGGGCGTGTGGCGGGTCCGTCCCGGTGCCGGACTCCGACCCTTCCACGCGGCTCAGAACGTTCATGTAGTTTGGACAGAGCGTGAAGGACTTACACGTCACTTCCCGCGTCCCCTATGTTGTGCTAGGAAACGGCTGCTAATCACGTCCTGTATTCCAGTAGGCTATATGAAGTGTCGACTACACTGTGAAAATTTCATGCAAATGATATGATCATTGCCATAGACGTGTTACTTCCTGTTGCCACCAGGTGGCGTAATGACTGTGGTAAGTAATTGCCATCTATGTTTGGAACAGATTGGATAATGTACACTGAAGTTACAGCAATTTCCTGTTCCATGGTGACCAGCGTTGCCATGGTGACAGTGTTTCGCTAAACCTCAAGAACTTTATAAGGGAGCATCAAGGTGAATTTGACGTGGCTGTGGCTAACCTGCTGGGATGGACACTCAAAGAATAGAATATATCACTTTCTGTCACCATTAGGTGGCGCAATGAGTGAAGTTCAAAATAGTTCTGTAAATGTCTTCAAACTGGGATTGTGATCAGACATGTTGAATCTGTTAAAGATTGGACCTTGTTTCTATAATTCTATAAGGGCTGTGTATGTTTAAGTTGCTTTATTTTGTGGCATAGTTGTAATGTTTTATTTATCTTGTATTTTTGTTTGTTGACACTACAATAAATATATATTTTTGAAGAATACTTTCATGTTGAATTATTCTTGAAGGTATTTCCTCTAGTTTCAGGATTTATTTTTAGCTTCAAATTCTTGTACAGCTACTTTGATGGACTGTAGTGGAAGTTAGATCAGGTGTTCTGTGGTTATATAAAAGTGGATCACTGCCACTTTTCACCTGATACCATATTTGGTATTTCTAGTTGAACATGTAAACCTGTATACAGGTAGGATATTGATATAGGATATCATAGGATATCGTATTCATAATACAGAACAATGCTATAACTACTATTATTACTTTTAATAACATTATTAATAACATTTGAACATGCTGAGGGCTCAATCCTGCAAGGCAAGTTGCAAAGGAGTGTAAAGGAGAGAGAGGTATAGAATAATAGAATATATATACAATAGAAATACTTTATTGATCCCCTGAGGAATATTGCTGTTGTTACAGCTGCAAAAAAGCAAAAGTGAGTAAAAGTGACCACCACCATGAACACAATCAACAAATAAAACCAGCAGAGAAAAAGATACAAATGTGGGTAACAAAGTCATTTGGGTGCTGGTTCAGAACCCTTGCCACAGTGGAGCGGATGGTGTCCATAGCAACCCCAGCATCAGCAATAACAATGGCGGAGGTGAACTCTCCAGGCAGGTAAAACGGGCCTCCCCCCAGCAGCAGTTCAATGTCAGGGCTACAGAGACGTGTGTCGCCCCCCCCGGATCGGCTCCCGTTGTTCACTTCAAACAGCCGGCTCTACGAACCGGATCGTTCGCGACCGACACATCACTAGTTCCGGCGTCATGACATCACGGCAGCGCATAAATTGTGAGGAGGGCGGGACAACCTGAGTTCGGGACTTTGGCTTTCTGAGGTGAGCGTGATTATTGAATTCATGTCTTTGGCTGCCAGTGTTAATTGTGTGGTTTTGCTGATTATTTAATAGTGTGAATAGTGTTAGTTGTAACTGATTGTGTATTGTGTTGCTTTTCAGAAAATGACGAGTCCTTCTAAGCTCCCCAGGTTGGACGATGCTGTGGTGGAGGATGTCAGGAGAGACTGTCAGCTGCTCTGTGTAAGTTCTTTGCATAAGTTTGTATATGATTGATTGTAATTTGTATTTATAGCCACGTTTCATGCTTCTGTTTCATTTTGCACGTTTGACTTTGTCACGGAGAAATGGCAAAGCTAAAAGTGTTACGTAAGCTAGCAGAGTGAGCGCCAAAGTTACGGTAAACTAGCAGAGTGAGCGCCAAAGTTACGGTAAGCTAGCACAGTGAGCGCCAAAGTTACGGTAAGCTAGCAGAGTGAGCGCCAAAGTTACGGTAAACTAGCAGAGTGAGCGCCAAAGTTACGGTAAGCTAGCACAGTGAGCGCCAAAGTTACGGTAAACTAGCACAGTGAGCGTGAAAGTGATGGAGGAAGGAGGCTGCCGTCATGGTGGACAGATGTGCAGCAGGTAGAGCTGGCTGAGCAGTATGAGCTCAGCCAGTAATGAGACCATTACTGCAGGTAAAGTGTGTGCTTTAGTTTTACAATGGAATCGTTTGCAGCTGTAATTGATTTGTGTCTCATGTTACTCGGGATGCCAAGAACTTTTTTAACTTAACTGTTTTAACTTGGTAGTAAAAATCTTAAAGTATAAAAATCAGCCATAGTTATTTGTCATGTGTATTAATAGTGTATACAAGACTTTTTATGGAATAAGACCATTGAATATCAGTTTAATGTAGTATTAATTGCCACGTTGTAGTTCAAGGTTTTTTTAATTAAATAGATATTGTGTTTCCTCTTAACCTTGTGTGTACTATATATTTGATCAAATATGTTATATATATTTATGCTTCTCCAGGTTTCCAGGCGGGATCAGAGGCCAGCGTGGAGGTTTGTTTTGAACCTCATGAGCTGGGACAAGTGACAGGCCAGCTCAGCCTGTCATCAGCTGTCGGTGGTGAATACATCTTTCCCTTACATGGGACCAGCCTTCCCCCCAAAACTCAGGGCCCATGCGGCATCAGGGCCGGTCACAACATCACTGTCCCCTTCAAGAACGTATTCCTGCAGACCACCGCTTTCTCTTTCCAGGTGAGGAACCAAAGTTACAAATGTGATATTTTGGGAAACCAGCCATTTTTCATTGATTTTTATTATGTATGTAAATGTTTTTCCTGGCATTTTGTACAGTTTCGTTTCAGAAAAGGGTCCAGTTGTGTGGTTAATTTATTACATGTAAAGAGTCTTACGTTGGGGACTTGTCTTTTTCTAAATAGGCAGGGGTACAGGACCTCGTCATCGTGTTAACAGATGGCCAATTTCACCATTGACTGGTCGCAGTCACAAATTGGTCATTCCTTCTGAGGTGCCAGACAAGAAGGTATTTATGATGTTCAATTTCTAAACGAAAAAACAGTGATGTACAGCGACTATTTTTTTCCTATATTCCTAAGAAATCTTTTCTCTTGTTGTAGTTCGTTCTTCTTGTAGGTGACTCCCATCTGCGATCGCTTGCAGATGGGATTGTGCAGATGCCAGAGGGCAGGCTGTCCTTTGGTATCATGTCAACGCCTAGTGCTGCTGCTGCTGCTGCTGCGGATGACCTGAGGACGGAGCTCGTTAATGCTGTCGTCCCTCGGTGTCCTGATGCAGTGTGTCTTCTGGCACCCAGCAACAATCTGACGGCCAGCAGGACTGCTAGTGAGGCAGGGGCAGACTTCGCTAAGTTCCTTGCCAGTGCTTGCAGCCGATGGCCAAAAGTAGGCTTATTTTTTGGTTTTTTGCTATTGGTAGTATATTTTTGTTATTTTGTGTGTTTTAGATGATTAATGTATAATTAATGAACATTTTTAAAAATCAATCAAATCATTTTTTTCAAAGGTGTACTTCATTGCACTCAAGTGCTTTTCTAATGAACATGTGGTATATTTTCAGGTGTTTGTGCTGGACTTTCCTCCGCGCCTACAGATGGAGGTGTTCCCACAGGAGCTCATGCGCCATGAGTTCCATAGCATTGCAGCACGAATGGGTATGTTTTTAAAAAGGGTTAATACACCTGCATGTTATATTTTGAGTAGAGTAAATATAAGAATTTGATGAATATTGATCATGGTTTTATAATTAATAAAATGTGAAATACAATTATGTGGTCATTTCTTATTTTAGTATTTAATGTTTTCTCTTTTTAAGGGGTGAAGTACTTGTCTTCCTCTGAGCACTTTCCGTTGAACCACCTTGATCTGTGGAGCAGAGATGGCGTAAGTTGAATATAATGCTGGTAAATGGTAGTTGGTGTAAAATTCTTTTGTGTTATGTTCAGTTGGCATGGCAGACGTTATTAAATGTGTTCATAGACTTAACTTGAGGTTTTCATTTTGTAGAGCCACTTGAGTGACACTGTTGGGATGCCAATTCTGGCCCAGTTGCTGTGGTCTGCATCCTATCAGTAACTCGAAATGGCCCCACCAAAGCCGCTGGCCCCTCCCAGGCCATGGACGCCTAGATTTGCTCCCAAGGTGGTTGTTAAAGGAGAGGAAGTGTCACCCCGTCCACCAGCAGACCCGTTTGCGTGGACAGTAGTTGGACAGGGCAAGAAGGTAAAGGGATTCTATAAGTGATATGACATAAGCACTGTACATTGCTAATGTGTATATAAAGTAGTTTTTCCTTTTAATATATAATCTATGCTATTTGTCATTTCAGAGGTGACAACCTGGACAACCTGAGGTGTCCTGTGTTGTACCGAAGAAGAAAAGGATGGTTCAGCACCAGGTTTGTTTGTTTTGAGTTGTAGAAGTAGGACATGTTGAGTATATGTACATGAATTGTTTTTACAAATTCTTCTCTTTCTGCATTGTTATGAATTAGGTGCTGAGAGACTCTTCCATCCCGCCATCTAATGTCCTGTTTAGTGCTGCCATGTTGGATGCTATGGATAAAGTTGTTCCATCAGATTGCAGTTCTGTGGAATCAGTGGAGTCTGTTGCTTTTGCCACAAAGGTATTTTGCATATAAATTGTATGTGGTGTTTAAGACATGTTCTTATTACTGACACATTCTAACAATAACTGTTAAGATGGCTCCAACAGACCTGTGGCCCAAATATGGATTTACAATGTGTATTTTCTTTTTATTCATTAGAAACCTAAGGTGGCCAAGCAGCAGAGATCAGTTGCCTCCAAGAGACGACCTGCTAAGCAGCAGGTTTGGGTTTTTATCAGTGTGACTTAATCATTGAATTGTTTGAGTAGAGAAGCAGCAGTTCCATTTGTGCACGTTTGTAATATTTTGTCATTTTAGTCCAAAGAATGTGTTTATATTAAAATTTCTTTTAGAATGTAGTTCAGTGAATTGTCTTTGAAGGTGGAGGCGACAGTAGTGTCTTAGAATTAAATTGTAAAAAAAATCAAAGTTCTATCAAGCTTAGACATTGTAATGACTATTTTGGTTAAGCAAAAAAAAACAAGATTAAATCTCTTCTCTTTTTTTTTTTTTTTCTTGAAGGTTGAAGCAACAGTGGCGCCTCTCACAGCACGGAGGCGTCCATTCTCTCCCAAGGTGGTTGTTCAGGGAGAGGAAGTGGCACCACATCCACTAGCAGACGTGTTTGAATGGCCAGTTGTTGGAGAGGGCACAGAGGTAAAGGGATTCACTCTGTAAATGTGTGGTTGAGATTGTAGAAGTGATATGACATAAGCACTGTACATTAGTAATGCATGTGTATATAAGGTAGCTTTTACTTGTATATAATCTTTGGTATTTGTCATTTCAGAGGTGTCAACCTGGACAACCTCAGGTGTCCTGTGTTGTATCCAAGAAAGGGATGATTCAGCCACAGGTTTGTTATGTTTGTTTTCCACTTATAGAATTAGGACATGTTGATTATATATACATGCTTTTATAAACAACGTTGTCTGCAATTATGCTTCTGCATTGTTATGTAATAGCTGCTGAGACAGTCTTCCATCCCGCCATCTCGTGCCCCATTAAGCAATACAATAGATAAAGTTGTTCCATCAGACTGCAGTTCTGTGGAATCAGTGGAGTCTGTTGCTTTTGCCACAAAGGTATTTTGCATTTAAATTGTATGTGGTGTTTAAGACATGTTCTTATTCCTGACACATTCTAACAATAACTGTCAAGAAGAAACCTAAGGTGGCCAAGCAGCAGAGATCAGTTGCCTCCAAGAGACGACCTGCTAAGCAGCAGGTTTGGGTTTTTATCAGTGTGACTTAATCATTGAATTGTTTGAGTAGAGAAGCAGCAGTTCCATTTTTGCATAATCAAAAGGTGTTTGTTTTACAAATTCATTTTTATTGCATTAAAGTGTTTCTTTGCAGGTCGAGGTAACAGTGGTGTCTTAGAATTAAATTCTTATGTATTGTATTTGCCCAATACTGTAACCATTTTATCTACTTAACTCAGACATTGTAATGACATTTGATCTTATTTTAATGTCATTCATAGTGTGTGTGTATGTAAGTAAATCAAACTTTGTTTGATTAAGAAAGTCATTATTCAATTTTTGTTTTGTTGTAGATGGAGGCAACATCTAGTACTTCCACAGAGCCATCCTGTGGAAGTGGTGAGATTGCGGCTGCATGCGTGGAGGTTGGTATTGGTTGTGTAAAAGATGTTCTACAAATTTCCATAATGTGTTTGAATGTTGTTGTCAATGCAACATAAATTAGGAAAACACAGTTAAGTGTGTAATCTTGTTCAGTAGTAGTTTGGCTAGTGGTGCATAAAGTCTACATGGCATTGAGTGTACCAATTTAAGTGGCGGCTAACATTTCATGTCATATAATTGCATTGTAAAACATTGTTCTTGTTTATGCTGTTTATTCAATTGTTCATTGTTTGTAGGTGGATGGAGCATCAGGTGTTGTGGAGGTGCTTGCAGAGCTGTCCCCTGCGAGTCCTGTTGACATGGCTGTGGACGAGGATGGTTCCAACACGCAGTGTACTACCGTATCCACCACAAGGCAGACTGATGCTACAGCACCACATGTTGCAGCTGAGCGAGATGACTGTAGTTCAGTCAGGGTTTGTATGAGTGTAAGTGGTTCGTTTCATCAGGGCAATAATCTATTTGAAAATGCAGGAGTTCAGTGTATGGCAGTAGCTTTGGCTAGTATAGCAAAACATTCAGGTGACAGTGTTTTCTCCTGGAGGACTAAAGATTTGGACACAGTTCTTTTTCTAGGTGACAGGTTGTACACGTACTTGAGTGATAACAACATGATCAGTGGAGGATCTGATCTGTTGTGTGTTCCTGATCTACCCAAGCAGGCAGTGATTGATGGACAGAGTTATCAGTTTAAGTATGGTGACTATGTAAGCGGGGATGTAAATAGTGTTGATGAAGTTTTCATCCAGTCTGGTGCTTGCATGTCTCTTAAGGATGGATTGAATTTCATGTTTGGTAAATATAGCACGTGTTTGTTCACTGTGAGTCAGAACACTTGTGCCATCATTTGTGAAAATGGACGGTACGCAGTGGTTGACTCTCATTCACGTGATGCTGCTGGAATGCCAGATGTAGATGGAAGTAGTGTTATTGTATATCTTAGCTGTGTTGATGATCTGCATGATCATCTTTGTAATTTGACTGCTTTGTTTGGTGGAAATGACACCATGTTTGAGATTGCTGGAGTTTGTGTTGTAGGCTCAGTTGAAACTAGCCCCAGGTCTGTGTGTTTAGGAGAGGGAAGCAGTGCAGGCTTTGATAAGATGCATGGATCTACTGGTGTGGTTTTTGATTTAGTGGAAAGTAGTGTGCTGAGTGGCTTTGATAAAGGTATCATGGGTACGATTTCATTTGGAAGTTCAGCATCTGATATGGTTGATAGAAGAGACGTTGAAGTTAACTCGGATGTCTTTTTTGTCAGTGACGTGACTTCAAGACAGTTGCAGTTTGACCCGATTAGTGCAGAAGTTGCACTAAGTTTTATGTAGACAGTTGAATGTAGAGTTTGAGAAATATGATTCACTTTTGTCTACAGTAGTTGGTTTGTTGGGAAGTCCATGTAAGAATGAGACTATAGTGGCAGATGGTAACTGTTTCTTTAGAGCACTGTCTCAAGCTGTGAGCGGTACACAGAAGAACCATAGGAAGATGAGGCTTGCTGTGGTTAAACATCTAGAAAGTAATGCAGTAGATTATCTGAGTTTTTTGAGAAGTGAGTATTCCTCAGTGGTAGAATACATAGCCAAATCAAGAATGCGTTATGTTGGTAGTTGGGCTACTGAGGTCGAAATTCAAGCAGCAGCAGATTGTTTAGGAGTCAGCATTTATACATATTGCGAAGATCGGTGGCTGGAATATAGCAGCAACAATAGATGTTTATCAAAGCAGGGGATCTATTTACAGAATTGTAATGGTAACCATTATGAAACGGTTGTTTGTGTTGTTCAGCCTGAACTGCAGAGGTGTTATGGTTTTTGTAACGGGAATAGGCAGAATTCCAGAGTATATAATTTTAGAGGGCAAAGTGTAGAGAAAAGGACAGGGTTTGAAGGAGTGAAGAGTGAGCATAGATCTAGTTGTAGTACAGTTGTAAATCCAGGTGTAGGAAATGAAGAAGTAGTTTGTGTTGAGGATGATGAATCAGAGTATATTAGGATGGATAGGACTTGCAAAGGCCAAGAACTGAGTAATGCAAATGTTAATTACTGGTTTTCAAAGTATTTGAAGAGGAAACAGAACTTCCAAAAGAAAATGAGATCTCCAAAATGTGTGTCACAGGGAAGTGATTAAAGCAATGGAAAAAAAGAAATATCATGAGAATGTGTTGGTTAGGGAAAGAGTGAAAGAAATGAGCAGACAGAAATATCAGAAGAATGTGTTGCTTAGGGAAAGAGTTAAAGAAACGAAAAGACAGAAATATCAGGAGAATGTGTTGCTTAGGGAAAGAGTTAAAGAAACGAAAAGACAGAAATATCAGAAGAATGTGTTGCTTAGGGAAAGAGTTAAAGAAACGAAAAGACAGAAATATCAGGAGAATGTGTTGCTTAGGGAAAGAGTGAAAGAAATGAGAAAAAGGACATATTGGGAAAATGTGATTCATAGACAGACACGTAAGGAAATGAGTATAATGAAATACAAGACTAATGTATTGCATAAGCAGAAAGTTAAAGAAATGAGTAAAAAGAAATATGGAAATCCAGAGCATAAGAAGCAGGTTCAAATTGGTAACAAATTGAGGATGAAACGAAGGAAAGAAAATGCACAGCAGTTTGATTTTGTAATGGAGCAGTTTTTGGATCAAGTTAAAGATGGGCCAGATTTTGTGTGTTGTGTTTGCCATCGGCTGTTGTTTAGACATCAGGTTTTGCATTGTAAAACAGATGATTATAACAAGAGGAAAGAAATTGCTTTAGAGGCAAATAAGTGTATTACTGAGGAGTATTTACACAAATGTAGTGAGGACTGTGTAATGCCGTGTCAGTGGTTGGAGTCAGCTAGAGGTCAGTTGTGGATTAGTTACACATGTCATTATAAGATTATTAGAGGTCAACTGCCACCTGAGTCTGCAGTGAATAATTTGGGAGTTGATTTTGGCAAGTCTTAATGGCTTAGAACAGCATTTGATCGCTTTAAACATTCCCTTTATGAAAATGTTAGCATTACCTAAAGGTGGACAAAATGGAGTCCATGGGCCAGTGACATGTGTGCCAGCTAACATTGTGCAGACTAACAATCTGTTGCCTCGTTCTAATATGGAAGGGTCTTTGTTGCGTGTGAAATTAAAACGTAAGCTGACTTATAAAGGGCATTATGAATATCAATTTGTAGACACTATGCATATAAGGCAGGCGTTGAAGCATCTCAAACAGACAAATGTACATTATAAAGATGTGCAGTTTAATGAGGCTTGGTTGAATGAATTTTGTAGGGAACAGAATGATGAGGTTTTAGTGAAGGACAGTAATAGTAGTGTAACTGGTGAGGCTTCTACTGATGTTGTGGAAGATGAGCTTCTACATGACAGACAGCAGCATTGCATGTTTCAGGATACATGTCTAATGCCTGTTGATATTGGTCAGGAAGCTCTAGATCAGTATTTTGATGGTGTTTTGAATGTGGCACCGGCAGAAGGGAACAATCCTGTTAGACTCCTTGCTGATCTGACAAATGAAGCTAAATGCTTCCCTGTGTTGTTCCCACAGGGTCGGTTCACTTATCATAGTAGTAGACCAAATCGTTTGACGTTGTCACGCTACTTTAATAACAGGATTCTACATGCTGATGGCAGGTTTGCTCAGAATGTAGAGTATATGTTCTATGCACAGTATATGTCAGAAATAGAACAGGTGAAGTCAAGTGTATCAATAGCTTTACGGAAAGGCAAAGGAGGTCATGCGACCCAAAAGTTTAGTGATAAGTTGTTGACAGATGACCAGTCTTTAAGCCAGTTGTTAGAGTTTGATGATCGGTTTCTGAAACCTATTAGAGGTACTCCGGCTTTCTGGCAGACAGCACAGCGGGACCTGTTGGCTTGTGTTCGTCAGCTTGGCGTTCCTACGTGGTTTTGTTCGTTTTCTTCAGCTGATATGAGCAAATCTGCTTCATAGCATTTTGAAACAGGAAGGTAGGACTCAAACAGTTGAAGACCTGGAGTGGGCAGATAGGTGTGAGTTGTTGCGTAGGAATCCTGTCACAGCAGCCAGGATGTTTGATTATCGATGGCATTGTTTTTTGAGGGTGGTGTTGATGTCTCCATGTCATCCGATTGGTAAAATTAAGGACTACTTTTATCGGGTAGAGTTTCAGCAGCGCGGTTCGCCTCATGTACACTGTTTGTTCTGGATAGAGAATGCTCCGCTGATAGATAAAAACACAGATGAGGAGGTTGTTGAGTTTATAGATCGGTATATCACTTGTGAATTGCCATCACAAGATGAGTCATTGTTGGACATTGTTTCATCTGTGCAGCAGCATTCTAAGCGTCACTCAAAAACGTGTAAAAAGGAAAAAGACTGTTTGACGTTTTAACTTTCCGAGGCCAGCATCAGGTAGAACATTCATTTGTCGTGGCAATAGTGATGAAGATAGTAAAGATGTGTGCAAGTGTCAGGGAAATAAAAAAGACAATGGGGCAAAGTGTACATGTGTAAATAGAGGTCAGAAAGACTCAGGTAAAATGAGGTCAGACTATGCAGGACACATCCTGACAATGACTAAAAATGCTTTGTCAGATGAGAAGACTAGTTTTGATAGTGTGGAACATTTGTTTGAAAGTTTAGGGATTAATCAGGTTGTATTTGAGGCAGCTTATAGAAGTGTTGCTCGTAGTACTCATGTGGTGTTGAAAAGGCAGGTTAGTGAGGTCTGGGTAAACCAGTACAGTAAACCTCTGTTGAAGTGCTGGAATGCCAATATGGACATCCAGTATGTTGTAGATGCGTACGCATGTGTTGTCTACATTATTTCTTACATTTCTAAGGCAGAAAGGGAGATAGGATTGTTGTTAGGGAATGCACAGAGAGAGGCATCTAAAGACAAAAATCTTAGTGCTAAAGATGCTTTGAAACAGTTGGGCAGTGTGCATTTGCATAACAGAGATGTTAGTGCACAGGAAGCAGTTTATAGGTTAACAAATATGCATTTGAAGGAGTGTTCCAGGAAAGTTGTGTTTGTGCCAACAGGGGACAATGTAGTTAGGATGAGTCTACCACTGAATGTCTTGAGGCAGAAGGCAGCATCCAGTGATCTTACTGCAGAAGACATGTGGATGACTAGTTGTGTAGATAGGTATAAGAACAGGCCAAACGTACTTTTGATGACATGTGTTTGGCTACATTTGCCTCAGAATATCGTGTTTTGAGTAAAAATGAAAAATCCCAGAATCCTATTAAATTAAACAAGGACTGTGGTTTTGTGACCAAAAGAACACGAACACAACCAGCAGTTGTTCGTTATGCGCGATTTTCTGAGACAAAAAGTCCAGAACAGTTTTATCAAAGTATTCTGCAGTTGTTTTTTCCATATCGTTTGGACTCCCAGATTAAACCCAGAAACTTTGAAACGTTTGAACAGTTTTATAAAAATGGTCAAGTTGTGCTTAGCGATAGATCAAGGACTTTAGTGAAGTCAGTTGTTGATTTAAACAGGAGTAAGTTTGAAATGGAAGCGGATGAATTGGATAATATTCAGAATGACATTGATGTTAATGGTGTAGTTGAGGATGCCTGGTGTGAGTTGTGTCCAGAGCAGGAGTTGGAGCGCTTAGAATGTGTTGAGGAACGTAAACAGACAGAACAGGTAATGGAGGGACAGGAGGAAGACATTCCTGATTTAGCTGTTAGTAGTGCACGTGTAGAAAAGAGAGCTAATGTGATGAGTAGAAGTGATGGTTTGGGTTTAATTAGGTCTCTGAATGAGACACAGTCTTATATCAGGTTAGACAATGGTGTCTGGATAAGGTAGCAGGAAGAAAGCCAGAACCATTACATGTGTTTGTTACAGGTGGTGCAGGGACAGGAAAGAGCCATTTAATAAAGGCTATACAATACGAGGCAATGAGGTTGTTGTCAACAGTTTGTCGTCAACCTGATAATATTTGTGTGTTGTTAACTGCTCCTACAGGAATTGCTGCTTACAATTTACATGCAGCAACTATTCACACTACATTTAGCATTGGCAAAGATGTCCGTCTTCCCTACACACCTTTGGGTGAGGAGAAGCTGAATTCTTTGCGTGCTAAATACAGTGATCTTCAGCTTGTAGTAATTGATGAAATATCCATGGTTGACCACAAACTGTTGACATACATTCATGGAAGGCTTAGACAGATTAAACAAACGTGTGATTTTTCTCCTTTTGGGAATGTCAGTGTAGTTGATGTTGGAGGTTTTTTTCAGTTGCCTCCAGTGAAAGGGAAACCTCTGTACGTAGATGATGTAGGTGTAAATTTGTGGTCTAGTCTGTTTAAAGTGGTAGAACTTAAACAGATAGTCAGGCAGAAAGACAGTGTCTTTGCAGAGTTACTGAACAGGGTTAGAACGCGGTCAAAGGACACTTTCATGTTAGACAGTGATGTACAGATTCTAAAAAGTTGTGAAACTGGTGAAGTCAGCTCAGCTTTACACATTTTCCCACGAACAAACAAGTAAATGAGCATAATGTTAAGCAGTTGTTTCAGAGTTGTCCTGATCATGTTGAGATAGAGGCTCAAGATTTTGTTAATAATAAAAAAACAGGTAAACTTGAGTTAAAGAGTGGTCATCATGCCAAAACGTATAACACGTGTTTGGCAGAGCAGTTGTTGTTGGGAAGGAATGCACGTGTGATGCTGTGCAAAAATGTAGATGTTGCTGATGGTTTGGTTAACAGTGTTTGTGGCACAGTAACACACATAGTTGGGTTAGATAATGAGTTTCCGAAGAAAGTGTATGTGAAGTTTGATGATGATCATGTCGGTGCACAGAGGAGGAAACAACGTGTGAGTGTTTCAGTAGATTTAGTTGATTCGACAGGAATAGAACCAGAGGAGGAAAAGGTGACGACAAAAGGCGGATTGCGTCGTCAGTTTCCTCTTAGACTTGCGTGGGCCTGTACTGTCCATAAAGTACAAGGCATCACTGTTGATAGTGCTGTTGTAAGTCTTAAAAAGGTGTTTTCTGCAGGCCAAGCGTATGTTGGACTTAGTCGTGTTAGAAGTTCAGACGGGTTAATTATTCAGGATTTTAACATTAAGGCCATTTATTGTAAGGATGACATTAAGGATGCAATTCAGAGTATGCCACAGTTTTTGACAGAAAATGTAACAGGGCAGACATTAAATGCACCTAGTTTTAGTGTGTTTTTGATGAATGTGCAGAATTTGGGTAGTCATTCATCTGATTTGGCATCATGTACACAGCATTTGCAGCTTAACTGTATTGCTGTGACTGAAACGTGGCTACCTGGTGCATCTTTGTTGGACAAAGTAAACATTGGCGGTTTTAGTTTTCATAGTTGTCCACGGAGTGTATCATACAGCAGTATCAATCCAAAGTTAATGGCTTTGCAAGACCAACAACATGGTGGTGTTGGCATGTATTGTGCTGACGGTGTGCCATGTAACATTATAAAAGTGCCACATGTTAATACGGAGTGCTTGGTGTGTCACTATGTTGGTTTTAACTTATTAGTAGTTGTCATTTATCGGCCACCGTCTTATCCAATGTCTGTGTTTAAGGAGAATCTAGGAAAGTTACTTGATTGGTTAGATCCATTCAGTAACACTATTGCTGTCATGGGAGATTTCAATGATGATATTTTGAAATCATCAACAATCTGCAAATTTATGACAGACAGGACATATGCTCAATTTGTCTCGCAGCCCACGACCGAGAGAGGCACACTGATAGATCATGTGTACGTTAAAACGACACAGTATGATGTAGATGCTACAGTGGTGCCGACATATTTTAGTGATCATGAGGGGACTGTTTGTTCCTTTAAATGTACAGCACTCGCAAATGTCAATTCAGGGGAAGTGTTGCAGTAGTGGTTGGTTTTGTTTGATAGATGTTTCTGTGAGTAAAACTTAATGGTAGTGCTTGTTTGATAGTTGTAATCAGCATTGACTGAACTGTCCTGTTCATTTTCAGAAGATTATTCCCTGTGTTTTGGGTATTTGTCTTTGTTTAAAAAAACAAAACAAAACATGTTTTTTCTAATTTAATTCAAAATGATTGCTATTGAAGCTTGTTGTTTTTCCACAGTTTCCTGTTAACTTTGCTTTTGCTCTAGGTGTTCAATGTAATCCAGAGGCACATGTTTGAATGTTTGCTGTGTGTTTTGTGCGTGGTGTCTCATCCATACAGCACTTGCTGCTTTATATGGAGAACATAGGTTTCGTTTCCTGCATTACAACAGTTTTTAAATGTAAAACATTAAAATTCAAACCATGTATTGTGAAATGTAGACATATACACAAAATTTCACATTTGGTGAACCAAATTAAATACAATTATGTCATAATATTAAATGCTTCCACTGTGATGCTGTTTTTAATGCAGGTTTTGCTTTACCTTCCATGTAGTGTCAAAAAGCAAAAGGCACTGGTAATGGTACTCCTGGTTAACTGGGATGGGGTTCGATTCCCTGCAGTGTCCTGCTGAGAGTCATTACATGAAGGCACAACATTTTTACACTATTGTGTGTAACACCTATGACTAACTTGTAAAATACTACTTTGTGCTCCTTACATATAAGATTTTATAAGCATACATACACACATGCTCACCTGCCTGTGAAATGCTCTCCTTTAACATATCACAATATTGACCCACCTCCTCTTCACCTCTTTTTAGGTTTTGATGATTAGCAATTTGCTCTGTATGCCATATGAAGAGTAGTTTTAAATAGTTCCTCTCCATTTAGCCTTAAAAAGCAAAGTCACTTCAGTTCTACATGTTAATAATCTGGTATAGTTATAGTACCACCTACTGGCAACCGGAAAAGTTGTGTTTTATGGTATCATGTGAAGCCTAGCCAGTTAACCAGATTCTAACCAGATATTGTGATGTTCATTATGCTTGAAAACAAAACTCTAATCAAACATGTTGTTTTTGGTGCTGATTGGAGCATGTACAGCCCAATTATTACTCAGTTCTTGTTTAATGTATTCATGAGTTTTTGTTTTGTCACTAATTGGCATGTAGATGTCTTCAGGCCGGGACTCGTATTAAGCATGTCAAGTTTGGAACAGATTGGATAATGGATAATGAATAAGCTTGCCACAGGCACGTTGTTAAAGTTTTGTAGAGACTTTTAATAACTTTTCATCGTTAATGTCTTTTCTACATGCTGAAAAAGTTTGAAGTGGATCGGATCAACCCACTCAGACTAGTTTGTTCATTTACGTCCCCTGTAAATCGCCGAAATTGACACGTAATTTAAAATGGCCGACTTCCTATTTTGGTTTAGGTCATGGCGCGAAGAGAGTTTTTTGTAGGTCCCATCATCCTGCATATATGTACGGAATTTTGTACATGTAGGTGAAACGTAGCCTTGGGGCTAGTTCGCTGAACTTTTGTAGGGGACGCTCTAGAGCCATTTTGCCCCACCCAAACCCATGAACTAAATCAGATGACTTATTTTGGGCCTCCTGACATGGGTGTCAAATGTGGTGAGTGTGCATGCATGTTTAACCTTAAAAACAAAATTCGCTTTTCATGGTGAACGAGGCGTTGCCACGGTGACAGTGTTTGACGGAACCCCAAGAGCTTCATAACTTTGCATCACCCACGTCTTGAGAATGCTTGGCCCAAATTTGAGCTGTCTGTGATTAACGTGCTGAGAGAGAGACGTCTGAGGAAAAAAACATGCACTTCCTCCCGCCACTAGGTGGCGCTATGGTTAATTAACAGCTTTTGACAGAGATTCACAGTTTTCACTACAGACCAACATCAACGTCTTGAGGCTTTCCTGACCAAATTTGAAGTGGATCTGATCCACTGGCTGGTCTTGAGCCATCATAATGTAAAACATAGCATTTCCTGTCACCACCAGGTGGCGCTGTGACTGTGAATGAATATTGACATGTAGACGTCTTCAGGGCGGGACTCTCATCAGACATATCAAGTTTGGTGCTGATTGGATCATGTACAGTCAAGTTATTAACAACTTCCTGTTTGACTGCGAGTCATGGCGAGACACTGAATTTTGACAGCTCGCCACGCCCAAACCGTTCCAAATCTGTAGAGACCTTTAATAACTTTTCATCATTGATGCCTTCTCTACCAGCTGACCAAGTTTGAAGTCGATCGCTTCAACCCCCTCGGACTAGTTTGTTCATTTACGTCCCCTGTAAATCGCCAAAAATGCGTGAAAAATCCAATATGGCCGACTTCCTGTTGGGTTGAGGTCATCACTCCAAGAGACTTTTTTGTTCGTCTTGAAGAGATACATGAACCCACCGAATTTCGTACATGTACATAAAACGCAGTTCCGGGGCTGAGTTTAGGTGGCGCTGTAGAGCCATTTTGCCACGCCCATTTGCGAAACCTATGAAATACGTAATTTTTCACCACGACTGAATTTTCTGCATGTCTAGGCCCCCAAAAATGCAATTCATTTGGGAAAAGAAGGAGAAGAAGAAGAAGAAGAATTCCTTGCATTTCAACTATATTTTTGGCCCCCTGGTAGCCTGGTTTCTTTTGCATTTCACGTATTTTTTCATCCCCTTCGTGCTCAGGGCGTGTGGGGTCCGTACACCTCTTGGTTCTTGGGTACTGGCCCGTTTCCTCCCTTGCATGTTTTTCTTCCTTGCATTTCAATAGGGTCCTCGCACCGCTTGGTGCTCGGGCCCTAATTATCAAGGGAGGGGCCAGGTGGGGAAAGACAGGAGACTGGACAGGAAAAGGTGTTACTTTCAGAAGAATGAAGGGAAAGATTAGTTTTAACATCTTTGTCTATTAGATAAAATCAAATCAAATGTTCTGTGACTACCTGATTTAACAGTAAAACACAAGAATACCCAGTATCCAAAATGCCTGGCTATGGAGCAAAAATGTAATATCAAGACATAATTCAGGGTCACATTTTCCAGCTGAAGGTACTAAATGATACAAATCATAACAACAACAAAGAATTTAGCAGTACTATGTGGTTTATACATAAGAATTCTTTCACAGCGTTAGTGCCTTTCTAAGTTTAGAATGGACATGACTCCTTATGACTGATGGCTTTGCTCCCCCTGGTGGATGAATTGTTTATTGCAGTTCAAGAAAGCTGGTTCTCATGAGCTTGACAGGAGACTGACTCTGTACCAGAAGAAGACAGTCTCCTTTCAGGCACTGACTGGTGTCAGTACCACTATCTAACAACATTGCTCCATCCAGCTCTTTCTTATTCCTTTGCAGTCATACAGTATTTCATAAAGCAGACTACATTGGTCATCATATAATCCTGACAAACGTAAGCATTTCACAAATGTATATTACAAAATAAGCTAGTGACATTAAAAAGAGAGCTACCTTTTCTTCCTCCAGATGCTGTGTGTCCAACTCCAGGCAGTAGAACTCGATGGGGAAGGAGCAGGGGTTTTTTATTTTTTTTTTAAACTTTTTATTTATGAGAATTTTTACATTGGCAGAAGTAAACAAACACAATACAGAACGAACATATGAGGTCATGGGATGAAAAAGAGTCAAGGTAAGTTTAGCATCTTTACGATGTACTGTCACACACAGTAAAGTTAAATATCCGTCTCATTGGCTAAATAAATACACCATTTTTCCCACCGTTTTTTCCCCAGTTCTTTTTGGAGTCGTATGGAGTGGGTCATCTGTTCTAAGAGATGTAGATGTTTAACAATATTAACAAAAAGGCCAGCAGTAGGACCGTTTTTTTGGAGCCAGCATTTTGTAATGGCCTTTTTACTTGCAGCCAGCAAAATCTTCAACAGGTAAATGTCATTTTTACTCAATCCATCAGGAATATGACCAAAGTAAAGAAATGTAAAGGTTGAGCTGAAACTAAAACCCAGTATATTTGAAATTATTGTTCCTACGTCCTTCCAGAAGGTCTGGATAGAGGGACAAGTCCAGAAAACATGGGCATGATCCGCCATCATTTCTCCACATTCCCTCCAGCAAGTTGACTGAGAACCAGTTTGTTTAGTCTTCTGCTTGGGAGTTATAAAAAATCGAATCAGGTTCTTCCAACAGAAGTCTCTCCAAGTTAGAGAATTGGTGGTAGAAGACTGTGTTTTCCAGGCATTCAGCCACATGTCTGCAGATGTTCAATGTCCAGTTCCTTTTCCCATCGCTGTTTTATGTAGTCTGTGCTATCCTTCTTCAGTGATATTATACCAAGGTATAGTTTGTGTCACAATCTGCTGTGCTGGTCTGCTGCTCCTGGTATTTTTCCACACTCTCTGACCTACTTACCTGGCCACGCCTCCCTATCAGTGGCAATCACCCTCACCTGGTTCCCCAGCTGCATTCAATTACACTCACCTGCCTATTTAGGCTCAGCAGTAGACTCATTCAGTGCCAGATTGTCTTCGCTCCATGCCTGACCTTCCAGCACTCCTGTTCGGACTGATTTCCTGGTTTCGACCCTGTTTGCCCCTGACTACAGTTCCTCGTCTCTGCCCTGGTAATTACCTAAGCCTTCTGTTCCTGACCACGAGCTACGCCTGTGTCCTTCCTGTCTTCTGCCTGCCTGTTGCTGACCCTGATTCTGGATTTAACTACGAGTCTAGCCTGTCCCTCTCTGGTCCAGCTGCCTCCCATCAACCCAGCCAGCAGGTAGTCGTCTGCTCTTCCATTAACTGTGCTGCTATTGGGTCCTGCATATACCCGTTACAGTTTGCTTATGAGATGTTTATTACTTTCTGAGTTATATGCATTAATAAATATTTGAATAACCATTGGATCTATTGGGTTAGGGCCTTTCACCTTTTTCCAGAAGTAATCACGAAGCTGTAAATACCTGTAGAAATCTTTCCCACCTAACCCATATGTCTGACATAGATTTTCAAAGCTATTAAGCTCCCCATTTTTAGCAATAGTACATATAGAGGTGATACCAAGATTGATCCATTGTCTATATCTATGATCTTGCTGTGCTGGTATAAAATCAGGGTCGTATGCTTATGCCATCTAAGCAGTTTAACGTCATTTTGAAGTTGGAAGTACTTGACCACTTCTACCCATACTTTCAGGGAAAAATTTACCCATTGACTCTCTGTCTGTTGTAACTCTTTTTCCTTTCCTACCTGTCCGAGCAGTGACTGTATTGGTGTATCTATTAAAGATAGCTCTATGGTCTTCCATTTAGCAATACATGATGAGTTGCACCAATATAGAAGAGGTCTTAGCTGAGCAGATAAATAATAATCCCTTAAAGATGGCAGGCCCATGCCCCCCCTCTCCCCCGGCAGCTGGAGGGTAGAGAATTTCACCCTTGGTCTCTTCTTATCCCATATAAATCGTGAGATTTGTTTGTTCCATTCTCTAAACTGTTTATGTGGGATTTCTATTGGAAGTGATAGGAAAAGGTATAATAATCTTGGAAGAATATTCATTTTAACTGATCTGATTCTGCTGCCAAAGTCAAGAGGGAGCGAGCCCCACCCATTGAGATCATCATATATTTTTTTGTTAATATTGTTATAATTAATAGGAAATAGCTGCGTCAGGTCTTTGGGTAAGTTTACTCCCAAATATTTGATGTGGGATGAATGCGAATTGAAGTTATACTTTGCTGTAAGTTCTTGTGTGGGTGTGTAGTTAAATATCATAACCTGGGTTTTGTGTATGTTGAGGACATATCCTGAGTATAACCCATATGTTTCCAGAATTGTCATTAATAGAGGCAGGCCTGAATCCGGTTCCATGATTGTGACCAAAACATCATCCGCATGCAAGCCCACTTTATATTCTTCTCCCCCCTTGACGATACCCCTTAATCCTGGGCCAGAGGTTCAATGAATAAATTAAAAAGACTGGGACTAGCAGGACACCCCTGCCTACAGCCGCGTTGCAAGATTATAGAGTTAGAAAGACTACCGTTTACCTTTATTCTTGCAGTAGGAGGAGTAGAGTGCCTGGATGCAACGTATAAAGTCTTCACTAAAGCCAAATCTGTTCATTACTAAATAGAGAAATTCCCACCCAACCGAGTCAAAGGCTTTCTCAGCGTCTAAACTGAGAATGATAGAGCTAACTTTGTCCTTATTAATCTGTTCAATAATATGCAAGGCTCTTCTTATATTATCTTGAGTTTGTCTATTTTTCATAAATCCTGTTTGATCCTCGTCTATTAGAAAAGGCATTCAGTTTCCATCCTCTTTGTTAAAATGCTGGCATACAGTTTATAATCCGCATTTAAAACACTGATAGGTCTGTATCCCTTACACTCCATCCTATCTTTTCCTTCTTTAGGGATAACCGAAATAAAGGCCTCCCTCCAGGAAGAGGGGAGGGAACCTTCTTTTAGAATGTAATTAAAACAGGTCTCCAATAAGGGAAGCAGGTGTTCTCTCATAGATTTATACCATTCTGGGGGTAACCCATCGGTACCAGGTGATTTGTTAGAGTTCAGGCTTGAAATAGCTTTACTTATTTCCTCCAATGTTATAGGTGAGACAAGGTTATTATTCATTTCTCTACCAAGAGTAGGGAGATCTAAAGAGTTCAGAAATTCAGCAATTATGTGTTTATTAACCTGGTCTGGTTGAGAGTATAAAGATTTATAGTAAGTTTCAATTGCTTTTTGTATACCGTCCAGACTACTGGTAGGTTTATTTGTAACAGGGTCTCTGATCTTATAGATAGTGTTTTCTGCCTGTTGTTTTCTGAGTCTCCAAGCTAGCAGTTTTGTCGCTTTGGGGCCTGCCTCATAGTATCTTTGCTTCATAAACCTTATATTTTTCTCGACTTCTTCTCTTAGTATTTTATCTATTTCCTGCTTAACATTTCGAATTTGGTGTATAATAGAAGGATCTTTGTTAGCAATGTGCCCTTGTTCTAGGTCTCTCAATTTGCCCTGCAGCTTAGACAGCTTTTGAGTTTTTATCTTTTTCAACAAGGCCATCCTGGCTATGATCTTCCCCCTAAGGACCGCTTTTGCTGCATCCCATAAGATACTAGGGTTTACCTCCCCGTTATCATTATCCTGTAAGTATTGACTTAGGTCTGACACCATCGAGCTTATGAAAGTGGGATCATTCAACATACCTGTGTTCAACCTCCAGTGTTTTTCGCTGTCTACCATCTAGATGTAATGTAAAATAAACCCCCGAATGGTCTGAAATGTCCCTCTGACCTGTTCTAGAGTCCTTTAGTCTGTGTAGATCCTGGTTATACATGAATAAATAATCTATTCTTGAATAAACTGTATGTCACGCCGAATAAAATGTGTATCCTGGGTCTGAGCCATGCATGAACTGCCATACATCAATCAGTCCCAGGTCTTTAAATACCTTGTTTATACGTTTTTCAATTGGATTCCTTTTCCTTTTCCTGTTACCGTATTTTCCGCACTATAAGGCGCACCGGATTATAAAGCGCACCTTCAATGACTGGCCTATTTTAGAACTGTTTTCATATATAGGGCGCACTGGATTATAAGGCGCATAGAATAGAAGATACTGCAGTCAAACGTTTGACTGGGGTTGCGTTGTGCATCCACTAGATGGAGCTGTGCTAAAAGGAATGTCAACAAAACAGTCAGATAAAGTCAAACTTTATTAAGCGTTCTGACAACTCCGTTCACTCCCATGGTAACGTTGTTCAAACGTTAATGTGCATATTAAACAATATCTCCCAGCCTTGCTCACTCTTCTCCCAAATGTGGAGGGGAACTTTTCCCTGGTTCAGTAAACACGTAGTAAAAGAAACAGTCTGATACCACGAAATCAAACGTTAGTGCATAACTCAACATTGTTCAGTTACGTATAACACGTAAAGCTCACTTTTTCAGTTCAATCCTCGTCCACGAATCCCTCGAATTCTTCTTCTTCAGTGTCCGAATTGAACAGTTGGGCGAGTACGGCATCCAACCTGCCCGGCTCCCTCTCGTCATTATCCAAGTCAGTGTCGCTGCTGTTGCCTGGCAGTTCAAAGATTATTCCTGCCTTCGTGAAAGCTCGGACCACAGTTGAGACTGATATATCAGCCCAGGCATCCACGATCCATTGGCAGATAGTGGCGTAACTCGCCCGGCGCTGTCTCCCCGTCTTGGTGAACGTGTGTTCGCCTTCTGTCATCCACTGCTCCCACGCAGTCCGCAGTCTAGCTTTGAACGCCCTGTTGACACCAATATCTAGCGGCTGGAGTTCTTTAGTTAATCCACCCGGAATGACGGCAAGCTCCGAATTAGTTCGCTTCACTTGTTTTTTGACAGCATCGGTGATATGGGCGCGCATGGAGTCGTAGACCAATAGGGACGGAGCTGTGTGGAAAAAGCCATCCGGTCTCCTAACGTAAATTTCTCTCAGCCACTCACTCATCTTTTCCTCATTCATCCATCCCTTCGGGTTAGCTTTGATGACGACGCCGGCTGGAAAGTTTTCTTTTGGCAAGGTCTTCCTCTTGAAAATAACCATGGGTGGAAGTTTCTGGCCATTAGCCTGGCAGGCGAGAACTACAGTGAAGGATGACTTCTCATTCCCTGTGGTGCGTACAGACACCGTACTGGTCCCCGTTTTTTCCAAAGTGCGGTTCACGGGAATATCAAAGGTGAGTGGAACCTCGTCCATGTTGGTGATGTGCTCTGGCCGGATCTTCTTTTCAGTGATCTTCTTTTTGCAGTATGCGCGGAAAGTGACCAGCTTTTCTTGGTAATCTTTTGGCAGTTGCTGCGAGACGGTAGTTCGTGTGCGGATGGAGAGATTACGTCTTTTCATGAAACGAAAGCACCAAGAAGGACCGCCTCGAAATTCATCGATGTTCATGTCCCGTGCTAGCGCTGTTGCCTTCATTCGAATAGTGACTGTAGAGACGCTTCTACTTGCTGCTCTCTGTTCAACAACCCACTGTTCGAGTTTGTCCTCTAGCTGTGGCCATCTCGCTTTGTTCCCTCGGAAACTCTGTTTAGTTTTCTTAACTTGGCGCAGGTCATCTTCTTGCTTCCTCCACTTCCGTACCATTGATTCATTAATGTTGAATTCTCTCGCTGCTGCTCTGTTCCCATATTCTACTGCGTGACCGATAGCCTTGAGCTTGAACTCTGCGTCGTAAGCGTGTCTCTTGGAAGGTGCCATTTTGGGGCCGTGTACAACCAGTATGGATCAACCAATTAGTCCATATATAAGGCGCTCCGGATTACAAGGCGCACTGTCGTTTTTTGAGAAAATTAAAGGCTTTTAAGTGCGCCTTATAGTGCGGAAAATACGGTAGTTGTATCTAATGAGGGGTTAAGAAGCATGTTGAAGTCTCCCGCACAAATAAGGGTCCCGTATGTTTCTGATGCAATTAGACCAAACACCTTTTTATAAAAAGACATATCACTCCCTGGGGGAGCGTAAACATTGAACAATGTCACTACTTTTTGGTCTATTTTCCCCTTTATCAGAACAAACCTGCCCTCTCTATCACTTATTACAGATATCAATTCAAACCTGACTGAGTTTGAGCTCAGTACAGCCACTCCCCTTTTTTTACCATTTTTATAGGATGAAAAGAAAGTATTTCTGAAGCCCTTTTTTTTTTTTTTTTTTAGTTTTTCGTGTTCAGTACTAGAGAGATGAGTTTCCTGCCAGAATGCTATGTTTATCCTCTCCTTTTTTATTTTGGATATCATTTTACTTCTTTTGATAGGATTATTTAGCCCATTTACATTCAAAGAGAGCATATTATAATGTTGCATTAATTGTACATACGAAAGACAGGACTTGTAACATCCCAGACCTCAAAGAATAAACACAGCAGGGTGAAACGAAAAGACCCAAAGAACTATAATACAGAACTTTGAACTGAACTTCCAAGGGAAAAGGTGCCGTTACGCCTTCGACGATGAGGGGGGCTAGCCACAAGGTGGGGCCCCTCGGTTGCAGAAAAAGAACAAAAAAAAAGGTCTTGTGGCTCTCTGTTATCCGTAGGTACCAGCCTTCATTGTTCATTAAATAGAAAAAAAAAAGGGGTCACGGTCGTCTCCCATGGTAGGAGTCGGGCCAGGGTTTCCTCCGATATGTCCTTGCTCCCTGTCCCGACAGCTACCTCACCCACGTTGAATCCCCGTTTCCGCAGATCCTCCGCTGCTTGCGCCGCGTTATTGTACAGGACGGTGCCCGTTTCAAAAAAAACGCGCATCCTCGTTAACGGGGTCTGGAACCGTATTCCGTTCTCCTTAAGCGCCTTCTTAACGGGGATATATTCCTTCCTCTTGTTCTGCACATCTGTGGTGTAATCATGGTCAAAGTAAACCCGTTTCTTTTGAACACATAACTCCTTCTTCCAGGCGGTACAGAGAATTTTCTCTTTAACTGAGAACTTGAGGAACCGGATCACCATGGAGCGTGGTGGGGCGCTTGCAGGTGGTTTTGGCGTCAGGGCGCGGTGAGCGCGCTCAATCCCCAAGTCACAGTCCTCGGCAAGATCCGCTCCCAGCTCCGACTTTATGAGGTTTTCTACGAACGACACCGCGGAGGTGCCCTCTGCATCTTCCGGGACGCCATAAATCCTGATGTTGTTGCGCCTGGAGCGCCCCTCCAAGTCCGATACTTTATCCTGTAGTGCACGCTGATTTCGAAGCAGCTGGGAGAGAGTGTCTTTAACTCCAATGTCCCATTTTTCCATGTTCTCCTCCATCTCTCCCACCCGCTTCACCGCTCCTTCTATCTGACTTGTTACGTCTTGTATTTTCCGGATTATTTCCAACGTGAACTCGTCCATCTGTTCTTTGATATCTTCCCGAAAACACGAGCGGAAATCACTAAGGTCTTTTTTCAGTTCAACCTGGAGTGCTGCCATCCCTGTTGACACGGCTTCACTCACCACTTTACGAATCGAGTCCAAAGTTTCGCTTTGTCCATGTCCACCATCTTGTCGTGCTGGAGCTTCGCTAGCATCGACTTCTTTATCGATTTCCCGTTCAACCGTGTTTCGCAACCCGTATCCTCCCTTCTTGTTTTTGTCCCCGTCCATTATTGCATCAATTTATATCAAATTGAATGGTAAACGTTCTTGAATTAGGGGAAATTTAAGGCTAGTACCGGAGCTCTGCTCTCAGGCTGTCATACCATGCAGCGCGCCACCGGAAGTCGGAGCAGGGGTTTTTGACAGTGACCAGAGCTTCAGCCTCAGTGGAGCCAGGTAGACAAGGCCCCAGCTGCAGCTCCAGCGGGCAGAAGTTGAGCAGTGGCTCATCACCCTGACCCTGGGCTGTAATGAACACCTGGTGGGGGCTCTCAGCAACATGGACCACTAGCTGCCTCTTGTAAGCACGCTGCAAAGACATGTACAGTAGGTCACCGTGC
This sequence comes from Pempheris klunzingeri, assembly GCF_042242105.1. Taxonomy (NCBI): domain Eukaryota; kingdom Metazoa; phylum Chordata; class Actinopteri; order Acropomatiformes; family Pempheridae; genus Pempheris; species Pempheris klunzingeri. The sequence goes on along the minus strand of NC_092016.1, from coordinate 24,191,406 downwards.
ATGCCTTTCTTTCTAACCACTGTTTTACACAACATGCTTCCACCATTTCATACAAGCAGCAAACCATGTAATGCCATGATACTCTGGATTGCACCAAACTCTGATGTCAATTAAGCCCTTTACCCCATCCACAGGGCTGAACTTTATCTGGACATTGACTCGTTCACCAGCAGACAGCATTCCAGAGCTGGGAGTCATGTTAAACACCACTGGAGGTAGTCGCCATTCCCGTAAGAGCTTTGTACGCTGAATGTCACGCCGAATAAAATGTGTATCCTGGGTCTGAGCCATGCATGAACCGCCATACATCAATCAGTCCCAGGTCTTTAAGTACCTTGTTTATACGTTTTTCAATTGGATTCCTTTTCCTGTTAGTTGTATCTAATGAGGGGTTAAGAAGCATGTTGAAGTCTCCCGCACAAATAAGGGTCCCGTATGTTTCTGTTGCAATTAGACCAAACACCTTTTTATAAAAAGACATATCACTCCCTGGGGGAGCGTAAACATTGAACAGTGTCACTTCTTTTTGGTCTATTTTCCCCTTTATCAGAACAAACCTGCCCTCTCTATCACTTATTACAGATATCAATTCAAACCTGACTGAGTTTGAGATCAGTACAGCCACTCCCCTATTTTTATAGGATGAAAAGAAAGTATTTCTGAAGCCCATTTTTTTTAGTTTTTCGTGTTCAGTACTAGAGAGATGAGTTTCCTGCCAGAATGCTATGTTTATCCTCTCCTTTTTTATTTTGGATATCATTTTACTTCTTTTGATAGGATTATTTACTCCATTTACATTCAAAGAGAGCATATTATAATGTTGCATTAATTGTACATACGAAAGACAGGACTTGTAACATCCCAGACCTCAAAGAATAAACACAGCAGGGTGAAACGAAAAGACCCAAAGAACTATAATACAGAACTTTGAACTGAACTTCCAAGGGAAAAGGTGCCGTTACGCCTTCGACGATGAGGGGGGCTAGCCACAAGGTGGGGCCCCTCGGTTGCAGAAAAAGAACAAAAAAAAAAGGTTTTGTGGCTCTCTGTTATCCGTAGGTACCAGCCTTCATTGTTCATTAAATAGGGAAAAAAAAAAAGGGTCACGGTCGTCTCCCATGGTAGGAGTCGGACCAGGGTTTCCGCCGATATGTCCTTGCTCCCTGTCCCGCCAGCTACCTCACCCACGTTGAATCCCCGTTTCCGCAGATCCTCCGCTGCTTGCGCCGCGTTATTGTACAGGACGGTGCCCGTTTCAAAAAAGACGCGCATCCTCGTTAACGGGGTCTGGAACTGTATTCCGTTCTCCTTAAGCGCCTTCTTAACGGGGATATATTCCTTCCTCTCGTTCTGCACATCTGTGGCGTAATCATGGTCAAAGTAAACCCGTTTCTTTTGAATACATAACTCCTTCTTCCAGGCGGTACGGAGAATTTTCTCTTTAACTGAGAACTTGAGGAACCAGATCACCGTGGGGCGCTTGCAGGTGGTTTTGGCGTCAAGTCACAGTCCTCGGCAAGATCCGCTCCCAGCTCCGACTTTATGAGGTTTTCTACGAACGACACCGCGGAGGTGCCCTCTGCATCTTCCGGGACGCCGGAACTCCAATGTCCCGTTTTTCCATGTCGGCCATGTTCTCCTCCATCTCTCCCACCCGCTTCACCACTCCTTCTATCTGACTTGTTACGTCTTGTATTTTCCGGTTTATTTCCAACGTGAACTCGTCCATCTGTTCTTTGATATCTTCCCGAAAACACGAGCGGAAATCACTAAGGTCTTTTTTCAGTTCAACCTGGAGTGCTGCCATCCCTGTTGACACGGCTTCACTCACCACTTTACGAATCGAGTCCAAAGTTTCGCTTTGTCCATGTCCACCATCTTGTCGTGCTGGAGCTTCGCTAGCATCGACTTCTTTATCGATTTCCCGTTCAACCGTGTTTCGCAACCCGTATCCTCCCTTCTTGTTTTTGTCCCCGTCCATTATTGCATCAATTTATATCAAATTGAATGGTAAACGTTCTTGAATTAGGGGAAATTTAAGGCTAGTACCGGAGCTCTGCTCTCAGGCTGTCATACCATGCAGCGCGCCACCGGAAGTCGGAGCAGGGGTTTTTGACAGTGACCAGAGCTTCAGCCTCAGTGGAGCCAGGTAGACAAGGCCCCAGCTGCAGCTCCAGCGGGCAGAAGTTGAGCAGTGGCTCATCACCCTGACCCTGGGCTGTAATGAACACCTGGTGGGGGCTCTCAGCAACATGGACCACTAGCTGCCTCTTGTAAGCACGCTGCAAAGACATGTACAGTAGGTCACCGTGCATGCCTTTCTTTCTAACCACTGTTTTACACAACATGCTTCCACCATTTCATACAAGCAGCAAACCATGTAATGCCATGATATTCTGGATTGCACCAAACTCTGATGTCAATTAAGCCCTTTACCCCATCCAGAGGGCTGAACTTTATCTGGACATTGACTCGTTCACCAGCAGACAGCATTCCAGAGCTGGGAATCATGTTAAACACCACTGGAGGTAGTCGCCATTCCCGTAAGAGCTTTGTACGCTGAAAGCCAGGCAGGAACTTATCCACCTGAGCAAGAACAGAGGCAGACGTCACCCTAATACAGTGATATCAGTATTTGTCTCTTTTAGGTAAACATATAAAAACAAGTAGGTTTGGTTACATGGATATCAAATTACAAAATTCATTGGAAACAAATCATTGAAATTTTCATAAAATGCCAATATTTGAACCTTTTTGGGCTTCACGTCTTCAGCTATGGTCCAGGAGCAGGACACAGACCCATTATTAAACAGCTGTACCGTCTTCAGCTGATGGGGAAGGTCATATAACACAAGACATGAGTGCATTCTCAGGTCTGTTTGGCTACAACAGAGTTAATACATTCATGTTGCTTCAGCATTAAATCACTAGTCACAGTGATAAGCTGCTGCTTCGGCTCAAGACATGCAGCCACAACCAAGTTTAAGCACGTCAGGTGCACCACCTTAGCAGGAGAAGTCCCGAATAGATAAACTTAACTGGACCTGACCGCAAGATGGCATCATAGTGAAGCAGCCTACTGGTCTCTCATTAGTGCCCCTCATTAATGTGCCATGCACACACTCTGCTGAGTTACACTGTATACCACCTTTGGGCTTTCACTTACTTTACTGTTCTCTTAATGTTGCATTGTGATAACATAAAGTAAAACAAAACAGGCAGTAAAAGTGCATTTAAATTGAATGAATTTGTATATTTTGACAGATTATAGATTATAGAAACATACAAACGGTCAACACATTTCATACAATCATAGAGCACAACAAGCAGCGTCTGCAGGTCCACATAACAATATCTTGCCATTCTATTTCATCATGCAGCATTACCTGACACATGCCACACCTCACAGTGTCAAACTGCAGTGTATCCATGGAAACAGTGATAACTGGCACAGTTACCACTGCACACAGGCGCACCTGAACTGTTGGACCTCCTTTGACCTGCGTAACCAAACACATCTTCATCTTATGAATAAGGACACAATGCTACCGAAAAAATTATAGAAAAATGGGAATCAGAAGGGAAAAGTGTGTGTGTGTTTCCATGTGTACCTGTATTGGCAAGACAACACTCATGTTCCCAGTCTCCAGTCTGGCTCCGTTGGGGTAAAATCTAACTGTGAAAGCCTGTGTCTTGCCACAGGGCAGCTTGATCACTCTTTCAATTTCTGCACTGAAACCTTTTAAGAAGTAACAACAAACTCAGACTATTTTTACTTTCTAAACATAGAAATAAACCATTGAGAAGAATCAGAAGATTTAACTGCTTTGTGAAAACACAAGGACGATCATCTAAAGACGGCTTTCTTAAGTCTAGTTGCCAGGCAACCACCATAGTCTCCAGAGAGTCGCTGCTAGTTCTTAATCTTCTTAATCTTTCCAGCTGCTGGTAGATGGATGTGGCAAAGCAATTAGATGTGAAACATAATACCGAAGCATTCAAAGAATCTAACCTAAAATTAATGAAGCAAGGTCCAAATGAAAATGTCCTTTCTTCATGAGATCCTCCTTTAACGAGTAAAGGTCCAAGTTTCTTCCCTTTAGATGTGCTTCTCCTTTAAGGGAAAGGAGATGAGATTGTTCTTTTGACTTGGTGTGTGCACCCTATTTCTAACACTACCCGGGTAGTTTTGATATGTTAGTTCTTATCTGGTTCCTGAATGGATAGAATAAGATGATGATCCTGATGTCCTCTGAGGGCGGACCCACGGCTGGCCACACCGTAGTTCCGGTCCGTCCACAGTCTGTCGTTTCTTGGGTTGGCTCGCCACTGAACCCGAAAGGGTTCAGATTCTGAATGATCTGATCCTGGTCTAAAATAGAAACCAATCGGAGCTCACATGAGGGGACCAACAAAACAGATGCGGCTCCTCACATTCGTTTCCAAAGACAAAAATCAGGAGTTGTCAAGCTTGTTAGGAGCGGCCTTTCACGGTGGCGTCTCAGCCAGAAAAAAAAGAATAGACCCTGAAAGTGCGCGCTAACACAGAGACACGCACAGAGTAGGTGCGTCACCCTCTGTTCTGGCGTGATATTACGCTTCTAATTTACATATATGTATATTAGTGACCCTGTATTCATGTGGGTTACACCCTCCCCTCTTGAATCTGCATGAGTCTCTTCATGCTGTTATGTAGCTCATAGTGGAACTATCATAGTTACCAATTGCGTCAAAAGCTTGGTTAAAGCTTTGAAAGAGACTCTGTGCAAGGGAGATTAAGGGTTTTCCCAATTGAATGTAGTGTAAGCGGTCAGGGGGTTGTCGTGACCTTTCTGACCTCCGTGTGGGGTCATTGGTTTCTCCACCTGCAGGATCCTCCATATCAGCAGAAGATTCATCATTTCCTCTATCAGCAAGATCTGGAGTTTCCTTTGTCATGTCCGGCTGATTTTCATTTGACTTATCCATTTCATTCTCATTTGTTTCAATCTCACTTTCATTTGTCATATCCAGTTGGGTGATGTCTTTTCCAGTAGGAGGCTGCTCATCAATGACTTCCAGCTCCTCACTTTCAACCATCTCAAGAGGTGTTCCAACAGGTTCAGTAGGAAAGCTGCTGTCATTAGGCTCATCCTGAGGAAAGGAGGCGGAAGAGTTTGTCGGCATGGACGGCAAGTATCTATTCTCCCTTGCTCGGTTTACAATGATTTGGTGTCTCCTTGGAATTTCACACACTTGGACAAACCTTTTCTCAGGAATGACGGATGACTGGATAGGATAGATAGGTGAATCGTCCTCAGACTCTGAGTGTTCCTCTAAGAGTTGACGGTGACTTTGTCTGGTTCTCGGTCTGTGGACCTTGGGTTTGGCCGGTTTCCTCTGCCTCAGACAGGTCACCACAAGGGAGTAGGAGATCCCTATGTAAAGTTCGGGTGGGTCCATCTCCACTGGTCGGCTGTATTTTATACACAGGTAGGTCTCCCAGCCTTTGTAGAACTTTGTAGACAGTTGACTCCCACTTATCTGCAAGCTTGTGTTTGTTCCGCAGCCGCAGGTTCTTTACTAAAACTCGGTCACCTTGTTCTAGTGTTGACTCTCTTACTGTTTTGTCAAAACGGCGTTTGTTGCGATCAGCAACTTTTTGTGAATTTCTGGTGGCAATCTCATAACTCTCCTCTAGGCGTGCTTTCAGATTTTTGACATACTGGGAATGAGATTTAGGAGAGCCATCTTTTATAGGTAGGCAGAACGCAATGTCCACTGGCAACCGAGGCTGGCGCCCAAACATCAACTCATATGGGCTGAACCCAGTGACATCGTTCTTGGTGCAATTATAGGCATGGGTTAGCGGTTTTACATAGTCTTGCCAGTGACTTTTCTCTTTGTCTCTTAAAGTTCCCAACATGCCTAAAAGGGTACGGTTAAACCGCTCTACAGGGTTCCCTCTTGAGTGATAGGGACTGGTGCGCACCTTAGTGATACCTGCTAGGGCGCAGAGTTCTTTGATGAGTTGAGACTCAAAATCCCTGCCCTGATCACTTAGTAGCCGTTCTGGAAACCCGTAATGCACCAAGAACTGTTCCCAAAGAGCCTTTGCAACTGTTGTAGCCTTCTGATCTTTTGTTGGTATGACAACAGCATACTTGGTAAAATGATCGGCTATGACCAAGATGTCTTTGGTATTGTGACTATCAGGCTCTAGGGATAAGTAATCCATGCACACCAGCTCCATAGGACGAGTTGTTTGGATATTCACGAGAGGTGCTGATTTTTCTGGCTGTGTTTTCCTTCTGACACAACGTCCGCATGACTTGACCTTTTTCTCTACATCCCCAGCCATTCTTGGCCAGTAAAACCTTGTTCTGACCAAGTCCAGTGTCCTCTCCAAACCCATATGCCCCATATCTTCATGCAGGGACGTGAGAATGGTGGATCTAAGAGACTTGGGGGCAACGAACTGGTAAGTTACATCTTCTCCTGACCAACGAGTTCTGTAAAGGAGGCCATCTTTCATCTCCAACCTTTTCCACTCTTTGGACATCAGCCTGAGTTCATCAGAGTCAGAAGTAAGGTTGGTTTTGATTTCACCTCCAGCCTCCAAGACCGTGACAACCTGTCCAATGACGGGGTCAGACCTTTGATGTTGTTGGAGTTCTGCTGGACTGTAGGTTGGTATGGTGGAACAACCTAGGACTCCCTCATCTCCATAGGTGTCTGGTACTGCATCAGGATGAATAGCAAGGGATTCCACTATGGTGATAGAAGGTAGGTGGTTGTCATCTTTGCCTAAGAGATGACACTGACACAAGGCAGTAATTGTGTCCGCGGGCAAGTCTTGTTGGTTAGGGAATGAAGAGAGATGATGCGAGGTGAATTGTTTAATCCGCTCTCTCTCCTCAAGAGAAGCTTGGTTGTCGGCCAGAGTGTCGTGAGGCCGTCTGGAAAGACCGTCTGCATCTTGGTTTCTTTTTCCAGCACGGTACTTGATGTTAAAGTCGAAGGTGGAGAGAGCAGCCAGCCACCGATAACTGGCAGCGTCGAGTTTAGCTGACTTCAAAACATAGGTCAATGGATTGTTATCAGTTATGACCGTGAATGCGTTTCCATAAAGATTGTCTTGAAACTTCTCCACAATGGACCACTTCAATGCTAGGAACTCTAGCTTGTGGGCTGGATATTGCTTTTCACTGGATGAAAGCCCTCTGCTAGCGTAGGCAATGACACGCATTTCACCGTCCTGCTCCTGGTACAGGGCAGCCCCTAGACCTGAAGTACTTGCATCGGTGTGGAGGACGTACGGTAATTTTGGGTCAGCAAAACCGAGGACGGGTGCAGAGGTAAGTTTTTCAATGATTGTGTCAAAGGCTTTTTGACATTCATGTGTCCACCGCTCATTAAAGGGTTCTTTGGGGTTGAAGGTACCCTCCGAGGCTAGATGTTTTTTGGCCCTTTCTGTAAGGTGGGTAGCCGCTGGTGAGGTCATTCAGGGGTCTGACTATTTTTGAATAGTCTCTGACAAAGCGGCGGTGATACCCTGCGAAGCCTAAGAAAGACTTAAGTTCGCCAAGGGTTTGGGGTCTGGGCCAAGTGCGGAGAGCACTGACCTTTTCAGGATCGGTCTCCACCCCTTTCCTCGAGACAATGTGGCCCAAATACCGCACTGAGCTCTGGAAGAAGTGGCATTTTTGGGGGGAAAGTTTCAGGCCATTTTCTCTCAGTTGCTGGAGGACATGCTTAAGCCGGGTTTCATGTTCTTCCAGTGAGCGTGAGAACATGATGATGTCATCCAAGAACACTAGTACTTCCTTCAGATTGATACTGCCCATGACTCTCTCCATCAATCGTTGGAAAGTACTGGGGGCATTGGTAATGCCCTGGGGCATCCGATTGAATTCGTAAAACCCCAAGGGGCATACAAAGGCAGTCTTTGGCTTATCACACTCCTCCATTTCAATCTTGTAATATCCAGACTTTAGATCCATGACAGAGAACCATCTGGATCCGGCAAGAGCTGAGAAAGCTTCTTCAAGGTTGGGGAGTGCGTAGGCGTCTCGGATTGTCAGTGCATTCAATTTGCGGTAATCTATACAAAGACGGACCTCTCCATTTTTTTTTCGAACCACTACAATTGGTGAAGCGTAAGGGGACTCTGATTCCCGAATCACTCCTGCATCAAGGAGTGTTTGCAGATGTCTCCTCACAGCCTCATAGTCGTTTGGGTGGATTAGTCGGGACCTTTGCTTGAATGGTGTACTGTCTTTTAGTTTGATGTGATGCTTTACTTTAGTTGCATGTCCAAAATCTAAGTTATTTTGGGCGAATACATCATCATACTCATTTAGACTTTGTGTTATTCTGTCCTTCCACTCGTTTGGGAGGGGGGAGTCGCCAAAGTCAAATTTAAGATTGGACATGGCAGGTTCATTGACTGGTTGTGGACTGGCAGAACAACAATTCACTTTGTCAGTGTTTTTGTTTGGATCAGGTGACTGGTCATAGATCTCATCAGGAATATGGAGCTCAGCAATGGTACAATTTGAAGGGAGTGTGACATCATGGTCATTTTCATTTCTCACCCACACAGATAATTTGTGAGGATGCTGCTTGGGCAGGGTGACGAGGCAGCACTCTACAAATACTCCACCAGGCAAAGCAGAGGATTCAGGCTGTTCGACGATTGCACACTCGCTGGTGGTGTCAGCTCTGACGTAACTTTCAAGGCAGACTCTCTCTTGGGCAGGTATTATTTGCTGTACTTTGCCTTTGAGAGTCGCTAGACCTACTTTTCCGGTAGAATTCATTTGGTTCCTGAGCTTGAGTACACGGATGATCTGCCTGTAGCCATAAGCAGAGGACAGCTCATTTGGGTTTTTGTCACTACAATACTTGTCATACAAGATATCGAGTGCATTTGTCCCAATTAGTACAGGTAAGTTACAATTACTGCGCCGGTCTGGGACTACTAAGGCTAAAGCAGAAACCTCAGGCTCAGTCTCAACAAATTCTTTTGAAAACTTGAGACTGATGGGGACATAGCCTAAGTATGGAACATTCTGGCCATTGGCACCTTCAACATCCAGGTTATCAAGTGGTTGTATGGGATGCTCTGACAGATGGCTGTTGTAGAAAGAATGAGTAACTGTGGTCACTTGGGACCCCGAGTCAAGGAGACAAGTTGTGTTGACTCCTGACACACAAACATTAGCTGTACATTTCTGTCCTACACATTTTTTTGGTAGCTTATTTTGGTGTTCTACATTGTGGGATTGAATCGGTGCTTTAGTCTTAGTTTTTGCTTTAGTCTTAATTCTTGATTTGGGACGTTCGTTCTCAGTTTCAGTTCCTGGTAGTCCCGCAGCAGGAACTGCATTCAGTTTAAACTTTCCTCCCAGGCTGCTTGTTTTCGTTTCAACTCTTTGCGCTTCCTTTCAACTAGCTCTGGGTTTGCCTCATTGCTACAGGAAGGCACAATATGGCCATCCTCCCCACACTTGAAACAATACCATGGGCGGGGCTTCTTTGTGAGTTTCGGCTCTGTGGGGGATGAGGTTTCCTCTACAGTGGGTGCTTTGGGCTTAGCGTTTGTTTTCTTGCTTGCTTTAGCAGACATCTGGTTTGAACTTAAGGAGGCCTTGAGAGAAGCTATTTGGGCTTGTAGCTGTGCCATTTGCTTTCCTAGTTTTTGTGTGTCATAGGAGGCAGGTGTTGCTGTGTCGATATCAGGGGCATATTCTTCCACTGAGAGTGAGTTTGACAGGACTTTTGTTTTGGTAATCCCGAAGTGCCGTTTCATTCGGCTGGATTTAGCAGCTTGCCTGTCCTCTTCGGAATGTACCAAGAGTAGTAATTGAGAAAAGGGGGGTGGATAGTCTTTCTTCTTAAACCATTGTTCCAGCAGCCTCTGCAGAATTGCTTAAGCAGCTGGCGATCTGAATCATGAGCAACCAGGCCACCTCGTTTGACAACTTTACTCAGGATTGTCTGCAAGCGTTGCAAATATCCAGAAGGCTTTTCACCAGAGTCCTGGTTCATGTGTAGGAATTTTGCAAAAAGTTCATCTCCATCATCAATAATACCATATGCAGAGTCAAGAAGGGCAAGATATTCATGGGGAGGAGAGTTCGGCCCAAGATGCTTGACTATGGTGGCAGCAGGTGGAAGAAGGCCCTCAACAATTTTCCGGGTTGTATGTTTGTTGGCCATGGCAGGATCTGTGAGGTAGAACTCAACATTGCTGCACCATGTGTCATAATCGGACTCTGAAGGTGGACATGGGATTTTCCCTGAGAAGGGTCTGAGTCTGGTATTGCCATGATAGTGAGAATGCAGGTCACTATTCTTAATTACATGCTCAACCACTACTTTCTGCACTTCTGGAGTGGTGAGATGTTCAGAAGGTAAGTGCAGGGTTTGTTTTCTTTGCAAAGATGATGCCTCTGCACCTGCACCGAGAAGAAGTGAGTCACGTTCATGGGTGTGGTCCAAGTCAGTGGTTATTTTCAAGGGACTTGCATTAACTCCCCACTGAGTGTGGGGAACTGGTATGCTGAGATACCTGATGTTTTGATGTGTCTGGTTCGGTCACCTTAGGTTGGGTGGACGCCTGGATTCTAGCTAGTTCGTCTAGCAAAACCTTCTCAAAATCTGCCCCACTTAATTTTGCAACATCCTTCAGTTCATTCAGGTAAGTCTGAGTTAAGGTAGAACCTCTGTCAGCTGTGTACAGTTCAGACAGAAGCTGAATGTGGTGGGTAACATTTGGATTACTGGTAGCCAATGTCACAAGGTAGGCTATCCTGAATATACTGAATAGCTTCACCTGATTCATATTCCACTATGGCTGTGTCTTTGAACTTAGCCTCAGTGCTGGTAACCTGAATTACTCTTTCAATTTTACCATACTGCTCCAAATGCTCAAGGACTTCAACATCTGCTTCCTTGTTACCTATGCCACTTACTAGAAGAGAATTAGGCACTTTAACATTCTCAGATATAACTGTATCCATGTTTGGATGATACCAGTGTTCACAGATGAATTGCAATAAAAATGTCAAACTGTTCAACCTTCACGTTACCAAGGGTTTAGACCAAACTCCTGGCTGGCTCGCCAAGATTTATGTAGCGCCCCTAGCCTTACCAAACCGATGAGAACTATGATTAAGAACGCTAACATTCATCTAGGTTCGGAAATGGATCCCTCCTGAAGAGAAAGTAGACGTGAAGTTGAACAGTGACCGCTTTTATTGCCCCAGCAACAGTCATGTGGCAAAGCAATTAGATGTGAAACATAATACCGAAGCATTCAAAGAATCTAACCTAAAATTAATGAAGCAAAGTCCAAATGAGCCCCTTGAGCTGCCACCTTATCGTGGTGGGGGAGTTTGAGTGCTCGTATGATCCTTAGGAGCTATGTTGTCTGGGGCTGGTAGGGTCTCCCAAGGCAAACAGGTCCTAGGTGACGGGCCAGACTAAGAGCAGTTCAAAAACCCCTATGAAGAGAAGACAACCAAGGACCGTGACGTCGCCCGGTATGGCGCAGCCGGGGCCCCCCCCTGGAGCCAGGCCCGGGGCTGGGGCTCGCATGCGAGCGCCTGGTGGCCGGGCCTTTGCCCACGGGGCCCGGCCGGGCCCAGCCCGAATAGATGACGTGGGTCCGACCTCCTGTGGGCCCACCACCCGCAGAGGGAGCCGTAGGGGTCGGGTGCTATGTGGCACGGGTGGCGGTCGAGGCGGAGTGCCCCGACGACCTGGGCCTCGGAGACAGCCTCTAGCTGTAGGGACATGGAATGTCACCTCGCTGGGGGGGAAGGAGCCGGAGCTTGTGCGGGAGGTTGAGAGGTACCGGCTAGATATAGTCGGGCTCACCTCCACTCACAGCTTGGGCTCTGGAACCCAGCTCCTCGAGAGGGGCTGGACTCTCCATTTCTCTGGTGTTGCCCGCGGTGTGCGGCGGCGGGCTGGTGTGGGCTTGCTTATAGCCCCACAGCTCAGCCGCCATGTGTTGGAGTTTACCCCGGTGAACGAGAGGGTCGCGTCCCTGCGCCTTCGGGTCGGGGACAGGTCTCTCACTGTGGTCTCGGCCTATGGGCCGAACAGCAGTGCAGAGTACCCGGCCTTCTTGGAGTCCCTGGGAGGGGTGCTGGATGGTGCGCCGACTGGGGACTCCATTGTTCTACTGGGGGACTTCAACGCCCACGTGGGCAGCGACAGTGAGACCTGGAGAGGCGTGATTGGGAGGAACGGCCTCCCCGATCTGAACCCGAGTGGTGTTCTGTTGTTGGACTTCTGTGCTAGTCACAGACTGTCCATAACGAACACCATGTTCGAGCACAAGGGCGTCCATCGGTGCACGTGGCACCAGGACGTCCTAGGCCGGAGGTCGATGATCGACTTCGTTGTCGTGTCATCTGACCTCCGTCCGTGTGTTCTGGACACTCGGGTGAAGAGAGGGGCTGAGCTGTCAACTGATCACCACCTGGTGGTGAGTTGGATCCGCTGGCAGGGGAGGAAGCCGGAGAGACTCGGCAGGCCCAAGCGTATCGTGAGGGTCTGTTGGGAACGTCTGGCGGAACCCGCTGTCGCTGCGGTTTTCAACTCCCACCTCCGGGAGAGCTTCTCACAGATCCCGGGGGAGGTTGGAGATATTGAGTCCGAGTGGACCATGTTCTCCACCTCCATTGTCGGCGCGGCCGCTTGGAGCTGTGGCCGTAAGGTCTCTGGTGCCTGTCGTGGCGGCAATCCCCGAACCCGGTGGTGGACACTGGAAGTAAGGGATGCCGTCAAGCTGAAGAAGGAGTCCTACCGGGCCTTATTGGCTCGTGGAACTCCTGAGGCAGCTGACAGGTACCGGCAGGCCAAGCGTGCTGCAGCCCGGGCGGTTGTGGAGGCAAAAACTCGGGCCTGGGAGGAGTTCGGGGAGGCCATGGAGGAGGACTACCGGTCGGCCTCGAGGAAATTCTGGCAAACCGTCCGGCGCCTCAGGAGGGGGAAGCAGTACCCCACCAACACTGTTTACAGTGAGGGTGGGGAGCTGTTGACCTCGACTGGGGATGTCGTCGGGCGGTGGAAGGAATACTTCGAGGATCTCCTCAATCCCACCGCCAGGTCTTCCATTGAGGAGGCAGAGGCTGGGGATCCAGAAGTGGACTCGTTCATCACCCAAGTCGAAGTCGCCGAGGTGGTCAGAAAGCTCCTCGGTGGCAAGGCACCAGGGGTGGACGAGATCCGCCCTGAATACCTCAAGTCTCTGGATGTACAGGGACTGTCTTGGTTGACACGTCTCTGTAACATCGCCTGGCGGTCGGGGACAGTGCCTCTGGAATGGCAGACCGGGGTGGTGGTCCCTCTTTTTAAGAAGGGGGACCGGAGGATGTGTTCCAACTATAGGGGGATCACACTCCTCAGCCTCCCCGGGAAAGTTTATTCCAGGGTACTGGAGAGGAGGATACGGCCGATAGTCGAACCTCGGATTCAGGAGGAACAATGCGGGTTCCGTCCTGGTCGCAGAACACTGGACCAGCTCCACACTCTCCATCGGGTGCTCGAGGGTTCATGGGAGTTTGCCCAACCTGTCCACATGTGCTTTGTGGACTTGGAGAAGGCATTCGACCGTGTCCCTCGTGGCATCTTGTGGGGGGTGCTTCGGGAGCATGGGGTCCGGGGCCCTTTGCTAAGGGCTGTCCGGTCCCTGTACGACCGGAGTAGGAGTCTGGTTCGCATTGCCGGCAGTAAGTCAGACCTGTTCCCGGTGCATGTTGGACTCCGGCAGGGCTGCCCTTTGTCACCGGTTCTGTTCATTATTTTTATGGACAGAATTTCTAGGCGCAGCCAGGGGCCGGAGGGGGTCCGGTTTGGGGACCGCATGATAGCATCTCTGCTTTTTGCGGATGATGTTGTCATGTTGGCTTCGTCAGGCCGGGACCTCCAGTGTGCACCGGGGCGGTTTGCAGCCGAGTGCGAAACGGCTGGGATGAGAATCAGCACCTCCAAGTCCGAGGCCATGGTTCTCGACCGGAAAAAGGTGGTTTGCCATCTCCGGGTCGGTGGAGAGTCCTTGCCTCAAGTGGAGGAGTTCAAGTATCTCGGGGTCTTGTTCACGAGTGGGGGAAGGATGGAGCGTGAGATCGACAGGCGGATCGGTGCAGCGTCTGCAGTAATGCGGTCGCTGTATCGGTCCGTCGTGGTGAAGAGGGAGCTGAGCCAAAAGGCAAAGCTCTCGATTTACCGGTCGATCTACGTTCCTACCCTCACCTATGGTCATGAACTTTGGGTCATGACCGAAAGAACAAGATCTCGGATACAAGCGGCCGAAATGAGTTTCCTCCGCAGGGTGGCCGGACTCACCCTTAGAGATAGGGTGAGGAGTTCGACCATCCGGGAGGGGCTCGGAGTAGAGCCACTGCTCCTCCACATCGAGAGGAGCCAGCTGAGGTGGCTCGGGCATCTGTTTCGGATGCCTCCTGGACGCCTCCCTGGGGAGGTTTTCCGGGCATGTCCCACCGGAAGGAGGCCCCGGGGAAGACCCAGGACACGCTGGAGGGACTACGTCTCTCGGCTGGCCTGGGAACGCCTCGGGGTCCCACCGGATGAGCTGGAGGAGGTGTCTGGGGCCCGGGAAGTTTGGGCATCTCTGCTAAAACTGCTGCCCCCGCGACCCGACCCCGGATAAGCGGTTGAAAATGGATGGATGGATGGATGGATGATGGATAAAGGTCCAAGTTTCTTCCCTTTAGATGTGCTTCTCCTTTAAGGGAAAGGAGATGAGATTGTTCTTTTGACTTGGTGTGTGCACCCTATTTCTAACACTACCCGGGAAGTTTTGATATGTTAGTTCTTATCTGGTTCCTGAATGGATGGAATAAGATGATGATCCTGATGTCCTCTGAGGGCGGACCCACGGCTGGCCACACCGTAGTTCCGGTCCGTCCACAGTCTGTCGTTTCTTGGGTTGGCTCGCCACTGAACCCGAAAGGGTTCAGATTCTGAATGATCTGATCCTGGTCTAAAATAGAAACCAATCGGAGCTCACATGAGGGGACCAACAAAACAGATGCGGCTCCTCACATTCGTTTCCAAAGACAAAAATCAGGAGTTCTCAAGCTTGTTAGGAGCGTCCTTTCAGGGTGGCGTCTCAGCCAGAAAAAAAAGAATAGACCCTGAAAGCGCGCGCTAACACAGAGACACGCACAGAGTAGGTGCGTCACCCTCTGTTCTGGCGTGATATTATGCTTCTAATTTACATATATGTATATTAGTGACCCTGTATTCATGTGGGTTACAGTATCAAAACACTAACAAAATGTCAAACTATTCTATTGAGCAAACTATTATTTTCTGTCATACAAAGACATTTTCACCTTTATTTTCAAGAAGTATGTGCACACATGTTCATGACAGCAGCTCAAAGGAAGCTGAATATACGTTTCTATGTTTTTACTTCTGATGTGTGTCCACGTGTTCTACACCAAGCTTTTTGCATAACAGTGATACAGTAATGCTGATGTAAATTAGAAGGAGAGATGAAGAACTGAAAATGTTACAGGACCTTGAGTAATGTACTGTGTTACCTGTGCCAGCTAGAGGTTTGCAGTTGGCTTGGAAGGACACAGCCACTGGCCCAGGATTGGTGACATTTACAGTGTGACTGAGGACTCTGCCTGGAATGACATAACCAAAATCCAAAACGTACTCTGGAAGCAGGAACCTAAGGAATTGGAAAGAGGAAGAGATGACATGAATAAGACTTCAAAAACAGCCACACAGTGTGTTTACTGAATCTGGGCTTAGCAATAATTCAGATTCAGTAGACTTGTTTGAAGTCGTAGTAATGATCATACTATGTTATCATTTTACAAAACTGAAAAAATCATTGAAATTAATATTTCCAAGCATGTAGATTATACATCTAAAACTGACCAAATAAGTAAAAAATAACTTTGTAATCTAACCTTTGTAATAGTGTTTTTGATAGGGTGTGATGGTCAATGGTGTTACATGCTGCACTACGATCTAACAAGACAAGTCCAGTGAGTCTTTTGTCCAGTGCACTAAGGAGGTCATTTGTAACTTCATCAGTGCTTTGTCAAGCTCTAAATCCTGACTGAAAACCCTCAGCTAAACTACTAGTATGTAGAAAGACACGCAGCTGATCGGAAACTACTTATAAGGCTACAGTTTGCTGACATGAGTAGGTTTTTCAAGAGCAGGCTTTTCGAGAAGAGGTTTAATTACAGGTAGAGAGAGAAAAGTTGATGGTTTAGATGAAGAAATACGCAGTATTTTACACGTCCTTATAAATCGACTTTTTTTTTTTTATGATTTTGGATGATACAAAGTTTTCATTGCATAACATCAATGTTAATTTTAATCACTGACGGTGACAGAGCAGTTCTCCTCTGTCGTTGCTCCTCCACCAGAGGTAATTCCATTTGTAAGCTCCTCTCTGACTCTGTGTGCCTCCACAGCTGCTCTGGCCTGCTGCACCACGTCACTGTAGCGCTCGTCTGCTGCAAGGGAATCACAGCGTTACACCAGTGAGAGTTATATTTGTGCCTCAATATTTGTTAGAATGGAGATGGGATTACTATGTGATGTAGCGGGTAGAAGCCACACGTTAATTAATTAATCAAAAGCTCTCGTATCAATAGGGGCACCACTCCGCCTTTACGGAGAATTATCAATTTATTACTTTATTAGCTCAAATGGCTTTAGTAATGGTATATTAAACAGTCTCAGTCTAAGTAGTAAATCCTCGAAAACAGGGATCTCTGCCTTTACGGGAACAAATCGATATCGACAACGACGTGATGATAAATGAAGTTTTATTAATGACTAAATGAAAAAGGAGTAAATGATGAAATCAATAATAATCAGGCACGTAACAGAATGGATGAGGTTATTATCATAGAATTGGCAATAATGGAAGGATAAGTGAAAAATAAAGAAAACGATCCTGCTAAAGACCGCAACGCATTAAAAAAAACCCGGTAACTTTAGCGACGGAAAAATGAACTTTAAGTCGTCACACCAACGTCTGACCAGAGATAACTTAAGAACAGTCTTACTTTGGACGTAGCAAGGACCGGTGATGAGTGGTACGGAGGAACAGGAGCGCTGGCAGTACCACGGGCCTGATCGGCGGATCAGCTGTTCAGCGGGTGTGTCAGCTGTTAGAGGCCGGCGTCTCGTCTCGGCCAGATGATGGAGAGCTCAGCTGATGGCAGTGGCTGGTGGAACCTGGCGATGTCGCAAGTCCGGTCCGATGGCTCGGCGGTTCGTCTGGTGGTCGGCAGCACAGCCTGGTGGTCTCCTGGCTCCGGTCCGATCTCAGGCTAGAGTTTAGCCTGTAGCGAAACCTGCTGGTTTCTTGATTCCGGTACGCTACGGCGTCAGCAGTTTAAGACTGTTTAACAGCGGTTTACTGCTGTTGGACTGAGTTCTGGTCAACTTGCTTAACTTTCACTGAGAACGGTTGGCGAGTCTCAGGAAAGTTGTCAGTTCTTTGGAGCGAGGTTCTGGATCTCAAAAATATCAAAAATAAAAATAGATTGTGACGACGTTTCGGGCGGAAAACGTAAGATTCTTCGTTTAGTAAGAGTCGTGGTGATCAGCCACGGCCGGATACGACGGCGAAATCTTTGATGAGGCAACTTGATAAACTTAGTAACAAAAAGGTAAATATGGATTAAAATATCACGAAGAAACGAAAAAGGGAAGAACGGGAAGGGAAGAATCGCGCGGTTGATTAAATCGCGCGGTTTATTAAAATATAGAAAACACGAGGGATACAGACATAAAAGAAGACAAGACGTGGCTAAAGCAGAGGCTTGGGGCCAAAAACTAAAAGCATGGAATGCGAAGTATCATGGTGTTTTATGCAACGGGCGTAGCCTCATTTGCATGGCGGAAGCCTATCTTACATCCGCTGCTCTTTGGATTAATAAACTGGCTAAACGCAAATTATCCTTCCATTTTGGTCAAGTCGATACCTGGTCTAAGTACAAAATTTGACACGCTCATGACATTTTAATTCTCAATTATATTCCTATATTTCTAACACACAGAATTCTATATAAAGATTAATGACATTATTTCAAAACTAAATATCACGTTTTTTGATATTTTGTCTACACACATTATTGCTAATACCTTTACTATACTATATCGCTATACTAAGATCACACATACAATAACAGATAGAATTATATATAGCAGAGTAGTTATCTTAACTTTTACTGACTACCTTTTCAATGTATGCATTTAGTCATTTGGGCTTATGAACCTGGAGATCTATACCATTAGAAGACAGGCATGTTGACATTCAAATTCAGTATTTTCATGGGTTATTTCAGATCTCCACATGACCATAGGATTGGACATAGAAATCTATGTCCCCCCGTGACTGTCCATTGTTTCACCCTCAGGCACTGACTTGCAAGGAGATACAATATGGTGATTTAACTTGTGAATAGGAAGACAGATTAAGACAGATAAAGGTAAATATGGATTAAAATATCACGAAGAAACGAAAAAGGGAAGAACGGGAAGGGAAGAATCGCGCGGTTGATTAAATCGCGCGGTTGATTAAAATATAGAAAACACGAGGGATACAGATATAAAAGAAGACAAGACGTGGCTAAAGCAGAGGCTTGGGGCCAAAAACTAAAAGCATGGAATGCGAAGTATCATGGTGTTTTATGCAACGGGCGTAGCCTCATTTGCATGGCGGAAGCCTATCTTACATCCGCTGCTCTTTGGATTAATAAACTGGCTAAACGCAAATTATCCTTCCATTTTGGTCAAGTCGATACCTGGTCTAAGTACAAAATTTGACACACTCATGACATTTTAATTCTCAATTATATTCCTATATTTCTAACACACAGAATTCTATATAAAGATTAATGACATTATTTCAAAACTAAATATCACGTTTTTTGATATTTTGTGAGAGAGTGAGTGTCTCTGTGTGTGTGACAGTTCAATTTGTTCAGTTAAAATCTCTGCTGGTCAAATTTCATCTATCACCTGATTCCCACCAACTGAGCATGCTCAGTGTCTCTGTGGGGCTAATCAGCTGCAGCTGCGAGGTCGCTACGGCGACAGAGCCACTCTGGGGAGACACAGCTCTTTTCATGGAGATTTCAGCTGTGACATGCCTCTGAAAATGCCAGTTTTACTCAAACCCAGTAAGTGTCAGAGCCATAACATGTGGACCTGTGGACTTCAGAGGGTCTCCTGAACACTCGGTTCTTTCCTCAGGTCTCTAACTTGTGAAATGAGAGAGCTGGAGCAGGTTACAAAAGTGGTTGCGTCTCCCTCCCTCCTCAGATTTGAGCTGCCAGTTAACATGGCACTTAATGCGGCAGTTCCTGTCACTTTCTGACGCTTGGAGGCTCATGGAGGTGGCTGCGTGTGTTTCTGTGTGTCCGAAGTCACATCGTTGCGACCGGCCCGAGCAGTCCTACGTTTTGGTGTATGAATCATGAGTCTGAGTGACATGCTGTGGGCATGAGAGCGAGTTGTTCCCGAAATCTTCAGACGATTTTTCTGTCCCTCTCCACTCTAGCGATGACATCACCCACTCTAGCCCTGAACATTCCACCACACACACACTAATGTTAAATCTGAAAACGGAGTGAAAAACTTTTTTTTTTTGAGATGAGACTGTGGTGAAACGGTGAATGGCAACCGGGGTTGAATGATGTCCTGAGAGAGGTCGTGATGATCAACATTTACAGGTTGAATGGAGTTTCTGGCTGAACGTATGAGGGAGCTGTGAGGGCTTGAAGTTTGATGAAGAAATGTGGCTCTTGAAAATTTTTCCCATTCATTTTCTATGGGAAATTTGGCGCTTTTCGATTACTTGGAAAAGTCATAGCAACTCGAACCGAGCCGCACGTTTTGGTGCGCTTTTTGTGTGTGTGGTGCGAAAGCTCTGGGAGGAGTAGCGCCGTGAAATTTTGTCCGGAAACGGAAGAATAAGTCAAACTAGAAAATTTCCCGCAGAAATTTTAGGCGGGGGCCGCCGTGGTGCGTGCGACGTCCGTATTGCTAAACAGACCTCACTTTGAGTGAGTGAGTGTGTGTGAGGGAGTGAGGGAGTGAGGGAGTGTGTTGGTCTTCGACCAGCACAAATTGAGGTTGAGGGATGTACAGATGAACAATCTGATGAAATTTATTTTGAAAAACACAGGGCTTTTATTTTGAAAATCGGACTCTTGCAGAGTTCCTGTGACTGTTGTGAGTTAACACATGTAGTTGTTTGTATGTATGTATGTCTGTGTGAGTGTGTGTGTGTGTGTGTGTGTGTGTGTGTGTGTGTGTGTGTGTGAGAGAGAGAGAGAGAGAGTGAGTGTGAGTGTGACAGTTCAATTTGTTCAGTTCAAATCTCTGCTGGTCACCTGATCACCTGATTCCCACCAACTGAGCATGCTCAGTGTCTCTGTGGGGCTCAGAGGTCACTCATCACCTGATGGTTGCTATGGTGATGTTGCCTAATGAGCCACTCTGGGGAGACACAGCTCTTTTCATGGAGCTTTGAGCTGTGATATGCCTCTGAAAATGAGGGTTTTACTTGAGTGTCATAGCTTTGGCGTGTGGACCAGTGGACAGACGAGGGTCTGCTGAACAGGTACGTGTAGTTTTGAGGTCTTTTGAGTCTGAGTGACACGCTGTGCGCCAAAACGTGCACTCCGACCTCTGAGAAAAGTCATAGCAACTCGACCGCCGCCGAGCCGCACGTTTTGGTGCGTTTTTTGTGTGTGTGGTGCAAAAGCTCTGGGAGGAGTAGCGAAATGAAATTTTGCTACGGAAGAAGAATAAGTATAAGTCAAATAGCTTCGCAAGGCCCACTATTGTGCCCAATGCTTTGCATAGCTGGCACAATAGTGGGCCTTGCTTGCAAGCGGCCCCCTAATAATAATGTGTACTTTAAGACTGACGTAAAGTTTAAAACAATTAACATGCTTTAGATAATATGAACTGTAACACAACCAACAACTAGCGTTAAAAATCAGATCCATGAAGGGTTGAAAATGGAACAGCATTCTGACTGACTATTAAAAGCAGGAAAACCGTTAGCTAGCCAGAATGCCAGATGGAAATAAAACAAGCATAGATTAGGCCAATGTAGACACCTACTGAGTAGGTTTAATCTATCCAGATGATCCCTAACAGTAAAGACCTCTCCATGCCGCTCAGCTACAGAGATATAAAACTGCTTATTTACTGATTAGCATACGATGTTGAGGCTGATCGCTCAGAAGCAAGTGAACAACCTGATGTTACACTGTGATAACTGCTACACCTGATGCTCAGTGATAACTGCTACACCTGATGTTACACTGTGATAACTGCTACACCTGATGCTCAGTGATAACTGCTACACCTGATGTTACACTGTGATAACTGCTACACCTGATGTTACACTGTGATAACTGCTACACCTGATGTTACACTGTGATAACTGCTACACCTGATGTTGCTCAGTGATAACTGCTACACCTGATGTTACACTGTGATAACTGCTACACCTGATGTTACACTGTGATAACTGCTACACCTGATGCTCACTGTGATAACTGCTACACCTGATGTTACACTGTGATAACTGCTACACCTGATGCTCACAGCGATAACTGCTACACCTGATGTTACACTGTGATAACTGCTACACCTGATGCTCACAGCGATAACTGCTACACCTGATGTTACACTGTGATAACTGCTACACCTGATGCTCTCTGTGATAACTGCTACACCTGATGTTACACTGTGATAACTGCTACACCTGATGTTACACTGTGATAACTGCTACACCTGATGCTCACAGCGATAACTGCTACACCTGATGTTACACTGTGATAACTGCTACACCTGATGTTACACTGTGATAACTGCTACACCTGATGCTCACAGTGATAACTGCTACACCTGATGTTACACTGTGATAACTGCTACACCTGATGTTACACTGTGATAACTGCTACACCTGATGCTCACTGTGATAACTGCTACACCTGATGTTACACTGTGATAACTGCTACACCTGATGCTCACTGTGATAACTGCTACAACTGATGCTGCTTCATGTCATGACTGGATCTTTACTTTACCTCTTTCTTTCTCCCGTTTTTCCTCTTCTTCTTTTCTTTTTTTTCTTCCCTGTGCTCCGGACAGTTTCGGTCGTTTTGACATGTTTACGAGGTTCTCTGGGGTCACATCAATAAATTCGCCCCTCCCCCCACAGAGAGCAGCAGGTAACGATCAGCCGGAGGAGGAGGGTGTGGGGGCGCCCCCGTCACGGCAGGCCGCCGCCGCATTGCTTTACATTTGAATCAATGGGAGCTTTTCCATTTTAAGAGTTAATAGTAATAACTAGTTTTAGTATAATTACATTTAAGGTATTTTTGGACTGAATGCACACCTATCTGGCCATCTACCCGTTCAGTGGCTAGATTTCTTGTGCAAACCCTCTGTCTGTATTCGTCTGCTCCTTTGACTAATTAATTCTCAGTCTAATTCAATATGTAATTAATGAGTTAAGAGGTTCAATGGTTTGTTAGCTCTAGAAATAATGAGTTGTCTGTTCAATTTACCCCAGAAGAATAAGTGATTTTCCTCAGTCTGCGCTCCCTTTATGAACCAGTCAGATGGTGACATTTTGTCAATTCAGGGTGATAGATGGGTGTGATCTGGGAAACTGATTCAATGCTGCTCAACTGTGTTGCTTCATCTGGTGTTTGTATCAATCAATAGCAATAGTGTCCAAGCACTGCAGTTCACACATGAACATATTTATATTTGCACAGTGAATCCTTTACCCGATGTTCTGACTCCTTTTTTCGTCTCTGTTGTCCAAATATGATCAGAGACACAGAGCTAGAAATAGAAACTGCATAACGACACATATACGTAAAAATATCATTTCTGCACTCTGTTAAAAGGAAATTAGTTAGAAAATTCAGACCAGCAATGAGGAAATGTGAGGCGCATAAAGTTCACAACACATTGATTTTATCGTGCTGTATAATGTTTGACAGGGGAATTGGCTGTAATAGTCACTTCAGCAGCAGTGCAGGATTTATGCACAGATTTGGACTCTAAGCCCTTCTGACTTGTGCTGCATTCAGAAGCGATCAATGCTAATCAAGCTGTGGGATGCAGCAGGTTTGATGTGATTATTGAGATTCCAGTCGTCTTTCTCTTGTCTCAGGGGAGTCGACCCCCTGCTCTCTCTTCTTTTCTGACTCCACCCACCCCTTTACCGAGATCACCCCAGTATCGACCCACACTAAGTTTGCTTTCGCTGTCTCTTTAACCCAAAATACAAAATGCCTGAGAAAGTGATGTATGACTCCTAAAGTCACTGGTCAGTTGTTGCCTGTTGTGTGAGCCATTGTTTCTTCAAATGCCTCCGTCTCTGCAGGACTTCTCTGTAAGGAAGCCGGTGTGGCCAGAGACATCGAGCAAAATCTTTATATTTGATTTATCCAACATTATTTTAGTGCAGTCTCTGCTTCACTAAGGCAACCAAATGTCAATTGCAGTATCGGAGTAAAGACATTCCTCTCCTTTTGATCAAAAATCAACTGTGTCGTCCTGTGGGCATTGAAAGCCTCACTGCATCTGTAGGAATCACGTTCTCAAAACTCCAATTAAAAGTTTATGTTCCAGTCATTCATCAACAAAGATGCTGTATGGAGCATTGATTGTGATGATGCCGACCACTGCTTGGTCAGACTTATATCCAGTACAGTGAGCACAGCGAAGGGCTTTGTTGAAGGACTGGATATGAACACTAGATTTACTTTTGTTTTATCATTCCGTTGGACTTTTTTCAAATAAATAAAGAGCTGGCTGGAAAATAGACTGAATATTGAGTTTGTCTTGCAGCTCTCCCTTTTTTTTTTCTGCTCACATCAAAGGGAGTGTAGATGTGAGACAATAGCGTTATTGCATATATTCAAACATATTTGTTATATATCTGTATATCATTTCTCTATTCATTATTATAACCATAGCAGGGAGATATTTTGTCTTACTCATGTCAGGCAGGGAGCCACTGCTCTATTTATACCTGTAGAACCTCATGCTGAAGTAAAATGTTATCATGCGGCTATGTGATACAGACATCTATCTATCCAGGCCCATTCATAGAATAATAGAGAAATAGGCCTCAAGTGCATCAACACAGCTCGTCGAAGGCTCCCTCAACAAAGGAGATATTTTAATGCGCCACATTTCAGTCATAATGCGAGTTGCTGTAACTGTTAGCATGTAATCCTGTGGCAGCAAACACTTCAGCTCAAAAAGGAACCACAGAGCCAGCTGGAGCTCAGGGTAGAGGCACACCTGACAGACACACTTCTCTTCCACGCCGGGCTGGAAATATGCATCCAGGACGGTCTAACACACACTGTCCCTGTGTCTGCCACAGGCACTGGCACCACAATCGTCAGTGACAGGCTTTTTGGTCCCAAGCTTGAGCTGGGCACATACTTCAGGTAGAACTAACAACGTTACTGTCATGAGTCCAAATTTGACTTGATAATAATGATATAGCGATGGAGAAGGGATAATATAGTGACTTCCCTGAGGTGAGACAGTTTGCTTGCAGGTCCACAAGTGAATAAAATCAAGCGCTGAATGTTCAGGAAAAGAGCATGAGCAGTACTCCCTCTGGGGCATTTTTATCTAAAACTACATACCTATTTTTAGCATATAGTTCTATACAGAAACTTGTCCATACGATGTTATTAGATTGCTAAGTAGGTATATCATCAGTCAGATGCCTTTCGGGGATGATGTGGCAGGAATCTAAATAATTTAAAGGACCGTAAATCTTAGTGAATGCTGTTTTAATTTTGATCAGATATCACTATCTAAAAAAAGGAAACAGTGAGCCATCATTTCAGATTCCTGCTCCTCAAACATGTCTTTTTCTTGTTTCATTAATAGAGTATATATATATATGAGTGTGTAGCGTGTGTGATGTCCGTATATGAGAAGCTGGTCCTGATGAATGTGACACGTCTGTATCCATGGAGCTGTCTGTTGTGTGAGGCCCCCAGCACCCAGAGCTCAGCCACCACTAAGGTACACATCTCTCCCTTTTAGCTAACTTTTTTTATTGCTATTTGTCTATTTGTTTTTCATTTTAAGTTTCAGGAGGAAGAAACCTACTGATTTCGGTGGCACTTCTGTCATTTAAAGATATGGTGCTGTTTGTCAAAGTAATCTCTAACTGAGGATTTCATTATTGTTTTCTGGAAATCTGTAGTGTCTTTACTTAAAGTTGGTATCTAGTTTTATGCATTAAATAACCTGTCAGTGAGGGGGATATGTGTTTCCTATGCTGTTTAATCTCTGTTAGTGGGGCCACCATTTGTAGCTGTAGCTGTATGATTATAAATAATTATATATATTGTTGTTATTTTATATTTGATCTTGTTCTATTCTAAATTTGATTACCTGCATATACAGTATGTTATATGTGTGTGTAGCATGAAGGGACTACGACTCATTTCATTGAGCAACCCTGTGTTGTAAAATGACAAATGAACCTTGAACCTTTTTTTTTGGGAGGGGAGAGGGTGGGAGGAGGAGGTGAAATGCTGTTCCCAGTTTTTGAAGCAGGTAGTCAATTTTCTTTTTACACATTGCACCTTTAAAGTTGTGATTAAGAGTTTGAGTACACATGATCAGTTGCTTTCTTTCTTTAAATGATAAAATTTAAACATTACCTTCATGCAGGTCATGCAGGAAAAAGTGAGTGAGTGAGTGAGTATACAGAAAATGTGTCCATGTACATAAGTCAGGCAAGTACTGTCCTCATCCTAAATTGTACATCGACACAGCCTGAATGTACAGTGAGCTTGTGAACTCATCCGTAGGCTTTTTATCATGAATCGCACCTGCCTCTCTTTCCTATGTCTCTGTCCTTTTTCTACCTCATTCAAATTCCCTTGCTGTTACAGACTCTCATATCTGAAGAACTAGCTTTAAATTATCAATGGAAAGTACAACTGAGTAACACGTGTGAAGGGAACTGTTTTCTGGTGTGCAGGTGCCAAACTTCAGCTTCATAACCGGTGTGTTGCCCAAAGGCCGTGGCAGATATACACTACTCACAAAAAGTTAGGGATATTCGACTTTCAGGTGAAATATATGGAAAATGGAAAAAGTGAATGCTACAGTGATATTATATGATGAAAGTAGGACATTTAAGTAGAAGCAAGCAATGGTAATTTCTTCATTTTAAACAATTTATTTGAAGAAAATCTAACAACAGTGGTAGGTATACCACAACAAAACATTTTCAGTGTCTCAATAACTTGGGATGTGGCCAAAGGACGTCCACTCCTCTCCTTTCTGTGACTCTTCCAGTCTCTGTATCACTGTTCCAACCTCCTGATGACACTCTGTGACCCTCTAAGCTCAGTGAACACCTCCGTCTGAGGACTTCCTGTTTGAAGCCTCCAGTGTTGAGGTGCTGCTGATCAACTGTTAGGTGTCGTCTTGGTCTCATGATGTCAGAATGTGAACAGCAGGATGAGGAGGACTGTTTAAATACCAATTCTAACTGAAGCAGGAAATGTATTGGTGGATTCATGGATCAAACCTGTTGTGAATGTTGCTGTTAAGCTTCTTGTTAGAGAACAGCAGCTGGTGCAGAAAGTACTGAAACACTGAACAGTTGGACATGTGCATTCAAAAGTTTAGAGAAGGTCACATTAAGTTCACCTGGAAAGGTTAGAATGCATTTTAGGTTCATCCTGAAATTTCACCTGAAAGCCGAATATCCCTAACTTTTAGTGAGTAGTGTATGTTACATAATGGAATCCAGAGAAAAGTCCCTGTGGCCGCCTCCTGTTCTCCGTCATTGACACATCATTGCTAATTCAGTGTTTCAGCTCTTGATTCACATTCCACCGTGACTGCTACGTGTTGCACAGCTGTAACTCGATTTGCATTGAGTTACTATCACTGCCACCCTCGATTAGCCCGGCGAGCGTCGTGTGATAAGTGCTGCCGAGTGATATCCGAAGAGAGAAGGCATCACTTTGAGCATGAACAGTCGATATAAACGCTGACTACTGATTGATCTGTTTTGCGCGTTTAAAGAGTCAGAAACAAAATGTCGAGGTGGCAACAAGATAATCGACATTAATATTATTCCTCACGTCCAGAAATAAGATCACTGATGGACAGTTGATGTTTTGGGTCCTGATACCAAGTTCAGAGGAATTCTGTGTTATTCTGTCTGTAGTGGATGTGTGTGTGTGCTCATTAGTAGAACTGATCACAGTGAATGTGTGGAGTCGGATACTCTCTCTGTTCCTTACCTTCCAAATGAGACTCGGCGTCATTGTCATTTGCTTGTTTTTGAACTTGATGTTTCAAGACTTGCACTCAGGGGCATCACTTATTATAACCTCATTTTCCACTTTTATATATACCAACAATACCTTTGTTTTCGTTTTATCATCTCAACTCTGACTTCCATTCTGAGAGGTGATTAAAATGCAGGATTGGAATCCAAATTGAAATGGTTTTCAAGCCCCAAGCAGGAATGAAGGCAGAGAGTAGCAGGATATGTTGATAAGCCCGGGTCCCACGGCAGAATTACAACAAACATTTCTGCATTTTCTAAACTGTGGGAAGGTTTCTTAAAGGGATTGTGAACTTGTGCTTTGGGAGCCATCAGATTAAAAAAAAAAAAAACATGAAGTAATGATTTTTCATCAAGCATGCAAGACCCGATTCTCAAACAGTGGAAAAAGGGGGATTAGGTAACAGTGATGCTTTGTGAAATTTCTTGCATAATGCTTTTCTTTTTAACACGTGGTCATTTTTCTGAGCACCACAGTTCAGCTAATATGAAAGTGGTCCCCAACCTGTCTTTTTCTTTCCTTTCTTGGCTGTTTTTTTTTCTCCCAGCTGCTAATGATCACTTACTAGAGACACCCCTCGGAACCTGAACCTGCATGCAGAGCTGCCTTTTCCCAGCATGCACTTTTCCTCCACCACTATGTGCCCTGGCAAATCTCCACGACAAACTGCTCCAGACCGCCTGTGATTTTCAGCTGGGCATTCTGAAGCATTTCACCAGGTATTTTTACACTGAAAAACATCAAATCAGTTCCCATTTATACTTTACAGCACGAGCCACACCGGATACACTGTGAAGGATAGCAAGTGGTGTACAGTAACTAGTGGACCCTGGGTAGATACCAGCTGGACAGAATAAAGGGAGTGATGCGAAGCAAGCGGAGGCAATGCTTTTCCAAACAGCATCAGTGGATCACTGTAAGAGGAGATCATTAGAACTGAGTGCCTCGATAAGACAGTTGATTGAGCTTAATGTGAAAATGATTTTCAGAAGATATTTGCACACAATACGATTTGGTGAAGCGCATTAGTAGTGTACATGTAATGACTGAGTGGGTGAAATATTTCTTCCCTCCATCCGATAAGAGATCAGATAACCTCATACATTAAAACTGAACCACCTTAAAGACAAGAACAACCCATCCTGTCATCCAGTGTTACATTTGCTAGATGGTGCCTGGTCTCTACAGTATTAATCACATTGATACATCCCATAGCTAAAAAATAGTGCCAACAGATAGTTTTCTAATGTCTTTTAAAGGGATGAATAGAAAACAGGCTTATCGTGCATTTTTAGCTCGGAGCGCCTTTTGCTGAAAAGTCCTCTCAACAAAAACATGCTGTTCTGAAGCCAGAAAGCCGATAACATCGCTGCTTGTACGTTACATATTTCCTCCTTACAGAAAACATCACTCATAATCTGTGTGTGGAGATCTCAGCCATATATTAAAACTGACCACTGGGAAGAGTTAGCAGCAGCAGCTTTACGTTTAACCCTCTGAACTGGAAGCCAAATCCATTATAGATTCTGTGGAAAGACAAATCTACTGATTGTGCACTTAACGTTTCATTGTGCTTCTCTCAAGCCGCAACTTTGGCTTCCCTCCCTTGAAATGGTCTGTGAATACTATACTAGTCTGTCTGTCCATGGCCTTGAACCAACTAACTGCTGTAGCTCCACAAGATTTATCACCTTCTATCATCCCTTTCCCTTCCCCCTCTTTCATCTATTGGTATTCTTCCTTTTCGCTCCCCTCCTTGTCCTCATCTTAGGGTTTTACATTACCTCTTTCTTTCTCTCGTCTTGCTCTCCTGCCTCTGCTGCCTGTGCTTCTGCTCTCTTCCAAATCTTTCTCCTTCTTCTATTCTCTCTGTTCACCCTTTTACTCTTAGACTGTGACCTCTCTTAACAATCTCTCACAGGCCATCCTGCTAATTAAATGGAGACCTCATTCTGTGCACACACACACTCTTTAAAGTCTCCATTTCTCCCACTCAGAATCTGCTCTATCTAGCCATGTTCAGCTAATTACCTCCCTATCAGTAATTACACTACAGCCCTTGGAGAGGGTATTACAATAGAGCTATAGTAACTCTTTTCTATCCATCTATCCCACTGATGGACATTTGAATACAGTAACTTCTCCATCTTTAGGACTCTATATCAGCAAGAGATAACATGGGAAGTTCAAGCTTATTCTAGCTTTTTTTGATAGCTGTTGCCAGTTGTAATGATGGACTAGACGACCGGACAACTGGATGACTGACTGACCAGTCACAACAAATAACTTTGGGTGCTTTAGAGGATGTTGATTTTGATGCAATGACGAGATAAAGATTCTTGAGCAGCTTTTCACAGTCAAACGTTCAGTCTTTTAAATGTGGAATGTTACAGAAGACTCTGAAGCAGCCTTGACTTTCCTGTTCGTGAATGGCATTGTGAGCCGGCTGCTTTGTGTTGACTCTTGCAAAAAGAACCCAATTAACCGTAGACCTTAATGCCTGAGAATAATGCATATTTGTTTGAAAGCATCTGGGCACAAGAATGGAAACATTATTGAGTAGAATTGCCTCTGCTCTGAAACTGACTAACCAAAGACGAGAAGTACATTTACTCTCTCAGTTGTGAACAACTGAGAGCCTCCCATTGTCTCTCTGTCACACACACAGACACACACTCACACTCACTCACAAACCGGAACCTCAGTCGCTGTTTGTCTGAAGCGGAATCATTTTTTCAGGATCAAACTCTCTCTCATGCCCGATCCCCATCGCTCATTCTTTCCCGTTAGTATGGAAGTGAGATGTTTGTGGGTCAGTAGTATTTGATGTGTAGATTTTTCAGTGAGACTGAACTTAAGAAAACAGTCAAACCAGGCACACCCACAGTGTGCATGAAGGAAAGAGATGGACGAGAGAGAGAGAGACAGAGAGAGAGACAGATGTGAGAGAGAGAGAGACAGATGTGAGAGTGTCAGAGTTGGGCTATTTCTGCTTTGAGCTTTGTGCAAAGTCATCATCTGCTGTCTCACCATCTGTTCCTCTGTCTGCACCAGTGGGTTTTAAACTCTTTCTTAGAGAACCCAAGTTTTAAAAAGCTTCTTTTTTCCCCCCACAGATTGACAAATAGTTATTGTGGGATCTTACAAACTCTCAGAATGCAGCCTATTTTGTGAGTACATTGACCTATAGTATTTATCCATCCTCACACTGCTGGGCGTTCTCATTGGAGATGTTCCCAAGCTGGCCTGATGGCAGGCATCAGGCCAGCTTGTCCCCCTCACACACACACACTGACCATACAACAGTGCCCCCTGCTGGTCACTACCCTCCACTCACTATGAGCAGACACACCAGGACTGCAGCATTCTTGGGAAGTCTGACATATATTTCATATAAAATCCTCCTCCTAACCTTCAAAGCCCTCCATAACCTCGCCCCTCCATACCTGACTGAACTCCTCCACATAAACACACCCAGCCGGACTCTCAGATCATCATCCTCCATCAACCTCACGATCCCTCCTGCCCGTATGACCACCATGGGGTCCAGAGCCTTCAGCCGCTCTGCCCCCCACCTCTGGAACTCCCTCCCACCGGACATCAGGAACATCAATACTTTGACCATCTTCAAATCTCACCTCAAAACCCACCTGTTTAAACAAGCCTACTCACTGTAACATCACTCTGCAGATCTCCCACCTCTTGGTTTTTTAAATTTTTTGACTTTTTAACTTGCTTTTTCACTGTTTGTTTTTAACTGTGTGTTGTACGGTGTCCTTGAGTGCCTTGAAAGGCATTGTATTATTATTATTATTATTATTATTATGTATGTGCAGACCAGAACGCTGCCCCACATGTATGCACACCCCGACGCTCAGGCAGAGACACACACACACACACACACACTATGGCAATAACGTAGCCAGTGTTTGGTGATTTAACGTAGAACTTGTCCAGCCCAGCTTTGAGATGGCTTCACTCACTAAATCTCTTTCATTCTCTTCCATGTTTATTCAGCACTTCACTGCAATCTATCCTGACCTGTTTCCTGCTGCTTGCCTATTAAAATTCCTCTTAATTATAGAACACTCTGTTTAATTAACTTGATGGATGCACCCAGTCTGATCCCACAGGGAAGGAGAGAGTAGAACACAGAGAGAAAATGAGAGTTTTTCTTTTCCTCGTGGGTATTACAGTATGTGTTGATGATGTATTGGCTATACATTAGATGCTTATGTAATTAGTTGTTGGTTACATGTTCGGCGCACAGTGTTGCCCCATGCACATCTCAAGGGTTTCAATTGTCTATTTTCATGAAGCTAAAACATTTATATTTCTCTCCTCATCTCATTGTTAGAGGGGAAACTAGAGGAATCTAGATATTCAACTCCAGGAGCGTTTTATTATGTCCAAAGATGGAGATGCTGGGTGTGTAAGAGCTAGGCAAACGCTCACATGGAAACAAATCACAGCTTCAGCTGACGTTTCCAGTTTGTCAGCGGTCATTTCCTGTCTTTATGCTGTAATACTATTATTTGTACATGATAAAACCTCTGAGGAGATATTGTTGTCAGCATGCAGAGTATCTTTCTATTTTGCATTGCATATTTTCTATTTCTGCATTGATACAAGTATATTGACTTTCATCATTAATATATCTACTCTATCAATACATTCGCCTCTAGTCTGAACATTGTAGAAAGATATCAACACCGTTGTCTGAACAACAATCAAGGAAAACAGACGTATTCAGTCTAAACATAATAGCGCACACCACTACTGTGGACTCTAAATGAGAAATATTCTGAAATATTAGAGCTTAAAAGAAAAGTTTTGGAAAAGAATTATTTGCTGTCTTGCCAAGAGTTAGAAGCTGGATCCAGGAGATGGTTAGACTAACTGAGCATAAAGTCTAGACGCTGGGGAAACTCTGCCCAAAGTAGACAAAAAAAGAATCCGCCAATCAGAACCTCAAGATTTCACTAATCAATATGTTATGACAAGTTGTGGTTCATTCTACTGTCGGTGGGGCTGAATATTGGAGCACTAGCAGTGACTTCCTGAGGTTGACCTGTTCTGTCACAGTGACCTCAAGGCTGCAGGAGAGTGACACATTTGTTTGTGAGTGTGGAGGATGTGTTTGCTGCATTTGTTTACTGGTTGTTTGGTTCATGATTATTTGCTTTTGCATAGTGTCACATTTCTCCACTTATTATTACAGAAGCTAATGCAGAGGGACACATTGTGGGATAAGTGCTTTGTATGTCATTAGGATGCACATTATGTGAAGACCGTTGAGAGTCGCTGCAAAGCTATTTGAATCCCTTTTGTACACACTAAAAAGACATTAAGTTTGAATGTCACTGCGTAGTTTTTCACTTTGGTCTTTCAGTATGCAAGCCACACAGACCAGTTATCATTGATATTCAAAACAAGGACATATTGATTTTTGATTTAGTTGAAATGAGTGATTCAGCAGAACATTTCTCCGACCTTCCTGTCTGTTCAGCACTATTCTCTCTTGCTTTCTTTTCTCTCTCGCTCTCTCTCTCCCCCCTACACCCTTACTCACGGTTTCAAAGATTAGATTTGCCCATATTATCTATTGTAGGACGCACTGACACATCCCCCTTTGTACACACAGAAACAACCAACTTGGAGCCGTTCCAGATGTTTGTATTATGTTTCTTGTTTGTCTGTCTGTCTCTGCCTTGCTCTCCTTTTTAACACTCAAATCATGATTCCCTTCTGCTCATAGTGATAATTTCTTCTCCATTATCTCCTTTCTCATTATATTGTCATGATGGTTATTACCATAAATCATGATGTGCAACATCATACATGATATACTAGAAATCTGTTTTTCACTGCATCAAATAGAAATAGAACCTACTCTGTCTAAAATATACTAGGTGGAGTAGTTTTACCAAACTTTTCTGTTTGCCTAAAGCTAATTGATGAACTTAAATGAAAATAAAACTGCTCACAGTTTTAAACGCAGTGTTGCTTCCCTCCTCCTTATTCAAATGCTTCAAAGTTAGCATCATACACCCCCAAAAGGAGGATGAGGAAGCAGGGGGACAGAGGAAGGCCTCCGGAAGAGCAGCTAGATGCATGGCAGCATGAGGAATAGTAGTCTGTGCATTGGAGCAAATATTTTAAAACAGCCTCAATAAACAAAAAGTGCATATCATGTAATGTAATAGTTGACTGATATACGTGAGGAAATGACCAGAGATCAGTCAGCTCCAGAACAGAGCTGTTCTTCAAGAGCTGAATTTAGCCCCTTTAGGTGATCCATGTTTTTGCTGCTTTGCCTTCGTTCAGCAAAACAGCAAACGAGCTCAAATCCTTGACTGAAGGACAGGTCTCCCTAAGAATCACGTCTCCATTCTAATCAATACTGACACACACACACAACTCTTTATTTCTGCGCTGGTGTAACGCTGTGATTCCCTTGCAGCAGACGGGCGCTACAGTGATGTGGTGCAGCAGGCCAGAGCAGCCGTGGAGGCACACAGAGTCAGAGAGGAGCTGACGAATGGAGCTACCACTGGTGGAGGAGCAGAGGCCAACTGCTGCCTCACTGATAACAGAAACACTGAGGTTATGCAATGAAAACTTTGTCCGTCCAAACTTTTAGTTTTAAGGATTAAGAAAAAAATAAACCCTAAACTGTGGTCATGCAGGTTACTAGTAAGCTTATTGTATGTGCTGTAGTGAAACATATAGAATACACAGGAATTAAAAGGCTCTGGACTAAAACCAGTTTAACATAACGTAAAATGACATTGACATTTTTGTTCTAATCATTAGTATATATTTAGAAATGATGCATTCATTGTGGTCAGCATATATAATGTACACATTAATGCCAAATGTGTTTTCCTTCCATGTGGGTAAGTCAGTGTCTCTACATCTCAGCTGATTAGTAACCAGCCTGTTCTGCAGGGTTTCCCTGCTTCTCATCAGTGTATTGATTTTCCAGGGAGTAGTCCAGAACCTTTGAATTACAATGGAAATAACAGTTTTCTGCTGATCCCACCAGTATTTACTTATGCTTCTGTGTGTTTCCCATCCCTGGCATTTCCTCAAACCACACAAATGAAAATGCAAACATTCTTTACCTTTCTAAACCTGACCAATTGGCAACACCTCAGTGACTTTCTATCTGTTGCTGTTGTTATTAAGGTGTAGAATTAAGGGAATAGAGCCATAAAATGTTTTTGCTTAATTAGCCATTATTTATACATAATTTCTAAAATATCTCTAAATGCATTTTAAATGTGATGATAACTAATGTGACCAGTCAGAATCAATAAAATCTAGAAATATCACTATTATTATAAACATTTTATTAGTGAAACTACTTCAGATCAATAATGATGACATCGTGAAGCCATTTTATCACACAGTAGCTTCCCTGATACATAAGACAGATATGTGCAATTCATTTTTGTCTGGTGAAAACATAAAGATAATAAAGATACCTCAAATTTCATTTGGCAAATCAATAAAATCTATTTTATTTATGTAGCCTGAAATCACAAATCATTACTGGGCTTTACAGTCTGTACATTTGACCCCAATTACCCTTAGACCCTCAGTCTGGATCAGAAAAAACAGACAAAGACAATCAAAAGATGTCATATTCAACCTGGGCTGAACACTAATGTGCATTCTGACTAGTAGGCTGAAGACTGAAGTCTGTTTGTGTAGTGTTTGAACATTTGTATTCCACACAGATAAAGTTATCTCATTAGATATTGAAAACTAAAATATTACTCTCCTCAATGCAATAGTTGATACACCCCCTCTCCCTTTTTCTTTTCTCTCTTTTGCCCGCTGCTCTAGCATGAAGAGCTGCTTCACATGGAGATGGAGAGAGCACTGGTCACAGAGAATGCTCTCGCTGTGACCGACAGCCTGCTGGAGCTCAGAGACGCATCAGATTCCTCTGGAAAGTGGCACAAACTTAGCAAGTATGCACACACACACACACACACACACACATGCACGCATACACACTGGTTGAACAGATGGTCCACTCACCGGACGGAAGTGAAAACTGTGTTGTGTAATTCAAAGAGTTTGTGTTAATGAATGACATGTGGCAGGGCATCTTTTTGTTCTGTTACTTGTGCTAATTGATGTCTTGGTCATACCATACCATACCATACCATACCATACCATACCATACTGTGACACCGTGTTTAACTTCTACAAATGTATACTGCAAATTAGGACTAGGTATAAAATGTCTGTTAAAGGGACAGAAGTGTCATAATCCGCTGAAATAAAGAACTCTCCCCACGTATAAAACTAAAACTTTGATAATCAATTTGGTTAGTTTTGGATCATAATTTGCTAACAAATATTAATTTAAATGGATTATTTTTATCAGTTTTGTAAAATGATATCATAGTATGATCATTACTACGACTTCAAACAAGTCTACTGAAGCTCACTTGATGTGTTGACATGGATGCTGGCTGTTTTTGAAGTCTTATTCATGTCTCCATCTTTACCTCTTTTTTACCTTTCCAGTCCCCCAGGTTCCTGCTCCCAGAGTACGTTTTGGATTTTGGTTATGTCATTCCAGGCAGAGTCCTCAGTCCCTCTTATTTACATCTGATATCTGAGCATTACTGCAACTAGACTTAAGAACGCCGTCTTTAGATATTCGTCCTTGTATTTTCACAAAGCAGTTAAATCTTCTGATTCTTCTCAGTGGTGCCCTGTGGCAAGACACAGACTTTCACAGTTAAATTTGACCCCCAAGGAGCCAGACTGGAGATTGGGAACATAAGTGTTGTCTTGCAGACACAGGTACACGTGGAAACACACACACACACACACACACACACACACACACACACACACACACACACACACACACACACACACACACACACACACACACACACACACACAAATAATTTCTGATTCCCTGTAACATTTCTCTATAATTTGGTTCAGTAGCATTGTGTCCTTATTCATAAGATGGAGATGTGTTTGGGCACACAGTATCTGGGAGAAGAAAAGATAATTCACTTTAAACAGCACAACATTATCCCATACATTTGTGAAATGCTTATGTTTGTCAGGGTCACATGATGATGACCTATCTGGTGTTGTTGATAGAGTACTGTATGATTTCAAAGGAATAAGAAAGAGAAAGAAAGTGTGAGGGTACATGAAATGTAGTTAGATTAGATGATGATACGGTGAGTTCACACCAGTCAGTATCATGTCAAGTTCATGGGAATGAGCCTCCTGGAACCAGAAGTTAAAAACTATTCATCCACCAGGGGGAGCAAAGCCATCAGTCATAAGGAGTCATGCCCAGTCTGAACTCAGAAAGGCTTTAGCACAACACTATTACACATTCTTACGTATAAACCACATAGTACTGCTAAATTCTTTGTTTTGTTTTGTATCATTTAGTACCTCTAGCTGGAAATATGTTTCAATATCACAATAGAGCCACGTGGGCCTTATAGAGGCACTGGGCTGCAACAGATAGTCACAGAAACTTTAGTTTGAGCTTATCTGATAGACAAAGATGTTAAACCTGTTATTGTCTTCCACTCTTTTGATCAGGGAAAATCTGGTACACATTCAATACATTGTTGCATTGACTGTATAGATAATACGTTCTTGTAGATAACATCGGCTGTGATGGATGGAGCATCCTCTGTATTTATGATAGCACTTCCCTGTGTATCCTCTTGATGATGCTCTGTCATGTTGGGTGTGGATGGAGCTTGAGATATGACCTTCTCTTGGGGGTTGAAACAACTGGAAAATCTGTGTAGGCTTTTAAAGGGATTGTTTGGATTTTGTAAAATGGGGTTGTATGAGGTATTAAATCTGAGTATTAGTGGGGGCGACCATTACTAGCAAGTGTTTTTGTCAATGGAGCCTGGTGGCTTTGACGTAAACAAAGAGTAAGTGAGAATAACTTCAGTTCCCTCTGGACGGGGCTGTCTCTCGCCTTGTAAAGCACTGACAATATTCTAAATATAGTGTACTCTTGAACTTATATTGATTCTTTTTTTTTTTTTTTTTTTTAGGAGGGCCTGTTTTAGGTGGCAAAAATATGTATTTCTGCAGTCCCTGTCCCTTGGCTTACATTGCTTAGTGTCTGTGTCGAGACTCTTGCCTGCATCTCCAGAATGACTGCAATCTACTGTAGGTAACACCAACTAAGTACCTCATACAACCCCAATTCAAAAAATCTGCTATGATATACCTTCACATCACCATCAAGGTCAAATAGGTATTGTTGATTGTATTTCATGGCAGTTCACTACGTCATCACAATGTGCTTTTAGAGTTTTGGTTCTGGGACTGTAGCTGTAGCTCCCTCTTGGCCGATACATAAAGGGTCTGTGAATGTGAAAATGTATTTATCTATGGCTGGATACTTGGATCAAACTTCTTTTTTGTTTAATTTCTACTTCAATTCCTTTCTTTAAATTATTACGACTGTGTCAATGATGGTTGATGATCGTGCAGGTCACACATGCCTTTTTACAATATTTAGAATGTAACAGCAAAGTCACAGATGTAACTCAGAGCCAGAAGCAAGCTCTTGGGCTCCCCTCTCTCTGGCTCCTGCGGACCGGCCAGCTGTCTGAGGTGTTAAAGCACCAGAGCCGAGAACAGAAGGGGGGCGGCCTCCAGGCTGTCTGACACACATCTTTAGGGGACACAATACAGCACATCCCTAAAAACCAAGTGAGTCTGACCAGCCTGGGAACAAACAGCGGCCTTACAGCGGACTCGTGGGTTAGAGGGAGAGAATGCAAATGATAGATAGAGGAAGCACAAGAACACAAGCCTGTAGGCCTGTAATTCAAGAGAACTATAAACCAATATGGTATAATGACCCCTAATCAAATGCACTCTTTAAACGTTTGTTTACATTCTACAAACCAAGGAGAACACTTACAGAGGTGGGTATTTTACTGTGTGACTATTTTGAGATCTGAACAGTTTTATTTGAACCAAAATCCCGAACTGAGAAGATGTGATGTTGAGACAGTTTAAATGTCATTAGACCCACTCTTTAGTTCACCCACACTAAGCAATGGCACAGAATATGTAAAAATAACAAGATCAGATACTGCAGTCACTGACAATATACTGGGGGCCTCTGGGGAAAAATCTTTATTAGTGGTGATCGAGGTCAAAGTGTCTCTGCTTGGGAGGAAAAATAAACTAGTCTGCAATGAAACAGACAAGCAAAATGAAGGTCACATTCAGTGTTTGAAACTAATTACATTTTAACATTATGTTAAAATCAGACAAAGTATTCACAGAAATATTTGTTTCCATTTGACGCTACATGTATATTTAAGACATATACATTTTGTACTGAAGAAATCAACAATTTGACACAAAATACTGACCTGAAAACGATTTTATTGCTTCCGCTGTCAGAACGGCGTCCATAGCAACGTGTGTGTGTGTGTGTAAGCCTGATTGGTCTGCTCGCCAGTGCTCTTAGCCAATCACAACACAGATTACTAGGCGGTCGCTGAATGTGTTGCCATGACAACATCCCGAAACAATTGGACTCGGGTGAAACTCAGACCGCTTGGTGTAACTGTTAAACTGCTGATGGTTGGTCCGGTAGGTTTCCTCTAATCTTAACATAACGTAAAATAAGACACTTTACATTTGGAGCGAGCTATTAATAATGTCTCATTTTTTATTTTGAACAGTTACACATAGCACCACATCCACTTACCTCTTCTCTTCTCTTCTCTTCTCCTCTCCTCTCCTCTCCTCTCCTCTCCTCTCCTCTCCTCTCCTCTCCTCTCTTCCTTGTCCTTTATTTGCAGGTGAGTTTGTGGTGAAACATTGAGAATGGCAGCCACTGGCTCTCCCTCAACAACACGGAGCAAAGTGTCTTTGCTTTGCAAATATAAACTAGTTCCAAAGGAGGAGACGAGACAGGTGAGGACATGATGACATGATTTATTTTTTTACTTTTAACTATCTGTTTAACTATTTGTTTGACTTTTTTTTGCTGGTAATATGTTTTTAAGACGGTCCCTCTCCAATACATGCTGGTGGAGAGAGCTCTTGTCATCTTTTTGCTGTGAAAGTACTACTTTAACTCTGCCGGGTTTACATTAGACTAACTTCTAATTGAGATGTAATAGAAATATAACATAGAATAGAATGCAAAGTGACATGAACATAATACATTCAAATATAGTCTGGGATATGAAAAAAAGTAATATAGTATAAAACAATATATAGGATATATTGCTATACTATACAATATAATATAGTACAGCAGTATAACATAGAACATAGTACCAGATATGAATAGATATAGCGTAGTATAGTGTAGTATATAACAAAATATATCAGCTGAAGAAATGGAGAAGAAGAACACTCATCAGAAGTTTTAAACCAGTATTTTCTCATGAATGACACTTCCTGATAATTACCTTGGCTTCTTCACGGGAACAAAAATCTATGTGTGAAAGAAGAGTTTTGTTGCGCTGACCTGCTTGTGTCTGTACCAACAGTAGGTGACAAGAGTAGGAAGTGCTCTTACTAAAATACTCTCAGGTCAAAACAAGATAAAACTGGTTGTCTGTCATTACAGTTGATTATATTGACTTCAAGTTTGGTGATAGCTCATTTTTTATTCATATGGTGAACGTTGTTGTGCTCATAGTCTGTGTAATAACGAAAGCGAAGTGAATGCATACACTATTTAATCATTAAATAATAGCATTAAAGAATACCTAGAACATTTCTTTGTCATAGTAGTTTATGCCCCCTGTATTTCTGTATGTCTACTTTTAAGTGTAAACGAACACAAAATTTGGAGAATTTTAGGACAAGTCACTATTTAAAGTTAAGCCACATTATTTCACAACGTGTCTTTTCATAGAGCATTTACCTGAGCAACTTTGTTGTTTTGGTTTAATAGACACCTCGCTGTTAGTTATTGAATAGTGCATATAAAATAACCCCCTGTGCTGCATTAATCATTTTGACTTTAAGATAAAGTTCTTCTCTGAGCACCCCTAAGTGAATTTGGATGCTTCTTTACTTCTGGTGCAGTGAAGGGAAGGATATTAACATGCTTTTAGCACATGAAATTAGCTCATGTAAATGTTTTTCTGCGTCACAGCTGACAGCTTTAAGGTGACAGTCTACAGCTCATTATCTCAGTCTTATTGGATGTAGTGACTGCTGAAATACCAGACAGCAAACAAGCTATCACTGCAAATAACACAATAACCTGTGCCACTGTGTATTTGCAGCTGACTCCATCTGTCTACGCCAAGGAGGTGTCCCAGACCACAGAGGAGCGCCTGCTTAACACCAACGAGATACACCTGCCCCGCATCCTGCACCGGTTTGACATGAGCAAGACTACGTATCACAAAGTAAATACCTCCCAATTTTGTGATACCTCTGCAGCTCCACTATCCACAAAAACTCCTTGTGAGACAGGAGCCAGAAAAAAAATGGTTGTAGGTGGTACAGTGATGGTGAAAGGTTACAGGAGTCACTGATAACAGGGATGGTGAAACTCGCTAAACATGTCATTGTGTTACATGAACTCAAAGCACATACTAGAGGCTGGTCCAGCACCATCAGTGACAACAGCCTACAGCCAAAGATAAAAGTTTGCTACTGGCACCTGCTGCTGCTGACTTTCATCTTCATGAAAATGAAACCCTGGGGAGTCCTCTATAATGTTTGAGTCTCAATAAATACATCAAAACATACGATTGATTCTGACAACCAGTCTCCTCACCACAAAAGATGTCCAGACCACAAGGATATAAAGGAGGAGACATAAAACTGCCTCTGTAAAATGTTCCCGATGTGACTTATACTGTTCTTATACTGAACCTCTGGAGCACTTGTGCTGTATACACACACTTCAGCTCCAGTTGCCTCTCTTAGTTTAACAGTAGGCCCAGCCAGATGTGAAATATATCTAAATAAAACCATTGAATATGGTAGACTCATTAGAAGGGTGGATGAGACCAGACAAAAGACGCTTTGAAACTTGTCATTGTTTCATCATTAATCTGCTGCATACAGAGCATGAGCTGTCTGCTGAGGTCATTTACCGTCTACCAAAGCTGCTTCCCCTTAGTCAGCAGGCACTAATTACTGGGCAGAGGGCAACCAATGTTACTCGATGCTCTGTACTTCTAGAGTCACAATTTAACAGGGGGCTTGGAGCAAAAACGGCCTCAAAAGTTCATGAAATGCCTATTAAATTAATAAATGCACCCTCATTACTCATCTCTGCATCTCATCCTGTTCACATTTTTTGTTGACTTGTCAAATATGCAAACATGAATCTGAGTAACCTCCACTGTGGGCCTCTGCAGGTGGTCAACATGACCTTTTTAGTTCATGCTGAAGGCCACAAAGTAGTGCAGTATTATTGTCACTATGTAACTGGTAATGGTGCAATGGTAGAAGTATTTCTATTGATATGTTCATGATGAATTGAAATTGTTTTTCAGTAGATTCCATGTGACATGTGACACAGTGACTCCAAATCATTACTGTAGATTATACACTGGACAAATAGCAGCACACAGCCTTTCCTTTTTGATTGTAGTGCTTCTTCTATTTCATATTAATATTTTTGTTGAAAATTCATGATGTTTTTTCAGTACCTTCCATGTAATGTGATGCAGTGTCTCCAAATCAAGTGTCATTACAAGAAAATAATGCCATGATGGTAATAGTACTGTATAATTTATGTTTTTTATGAAACACATAATTTGACTGCCATTGTTTTATGCTATTTGTGTGTGCACATAACTGTGCCCGTGTCAGTTGTCATCAGTGGGTACAGATCGGCCGCTTTTCCAGCCCTACCCATCTGAGCTGATCTTCCAGAACTTCACTCC
This sequence comes from Pempheris klunzingeri, assembly GCF_042242105.1. Classification (NCBI taxonomy): domain Eukaryota; kingdom Metazoa; phylum Chordata; class Actinopteri; order Acropomatiformes; family Pempheridae; genus Pempheris; species Pempheris klunzingeri. The sequence goes on along the minus strand of NC_092016.1, from coordinate 24,149,093 downwards.
TACACAGACCTACCAGTTATGTCTACACCTCCTCAACAATGACAAGGTATGTGAGTGAGTGATGAATAACAGTTACACTGACCACATGGCTGCTGAGTTCATGTTTATGTGAAAAACTGTGAAATGGAACAAGAGAAATGCTCATAGCAGAAGAAAAGTGGAAAGTTTACATTGTGTGTGTGTGTGTGTGTGTGTGTGTGTGTGTGTGTGGGGTGGGGGGGGGGGGGGGGGGGGTTGCATGAAGGAAAGCAGAATGGTTGGAAAAGTTCAATCTTATAAAGTTTGTGTGATTTATTTGTCAAGGTTTCACGACACGTGGCGCTGGAGCTGCAGGGATCAGAGTATTTCCATGTGGATGGTCCAAAGGAGGCAGGTAGCAAGGTTGCACCAGGAATGTTCGCTACGTTCACCGTGTCCTTCACCCCGCAGGAGAACAAGGTACTGAAGACTCCATAGAATAATAATGCACAAGGATAGATTCAGGGAGAAAAATAAAGTATCACGGTAACCTGCACTTAGTCCTTCTATTATCTTTGGGGTCAATTTGACCCAAGGCTGTTTTAGCTGTGTAAAGCAAAACAACAAGAAATATGAACATGTTACCACATTTGTTGGATGATATTGAGGTCACTATCACAAGCAATTTTTTTTCTTCAAAAAACATTCCTATTCTTAAGGACCATAGACCATCATAGGACCCTATCATAGAACCCTATCATAGGACCCTATCATAGGACCCTATCATTGGACCCTATCATTGGACCCTATCATTGGACCCTATCATTGGACCCTATCATAGGACCCTATCATAGGACCCTATCATAGGACCCTATCATTGGACCCTATCATAGGACCCTATCATAGGACCCTATCATAGGACCCTATCATTGGACCCTATCATAGGACCCTATCATAGGACCCTATCATAGGACCCTATCATTGGACCCTATCATTGGACCCTATCATAGGACCCTATCATAGGACCCTATCATAGGACCCTATCATAGGACCCTATCATTGGACCCTATCATAGGACCCTATCATAGGACCCTATCATTGGACCCTATCATAGGACCCTATCATAGGACCCTATCATAGGACCCTATCATTGGACCCTATCATTGGACCCTATCATTGGACCCTATCATTGGACCCTATCATAGGACCCTATCATAGGCCCCTATCATTGGACCCTATCATTGGACCCTATCATTGGACCCTATCATAGGACCCTATCATTGGACCCTATCATAGGACCCTATCATAGGACCCTATCATAACCACAAAAAATCACAATGTGTGCCACTCTGCTTGTGTTTCAATCCAAAACTAACCTTGACAACAGGCGGGAGGCATCATCTAACAAATACTTCAGCAACATATATGGAGCATAAGTGTTTGACACATTTTCTTTGTTTTGTCCATGTAGGACTACCACCACAGGCTGGTGTATGTGACCGAGAGAGAGCGTTTTGAGGTCCCAGTCCACGCCATTGGGCCACGTGCCATTCTTGACTTTAGCGACAAAATCCATTTACCAGTCTGTCCTGTGAAAGCCTCCACAGAGAGGACTCATCTAGTCCGCAACATAGGAAAAAGCGAGGCCAAGTTCACTCTACACACAGAGAGGTGAGAGTCAGTACAGGATTGGGCTTAATGTCTACTGTGTTTGAGTGATTTCACCTCTTATACATATTTCACTATACAGGAGAGAGTTTCCAGGGAACGCCATTATTAATTACCAAATAAACTTGCATTTGTTGGTATATAAACATTTAATTTATACATTAATGCACTAACCTAGAGTCACAACTTGACAGCATACATTTTGCCTCCTCAAGAACTACTGTACATAACTACAAGAATTACTGTACTTGGTAACAGGTCACAGGGCTGAGTGATCCATGGTGTGGAATCGCCTCCAACATGGCAAATAATACAATATAATAGTCTCAATTAAAACAAAATGTCTTCCCCATTCATCTGAATATTTGATACCTGTATTCATATTGTTCAATGTTTTTCAGCACACTCCTAATTGTTCATTGTATACTGTTTTGTCTTGGTTTTGGCCTTCGTGCCTTATGTTTTTGCTGCAATGCCTCAGTAAATTTGTATTGATCACAGGCCAAGTGGCCTTGCCCAAAAAATAACTTAATTCCAGGCCTGCTAGGTCGACATTTAAGTAACACTTATAATGATTACTATTAATTCCATTTTTTGTTAAACATCTGTGTTTTGCCAGTTTCTGAAACAACATCGACACCTTGACTTGTTTTTTTTTATTCCACTGTGTGAATTTTTCTTCTGTTCTATCTTTTTTCAGTCCTTTCTCAGTAACGCCCTCCTCTGGGACTCTTTGCGTTGGTGAGAGCACGCAGGTGACTGTGGCTTTCAACCCCATGATCATAGAAAACTTCACACGTGTCCTGTATCTGGAGTACCACACTGGTAAGAACAAACCAGTTTTCAGATGTTCTCTCTCTTATTTGTCGGAAAGGGGTTCTCAATCTGTCTGTCTCTTCTCATGTCAAACAATGTGTCACACAAATAGATTTCATTTGGCTTCATCAAAATCTGACAGTTGTGTCATCCTTTGGGAACACACACATATGAACTCGCACAGTGACACCTCAAACTCTAGAAGAGGTGTTGCCACAACAAAGTACATTGTCTCATTATATTTGTCATGACCTGTCACACACATGCACACACACACACACACACACACACACATAAATTGGCCTGTGAACATAGTGGGGATTTAGCCCATGATGGCTGTGGTGTGCTTACTGCTCAGAACAGAGGCCCTGTTATCCCTCCTCTCCTCCGCTCTCCTTTCCTCCTGCTCCTCCTCTCACTGTTACTGTTGCTACTTCAGAGACTCAAAAGATGTCCCATTATCCATTAAGGACTTTGTCTCTTGTGGCTTGTGGTTTTGAAATCATATTGTGTTGTGCTGCAGAATCATATTTACCTTCAGTCTACTCTATTATAATTTAAACCTTTCATATTTATTCCAGCCTGATGTATTTAACATTCCTATAACTCAAAAAGGCTAAGTAAAGTAAGTTGTTTTGGCCAGCTTTCCAGGATATTCTGAGAGCCAGATCAGTCTCTCTGCGAGGCTCCTTTCAATTCAGATCAAGTCTTTCAGAGCTAGACTTAGCAGTGTGTCCTTGACTCCGCTGTGAATTTCTCCTCTGTCCACTTTCCACATTAGGCCTGATAGGACTTTGTTGTGCACCCTGTTGAGTTCTGTATGTTCAATATATATTAGTGTGCATGTTTCTCTGCCCATGTAGCGTTACGGCAGTTCTTTAATTAAAATCTTCCATGTTAAGTAAGCAGTGAAAAGAAAACTATTTGACTCCTTTTAGTATGTGTTGTTTTGCACAGAGAGGCAAAGAGAGAGGATGAAACTATCGTGACAATTGGTGGTAGACTTCTCAGATTCGGAATTTCATGGCTGAGTTGTCTCACAAAATTACACTGCTTTTACATTAAATGATGTAAGTTAATGGCTCCTGCTTTAGAACGTATCAACAAAATCAGCAGACATGAATGATTCTCATCAAATTGGCAAAAAAAAAAGCCCCCACCTTCAACTCCCCTGTTCACATCTCATTTATGTCAATGAAGAGAAGGCATGGACATGAATGTGTCCAGAGTTGTTATGGAGAGGGTGAGAGAGGAATACTGTTTTAGTTGTTGCTGTTGCACGTCATAACAAGGCAATGTTCATAGAAAGCAGCTAGGTAAATGTTTAAATGCAGGCTTATCAGGTTACTGATCTGTGTCTCTACAGTATTACATAGATTGTTTGATCTTGTTGTCAGTGCTGTATCTGTATAGATATAAAGACTACAATAAATCGAATGACCTTTAAAAAAAGTAGATATTACACGTGTCCCTCGTCACAAAACAAATCTGTTCCCATGGTGATAGTCGTCTCACCATTTAAACATTATTGGTTTCTGTGTGGACTGATTTTACATGGTTTAAACATTTGAGGAAAACTGTGTCTCCTCAATCAGCTTAACTTATTCAGGAGATTTATTTGAACTGCATGCAGAACTTACTCAACGTACTCAATCATTCTTTGTCACCTTCACCCCCAGACTCGTGTCACTATAGCTCATAATGAGAAGTCTAAAAACCACTGATTTGGTCTGTGGCTGCGGCTGTTTTTGTGTGTCCTTTGTCCAGGTGAAGTTGTGCGCATCACCTTGTATGGGTCTTCTAAGGAACTGAACATCCATCTTGAGTGCGACTCCGTCCTGCTGAAGAAGACTTACGTTTCCCACTCCAACATGCACACAGTGTCCCTCACCAACAGGAGTGATGCCATTCTTCGGTACTGTTGGACGACGTGGCCCAGTCTGCAAGAAGAGGCTCTAAACTACTTGAGGTATGTATGTATGTATATACAGATATGATTTAACACAGACAATGCAGGAATGTGGCTTTGATAAGATTTAAGAAGGTGTAAGCTCATCCTCTTCCTCTCCTTGTGTCTAAATGTAGCAAGTAAAATTACCAATTAGCAAGTTTTTTTCCATTATCACAGGATGTGTTGCCAGAAATAGCTCAGGTGTCCATCGCTTCCCTCTCTCTGACCCTCCTAGTTTCTCTCTTTGTTCTTTGCCCTCCACCTTCCCTCCATTCCTCCCTTTCTCTAGGGGAAGCATTGCGCTCCAGCAGAATGAGAAAGAGAAGAAGGAACAAAAGCAACCAACTGTTGAACAGTTGCTTTTTCAGTGTGAGTCCCACCCGAAAGCGATCCATGACTTCCCGCTGCTCACCAGAGCCCTGCAGGAATGCAGAAGCCAGGCTGTGAAGGACAGCCTCCTGGTCCTATCACACAGCTGCATAATTGTGGAGCCAGCGGTATGTTTGACTGTGTCTGCGATGTGTCCTCTCTGTCCTACCCAGTGTCTCTTGACAGTCTAATTGTTGGTCCACAGCCTACACATAGATTTGCAGCCTAGTTTCTCTCCTCGTCAAAAGTGTGTTACAGAGACACTAACATAAATAATTGAATACTCTTTGAGAATGTTGAGTCACCAACAGCTTACAGCAATGCAAGCTATGAATTAACTCAATTTCAAATGTAATTAAACGAAGCAAAAGTACAGTAACTATATTCTCGGTATATCATTGAAAGATTAAACAAAATACTTAGGGACAAATACTGTCCAAGGCACAAATGTAGGAGGGTAAATTGCAGCAGGAGAAGCAGTCACACACTATTCTCCTCCATGCCTCATTCACCCTAAGGAGAGTTCCCTAATCTAAGAGTACGGCTCTTGAATGACCAGGCAAGGTTTTATTCAGTAGGTGTACATGCACTCAGAGGGGAGAACAGTTATGTACCTGGCCCTTTCTGCCCAGGGACCTTCAGCTAGACTGACCTGTTCTGACACTGCCCCCCCCTCTTTTCTGCCCTTTTTGTCTCTGGTCAACTCAGACAGAGAGAGGGGGCAGATTAAAAAAACAGAAGGAGAGGGCAGAAGAGAGACAAAGTAAGGGAGAGAGAGAGAGACCAAACAGTCTCCAGGCTAGTCACAACAAAAACTTTGAGAGGGCATTTGAGAGAAATAATAAGCAGTCCACACACACACACACACACACACACACACACACACACACTGCTAAGAAGGTGTTAGAAGATAAAAGAACCAATCACCTCCTGCGAATGTCTACACTGCAGTTGAATGAAAGAAGCAACTTCCTCCCTTACCCACTCAGACAATGTAAACTCTTCATGGTCCTCAAACCCATTTATTTCATCTGTGAGAGAGACTTACTTTGTGTGTGCATGTCTGCTTTGTATCTGTTAAACTAAATAACACGTGTTTTTCCTGCTTGTTTTTATATGGCTCAGGAGGGTGAAATATGGCCCAACATGACAGCACAATTCATCCTTGTGTTCAAGCCCACTGAAGCCAAACTGTACCAACAAACCATATATTGTGATGTCACAGGTCAGTGTTTCTCTAAAAAATACAACACTCCTTTAGGTCTCACATAAAAAAGTATGCATGTATATTTACAATACAGTAACAATCACACAGTGTCTAGTTTTTGTCACACCAGCTTCGGGAGGGTAATCTTAGTCGGTCGGTCCACCACTGTGGTCCAGATTGAAATATTCTAACGTTTATAAGGACACCTTTGGTTCTTAGTTGAATGTCTTGGCATTCATCGGACTGATTGCTATGCCATATGGTACAGACATTCATGTCCCTCTCAGGATGAATTGTAATTGTTGTAATCACATGTTCCTTAACTTTATATCTATCATGAGGTCAAACTGTATATCATTTATTTTTTTTAGCCACAGTTTCAACCACATAAAATCAAATACGAGTAGGGAAGCAAGATAGAATCGTGACTAGTCATTGAAGATCCACTCAAAACTACAAGATGTGAAGCACTGTCCATCTCTACTGGATCTAGAGCCAGTATATGAGGTGGTAGGGCTGATCGGGGCCAGAGGACTTAAATAATGTACAAACATGATGAGTGTCCTAAGTTAGAGTGAGGATACATTTGGTGGTGAGTTTGGATAAAAGCTGAATTATGACTTTCTGCAGGTTTGGTTGAAGGTTAAACTTTGAATGTGTATTAAGGCTTACATTCACTGCATGTTTATAGTGACACTAAACACAAGGTTTCTTGAACCAAAACCTTCTTAGAACCAGAAGATAACTCTTTTCTTTTGTTTGTTCTTCAACAATTGAGATTGCTCGTTCTAACAACATCAAGCAGCCTGTACACTCCTGCTGTAAATCAATAGCTTTGGCTTTCTCATAAAAGGTTTTCCTTCCCTCAGTGGGTTGGTGCAGACAGATGTTAGACAGACAAGTCTGGGTAGCAAACTTTGTCTGTGTCTTTGTTTATTGTCAGAGGACAGATGCTTCTATCAACTATGTCTCTTTTATGTTCCACTTCTCCTCCAGTGTGTGATATCCACACCAGACCTGCACCAACTGTTGAAATCTGTCAGAATGCATTAAGAACTGGATGATTCTTTGTTGTTCGATCTCATTTTCATATCAGACAGGCCCAAATACATTCATCTCATCCCAGTGGAAGTAAAAGGTTGTTTGGAAATTTGCATGTGGCTGTCATGTGTGTCTTCTGAGCCGGAGGCCAGATTTACATTAATTTCCATGTTGTCTGAGACAGGTGACGATCTGAGCAGCCTAGGTCAATGACTGCCAGACTGTAGACTGCTCTACCCTGATTCCTCACTTTGCAAAAAGCTGCAGAAGTTTACTAAAAGCAAAACAGAAGAATAAACTTGGCATGCCCTTTAATTAGAGTTACACTGTATCCCACGTGGCTGCATGATTGCAAGCATCGCCACCAGATGCTTGCCGGTGAGCTGCCCTCCCAGGTCTGGCTCCAGGAGGGGGAATGTAGCTTGAGTGGTATCGCTTCCTCAATGGGGTCTTTGAATCACTCATAATCTGGCCGCTACCACTAAGTTTACAAAGACAGTGGTAGACAGAGGCAAAGCAAATGTTTAGCAAGTATTTAGAGATTTTGTATTTGGACTAACTTATATTCAGCACTTTTGATTCAGCACTACAAACATAAAAGCAATCTTTCCAATTAAACATCTTGAAATCTGTTAGTTCTGTATGTTCAATACTGTTTCAGACATTTTTTCCTCTCTAACCATTAAATTGTAACTTTCTATTATTGTGTTGTTACACCTTCTGTCTTATTCATTTCCTCTGACTCTGCAGTACTTTTTTGGTTTCTCTGTCTTTAACTTTGTGATCAACCTCTCCCTGTGTCTGTGTCTGCACTAAGGCTGTGAATCTCGGTTGCCTCTCACAATAAACGGTGAGGGTGTGGGACCGACACTCCAGCTCAGCTATAACCTGATGGACATGAAAAACGTATTCATTCGTGGCAAAGATTGTTATGAGGTAAGAAAGGTTGAGCCAAAGTGAAAAGTTGTGCCCCTTTAGAAAATGATCAGTTACTAAAACTGTGGATCTGACTGCAGTAAACAGCTTGTGTGTGGCATACCCCCCCTACTTTTTATTGCTAGTCTTTTCATCTAGTTTAGGATGCTAAAAGAACAATTTCAGCAATACAGTGGGTGAATGCCTGTAAAAAATAATGCAATGTCCACACAATAAATGTAGCCCCTTTGTGGTGCTAATAATGTAGTGAAACTGTCAGGTTGTGGTATGATCCTGTTACTGTGTTGTAACAACAGATCAGTGACAACAGATGTAAGTGTGGACGCTCCAGCACTAAAGTTACATTTGGTGTTTACATCATTCTCATTGGATATCTGTTCTTGTAGATAAAACTAAACTAGAATTAATGCAGCACATGAATATTACTTGATGATTGATGGTGGGGGGGACAAGAAAAACATGACGAAAGTGTGGAATCAGTGGATCCTTGTTTTTGTCCAGGTGTTGCTGTCCAACAAAGGACTGATCGATGCCCCTTTCAGACTGTCAAGCCCCGACACCACGTTTGGCCGCTGTTTCACCTTTAGTCCAGAGGAAGGTGTTGTTCCCGCGGGGGCCTCCCAGATTGTGAAGGTCACCTTCCACAGTCCCATCCTGGGAACTTTCTCTGAGGACTTGCTGCTAACTGTCACAGGACAGCCTGAGCCACTTATTTTGACCTTCAGGTGAAGTTAGAGAATATAGGAACTCAGACATAATCTACACAGATATAAAAACTCAGCCTTAAAGGCAGAGTCTGCAACATTGGAGAAACTATCCAGAGTAGCTAGGTTTTGAAAGTATCCAATTGGAAAAATCCTTACCCCTCCTTGCAGGCTTTCCTCCAAAGCCACACCCCCATAGCACTGCCTCAATAGTGTACCTGCTGGAGGACAAGTCACTTTTGCCCGGTCCCTCATTTATTCTGTGCAAACCGCTGACTGACAGCTCACTTGGCTCAGAGGCTGTGCTTCACGGTCAACAGTAGCTCTCTCTCGTTCTTCGGCCCAGTGGTTGTGTGCTTCGAGCTGGTGACTCACAACAGACTGATGCTGAGCTGTAATTCAAATTTTGGCTGCACTTTCTCTGCCATTCTCATGCAACTAGCTCGCTAGCTTTAGCCTTGTGGAAGACTCCGGTCATGTGCAATGGGTGCACTTGCAGCGTGCATGCAGGTAAGCAGGTAGGTATGTAGGTCAACAGACATGTCGGCTGTCAAATAACTTAATTCAGACCGAATTATTACATTTCTGTGACAGGACTATAATGATAGTTTTGTCAAAGTCTTCAACTTATTGATTGCTGTTGAATTTCAACAAATATGACAAAAAAATGCGTCTAAAATGAGTTGCAGACCCTGCCTTTAAAAGTGGAGGCAGTGTTACTAAAATACCAAGTAGTCAGTTTCCACCCATGCTCACACTTTTCATCATACATTTCTCATTTTTCCCCATATTTCAGAATCCTTTGCACCGTTTCTCATTGGTCGTGCCTTTGTCCTCTCTTTCAGGGGTTGTGTCATTGGTCCCACATTCCACTTTGGTGTTCCAGAGTTAAATTTTGGAGATGTAGCCTTTGGTAAATTCCTTAAATTCCTAGTTACATAATAATTGTAATTGTAATAATTGTTCCTGGGCTTATTCATTTCATTTTATTCCACATAACGTGTTATACTTGAGAGAGTCTTGAGAGAATCACAACATTCAGAAAAACATGCTCTCTCACCTTGTCATCTTGGCCCTCTTTCTACCTGCCTCAACCTGTGTAGGTTTTCCACAAACATTGACGTGTACCCTCTTCAACACCTCTTTCGTGTCAATGACCTTTGCCCTGCGTGTCCTGGGAGACGGGTTGGGGACTCCCAGTGTGACTTGTGACAAACAAGTGTCTGACTTGTCCATGAGCAATTGGCAAGGCAGTGCTGCTAGAGATCCTCATGCACGGCCCATGGAGTTCACCATAAGCCCTGCTGCACGCTCCATGTATTCCATGTCAGATGTTGACATTAAGGTAAAGTAAATTAACAGGAGGGAGACCCATTTAAATTAATTTTACTGTCCTAACAGCATAAGTCAGTAATGCAGTTTGTTTTTGTAAGAAATATGCTTATATTTTCAGCCTAAAGAGATACACATTTATTTATTGCCAAGATAGGCTTAGTTTTTCTTCTTTTCAGCATAAAACACCAATTGTCCATAAACTCCCTTCCTTGAGAGGACTTGAGACGAAGTTGTCCTGTGATGCATTAATCAAGACTTAACACCTACCAACCGCAATTGTGTTCACAGGGGTCGATGTGAGTGATGCTATCTTTTGAACATTTTGTGGTCTCATACTGTATATGTGTTACATGTACAGGTGACACTGTGCTCCAACACAGTCGGGACATACAGGCTGGAGCTGGTGGTGGATGTTGAGGGTGTCGGGAAGGAGATCATGAGTCTGCCTGTCACTGCCAGGTCAGACACAAATGCAGATGAAAATATGCACACTCTTTCATATGCACAAGTTATTAGTTTTGTGGTGTCTCACAAGTTGCAACAACATATTTGACGCTCTCAGACACTCTCTGTCCGAGTCTGTCAAATATGCTTTACACATGTTTTATATTGTGATATGTAGGTGTTTCTTTACTGGAAACAGTATAACCAACAGTAAGTAGGTTATATCAACTCTCTAGCAATCTCCCTCTAGCCAGCTACCACCTTATAAAGGTTTTTGTGGTGAAATGAGGAGGTATCGTACCACTGCTATTGAACTGATTCTTGTGTTTCCTGCGGTTTGGACACTGTTATAAGTCTGACTTTGCCGTATAAGGCCTTCACAGATTATTGCGTCAGTTACCTTTTTTCTGACGATAACCTCTGCTGCACCTCTGGCTATTGCTCATGCTTTGACAAGCTGTAAATGTGGTCCACTGAATGTCCATACAAGTGTGGACAAATCAGTGGAGTATGTGTTAAATATTTAGAGCCTACTTTGCATAATAATACATCTGAGTGTCAACTGCACCTTCACTGAGAATAGGGCAAAGGTATCTGACTTCCTCTCAGCAATCACCGTCATTGTAAATCTATGAATCATTTCTAATTAATAGATTTCAGTTTTGGTATAAATAAATGCAATAAACATAAATGTTTTGTTTGATAAATGAACCTCAGATTTGGGATCTTTTCTAGCCTTCTCCTCTCTGTCTGCCTCTCCTTCTGAGATTCTTTGTTAACAGGTGTCTTCCTGTTCCTGATATCGTGGTGGAGACTCCAGTGTTAGACTTCCAAAGGTGTTTCCTCAATCGATCCTGTGAGCAGAATGTGCATCTGATCAACGCCAGCCCTCTACCTGTCTGCTACGGCATGCTTGACCAGGTTGAGTAGATCATTACAGCAAGTGATTTGTTGGGGGGGGGGGTGTACTGTTACTTCTACAACCATAAAACCTGTCAAGGCCAACACATGCATATTTAAGACAACTGCTCTTTTTCATCTTATTAGAGCAAAACACACACTCACTTAAGATGACAAACATACTGGTGTTATCCTAAGGTGGCCAAAACATTGTCACCCCTATTTGCAACAGATTTCTATAATGAAGGTATGAGCCATTAGGGTCAGAAACATAAGCCTTTGATAACTGTTGCATATTCAAGTAAGAATCATGAGGGTTGTGAGAAACAATCACCGGCTGCAGAGTTGAGCCAATATAATGCTTGAAATGCTGAATTGCACAGAGGAATGCAAGTGCTTTTTTTTCCCGCTTGTGCTACACTATAGAATTAACAAACTGGGCAATCAGTGTCCAAAGAAGCTTCCTGTAGCAATGCAGTACCAGCTTTAGTACCACTGCCATCAACCTCCAACTTTAACTGGAGCCAACAACACTGGGGAGCTATAGAGAAGACATGTGACACCGATGTAACCAGCTCGAGGTGGCAATGATGTCTTAAAATGTATAGAAAGGGTCTTAAAAAGGAAATAATTTAACCTCAGGATTTTTGCATATACCCCGTAGTGGCTGCATGAAACTGCAAAGCACTGGTACAAATGTCCAATGTTGAAATCATTATCAAAAATGGTTTCAAGAGGAGGGAAAACAACTTAATTCCAAGAGCATCAATCTCTTAGTTGTGAATCTGTAAAATAGATCCTGGGTCTTTTTGCCTGCATTAAAAAAATGATTTCTGTCCACGTCACCTTTTTCAGAAATACGCAGAGAGTCCATCACTGATTTGTGGGAGTTCCAAACCCAGAGGAGTGATTCCTCCTCACAGCTCAGAGGTGCTTCCTGTGTCTCTGCGGGCGAAGGCCACTGGAAGGCTGCATCACACTCTACACATTGCTGTGTTTGGTAGTGTCAAGCCACCCTTGGTCAGTGGAAATCTGCGTGTTCTATTACAGCAATACTGTGTGCGTGTGGGTGTAGTTTTGTTTTTCTCTAAAGTAATCAGTGCATTCTTTTCTCTAATTGCTGTCTGTTTTTTCTCTTCTGTTCCAGGTGGTGGGTTTGTCATGTATTGGGCAGGGACCAGTGGTTCATCTTCAAAGCCAACAGCTGTACTTTGGCAGCATCCCGGTTCTGACCGACATTACTAGAACCTTGCAGGTGTCAAACCAGTCACCCATTCCAGCTCCCTTCACTGCTCACATGGTACAAACATACACTCAATACAAACAAACAAAACAAAGACTTCTGATATACATTAAAACTGAGAGGAACAAGGTAACTTTACATGCCCTGAGATCTAGTGGTAGGAGTTCTCAGTCTAATTCAATATGTAATTAATGAGTTAAGAGGTTCAATGGTTTGTTAGCTCTAGAAATAATGAGTTGTCTGTTCAATTTACCCCAGAAGAATAAGTGATTTTCCTCAGTCTGCGCTCCCTTTATGAACCAGTCAGATGGTGACATTTTGTCAATTCAGGGTGATAGATGGGTGTGATCTGGGAAACTGATTCAATGCTGCTCAACTGTCTTGCTTCATCTGGTGTTTGTATCAATCAATAGCAATAGTGTCCAAGCACTGCAGTTCACACATTAACATATTTATATTTGCACAGTGAATCCTTTACCCGATGTTCTGACTCCTTTTTTTGTCTCTGTTGTCCAAATATGATCAGAGACACAGAGCTAGAAATAGAAACTGCATAACGACACATATACGCAAAAATATCATTTCTGCACTCTGTTAAAAGGAAATTAGTTAGAAAATTCAGACCAGCAATGAGGAAATGTGAGGCGCATAAAGTTCACATGACAACACATTGATTTTATTGTGCTGTATAATGTTTGGCAGGGGAATTGGCTGTAATAGTCACTTCAGCAGCAGTGCAGGATTTATGCACAGATTTGAACTCTAAGCCCTTCTGACTTGTGCTGCATTCAGAAGCGATCAATGGTAATCAAGCTGTGGGATGCAGCAGGTTTGATGTGATTATTGAGATTCCAGTCGTCTTTCTCTTGTCTCAGGGGAGTCGACCCCCTGCTCTCTCTTCTTTTCTGACTCCACCCAGCCCTTTACCGAGATCACCCCAGTATCGACCCACACTAAGTTCGCTTTTGACGACTCCGTCACCTGCTCATACTGTCACCTGAGAAAGTGATGTATGACTCCTAAAGTCACTGGTCAGTTGTTGCCTGTTGTTTGAGCCGTCTTTCTTCAAATACCTCCGTCTCTACATGACTTCTCTGTAAGGAATTGTCTTTGAACAAGGACCTCAAACAAAATCTTCATATTTGTTTTCTCCAATAGTATTTTAGTGCAGTCTCTAGTTCAGTAAAGCAACCAAATTTCAAATGCAGTATTGGAAAAGTAATGTTCATTGACCTGGCGGTCCTGGTACTTTGGAAAGCTTCACAGGCACTGGTCGATGTACACTAAATACAAAGAGCATGGACGGCGTGTGAAGATGTGTGCTTGTTGACCAAGAAACTGAATCCCAGACCTTGCCAGCAGGGGCAAAATAATCAAGCACGGGGTTTGGGTGTCCTCCCCCATGAGATTTTGAGTGTCAGAATCTTCATTTCCAAGAAAAAAGTGCCATCCTCCCCCAGTCAGACAAAATTAAAATTGGGTTGGCAACCTAGTTGACACAGACCCAGACACTAATCCACTTCTGTGATGGAGGATGCAAACTTCATAAGGCTCAGTAATCAGGCCAAGAAATACCTCTGTATCCTTGCTACAAAATAAAATCGACTTATTTGAATAATTCCGTTTTTTGTAGTTTGTTTAAAGAAAATAATGATTCAAACTGTTAATTGATTTTGGTGTCAAAAGAAACTGATTGTGTTTCTGTTTCCTCAGAGCCATGAAAGGCCCTATAGGGTTGAGCCCAGTGAGGGGGAGGTGCCACCACAGAGCCAGCTGGAGCTCAGGGTAGTGGCGCACCTGAAGGACACACTTCTCTTCCACGCCAGGCTGGAAATATGCATCCAGGACGGTCTAACACACACTGTCCCTGTGTCTGCCACAGGCACTGGCACCACAATCGTCAGTGACAGGCCTTTTGGTCCCAAGCTTGAGCTGGGCACATACTTCAGGTAGAACTAACAACGTTACTGTCATGAGTCCAAATTTGACTTGATAATAATGATATAGTGATGGAGAAGTGATCATGTATTGCTGTCTGTAGGCCTCACCTCTTTGCTCTCTTTGGTATGTCCTACAAGCCATGACACATGTCAGTACCACTTAAAGCTGACCAACCGTGGCCAGAGGGTACACCGGATGTACTGGAGGACTGATGACTTCCTGCCCTCCACAAAAACTGGCAAGGGACGAAAGCCATCTAACAAAGTCACCCTGCCCCCCATCGCTGCTCGCAGGAAGGACCTTCTGGGCAGAGGATCTTCCTCTAGCAGAGAGAAGCCAGTGTTCAGTTTCAGCCCTTCTAGTGTGGAGCTTTTCCCAGGCCGCTCTACTGACACGATACTGACGGTATCTTCAGACTCCCCCAAGGTGAGACAGTTTGCTTGCAGGTCCAAAAGTGAATAATATCAAGCTCGTATATCAAGCTATGAATTTTATAAACCAGGGCGGATTACATGCGACATATATGTTACATGTGCTAAGAAAAAAACAATCTGTCTGTATAATGCTGTAGCACTGGGATGTATGTGTGAAACAGTGCCGCTTGTTATGCATTCTGTCGTGAAAGATCCAACCCCAATTCCCACGATCCTTATGTCGTTTACCATGTGCTGTTTCCTCACCTATTCAAGCCAGATGACATGAGGAAATTAAGTGTTATTTTCAAGTTATCAACCAAAACCAAAACCTCAAACGAGCCCACAAGGAAACTCCGTCCAATGAAAATAAGGACAAAATGGAAGGAAAAATGTATCAATATAATGACGAGTGGAAATAGTATCCTTCCACACCGAGCTGAATGTCCTGGGCAGACTGTGTAGACCTCCCCCTCACACCTCTCAGTGGTCTCACAGCCTCTTAAATTCTCTCTTCAAAGTTTTTTTCAACTTTCCCTCAAGGTAGGCCTACTTGTTGACGGTCTCCAGCCAGTATTTACACTTTGACTACACATAAAGAATGCAGACCGTTAGCAGAGCAGCTTTTTTCTGTGTAACGGCTACACCTGCAGAGCACATATGGCGTAGGTCACAAAGACCGTGAGCGTTCATTTTAGGATCGTGTTCAAACTATTCCCCTGCTTGATATTTCAAGCTCTCTTGTCAGCTGTTATCAAAGAACGCAGGTAACAGGAAACAATAAGTAATAATACAAACTCTGCTCACAGATCCTAAACAAATCACATCAAGTTTTATTGCATACACAGTGCAACATATGGTTACATTCTTATGTGCCACAACAGAACAATAATACAATTGAATAGAAGAAGAATCCGTCTTAGACAAAAAGTAAAATAGAAATATATAAAAGAGTAAAAACAGGGAAACAATGAACAACATGACCAGTAATGATTTTCAGTGTTCAGAATTTCAGGATAATTTAACAGTACAATATAGCAACACCATAGTAGTAATCATTTTCAGGAAAAAAGATATAACCAGTACATAATAAAATGAAATATGACTTCAGTATGACAGTGATGTATGTCAGGTAGATGACCTGAATCTGTTTCACTCTGGCAAAGGACAAAGAAATCTTTTGGATTCTAATATTTAGTTGTTACAACACTTCCCAAAAAAGAAAAACAAATTGTGATCAATATGAATTTAATATTATAACATTTGTATGCAGGATGATACTGATATTTGTACTGCACATCTGAAGCAGTATAATGGATGTTTGGTATGCAGATTCTAGGTCGCTGCAATTTACCATTGTGGGCAAACAAATAAAATGTTTGTCTGAAAACTTGTGTGCCCTGTTTGCTACATAAGTGCCTGTTTAAGTGGTGAACTGCATTTCTTGTAGATGTTTTTAGAGGTGGCAACGGACGTTTTATCCTCCTCTTCTGTGGCACCACTTATAGTCATAGTGTGTGCAAAACAGGTTAACAAGCAGCCCAGTAAGCACAGCCAATGTGTGTCCATTATATTACATGCATGTTGTAGTATCGTTCGTATATATTCTTGTCTTCCCAGGCTGTACAGGAGCGTCTTGTGTGCACTGCCGTTGTGGGTCGCGGTGGTCGCAATGAGCACATCATGTCTGTAGATGTTACCTGCCGCTTCGTGGATCCCAATATCACCTTTTCTTCTAAGCAGCTTAACTTCTACATAACCAAGGTTAGTGAGAAGAGCATGAGCAGTAGTCTTTCCAATATATTTCTATTTGAAACTATATATTGGCAGCATGTGTGGTAGGAATGTAGATAATTTAAAGGAATGACTGAGAATTTTAGCAACTCTTAACTTAGGATTCCTGTTCTTCAAACATGTACATTGTTAAATTAATAGAGTATATGCCTTACAGGTCCCAGGAAAGAGTCTAATGCCCATATACGAGAAGCTGGGCCTGATGAATGTAACATGTCTGCCTGTATGCATGGAGCTCTCTGTTCCACAGCCATTCTCCTTGTGTGAGGCTGCTGGCGTCCAGAGCTCAGCTACCACTAAGGTACACATCTCTCCCCTTTAGTTACCTCTTTATTGTTATTTGACGTTTTTCATTTCAGGCTCCAAAAGGAAGAAACCTACAGTTTTTTTAAACGCAGACTTTTACCCTGATACCACCATGAGTTGAAACTTTACTTGAATCTCCCGTCATCTAGCAATCATCTGTTGCTTGTGAAAGTTACCACTAACTGAGGATATTATTACAGTTTGCTGGGAATCTGTTGTGTTTTGCTCAGATCAACTTTATCTTGGATCAAAGTTGTTTTCTGTTTCAAACATAGATAAAATTAAAGCTGCAAGCAGCGTTGGAGGGCCCTCGCACCTCCGTGCATGTCGTGGCGTGCGGCGGCTCCGTCCTGTTGCTGGACTCCGACCCTTCCACGCGATAAAACAGGGATTTTACCGAACAGAACATCAGTGCTTCTCTTCTACAGCTGACTCAATCAGTGAGTTTGTTTATGTCATTGTGTTACTTCGATGCTTTTAATGGTTAGTTTGGATCCAAAGAAATATTTATGTAGCACACAACAACACAAACATACTAACCGAATGAGGCAGCAGCAGAGCAGCAGCTTCCTGTGTTCTGTGTGGTAAAATCCCTGTTTTAGTGAATGTAGTCTGGTGTGTGTGCAGAGAGCGATATAACGGCTGTTTGTGGTTAAACCAAAAGGATCTTCCAGGTCTCTCTCTGTAGGGATCCTTTCCATGATGCTGTCACACTCTGAGCCTGTCAGTGGATCAAACAAGCTCTTTTAGTGGACCTACTGTGATCAGGTGCAGTTGGCAGTCGACTGAGGCAAACTGGACCAATTTTTTTTAAAGTTCCACTTTAATGTCTGACTGAGCTGCAGTGAAACGAGGAAAGCTTCAGTGTGACTGCAGGATTAGTTGGTTCTGTCATGAGGAAACCAGCTGGAGGTTCCTGCAGGGAGACTCTGACCCATGTGACGACGTGACACCTCATCGCTTCACACCGTCGCATACTAAGAGCAGAAGATGGGCCGCATGTGTCGTACATCTTGATCACACACCTGAACGCAACACAAGCTGATTTGTAACGCTGCAGTAGGAAATATTACATTATAATTCTGGTTGAAATAACCCATTTTGTCACTACAATATTTATTTGAAGGTTTCCTTTAAAAACAAATGTGTCTGAGTGCTGTTCCCTTTGTGTTTAGATTTTTTTTGGCCTGTAAATGCACCAGTGATAATATCTAATTATATGAAAACACACTTTGTCTGTGACTACTCAATTTAAAAGAAGAGCTGGAGCTGGAGGCAGGACGTGGTTAGCCTAGCTTAGCATAAAGAGTGGAAGCAGGGGGAAACAGCCAGTCTGGATCTGTCCAGAGTTCAAAAACACACCTGTGAACACCTCTAAAACTCATAGACGAAAACACGTTGTGTCTGGGTTGAGTGTGAACACAAACAGAAATGTAAAAATAACACAGTGGTTTCAGGGTGAGTTACGTGCTGGAGTGATGTCATCTCACTCTTGGAGAGAAAGCTAAATAGCACATTTCTGAAAATGTTGAACTGTTTCTTCATGCTACAATTAGACAATTAAATTAAAATGACATGTCATTTTATTATATGATACATATTATAATATTATAATATTATTTTTATGTGCAACATTAAATCAAATCAGATCAGCTGATACTCAGTAAACAGTCCTTGATTGTATCCCAGTATGATATGAACAGTAAGACACCAGTCTGAAGAGTTCTGAACGATGCTCTACAGAGGAACAACTACACAGGAAATCAATATTTAATTTCTAATTTAAGTTTTTATTTCAAATTATTTCAGATTTTTTGTTTGTTTGTTTTTTGTATGTTGGATAAACCGGAGCACCCGGAGAAAACCAGTTTAAACACAGAGGAACAGATCAGATCCTGACAGACGGATCGCTCCCGTCTGTCAGGACATGAAACTGAACCTCGTGTTTGTTTTTTGTATGTTGGATAAACCGGAGCACCCGGAGAAAACCAGTTTAAACACAGAGGAACAGATCAGATCCTGACCGACGGATCGCTCCCGTCTGTCAGGACATGAAACTGAACCTCGTGTTTGTTTTTTGTATGTTGGATAAACCGGAGCACCCGGAGAAAACCAGTTTAAACACAGAGGAACAGATCAGATCCTGACAGACGGATCGCTCCCGTCTGCCAGGACATGAAACTGAACCTCCATGTCTTGTTTCACGCCTCCTTATTTTTCTGTTTCTTGCTCTTGTACTGGCGGCGGTGTTTCGGTGTTAGAGCTTTCTTGAAGCGCCTCCACAAAGACGGCTGGCCGGTGACTTGGCCCTCCCCCCGTGGGGCGACCTCGTCAGGGACCTGGGCCTCTTCAAGTGGGAAAACCTCCTTGTTGACTTGGGCCTCCTCCTTTGGGGCGACCTCTTCGGTGACTTGGGCCTCCTCCTTTGGGGCGACCTCTTCGGTGACTTGGGCCTCCTCCAGTGGGGCGACCTCTTCGGTGACTTGGGCCTCCTCCAGTGGAGCGACCTCTTCGGTGACTTGGGCCTCCTCCTTTGGGGCGACCTCTTCGGTGACTTGGGCCTCCTCCAGTGGGGCGACCTCTTCGGTGACTTGGGCCTCCTCCAGTGGAGCGACCTCTTCGGTGACTTGGGCCTCCTCCTTCGGGGCGACCTCTTCGGTGACTTGGGCCTCCTCCAGTGGAGCGACCTCTTCGGTGACTTGGGCCTCCTCCAGTGGGGCGACCTCCTCGGTGACTTGGGCCTCCTCAAGTGGGGCGACCTCTTCTGTGACTTGGGCCTCCTCCAGTGGGGCGACCTCTTCGGTGACTTGGGCCTCCTCCAGTGGGGCGACCTCTTCGGTGACTTGGGCCTCCTCCAGTGGAGCGACCTCTTCGGTGACTTGGGCCTCCTCCAGTGGGGCGACCTCTTCGGTGACTTGGGCCTCCTCCAGTGGGGCGACCTCCTCGGTGACTTGGGCCTCCTCAAGTGGGGCGACCTCTTCTGTGACTTGGGCCTCCTCCAGTGGGGCGACCTCTTCGGTGACTTGGGCCTCCTCCAGTGGAGCGACCTCTTCGGTGACTTGGGCCTCCTCAAGTGGGGCGACCTCCTCGGTGACTTGGGCCTCCTCAAGTGGGGCGACCTCCTCGGTGACTTGGGCCTCCTCAAGTGGGACGACCTCTTCGGTGACTTGGGCCTCCTCCAGTGGGGCGACCTCCTTGGTAACTTGGGCCTCCTCCTTTGGGGCGACCTCTTCGGTGACTTGGGCCTCCTCCAGTGGAGCGACCTGGGACTCCTCCGGAAGGGCAACCTCCTCTGCGACAGAAGTGTTCTGTGGTGCATGGAGGTCAGTTGTGATCAAGTTGTTTACCTTTGAAATGGGGGTTTTTCCAATCTGCTCACACACCTGGAGCATCATTGGGTTTTTGTAGGTATCAACTTGTTTCTGCAGTTCATGCGTCTTCAGTTTGAAGACCAACAGAGAGTCTCTTTCGTCTTTCAG
This sequence comes from Pempheris klunzingeri, assembly GCF_042242105.1. Taxonomy (NCBI): domain Eukaryota; kingdom Metazoa; phylum Chordata; class Actinopteri; order Acropomatiformes; family Pempheridae; genus Pempheris; species Pempheris klunzingeri. The sequence continues at coordinate 24,128,588 of NC_092016.1, read as the reverse complement.
CCTTTCTTCCAGGCTCAGGACTTTGGTGACTCTTTCATTAAACTCAAGCCTGAGTTCCTCCAGTTCTTTTTTCAGGAGGTCAGCTCTCTGCCTTTCAGCTTGGACTTGATCTGTGAGATCTTTGATCAGGTCGTCTTTGTTGTTGTTCGACCCGTCCAGGGGCTCGGCTGCGAGGGCTGTGGAGGAGAGACTCTTGATTTCCTGTTTGAGCCTCTCCACCTCCTTGTCTAGATCAAACCTCAAGCTCTGCTGCTGCTTCAGTTTCCACTCTGCTTCTTCACGCATGTACTTCTCATTGTAAGAAGTTTGCTGCTCCTTACGTCTCAAACCTCTTTCATAGTGAAGGTTGGTTAGGGCTTTCTGCAGACGCTGGTGCAGAGGTGGATTCCTCCCCCCGTAGTATGGAGATGACTGGCCACCCTGGTGGTTCTGAGATGACTGGCCACCCTGGTGGTTTTGAGGTTGCTGGCCACCCTTGTGGCTTTGAGGTGGCTGGCCACCCTGGTGGTTTTGAGATGACTGGCCACCCTTGTGGCTTTGAGGTGGCTGGCCACCCTTGTGGCTTTGAGGTGGCTGGCCACCCTGGTGGTTTTGAGATGACTGGCCACCCTTGTGGCTTTGAGGTGGCTGGCCACCCTTGTGGCTTTGAGGTGGCTGGCCACCCTGGTGGTTTTGAGGTGGCTGGCCACCCTTGTGGCTTTGAGGTGACTGGCCACCCTGGTGGTTTTGAGATGACCGGGAATCCCAGTAGTATTGAGATGACTGGCCACCCCGGTGGTTTCGAGATGACTGGGAATCCCAGTAGTACTGAGATGACTGGCCACCTCGGTGGTTTTGAGGTCGGCCGCCACCCCGGTGGTTTTGAGGTGGCTGGCCATCCCCGTTGATTCGAGGTTGCTGGCCATCCCCGTTGTTTTGAGGTGGCTGCTCCCTCTGGGTGTTTTCATGAGGCTCTCTTGCATCCATCGGAGCAGGAGAGACCTCATTGGACTCCCAATCCATATTTTCGACAGCGCTGCTGCCATCAACAGGTAGTGTAGCTAGTAACTCCTGTTTTTCGTCCTCCAACTCCATGATCTCTCCCCAGGTGAGACCCGCAGGCAGCATTGCCTCGACTGGACTGCTGTTGGCTTTCATTGATCTTCTTAATGGAACCGATCGCAGTTGTAACGGGTTGTCAATGGTTGTTGAAGTGTTCTTCGAACGGTGGTGTGTCTCGGATGTGTTCTGAACGTGTATCTCTCTCTGTCTATCTCTCTCTGTCTATCTCTCTCTGTCTATCTCCCTCAGCTCAGTTTGGGTTTCGTCTCTATTTATATCGTTTCAACATTCTGGAAGCCTCTGAGGTCATCAGAGACACCCTCATTCTGGTTCTCATTCTAAGCCAACATTCTGGAAGCCTCTGAGGTCATCAGAGACACCCTCAGCCAACATTCTGGTTACTTACAAACTTGTTTTTGTTTGAAAAATAGTTTTTCCAGTATTGTTCATCACTTAGAAATATCTCAAGACAAGATATCTCAAGACTTCTAGCCCTCACAGCTCCTTCATGCTCTTAGCTAGAAACTCCATTGAAGCTTTAAAACGTTCATCATCTCTCCCTCTTTCAGCACATACCTCTACCTCCTTTGTGCAATTCACCACTTCATCACAGTCTTTTAAACTAAATCTCAAATTAAAATTTTAAACTTTTTCTCATTTTACATGAGTGTGTATGTGGCCGCGCTAGAGTGGGTGACGTCATCGCTAGAGTGTGGAGGAGCGGAAAAATCACATGAAACCTTTGTCTTTAACTCGCTGGTTTGGCCGAACCGTTTCACCCACAGTCACAGTTTATCACTCAAAATGTAGCTTAAGTCTTTGGACACGCAGTCATGTGACTCACAACACACAGAAACGCACGCAGCGCGTCCCACGAGCCTCGGAGCGACGGGAGCACCGACCGAACGCCTCATTGACTGCCATGTTAAAATGACAGAGGAGGGAGAGAGAAACACTTCTCTTGCGCTCATTTCACCAGATAGACCTTAGATTACATCTACGTGTTCAGGAGACTCTCTTATGTCCACTGGTCTGCACTTTATGGCTGTGACATGGACCGTTTTCAGTAAAACCTGCATTTTCAGGGCAATGCAATAAAAAAATCAAAAAAAAATCAGGGCATTACAGAATTTTTCACTACGACTGAATTTTCTGCAAACTTTCATGAGTTTTCGTGCATGTTTAGGCCCCCAAAATGCAATTCATTGGGGAAAAGGAGGAGGAGAAGAAGAAGAAGAATAATAAGAAGAAGAATTCCTTGCATTTCAACTATGTTTTCGGCCCCCTGGTTGCTTGCATTTCATATATTTTTTCAGCCCCTTCATGCTCGGGGCCTATGGGATCCGTACACCTCTTGGTTCTTGGGTACTGGCACGTTTCCTCCCTTGCACGTTTTTCCTACTCGCATTTCTATAGGGTCCTCGCACCGCTTGGTGCTTGGGCCCTAATTAAATCTGCAAGCAGCGTTGGAGGGCCCTTGCACCTCCGTGCACGTCGGGGCGTGCGGCGGCTCCGTCCTGTGCCAGACTCTGACCCTTCCACACGGCTCAAAATGTTCATGTATGTCGGACAGTGCGTGAAGGAGTTACACGTCACTTCCTGTTCCCATGTGGCGCCAGAGAACAGCCACTAATCACGTCCTATATTCCAGTATATGAAGTGTTGACTACACTGTGAAAATGTTGTGCAAATCAAATGATCATTGCCATAGACGTGTTACTTCCTGTTGCCACCAGGTGGCGCAATGACTGTGGTCACTAATTGGCATCTAGATGTCTTCAGGTTGGGACTCTTATTAAGCGTGACAAGTTTGAAAGAGATTGGATAATGTCTGCTGAAGTTATAGCAGAGCCGGACAGTCATCAAACAGTATAAATTTTGTGAAGATAGGACCTTGTACAGTGGAGTTACAGCACTTTAAATGCTCATGGCGAAGGAAAATTTGTTATCGAAATCGCCTGGTCGTCACGGCAACAGCTTTTGACGGAGACTCACGGTGTTCGCTCCAGACCAACATCAACATCTTGAGGCTTCCCTGACCAAATTTGAAGTGGATCTGATCAACTGGCTGGTCTTGAGCCATCATAATGTAAAACATAGCATTTCCTGTCACCACCAGGTGGCGCTGTGACTGTGAATGAATATTGACATGTAGACGTCTTCAGGGCGGGACTCTCATCAGACATATCAAGTTTGGTGCTGATTGGATCACGTACAGTCAAGTTATTAACAACTTCCTGTTTGATGGCGAGTCATGGTGAGACACTGAACTTTGACAGCTCGCCACGCCCAAACCGTTCCAAATCTGTAGAGACCTTTAATAACTTTTCATCGTTGATGCCTTCTCTACCAGCTGACCAAGTTTGAAGTCGATCGCTGGAACCCCCTCGGACTAGTTCGTTCATTTACGTCCCCTGTAAATCGTCAAAAATGCGTGAAAAATCCAATATGGCCGACTTCCTGTTGGGTTTAGATCATTGCTCCAAGAGACTTTTTGTGTTCGTCTTGAAGAGATATATGAACCCTAACCCTGAACATGTACATAAAACGCAGTTCCGGGGCTGAGTTTAGGTGGCGCTACAGAGCCATTTTGTCACACCCATTTGCGAAACCTATGAAATACGTAATTTTTCACCACGACTGAATTTTCTGCAAACTTTCATGACTTTTCGTGCATGTTTAGGCCCCCAAAAATGCAATTCATTTGCCTAAAAAAGAAGAAGAAGAAGAATTCCTTGCATATGTTTTTGGCCCCCTGGTCTCCTGGTTTTGTTCATCTCACATATTTTTTCGAGGCCTACCTGCTCGAGGCCTATGAGGTCCGTACACCTCTTGGTTCTTGGGTACTGGCCCGTTTCCTCCCTTGCACATTTTTCCCCCACACAGTTTCAATAGGGTCCTCGCACCGCTTGGTGCTCGGGCCCTAATTAGCACAGGCATCAGGGTATTTCCACATTAAGATCTATCTTTGGATAGTCTGAAATAACAATGTACTGTATGTATTGATTACTCCTGTTACATGCCAATCATATCTATGCCAGTAGAAAATGTCCTCTGCCACAGTGATAGCGACTGATCACTCATTTCTAAGTATTTATTGTGAATATTAAATGATATGCCTTATGTATCCCTGGTTAATGCTCCGATGTGATGTGTGATTGCGCTCTAATGAAATAAAGCATATAAAACATCACACATGTCCCAACAACAGAACAGACGAGAGAAGCTTGTACATTACTTTATTTCGGTGTGACAACCACCTTCAAGTGTCACCTGCCGTCAGGAAGCATTATGTGCCGGTGGAACACGCGTGACGTTCCACTGTAGGGATCAGCATATTGCTGCTGAACCAATGGTGTCATCCCATCAGGGCAAGCTCAGTGCTGCTGGTTGTGCAGGCGAATTAATCATAATGTGGCCTCGATATACATTTGTTTCCTTTCTATGGTCACTTAATTATGAACTCCTTGTTCACTTTCACTTTCACTTATTCCCATAATGTTTTCATTCTAACATCATAGTTCTGACTTCCATTCAGAGAGTTGATTTTTCATGAAGCATGCAACATGATTAGTTTACCTGCCAAAGCTGTGATTTCAATACTGCTGTTGGTACCTTCATGTTAAATATTTTAACTACTGTATGCCTTTTTCCAGTCCATGGTTTTAGAAGATGGGAGGACGGCTGAGCTCTGGGTCGCTTTTAATCCAGCCTTCCACAAAAACAAGATTTCACTGGTCCTGAATGAGGTAACAGTGATGTAATGCTTTTAATCTGTGGTCATGTGTCCTTTTGAGCACAGCATAATTTAACACATGTGCTAACTGGTTCCCAATCTCTGTTCAAGTGAAATATCAGCAATATCAACCATTTATGGCAAATACATTTCCTGTCTTGTCTGTTTCTTTTCCAGCTCCTTACAGTCAGCTGTCAGGGATTCCCGAACTACGACAAGGTTAAGCTGCACGCGGAGGTGCATTTTCCAAACCTGCACTTCTCCACCATGACTGTGGACTTCGGTTGTGCCCTGAATGATACAGAGAATCACAGAGACGTCACTGTGACAAACTGCTCCCTGCTACCTGTGTCGTTCAGCTGGGCATTTTTGGACCAATCTACCAAGTATGTTTACACTGAAAAATGTAAATCAGTTATTTATACTTGTGTTTACAGCACACCGCACACCTGATACACTGTGAAGAGGTATGCAGTTGCATACTGTATAATTACATTGCATTTCCAATTGAGAAGATACCAAGTGGACAGAGTATAGAGAGTGATGTTAAGAAAACTAAAGAAGAGCAATACTTCACCATCAGTTAGTCAGTGTAAGAGGAGATCATTCAAACTGGGTACCTTATCAAAACAATTGATTGAATTTAATGTGAGATTCGCAATTGTGCATCCCAAACACCATCACAGCCCTGGTTAAAGCCTACTTTCAGGACTTGCAGTTCTGCTTCTCAACCCCTCAGTTCACCACCTCATGGCAGTGCCTGGAAGTAGGCATCATGGCTGGATGTACCGTCTCTCCCTTGGCGTTCACCATGGCAATGGAGATCATCATTCGAGCCTCAAAATGGGTTGTAGGTGGACAGCGAGTCGGCTCTTGCGCGCGCCTCCCTCCACTCAGAGCCTACATGGACGACATCACTATCCTGACCACCACCATCGCATGCACCAGGAGGTTGCTCAGAAAACTGGAGGAGAACATCAGCTGGGCCCGTATGAAGATCAAACCATCTAAGTCATGCAGCATCTCAGTGGTGAAGGGAGTGCTTGCTGACCTGAAATTCTTCATCGGAGACGACCCAATCCCAACAGTATCTGAACAGCCTGTCAAAAGCCTCGGAAGGTGCTACGATACAAGCCCGAAGGATAGAGATCAGGTGAAACAACTGCGCAAGGACATCAGCGCTGGCCTACAGTCCATTGACAACACCCAACTACCTGGGAAGCTAAAGATCTGGTGCCTCCAATTTGGGCTCCTACCCTGGGTGTTGTGGCCTCTTGCAGTCTATGAGGTCCCCATCTCGACAGTAGAGAAGCTGGAAAGAGGAGTCACAGCATTCATCAAAAAGTGGCTCGGACTTCCACGATGCCTCACCACCATAGGCCTCTACGGAGATGGTGTCCTCAAATTGCCCCTCACCAGTCTCACGGAGGAGTTCAAGTGCGCTAAAACACGACTCCAGATGACACTGAACGAATCCCAAGACATAGTGGTGAGGAACAACGCACCAACCTTGGCTACTGGACGCAAATGGACACCAGCAACAGCAGTGGAGGAGGCAACATCAGCGCTCAGACATGCTGACATCGTGGGGAATGTTCAGCACGGAAGAGGAGGCCTTGGTCTAACAACCAGCCGCCCAGCTTGGAGTAAGGCCACTGCACCAGCACGGAGGAAGATGGTGGTGGAGGAAGTACGCCGTCAGGAGGAGTCTGCAAGGTGGGCCAAGGCGGTCTCCCTTGGCAAACAGGCACAGTGGACACGGTGGGACAGTGTGGAGAGGAGGAGGTTCAGCTGGAGGGATGTGTGGGCCATGGAAGCACGAAGTTTGAGCTTTACCATCAGAGCTACTTACGACGTCCTTCCAACACCAACCAATTGCCATCAGTGGTTTGGTGATGATCCAGGCTGTACCCTTTGCTCCAGACCAGCCTCTCTCCGGCACATACTAACAGGGTGTAAGACCAGTCTCACCCAAGGGCGGTACACTTGGCGCCACAACCAAGTTCTAAAGAGCCTTGCAGCCACCCTGGAGGACAAGCGAAGTTCCATCAACTCCCTACCACCTCCAGTATCCAACCCCCCTAAGGAGAACTGCCTTTGTCTGTGAAGGGGCTAAAGCAACCAGGAGCAGCTCCACACCATCGGAGAGAGGTCAGCTGTGCTTAGCACGTGACTGGAAACTGTAAATATTGGCAAACAACTGGTGTTTCCTCCAGAGATCACCACCACCACCTTAAGACCTGATCTGGTGCTCTGGTCCCCTTCCCTAAAAAAGGTCTATATAATCGAGCTCACCGTACCCTGGGAGGATTCCGTGGATGAGGCATATGAGCGAAAACACCTGCGCTATGCTGAGCTAGCTGCTGAAGCACAACATCACGGCTGGAACACGGAAGTTCGCCCAGTGGAGGTTGAATGCAGAGGATTTGTGGCAACATCTACCACCAAACTGCTGAGAGACCTGGGAATCAGGGGCCAGAGCCTGCGCACAGCCATCAAAACTGCATCAGAGGCAGCAGAGAGAAGCAGCCAGTGGCTCTGGATGAAGAGGAAGGACCCCTGCTGGGCCCACAAGTAATAAATCAGGAGGTATGCGGCCAGCTTAGGCTTGACTCAGGGAACAGGACGACCCTGTTTTGCATAGTCCCATGACTCTCATGACTAATTGGGCATGGGACGCAGGCTCAGGACTGATCGCCCTGCAGCCGGCTGCCTCTGGTGAGGGTGTATAGTGTGAAAGGCCGAAACACCCTAGGATCCGGAGGAGCACTACTGATGATGAGTCCCAAAATTCAAACTACCCCTTCAGTCTTCTTATACAGGTCAACCAACTACCGATGAACTTTGTACGTGCTTGCACAAAGGATAACAACACCTTTTCCTGTGTTTTGGAATCTTCATTGATTTCAGAAGATATTTCCACACAATATGATTAAGGGAAAAAACGTATTAGTAGTGTAAATATAATGACTGACTAAGCGAAAATGTTCTTCCTACCATCCAACAAGAGCAATCAGATAACCTCATACAATTAAACTAAACCGCCTTAAAGACATTGAAAACAAATTAATGTTGCATTTACTACATTCCCGTATATTAATTTGAATGTTTATAGAGCATATTTTTGTTCCTCTTCTTGCCAGATGAGTGTGTTGACTAAACGTGGTGACTCATTTAGACATATCCCTCAAAGCTACATGGGGATTTGATAGCAGAAAATTTCAACTATCTAAATTCCAGAAATTGTAGTTATGCGGTTAGAAATAACCATGAGAGGTTAAGGGCAAAAATATATTGCTGAAAAAACAAGACATGATTCAGGGACAAGAAGGGAGATCTCTGAACCCTCTGAACTGGAAGCCAAATCCATTATAGATTCTGTGGAAAGACAAATCTACTGATTGTGCACTTAACGTTTCATTGTGCTTCTCTCAAGCCGCAACTTTGGCTTCCCTCCCTTGAAATGGTCTGTGAATACTATACTAGTCTGTCTGTCCATGGCCTTGAACCAACTAACTGCTGTAGCTCCACAAGATTTATCACCTTCTATCATCCCTTTCCCTTCCCCCTCTTTCATCTATTGGCATTCTTCCTTTTCGCTCCCCTCCTTGTCCTCATCTTAGGGTTTTACATTACCTCTTTCTTTCTCTCGTCTTGCTCTCCTGCCTCTGCTGCCTGTGCTTCTGCTCTCTTCCAAATCTTTCTCCTTCTTCTATTCTCTCTGTTCACCCTTTTACTCTTAGACTGTGACCTCTCTTAACAATCTCTCACAGGCCATCCTGCTAATTAAATGGAGACCTCATTCTGTGCACACACACACTCTCTTTAAAGTGTCCATTTCTCCCACTCAGAATCTGCTCTATCTAGCCATGTTCAGCTAATTACCTCCCTATCAGTAATTACACTACAGCTCTTGGAGAGGGTATTACAATAGAGCTATAGTAACTCTTTTCTATCCATCTATCCCACTGATGGACATTTGAATACAGTAACTTCTCCATCTTTAAGACATTGCTATTGCTTTTATATAAAATGTCACATCATCTAACCCAATATCAACATAAAGAAAAAAACATAAAGAAAATATAATTAATGCAATGAATCAAGCCAAAACTGCAGTTATTACAATCCATCAGAGCTGGACTCATTGCTGTGTAATATTTGAGGTATGTAACGGCAAAAAGCAAAGCGTTACTCTCTGAGGTAAAAAAACCCCACAAGATTTTCTCCAATTCATCCCAATACTGTGGACATGAATCACAGGTTTGTCAATGTTACATAGCGTCACCTGTAACTCACCTAATGAGAGGGGTGATGTTGCTGCATAGCAGCTGTCAAAGTCTTGATGTCTGGCTGAATGGACGTCAGCTCTCGGCCTAGATCAGGCTCATCATTTAGTTTACTCTTGTACTTTGTCTTTATAGTGCTGAAATTCTCACACAGGTAAGTGGTGGCAAAAGGCATCAGAGATATCAATGGGACAGATCAGTATATTCTAAGTAGATATGCAGCCACAGATGTGCGAAGTGCTTCTGTGTGAAGATCAGTTTCAAAGCAGTATCACAAGATAGTTCCAAAAGGATGTCCTGCTCCCTGGAACTGAGACCTGCATTCTGAATCCATCTGTGCTGCTTGCTGAGCACAGGGGAGCGTTCCCTGAGCTGCCTCCTCAGGGATTGCAGGTGGTGTCTGATGGCATCTGCATCAGAGGTTGGGATCTCCCTCTTCTCTTTGTTGAGAAATTCACAGATTCTTAAAGGAGTCTAGTTGTCCTGAGCCACTCTTCTCTCCCACAGCTCAAACTTCCTTATTGTGGCTTCTATCTTACTGTAGACTTAAAAAGGATCACTGTTCCTTGGAGGGACAGATTGAGCCCATTTCAGTAGCCACAAAATATCAGCCGCATATCCCAACATCGAAGTGAAGACATCAAGAAGTGAAAGCCACCTGACTTCGGTGTGCAGGAGAAGCTGCTGGTGGTCGCTTCCCATCTTCACACATAACATGTCAAACAGGAGTGATTGCAGTGGCTTTGATGAAATCCACTGCAATCCACTGATGCCTTGTGATGAAATTTACTGTTCCCACTGCTTCATCCGGAACTGTTTTTAAATCTGCAGATTTCAGTGGACAGCTTTAACCAGTGCAGCCACGTCTTTGACCCTTTTCGTAAGGTCAGCCGAGTTTCTCAAACATGGCCCGAGCTCCTGCAGTACTCAGTCCCACACATTTTGTCCAGTCTATTAAAAACAGAAAATCTTTATGTATTTCTCCATCATATTTTACAAAAGCAAGCAAATTTGCTACGCGTACAATGTCTGTCGACTCATCTGTCTTGAGATCATAGCAACGGCTTGCTCATATTCTATAAGATTAGATGCAATCCAGTACGAAAGCTCTGCCTTTAGAAAGAAGTTAATGTAATGTGTGTTTTGATTGGCACTGTCTGAGTGATATTAATTTAACTATGTTTAATACTGAGGTTGTAGTTTGCAGTAGTGTTGCACTGGACCACATTTTTCTAGTGTTTCTAATGCTTTGATCGTCCCACCAAAAAACACCATCAATTAGTACAACCTCAGTAAAAAGTTGCATTAACACCTGTCAGAAACATAACTGGACATAATAAACTTTAAAAGTAAAGTACTGGATTGCATTAAATTGTATAGGTGTACCTAATATAGTGGCCAGGGAGTGTAAATAATCGGAAAAAAAGTTCATTTGCATGTAAGACAAGTAAAACTGGTTTAAAAGTAAAACTTGTTAAAAGTAAAGTAAGTCAAGTAAAACTTGTTAGTGATTTTAGTGGCTGAAAATATTACAAAAAAATTAATTGGTAAAATTAATACAATCAAGTGTGATATTTGCACTGTAATCTGATCAAAATGCATGTATATATACAGTTTATGGAAATAGTGTATCTCACTGGTAAACCAGGCACACCCATAGGGTGCATGACACAAATATGAGATGGACGAGAGAGAGAGAGAGAGAGAGAGAGAGAGAGAGAGAGAGACAGATGTGAGCGTGTCAGAGTTGAGAGAGTTCTGAGCTTTGTGCAAAGTCATCATCTGCTGTCCCACCATCTGTTCCTCTGTCACACCAGTGGGTTTTAGAGTCTTTCTTAGTAACCCAAGTTTTAAGAATCATCTTTTTAGCCAGAGGATGACAAACTCTTAAAAATGCACCATATTTGAGGACATTTTTGGATGTACAATAGATGTTTATATAACTAGCTGTTAGTTACATTTCCTGTATATATGTTACTCTGTTACCTTATGAGCATCATTTCTCTGTTTTGATGAAACTACAACATGATTTCACTTATTTTTCTTGCCTCCTCTTATTGTTGGAGAATTTTCCTGATGTTTCATTTATTTCATTTCTGCTCATGCAACTCAGCTTTCATTGTGGGGAAATGAGATATTTAACTGCAAGGATGTTTTAATGTCCTTTTACTTTTATAGAGAGATGGAGATCCTGGAGACAGAGGATGCTGAAGGCCCTGGGCCTGGAGCAAATAAACACGGCAGCATAAAGTGTCCTGTAGCTGTGCAAGAGGTAGGCTAATGCTGACATTTAAACAAATCAGGGTTTCCCTTAGATTTCCAGTTTGTCAGGGGTCATTCCCTGTCTGTACGCTGTAATGCTATTATTTTTGCATTGAATACCTCAGTGAGGAGATTTTATTGGTGTTGTTTTAGTTGCATTTCAAGCAAAAAACACTGTTCTATAGTCACTGTGAACTATTTGAAGATTATTTGTATATGTCGTGATGACATCAAGATTCTACTCAACTTTACTTAAATGACTACACCTATCCAATAAAATAAATATCCCCTATGAAACTACTACTTGCTGTTTTAACGCTTCAACACATATGAGAGTGGAATCAATCTTTTCATCTAATAGCAATAACAAAGGGGCAAATACTCAATGTTTTGTACCAAAATATCTGTTGTGACATTCTTTTAATGGGAGTATTACAAGAGCTCATTTGAGGAATCAGTAAAAAAAAATGTATCTTGCAAGTTCTAACAGTTTTCCTTTTGTGTCTGTAGGTGTTTGATATCTGTCCCATACATGGTCTTCTGCAACCAGGGGACCAGCAGCTGGTCACCTTCTCTTTCTACGGCCACCAAAATGTGTTTAGAGAGGTGGTAGCACTGTGCCATGTAGAAGATGGGCCTACGTATGAAATCCCGCTCAGAGGAGAAGCATCAGTAATCAGCTACAGCCTCGACCCGACCCATGTGGACTTTGGTCTGCAGGTAGGTATACGGGGCCCTTTTCCTGAAAGTTTATTTATAGTATAGTATATTTATATTTCAGTTTAGTATGTACTGAATGTTAAGCAGGGATAAGGGGCCATAACTGGGAGTTGGAGGCAAAGGAAGCAGGATTCACCACAGCTTGAGTTGCTCACACCAGGGCAGAACTCTCCTCTGCCACGGTGTACGCTACTCACCATTAGTTGGTGTTGTCATCTTGTTGTCCTGCTATTCTGCTTTTTTTGCACGTTCTTTGCCACCTGATTGCTAATCCATGTCTGGCATCTCAAACAAAACTAATTAGATTTGAGATAAATTCTGCATTCTGCCATTTTCAAAGTGGCACTGACAGGCCACCTGGGATGAGAGTGACAAATTGTGAGTGTGGAGGATGTGTGTGTGCTGTTGTTTGGTTCATGATCATTTGCTTTTGCATAGTGTCAAATTCTACTTAATTCCACTTTTTTTAGCACAGAATCTCATGCAGAGGGACAGATTGTGGGATAAGTGCTTGTTTGTCATTAGGATGCACATTATATTAAGACATAATATCTACTGTTGACAATCACTGCAAAGCTATTTTTAGAAACTTCTTTTACACACTAAAAAGACTGATTAGAGCAATCACATTAACTTTGAATGTCACTGCGTAGTTTTTCACTGTGGTCTTTTGCACTCGCAACAGTTTAAGCAAGCAGCACAGACCAGCTATCATTGATATTTCTAAACAAGGACATATTGATTTTTGATGTAGTTCAAATGAGTGATTCAGCAGGACATTTCTCTGACCTTCTTGTCTGTTCCACACAGTTCTCTGTTCTCTCTTGCTTTCCTTTCTCTCATGCTCTCTCTCTCTTACTCCCTTGCTCTTTGTTGTTTTCTTGTTTTAGAGATTAGTTTTGTCCACATAAGTTAGGAGGCACTGAAACAACCCCTTTGTGCAAATACAAGTAACAGACTTGGAAAGGTTCCAGATATTTGTATTATGTTTCTTCTTTGTCTGTCTATCTGTCTGTCTCTGCCTTTCTCTCCTTTTAGCAGCAGCAACTAGCTGCCTAAGAACAGTGACATGGCATATACAGTCTACGTTAATAACCAAGCAATTATATACATATATATTTGTTTAGTTTTACATATATAAAACTAAACAAGTGGGTTGTACTCTATTTACACCACATTGTCATCAAGTCCATTTAATGTGACGGATTATATCACTTGTTCATACTAACCAAAGCATTGTAACTCTGAGCATAACATATTTATTCTGAGCAGAAGTGAGCACAAATAGAAAAGTAGTAGTTGACAAGAGTAACAGATGTAATTATATTCAGGGGCAGATTAAATTACATTGTATTTTCATGGTGGTTATTACTGCTAACCACAAGGAGCAGCCAGAGGCATGTTGCATTTACAAGTCACCCACTCCATCTAAAATACACTTGGTGAAGTAGTTTTTCTGTTTGCCTCAAGGTAATTGATTAACTTCAATCAAAATGAATCTACTGACATTTTAAAAAGCAGTGCAGCTTCCCTCCTCCCAATCTCCCCATTTTTCTTCCAGCTGTTTGATCATGTAGGGGAAGCTGAGGTGACCCTGAGCAACACTGGCAAGATAGGCTTCAAATTTAGCATCATACCCCCCCAAAAGGAGGATGACGAGGCAGGGGGACAGAGGAAGGCCCTGGAAGAGCAGCCAGATGCGTGGCAACAGGACGTCACACCTGGTCGGCCCATAGTCATCCCCACCACAGTGAGTTCGATTTGGACTTTTTCAGATGTGGAGGGTCAGTATGTAGATGTGTTTTTTTTTAAAACCAGTTCTTGTATGTGTTTGTGTTGTGTGTGCCAGGGTTTTGTTGATGCTGGAGCAAAACAATCTCTCTGGGTGAGATACTTACCAGGCATCCCTGAGGTGTTCAGGAAGCGCCTTCAGCTGCAGGTGGCCTTCCTAACACCACAGGATGTCACCTTGTCTGGAGTGGCGGTGTATCCGAGACTCCGCCTCAACCTGTCACAAAACCTGTGTATGTATAGACTGCACACAGACATGATCGAATCCTTACTCAACAAGCCACCGAATGAAAATCTAGGATGAAATATCCATATTTTTTTTTTTAGCTCTTACTATGTTTATCCTTTCAGCCAAAATACAGGTGAAGAATTGTCGTCAGGGCCTTGGAATGGATATTTTGAAACTTAATAAATCTCGGTACACAAAAGATACTTATCATGTAATGCAATAGTTTATTAATCTACATGAGGAAATGGCAAGAGATCAGAGTCAGCTCCAAAACAGAGCTGTTCCTCAAGAGCTTCATTTAGCCCCTTGTAGCCAATCAATGTTTTGCCTTCTACCAGATTTTAGGTGTGAAAACAACGAGCCCAAATCCTCAACTGATGTCACATAATAATCACATCTCCATTCTAACAAATATTGAGGCACAAATATAACTCACTGGTGTAACACTGTGATTCCCTTGCAGCAGACGAGCGCTACAGTGACGTGGTGCAGCAGGCCAGAGCAGCTGTGGAGGCACACAGAGTCAGAGAGGAGCTTACAAATGGAATTACCTCTGGTGGAGGAGCAACGACAGAGGAGAACTGCTCTGTCACCGTCAGTGATTAAAATTAACATTGATGTTATGCAATGAAAACTTTGTATCATCCAAAATCATAAAAAAAAAAAGTCGAATTATAAGGACGTGTAAAATACTGCGTATGTGGGTGTTGTCAGATTCCACGTCTATTACCGCCTCACGGCAGGTGACGAACAGCTCTCCACTACAAGGGACAGAACCTCAGTGCACTAACGGGGTTCACCTGCTTAGTGTCTCACCTATTGGCTCTTAAAGCTGTTGCGAAGAGACTCGCCTAGCTTATCTCACTACCTACGTCCGAGCGTCTGCCCTACTTCCACTGATGGGGCACCCGGCAGAATAGCCTATGCACCGGATACCACACACCAGCCACGCCCGTTAACGGTAGCTCTCCTCTTAATGATCCGGGCTCTTGGTGTGTTAGCTAGGATAGGATTTAAAGACCTTGTTAGGTCTTAAGGGCCTGTTGCTTTGCAGAGACTAGGGATACCTATTATGAGTCTACAGATGTTAAAACATTATAACCTTTACATTACATCCTAAGAAGATCTAAAAAGCTCAATATCCACAATTTCTCTTTAAATGCAGGTATTCTAAATTTATTGCAAAATATAGCAGGGAAAGGCGTACAGCTTTAAATTAATTAACAAACACATGTTGATTTGTAATTGATTCAATACTAAAATAATCAATCTAAAAGTTAACTTAACTGATCCTGACTGATGCCTCCTTGTTGGTTGAATTTTAATCTGGGGAAGGAGAACAGGGAGATCCTTGGCCGTGGATCGTTCCTTCCCAGCAGCACCCTGGATGTCAGGATGAAATATCCAACTTTGTTCAAAGAATGGTATTTTAGTCGATAAACTCCCCGACCGAAGGGAAGTGGTCAGTCCCTTTGTCCGCCGCCGGAGCCTGCCTCAGACTCGGCCGGAGATTTTCACAAAGTCCCTTTTTCTGTGGTGTTAAAGTTGCTCAAAATCTCACTTCTTGAATAAATTATTTCTGAGTCCGCTTAAGTCCCGTGAAGGTCTCAGCAACAGGAATCCGCGAAAGACTGACCAGGAGCTTCCTCTTTTCATGCTCCTTTTATATTTTCCTCCCAACTGCCTCCAAGCAGTTCGTTCCGTGTTAAATTTTTATCCTTATAAGGTACAGACTTTAATTCAAGGTGTTTCCCGTAAGTTACCGTTAAGAAGGGGAACTCGATTTGTGGAGTTCCTCAAAATCTACCTTCCCCGGAGGCATCAGTTTGAGCACCAACTGTCTGATTATGCTTAATCATCCTCTTGTGTCACATACATTTCCTGAACCAGTATTATAACACTCTCTCCTCCTCACACCTCTCTACTATCAACTCATCTAAAACATTTCCATTACACAAATCATCAGTACATTTCTTTACTCATTTTGGGATTAACTTTTACTTATTCTATGATTATTAATCATCACGTGTAAATACTTCATTTCTTATAAATCACTTATTAATTTGATCCTTTATAACATGACAAATCATTCATTCATACTTCATGTATTCTGCTTTTACTCACTTCATCCCCGAATGCAACACCACACATTGCTGCTATCATGAAACACTCAGTCCACAGAGGCCTAAAGGCCTCAAGAACAGTTCTGGGCAGTGAGGGGATTCAACCTTACTTGACAGTGTGTACCCCATGTAGGCTACTAGTAAGGACACTTACAAAGGAGTACAGTACAAAGGAGAAAATGTGATTTTAGAAGCAACAACACTGGTTTTGTTTGAGTTCAATTCAATTCAATTCAATTCAATTTTATTTGTATAGCCCAATATCACAACAGAGTGTCTCATAGTGCTTTACAAAGTTCACTGAAATAAACAAGTGTAAGCGAACAAACAATCTAATAAAGAGTCCAGCAGTCGATGAGGCCAATGGATCAGTCCGGTGGATCAGTCCGAGATATCACCTGCCCTTTATGACCCTCCTTCTTCGGGAAGGAAAAACTCAAAAAACCCAGTGGGAAAAGAGAAACCTCCGGGAGCACCACAGTGAAGGAGAGATCCAGCTCCCAGGGACGGACAGGCTGTAGCCTTGGACAGACGCACATCCATTGGCTGGTGGAGAACCACATCAGCGGGGCCAGGACCAGGATCCACAGGAACCAGAGAACCACATCAGCGGGACCGGGACCAGGACCCACAGGAACCAGAGAACCACATCAGTAGGGCCAGGACCAGGATCCACAGGATCCACAGGAACCTGAGAGATGAGAAAGCACAGAAACGCTCCGGGGAAGATAGCAAGTTAGAGGCAGACATTTGACTGACATGAGACATAACGATGGAGAGGAAGAGGAGGATAGAGAATAGGGGAGCTCAGTGCACCATAGGAGTCCCCCGGCAGTCTGAGCCTATAGCAGCATGCTAGTGAACAGCTGTATTAATCAGTTACTTTGTTTGCGTTCTTGTGTGACTTTTACAAATTGTAAAAAAGGAGCTTTGATTGGTAAGAATATATTTGGATGTACCATGAATTATTGTTCTTACCAGTCAGGCTGTGCTGTCTATTGCTTATGTAACTCTTCAGTCCTTTTAAATAACTTTTGAGTGTTTACGTGCCCCTCCTTCTGTCTCCCTCTCCCTTTTTCTTTTCTCTCTTTTGCCCGCTGCTCTAGCATGAAGAGCTGCTTCACATGGAGATGGAGAGAGCACTGGTCACAGAGAATGCTCTCGCTGTGACCGACAGCCTGCTGGAGCTCAGAGACGCATCAGATTCCTCTGGAAAGTGGCACAAACTTAGCAAGTATGCACACACGCACACACACGCACACACACACACACTCACACACACACACACGCACACATGCACGCATATACACACACAGGCACACACACACACTTTTTGGTGAACAGATGGTCCATTCACAGGACAGAAGTGAAAGCTGTGTTGAGGAATTCAAAAAGTTTGTGTTAATTAGAATTTTAAACTGACCAAACAGCATGAGCAAGCAACACCCATCCATCCAGAACTAACTTCAATAATTTCTTCATCTAAACCATCAACTTTTCTCTCTCTACCTGTAATTAAACCTCTTCTCGAAAAGCCTGCTCTTGAAAAACCTACTCATGTCAGCAAACTGTAGCCTTATGAGTAGTTTCCGATCAGCTGCGTGTCTTTCTACATACTAGTAGTTTAGCTGAGGGTTTTCAGTCAGGATTTAGAGCTTGACAAAGCACTGATGAAGTTACAAATGACCTCCTTAGTGCACTGGACAAAAGACTCACTGGACTTGTCTTGTTAGATCGTAGTGCAGCATGTAACACCATTGACCATCATACCCTATCAAAAACACTATTACAAAGATTTTAAGTTATTTTTTACTTATTTGGTCAGTTTTAGATGTATAATCTACATGCTTGGAAATATTAATTTCAATGATTTTTTCAGTTTTGTAAAATGATAACATAGTATGATCATTACTACGACTTCAAACAAGTCTACTGAATCTGAAGTATTGCTAAGCCCAGATTCAGTAAACACACTGTGTGGCTGTTTTTGAAGTCTTATTCATGTCATCTCTTCCTCTTTCCAATTCCTTAGGTTCCTGCTTCCAGAGTACGTTTTGGATTTTGGTTATGTCATTCCAGGCAGAGTCCTCAGTCACACTGTTAATGTCACCAATCCTGGGCCAGTGGCTGTGTCCTTCCAAGCCAACTGCAAACCTCTAGCTGGCACAGGTAACACAGTACATTACTCAAGGTCCTGTAACATTTTCAGTTCTTCATCTATCCTTCAAATTTACATCAGCATTACTGTATCACTATTATGCAAAAAGCTTGGTGTAGAACACGGGGACACACATCAGAAGTAAAAACATAGAAACGTATATTCAGCTTCCTTTGAGCTGCTGAAAATAAAGGTGAAAATGTCTTTGTATGACAGAAATTAATAGTTTGCTCAATAGAATAGTTTGACATTTTCTTTGTGTTTTGATAACATTCTCATATCTATCCTTGATTTATGAAGCTGGAGTCAAGAGGTGGTTAGCTCAGCTCAACATAAAGACTGGAAAACCATCTAAAAACCATCACAGCCAGTTTAACTCTTTCCATAAGTCAAAAATTATCCATCTACCAGCAGCTGGAAAGATTAAGAAGATTAAGAACTAGCAGCGACTCTCTGGAGACTCTGGTGGTTGCCTGGCAACTAGACTTAAGAAAACCGTCTTTAGATGATCGTCCTTGTGTTTTCACAAAGCAGTTAAATCTTCTGATTCTTCTCAATGGTTTATTTCTATGTTTAGAAAGTAAAAATAGTCTGAGTTTGTTGTTGCTTCTTAAAAGGTTTCAGTGCAGAAATTGAAAGAGTGATCAAGCTGCCCTGTGGCAAGACACAGGCTTTCACAGTTAGATTTGACCCCCAAGGAGCCAGACTGGAGACTGGGAACACAAGTGTTGTCTTGCCAATACAGGTGCACATGGAAACACACACACACACTTTTCATTTCTGATTCCCTGTAACATTT
The DNA here is from genome assembly GCF_042242105.1 of Pempheris klunzingeri. Classification (NCBI taxonomy): domain Eukaryota; kingdom Metazoa; phylum Chordata; class Actinopteri; order Acropomatiformes; family Pempheridae; genus Pempheris; species Pempheris klunzingeri. The sequence goes on along the minus strand of NC_092016.1, from coordinate 24,109,440 downwards.
TTCTATAATTTTTTCGGTAGCGTTGTGTCCTTATTCATAAGATGAAGATGTGTTTGGTTACGCAGGTCAAAGGAGGTCCAACGGTTCAGGTGCGCCTGTGTGCAGTGGTAACTGTGCCAGTTATCACTGTTTCCATGGATACACTGCAGTTTGACACTGTGAGGTGTGGCATGTGTCAGGTAATGCTGCATGATGAAATGGAATGGCAAGATATTGTTATGTGGACCTGCAGACGCTGCTTGTTGTGCTCTATGATTGTATGAAATGTGTTGACTGTTTGTATGTTTCTATAATCTATAATCTGTCAAAATATACAAATTCATTCAATTTAAATGCACTTTTACTGCCTGTTTTGTTTTACTTTATGTTATCACAATGCAACATTAAGAGAACAGTAAAGTAAGGGAAAGCCCAAAGGTGGTATACAGTGTAACACAGCAGAGTGTGTGCATGGCACATTAATGAGGGGCACTAATGAGAGACCAGTAGGCTGCTTCACTATGATGCCATCTTGCGGTCAGGTCCAGTTAAGTTTATCTATTCGGGACTTCTCCTGCTAAGGTGGTGCACCTGGCGTGCTTAAACTTGGTTGTGGCTGCATGTCTTGAGCCGAAGCAGCAGCTTATCACTGTGACTAGTGATTTAATGCTGAAGCAACATGAATGTATAAACTCTGTTGTAGCCAAACAGACCTGAGAATGCACTCATGTCTTGTGTTATATGACCTTCCCCATCAGCTGAAGACGGTACAACTGTTTAATAGTGGGTCTGTGTCCTGCTCCTGGACCATAGCTGAAGAGGTGAAGCCCAAAAAGGTTCAAATATTGGCATTTTATGAAAATTTCAATGATTTGTTTCCAATGAATTTTGTAATTTGATATCCATGTAACAAAACCTACTTGTTTTTATATGTTAACCTAAAAGAGACAAATACTGATATCACTGTATTAGGGTGACTCCTGCCTCTGTTCTTGCTCAGGTGGATAAGTTCCTGCCTGGCTTTCAGCGTACAAAGCTCTTACAGGAATGGCGACTACCTCCAGTGGTGTTTAACATGATTCCCAGCTCTGGAATGCTGTCTGCTGGTGAACGAGTCAATGTCCAGATAAAGTTCAGCCCTGTGGATGGGGTAAAGGGCTTAATTGACATCAGAGTTTGGTGCAATCCAGAATATCATGGCATTACATGGTTTGCTGCTTGTATGAAATGGTGGAAGCATGTTGTGTAAAACAGTGGTTAGAAAGAAAGGCATGCACGGTGACCTACTGTACATGTCTTTGCAGCGTGCTTACAAGAGGCAGCTAGTGGTCCATGTTGCTGAGAGCCCCCACCAGGTGTTCATTACAGCCCAGGGTCAGGGTGATGAGCCACTGCTCAACTTCTGCCCGCTGGAGCTGCAGCTGGGGCCTTGTCTACCTGGCTCCACTGAGGCTGAAGCTCTGGTCACTGTCAAAAACCCCTGCTCCTTCCCCATCGAGTTCTACTGCCTGGAGTTGGACACACAGCATCTGGAGGAAGAAAAGGTAGCTCTCTTTTTAATGTCACTAGCTTATTTTGTAATATACATTTGTGAAATGCTTACGTTTGTCAGGATTATATGATGACCAATGTAGTCTGCTTTATGAAATACTGTATGACTGCAAAGGAATAACAAAGAGCTGGATGGAGCAATGTTGTTAGATAGTGGTACTGACACCAGTCAGTGCCTGAAAGGAGACCGTCTTCTTCTGGTACAGAGTCAGTCTCCTGTCAAGCTCATGAGAACCAACTTTCTTGAACTGCAATAAACAATTCATCCACCAGGGGGAGCAAAGCCATCAGTCATAAGGAGTCATGTCCATTCTAAACTTAGAAAGGCATTAACGCTGTGAAAGAATTCTTATGTATAAACCACATAGTACTGCTAAATTCTTTGTTGTTGTTATGATTTGTGTCATTTAGTACCTTCAGCTGGAAAATGTGACTCTGAATTATGTCTTGATATTACATTTTTGCTCCATAGCCAGGCATTTTGGATACTGGGTATTCTTGTGTTTTACTGTTAAATCAGGTAGTCACAGAACATTTGATTTGATTTTATCTAATAGACAAAGATGTTAAAACTAATCTTTCCCTTCATTCTTCTGAAAGTAACACCTTTTCCTGTCCAGTCTCCTGTCTTTCCCCACCTGGCCCCTCCCTTGATAATTAGCATTAAATTTGTTTCTGTCCCTTTTTGTGTCTCTCCGTCACTCCCCTCCTCCACATTGCTTCATCCCAAATAGATCCTGCATCTGATGCAGGGTTATGATGAGAACAACATGCTACTGCTGCCTCCCAGGGCCCCCGGAGAAAGTCTTCCCACAGAACTGCTCGACTACTACAAGGAGCACTGCTCCCAGCTGAAAGACGACGGTACCTTTAGACCCCCCACCACTGAACCCATATACCTGCAGGTGTCTGCATACTGTATGGGTGCATACCTGTTTTGATCTAATTTACTTGTGTGCAGCAGAGCTGATGGCAGGCTTGTTTGAAAAAGAATCCAAGACTGGTGACACACGTGAGGACGACAGAACGTCAAGACAAAATGCCCACCCATCAAACAGCAAAGAGGGGGGGACACACACTTTAACTGTAAAACCAGCTGAATTACGTGAGTGTATTTCAGAAGCAGAACTTGAAGCATGTTTATGAAAGTAGCCTGATATGAGGTGAGAGTAATTCACTGTAACATCCACAGGCTCTGTGCGTTTTACTTTACAACTAAGATTAAATTCAGCTTCAATTCTAACTTAACTTTACTGTCCCAAAGAAGAACTCTTGTGTGTTAATGATCGTGCTTTGTGCATTCAGTCATTTCAGAGATGACCAAAGAGGCAAACAGAGGAAGATTGGGGCGGCTGGAAATGACCCCTGTGTCCAGAGCAATCGCCCGCTACATGTGCATTGACTTGACACCTGAGGGTCTGGCTGCTCTCAACCGCAGAGGCATTGCTATTATTGTATATGGAGCCCCACTGACAGGTGAAGCACTTAAAAATAGTTGATGCTTTATTTAAATTATATATATTTGAAGACTAGGAGTGTTAAAACACAGAAATCGGTATACTAAGTGGGATTGATGAGTATGTATGAGTTAATGTATGTATGTGTCCTGTTCCTCCACTTTTCAGCTAAAAGCAGCACAGCGGCTGCTCTGGCACAACACTACGACGGCGCGTGCCTGAGTGTTGATGCGGTGGTTAGAGATGTGCTGATGAATGGCACATCGCCTGTTAGCCTGACAGCAAGACAACTCTGTGACCGCGCTGCTGTCGAGTATGCTAAGAAGAAGGCTGAGGCGGCTGGTGAGCATAATATCTTGTGCATGCAGTGCTGGTCTTTCTTAATATTCACATGTTTTTTTGTTTGTTTGTCTACCTGTTTGGAGAAGTTACAAAAGTGGGTTGTGATGGACAGACACTAATTATTTTCCATGCTTACAGCGTGCCATTTAACACGGAAATTAATCACCAAGCACCGCACAGGACTGATAATCAGACAGGATACTACTAGAGAAGAGCATACTTTTTAATTTGGTATTTGGTATTGGTAAATTAAGGTGAAAATGAATATATCCATTTCCTTCCAGCTCAGACTGTTAAAGAAACCACAGAACCAGGATCTGCAACACATCTCGAATCCTCAGATCCAGCTTCTACTTCAGTTCCAGCTTCATTTTATGAAGCAGTTCTTATAAAACCCAGCGAGGACAGCTGCCATAGAAATGACTCCAGCGCTCCCCAGAAGACTGAAAACACACTTTTTTCTCTTTGCCTGGTACATTCTGTCAAATCCTCTGGTCAACTGATGTGTCTCAGGGTCATGTTTGGCTGTTTAGGACATTTTTTAGAATGTTCTTTGTATACCATTTTTTTCTGTTAAGGGTACAGAGGGTATGAATCAACTGCATACATGTGCAGCATTTTTTAAAATCTTTTTATCTTTATTTTTATGTTTTAAATCTGGGTATAAGCAGATTTTATAGTATTGTCAGTGCAGTGTAATAACCAAAAGTAATAAACCAACTGTTTTGATGTGGTTTTGCTTCAGGGAGGAAATGTGACCGCACTCAGCAACCTTTTTCCTGAACAGCTACTGGCTGATATCCTCGCAGAAAGATTTCAGGTAAGATAACACATCGTTTTCCCTTTAGAAAGATGGTTGAAGTAACATGGTCACTACATGTATACATCAAAAAGTAGTTATAAACTGGCAGATATCAGATATGTATTATGTTTGACACTTTAAAGACGCTGAGTTTCACTTAAGTTTCACTTGTGTCTTCTCATGTTTTTCTCTGTTTTTCTTGTCATTGCTGTTGATGCTGCCGTCATGATGACAGATAAGCGATTGTCACCGTGGCATAGTGATTGATGGCCTGAAGTCTGTGTACACTCGATCAGCGGCAAGCACTCTGCATGTTGTTCTCAAGGCCCTTAATAACCGCAAACACATCTATGTAGTGAACTTGTCTGACTCCTACGCTGCCCTGAAGGCACGGGAGAAAGCACAGAGAGAAACCGAAGGTAAATGATGCACTCACACACATACACAAGTTCATATACAGAGTGTGCAAAGGACAGATCTCATCAAAGTTATTCTATCAATATTTCTATTCAGTAAGGTGAACTTGTAACGTGACTTTGCTAAATGTGTCTGTCTGTGTGTGTCCCTCAGAGGCCCTGCAGAGGGAGAAAGCTGACAGGGAGATGCAGTGGCTGCAGGACCTGGAGGATGAGGAGTATGAAGCTCTGCCAGAGGGGGTAGAGAAGCGTATTGTCCAGCAACACACCAAGATGCTCAGACAGCAGAAACTCAGGTACTAATTTGACAAATTGAATGACTTAGAATAGAATATTTTACTTACTTCTTGTGTTGCAAGTGTTGCAAGTGGGATTCACCACACTCTCTTAACTGATCAAACTTGGTGTAAATTGCTCTTTTCAGTCTGAAGTCATGGAGCTATTAGATAGATATTTGATTTTTATACAGACTTTCAAAGGCTGATGTTGATGTGAGAGAACCACCTGCCGGGGTAAATTTATTGTTGAGGCCACCTCTCCATTAAGCTCAGCAAGTGGCCAGGAACCAGGATTGCTGATAGAACTTATTCAATGAAGTGAAGTTAAATGAGCAGGTATAATCATTATCATACTCTACGAGATTTAATTCTGCTTTGGGTGCAGAGTACTTCTGTGTCAGTCTGACAGATGCAGGCACATGAGATTAAGCGGGCAGGTGCAGAGGCTGCAGATCAGCCAGCTGTGACAGGAACAGTTGTCCTGTAGCTGTGAGCTGTGAGAGTGTGAGCAAGCTCGTAGTGAGGTCAGAGAGGAGGAGCGGAGGAACAGGGCCTGTCTCATGGTTTGAGCCTCCTGCTCTGCTGGCCCTGTACTGCACTTGACCCAAGCAAGGCTTTCTCTCAATTGCATTCCCCGCAGCTGCAGTCCTTGGCCCCTTTATTCTCCAGCACGAATGGGAAAGTACTGTTTAATTACCAATTAATTTTGGCTGTGGGCTTAAAATTGTATTATTACATATTCACAGACTATGAAATCTGAATCTATTTGTGGATCTGAGAGGGTAATCAATATCCGATAAGTGAATAGCATCAGTATTGACGCCCAAAACTGATGTTGTTTTAGATTGCTCCCAATTCTAACAAATACTAATTAGTGGAAAGAGCTTTTGCCAAATATTTTCAACCATTAAAAAACTCTGTCTGTGTCTGTGTGTGCGTTTGCTTATTAGGGAGGTCGAACAGAAAAGCAAGCTAGAAGAACAGGGGCACAAGGAGGAGCTGAGGAGCTTACCTGAGGGAAATCAGGTCTGTATATGTATCCCATTCTAACACAAAACTTAGTCTCCCAAACTGTGATGGTGAAATTCATTAGTTTCATAGATGCACAGCTGTAGAAAATGGATCTCCCATCCTGTCGCAGTGTAACTGACATGAACAGTAAAGGACAAATCACTAATTTAGAGTCACCAGTTAACCTAACCACCATGTCTTAGGTCTGTGGGTGGAAGTCAGAGTACACAGCTGTGGCTCTCGGGGCTTTGAGTAGACAAAATGACTAGAAAGGCGCATTTACCATTTACCAAGATCATTTACCATTTACCAAGATCATTTACCATTTACGACGATACTACACAACACATTACAGCGCTGCCCTTTTACCAACTAAAGATAATTTAAGTTTTTGTAATTTGTGACATGTGGAATGACCCCACACCTACATTGAGCCCCTATGCAATGTAATGAATATTGTTAATGCTGATGACCTATTTGTAATCTTCTTGCTGTTTCTGCTATCCACCTTTACTCTCCCCCTGTCCAGCCCAGTGTGGATGTGCTGCAACCTCAGTTCAGTGCATATGAGCAGACCCAGAAACAAGTGGAGCACATCCTGCAGCACTGGGACAGAGCCCAGGGCTTGTTGCTAGTCTCACTACCCAACGAGAAAGACCACCCCAATGAAGAGGGCCCACAAGATAAGCAGGTGAATTTTCTGTCACTGTGTTTTCTCTACAATTAAGACTGCTCGTAAAATCTGGGAAATTATACTGCAGGACATTTTTATTTACTCATCACCATGGATACAAGCTGAATGCAGCCATGACAGACAGCCTTTCGAATTTAAGCAATTTTCTAATCTTGACTGTGAATTTAATCACATTTGTGACTGACTGTGAGCACTTTCACTTTTTCTACTGTGCTGCAGGAAGCTGTGTAAGCAGACACTTTAGGAGATCTTCTTGGCAGAATTCTTGTTTGCACTTAAAGTCTTGAACTGAAATTGTAGGGTCTTAGGTGCTGCTTTTGCATGATTATATACCCAGAGTGAGATGTATCAAGTAAGAAGTAGTTCTCTTTCATTGCATTTTTTCATGACTTTTAATGAGAGACACCTACAGTGTGACCTCAACAGAAGCTCCTATTGCATTCTGCCCGCCAGGAATGGCTGTTTTTTGATAGGCTTTTTTATATGAAAAGCCTATTAATTGTTCAATTTAATTGTTCAATTGTTCTGCCAATTGTTCAAGTTATCACCAAACCAAACCAGCAAGCCACACAGAGCAGTACCTCACCAAAGTAGAAATACTTTCCCAAACTAATGTTAGCTTCACCTGGCTAATGCCTCAAAGAGTAGCAATACTCCTGTTGTATAACCTGCTCGGATGTGTTTCCACTATCTCCTAGCCACACCACGTTAGCATTAGTACACACAAATACAGCATAGCTTCTCAGCTAATAAACAGAAGTGATGTGAGGACAGGAAGAGGCAGGATGAAGCCCTGAAGCCTTGTCTTTCACCCCGTCTGTCCATCGCCAATCCTTTGCCCAGTTGGTGGCACAGCCACCTCGTACTTTCAGAATCTCTAGACTATCAATCAATCAATCAATCTTTATTTATATAGCGCCAATTCATAACGGGTCAGACTACCTTCTGTCTAACCAATCAGAGACAGTCTTCTTTGAGCAAACGTCACTTCTGGCCCCAAAAAACTAAGATAGTCATGACTATGAAACCAACATGGTGATGCCCATAAAGCCAAACTTGAAGCGTCAGTATGGCATCCATAAACCAATGGATGACATCACAGTGGCTATGTCCGCTTCGTACAGTCCATGTGTACTCCAGTCTTCTAATCCTCCAGTAAGCTATGTATAAGGGACTCTTATTACATAAATGACTAAACATAGGCAAAGAAAGCTTTAGTATCGCTTAAGATAGAATTTGAATCACATGAATTTAATCCATCATCACCCTGTGCACACAGACTCCTGTTGGCAAGAGGAAGAGGAAAGCCAATAACACGTCTCCAATGTCCAGTCAAATGGTGGCACCAGCTGAGGCAGACAAGGTGTCTACTCAGGACATCGTACCTCACATTGTGCTGAATGTAACAGGGAAAGACTATCTGAGTACCACAGAGCTGCTCAAAGGCAGCACCCTACCTCCACTGGTCCAGGTATGGCTTGCCTGATTTTTCGGTTTGTCGTTGATATGATTAACTGTATGTGTCTTCCCAAAATGTAGCCTATCACTTGATTTTTCCTCAGTTTATCATCACTGCCTAATCTTTTTCCTCTTCTTCTTTGGTCTCATTAGGTGTTGGATGATTTAGGGTTAGGACCCAGCGGCCCTCCCATCCCTTCTCCCGTCACCTTGTCTATGGTTCCTTTCCCCAAAACCAGAAAACAATCTAACACTCAACTCACCTGTGACTGTTTCACCCTCCTGGATCCCTCTTGGATGGATGAACAGGGTGAGGAGAAGAAAGAGGGAGATGGGAAAGCATCAGCTGTAAAGGTAATGGTAATTTCACGACAAGTGAATACACACGTGCACAAGTACAAATAAATGAAATGTGGACATATTACTCTGAAGAATTCTGCCATGAACTCGTGTCTATCATGGTCACACAGATTTATAAAACCAAACAATAACAATAAAGTACAAATAGAACTTCAATATTATAGATTTTCAAATCAGGAGGTTGTTTGTGCACACTAAAGGAGGAGGCAGCAACAACACCTTCCAGAAGTGTCGGCAAGGGCATTATTAAGGAGAGTGAATCAACAAAGGACAAAGATAAAAAGGGCAGAGAGAGTCAGAGGAGCAAGAGACAAACTTCAGCCAAGACAAAAGCAAAGGGTGTGGGCCAGTCTCACTCACCTTTGTTAAATGTCTCCTCCACATCTGACTGCACCGAACAAGATGAACAGCAAAGAACCTTAAAGCTGCGGCAGAGGCAAGTGGAAGCACTCACAGACACTCTACAAGGAAACGCAGTGGCTTTTTTTTTTTGCTTTGTTGTTGTTGTTGTTATTTTACTGAGTGTGTTTTTGCATGTGTTTGTGTGCAGCCTGAAAACATTTCGCTGGGTTGTACCTGCCAATGGCGAGGTGGCGCTGAGGGTCTGGTTCTACTCAGACTCCCCAGGGAAGTTCGATGAGACCCTCAGCTTTCAGCTGCTGGGGACCCAGACAATCTGCCGACTATCCTGCAGAGGAATTTGCACTTACCCGACTGTCTCTAAGGATCACATGTCAGTCAGCATTATATGATACATAATATAACATTTTTATTTCACCCAGTACTTGTGTGTGTAACCTTTTTCAGAGGTTTTAACTGAAAATAAATGTTTTTTTTTTGTCTGCTGCACTATACATATTTGCTCTGTAAATCATTTGTCCTGTGTTCTGTTTTGAGAGAAATTTATAGTTGATATTTTTTGGTTTGGATTTAAAGTTGAGGCGTGTGTGTTTTGCCCAGGACTCTTTTTGGCTTCAGTAAGAAGGTACCACAAGTAAAAGAAGGACTCCAGAAGACTTACATAATTAAACCTGGATACTTTGAGTTTGGACCGTTATTGTGTGGCAAGACCAGAGACAGGTGAGAGGCAGAATGACGGCAGTGAAAGGCTCTGTGTGTTTGTTTCAGTGTTCTTATTTACTGATTCACATGTGTTATATTTTTGAATAGATACAAGGAAAGCAGTTACCCAGAGAACACAGAGAGACTTGTGATTCACAACAACTCAGGTCTGGAGGCTGAGGTCCAGTTCCATTTCCAGCATGATACCCAGGCCGCTACATATCTGCTGGACCCCCCGACCATGACTCTCAAACCTGACCAGAAACAGGTACAGAACTGTCTATTAACACTGGTTTTACCGGTCATTTAGCTGATCATGTGTGATCAAACTAGCACAGGGTAATACCAGAGTGAGAATGTTTTACTGTCCATGTAAACATTCCTCTGTCCTACTAGGAGTTGACAGTATGGGCCTACCCAACAAAACTGGGGCAAATAAAGGACAGTGTTGTGTGCTATATAAAGGACAATCCAGAGCTTGTCATAATCAACCTCTCATGCTGGGGCGTTCGACCAGAGTTGGAGTTGGAAAGCAGGCATATGCACTTTCACAGGATTCTGCTGCACAGGTACCAATACATTGAATACTAATTTGTGTTTGTCCACCATAGCTTGTCCGTGATTTTCACATAGCACAATTAAGCTTCTTACAGCAACAGTGATTAGATTCAGATTTTTGCATAAACTAAACTGTCCCTCTGTACCTTTCTCCGCTTTAACTCCCTTCCTCCATGCCTTCTCTGTAGGCGAGACAGCCGAACTGTGATGCTGCATAATAAGACAGCTCTGCCTGTGTCCTGGAGACTGCAGGGTGTGGAGGAGTTGGGTGATGAGTTCATTGTGCCACAGGATCAGGGCATCATCTCACCTTACTCCTCTTTCCCCCTTTGCTTGCACTTCAGGGCCAGGAGGCCACTCCATATTAAGAAGATCTTACGTCTGGAGGTAGAGTAAAAGGACACATGCTGAAATTAGAGTGAACTGGATCTGAGCTCAATATGCACGTTAGAATGTTAATGGCAGATAGTCAAAAGCACCCTCAAATGTCAAGGATGATTCAAAAATCAAGTGAGATGGAAATAGAGTTTGTGCTGTGTGTTCAATTTCAGGTATCCGATGTGGAGAAGATTCTTGGCATCATACACACAGAAAACATACAGGTCACTGCTGAAGCTCATGATATAGCTCTGGACATATCACCAGGTAGAATTTCAAAGTTTACAAACATTAAAACCGTCAAAGTTCATTTGGACCTTCTCTAACTTGCACGGCTTTCCATTCCGTTTGGGACCATGTAATCCCGAGAACCTTCTTGCTGTGTGGAGACAGAAAAAATAACATGCCATATACTCTTGTTTCAGGTGGCTGTCTGGACTTTGGAACCATTAAAGTTTTTGAAGAGGTTAAACGGTCTCTCAGGCTGAAAAACCAAGGGAAATATGAAATAGCTTATAAGTGAGTTTGAACTGCTAGTTTTTGAGTGTCAGGTCCGAATCAATGTAAGTGAATTTTATCTCACCATGGACCTAGTGAAATGTTTCACTTGTATTCTTTTCTTTCCACAAGGTTTGTATTTCAGAAGACCAACCCAACCCAGCCAAACCTAGACTCCATGTTCACTTTGTCCTCACTGAGTGGTACTTTGATGCCACACGAGAGACCCACAAACGTACAGATCCTCTGCAGACCCAATAAGGAAGTCTTGATAGAAGAGCAACCTGTCCTGTCTTGCCAGGTCTGAGCTATACACTGGTCATAATGATCACAGAGCTTCACAGAGAGGTTCAACTATATATTGAAGTGGGATGGAGAAGGATTTTCTAAACTTGTCCATAAACGTTTAGTACCATAGCTTTCTGATTTTGATTTCATTTGACTTTTACTTACTTTTAAGATCACTAACTGGCTCATATATTAATCATAGTTTCACAGGATTATACAATCATGGAGTGCCCCAGTGGCCTAGTGGTTTAAGATGCATCCCATATAACCACAGCATCCCTGGGCTGATTCCAGCGGAGATGCTTTGTTGCATATTGCTTGTCTCCCAGTTTGTTTATATGAGATTCAAGGCAGAAACTGTAATGACATTAGAGCATACTGGTTCATGCTGCCACAGAATGCATTCACATTAAGAGTTTTGTTTTCTCTTCTGCAGGTGATTGAACCCAACATTGGGAATGGAGGAGAAACCATAGCCGTCATAGCCATCAAGGTTTCAGTCGAGTCTGTCTTCTCCAGGTTAGGATTCATACTCTTTTAAGAAACACTATTACTATCAGTTCTGATTTAGATTGTGTTATTGTACCCCTCACTAAATTTTATTTTGGATGGATGATCATCTTTCTTTGTTTTTGTACCATTTGACATCACAGTTAGTACATGGTCTGTGTCACATCAGACTACATCACTTACCATCACATTATAATCTACAAGCATCATTATTTTGTATATAGCAGTTTTAAAATTTAGCATAAAAAATTCACAAATTGTGAATTGCTGTGTGGAGGAGCTACTCTATAAGAGCAATTCCCAACACGGCTCAGTGTGTAGCTGCGTTGTGCTCACTGGTTTAATATTTTTGTCAAGATGTTAACGTCAACACTGTTACATCTTATCTTATTGTTCATACTGTGAGGACACTGTCACTCTCATAATAACAAGCAATCCAAACAACAAGCAATTAGTCACCAAGGACATGTAAAAAACATTTTCTTTTGAGCCATGCAGATTTCCAAGTCTCAGACTGAGGGAGTCGAGAGAGTTCAGAAGGAAGGCCAAGTTGGCTCAGATCCACAACATAATAGCTCTGACATTGCCGCTGTGTAAATGCAAGGAGAAAGTAGTGTGTGACCACTTCTCCACCATGGTGGCAGAGTGGGATCCACTCAGGTTGGATCACATGGGGGGTAAAGGATCCAAGAGATCAGGACAGACCAAAAGTGGTGTCCATAAATGGTTTTATATCCAGTAAGTTGATTGTAGTGAAGGTTGTCCCTCGTGGCTGTGTTTTATCCCCCACTCTTCTCTCTGTTTACACAAACAACATGTCCTACAGCAGTGAAGGAATGACACTTTCAAAGTGTGCTGATGACATGGCCCAAGTGGCACCAATGAATTTCAAAAGGCAGTAAACATCCTGTTCAGGTTTAAGTTCCAGATGTGCTCGGCCGGCCAGAACTGCTGGGGGTCCTGCATTTGCAGATGATGTTACACATTATAACATCATGATTGGCTGTATGTCAGAAACATTTTTAATTCTAGAAAAGGAGATCCAGATCTAATAAAATGTAATGATTCAGTGCTTAATGCTTCTAATGTTTTATGTAAAGCACTTTGAATTGTCTTGTTGTCTAAATGGGTTTTAGAAATATACTTGCCTTACATTACATAGAGACTACCAAAAGTTCTGTTGCTTGGAGTAAGTGCCTGTTTTGCTGGGGGGATTTATCAGTTTGACTGTAAAAATATTATTAGTTTTCACAGTGTGTTGCAGAATGATTACGGTATTTTTAAACCTTGGTCTTATTTTGACATATTTTAGGTTTGAAATGGCCGGCAGGCAAAAAAACATTTAGAATTGGTCCAGTAGCCAAGACAAGCTACAAAAGTTGTATAATGTAATGCTTTGGGACAATATTGCCTATTTGAAATACATCTACTTAAAATGCTTGTTTTTACCACTGACAGGCTCAGATTTTTCTATCAAATATCTACAAACATTATGGAAAGGATCCTTACAGAGAAAGACCTCTGAGATCCTTTTTGTTAAACCAGAAATAGTCTGTAATAAAAACAATAATCTTTACATGGTAGTTGTTGTTCTGCCACTGTCTCAATCAGTTAGTTTGGGTTATTGTGTGACTTCGGTGTTCTAAAGAGTTGGTTTGGACCCAACACACAATAATACAAACAAACTGAATGAGGCGATGGTAAACCACCAACTCCCATGTAAAATTACTGTTACTGTCAGTCAAGTCTCGTAGGTTTGAATATACAGCAGCTGTCTCTGGTTAAACAAATAGGATCTTACAGTTCTTTCTTTGTAGGCGTCCTTTCTGTAATGTTGTCTGACACTTCAAATAACAATCTGAGCCTGTCAGCGGCAAAAACAAGCACTTTTAGTGGACCTATTTTGATCGGGCTCAATTGCCCCGAAAGATCATGTTGCAGCCATTGTAGCTCGCGTATTCCCACGTGCTGATTGAGATCATTTACTGGACCAAATTCCAGAAATCATAGTTAGCCTTTTACGTTATGTGATAATATATTATCATTTATCAGATTTATGATATTTTTACATTTAGTTTCACCAAGAAAATAATGGAGAATGTCCCACATTTTACTCTAACACTGTTCTTGTCAGTGTAGTCTTAACTGTCTGTGTGTGTATTTGTGTGTTTTCCTCGTCAAAGGAAAATGTCTGTGTGACAGACATTAAGAAACAACCTTATCTACCTTATCTTTAGGTACAAAATCACACCTGCATGTGAAATCAACTTTGGCCCACTGGTCTACGGCTGCAGGGAAAAACAGAGCTTCACTATTGAGAACAATGGAGTCTTCTGGACCAGTTTTACCATCTGCCGCAGGATCGCGGACCCTCCTCCACCAGGGAGACCAGGGTAGGACACCAAAACACACACACACACACATATACACAGAGATTCAAGGACTTAAACTAGGAAAACATGGAACAGTCATTTTCAAAATGTGCTTTGAGACTGACAAATCAAATTTAAAAGAAGCAGCTCAGGTGTTCTTTGCTTGTTGATGAGACATGTGGAGCCATGGCTGCTGTGTGACAAATCCCATATTAAAATGTAATACACCTTGCAAAGGAAGTTTCATTGAACCATCATTGCGTTGCTAATCCCTGCAAATGTTTTGTTGCCTTGCCTGGAGGGAGCATACTACTGTGCTGTGAAAGGAAAACAAATTACAAATAATACAGACTGAAAGTGCTAATTTGTATTACATAAGTATGTTTAACTCCTATTTATTTGTGATTTTTGAGAGATTAGATCATTACACTAGTGTGATGGTTGTGGCTTTTCAGTATCCGCAGGCCCAAATGACTGGTAGTGCCTTGCTGAAAGGGAAGGGGTATAAAAACTAATGTGGCTTATACGGGCTGTCAGTATCAGTTTAAAACTAAAAAAACATCTCTTTGGTACTCCTTTGAATTGCTCCTTACATACAGTATTATTATTTGTGCATGAATTACAATAAAGCATGAAAGATTTATTATTTTTGCTTGTAGCAGCTATATCTCGCGTTGAGGTGGTAGTGCTCAGAATATTTTAATAAGTGTGGAAGAATACAATATATCACAGTAGAACTGTCTTATTGGTTTCAACTGCTGCCTGAAATGATGACAACCTCAATGTCTTAAAATTGTCTTTCTCCAATATTCAGTTTGCTTAACTTAAAGTTGAATTCTGACTTGTATTCCTGTGTACTGGTCTCAGGGGTCCAGGTACGGAGATGCCTCGAGAGAGCCATTCAGACAGACCCACTGCTGCCAGTAGCAAAGTGAGACAAGAGTCCTTCCAGAAAGACATGAATATTACACAGGTAAGAGATTGCTGCTGGAGATGACAACAATGACAGTGCCTATGAATTTATGCAGTCTTTCTTTTGTTTGGACAGCCCTCTCTTCTCTCAGGGGTAACCACTAAAAAAGCAGACATGCTTGCTTGCCTGCCATCTTGTGTGTTCTTTGACATTTTGTGACAGCACAACAAATGTTTGCCACTGACAGATAACTTTAAGCTTTTGTGTCTTTTATGTGTAATAACTAATTTTTCATTTGCACATCAGAAACCACTGAAAAAAATCCTTTTTGATCCTCTCATGGTCCTCCACAGAGTCGCCTCACCACAGGGGTGTTCTCAGTGTCTCCCTGCACTGGATGTTTGTCGCCAGGATCTCAGCAGGTGGTGACAGTGGACTGTATGTCTGAACAGCTGGGTAACTGGAACCAGTGTTTGCTCATTGACATCAGTGACCGTGATCCCTCAGACCAGCCTGACGGTATACTGTACAGGCTGCTGGCTGACGTCTGCAAGCCAGGTGACAGCTGTGTGATCTTATTCTGTCTTACTTGATTAATACACCTGAGCAAAGTAGTGGCTTGATATCAGATGTCTCAGTTCCATACACACTTGCATGTAGCCTCTGAGATCACCAAGATGGGCACCAGCTATTGCCATTCAGAGAAACGGTGCTTGGTGCTATTTCCATTTTTGTGCTCACACAAGAATATGATTTCAAAGCTCATTAGCTTTGATCAGAAGTTTTTATCTTATTGAAAGAATGCATTGACTATGTACACATTTAGAGGATGTACATCAGGCAAAAGTGGTTGATCATCAGGTGCATTACATTAATTAATACTGTATCTGAGTCTCTCTGTTTTTGTGTTCCAGGCATAGCATTAGACATGCCATCCATTTTTGAAGAGCACCATCTGTGCCTCAACAGCAGTCAGCTCTCCTCTGAGCAGTTTTGCCATGCTGAAAGCATTTATATCCAGAATGAGAACAAGTTTATCTTCAGCAAAGTCCTGGTCGGGCGAACTGCTCAGGCCCGGTTCAAATTCACCAACATCAGCAAGGTGCCCTGCGTACTCAGCTTGACCATCAGATATGTTGGTACTAAGGTAGGACATTTAAAGCTCTACATAGATAAATGCTTACAGCAGGTTGTTGTAAATTGTATATAGCTGGTGAAAAATGTCCCATGTTTCCTTACAGACATCCCGTAGCATGGAGGTTTTTGATTTGTCTGCTACAATACTGAGCATTCCCAGCCAATCACACTCGTTCGCTGTGGTTACCTTCACACCCCAGGCGACGCAGGTCTACAGTGCTGTGTTTGAGGCCACATTGGAAGGAACCAGCAGGTATATGAGTGCATAAATCTATATAGTACTTCTTCTTATGTGTATAGTACTTGCATAGTATTCTCTGTATAGACTGTATAGACTACTACTACTGTGAGTACTGTAAGAGAATAGTATCACCTCTTGCTTTGCCTTCCTGACCACTGCCCATGTTATCTTTTACCTGGCGGATCCAAAATGACACCAACATCCAATAGCAAGGTGCTGGAGTTCCACCTAATGGGAGCGGGCAATCTGCCCAGTGTGTGTGTGGTGCGTCCATCACTGAGAAACAGAAGAGGAAGCCCAATGCTGCTGTTCAGACGGGTATTTGTAGGGCGCAGACGTACTCTCCCTCTGGTGTTGCTCAATGATGGAAATGTTCCTGCGCAGGTGAGAGGGGACATATTCCTTGGTCCTTTTATTTCATTATTGATCTGGGTCATCCCCCAAATCATTTTTAGATAAATTTCATCTAGGAACATAACATCTTGTCATACTTTAATTACAAGAAAGCCAAGATCACCTGTCTTTACAATGCGTACATGAAAAACATACGGCAGATACAGTACAATTAGATGAGTGAGGATTTTGTCAGTAAAGGTGCATTGTGGCTCTCTGTGCTGTGTAGGTCATGTTTGACATGCTGGATAGACATGGAGTGTTCACCATCAAAGCTGCTCCGGGAAATACTTGCAGCTCCATTAACACCATACATCTTCAGGACACCACTGAGTCAGGTACAATCCTCACCTGTAAAAATCTGTCTACAGCAGAATGTATCTACTCTCCATTAAATAATATGTATTGTTTTCATTGAAAAACATTAATAACATCAGTGATGCTGTTGATTTGCACTAAAAGTGAAAAAATGTCATGAGCTCAGTATGGGTTTCTCTCCCACGCTAAAGATTCATCCCCATATTTCTCGTCAATTACACCCTTTCTTCTTCCACAGAGAATCAGCGGGTGCACAGAGCTGTTCTGAGGCTAAATGTTAACCAGCAGGTGGAGTTTGAGGTCAGTTTCTGCTCTGACAAGCCTCTAAATGTCGAAGCCAAGATATCACTGCAAGTGGAGGACAACCCTTACAACTTACCCGTAATAACAGTAACCAGTGAAGCTTACAAGGAAATCGTCTCTGTTGACAACATCAGCGGGTCATGGCAGGAAATGGATGAGGAAGATGAGGAGGGAGGTAAGAGAGTATAGGAGGGCAGGAGACTAATCATGTGGAAGGTGTGGTGAGGTGTAAAAGAGGTATGTTAATTATTAGATTTATAGACATGAATGCTTGTTTCTTATCCTGGATTTTTCTACAAGGCCTATTTCTCTCTCACAGATAATTATGAGAGGCTTGATTTTGGTGACTGCTGTGTAGATGTGTCCTACCAACAGAGTCTCATCATGACCAATCACAGCAGCAGCCAGGTGGTCAGATTTGAGTGGCCTCCTGCTGGAACCCAGATCTTCTTTTCACCACAGGTAAAGCACTGAGGGAAGGACTGCAGGTGTGGCTGCAGAACAGTGGCGGGTTTAGATACTTTTTAATGAAGGCTGTGTGTTCAGGAAAATGCTTGGCTGCATGTGATGAAAAATCTGCTTTGTCTGACAGGTGGGACACCTTCATGCTGGTTGTTCTAAGGCAGTCATTGTCACCTTCAGCTCCAGTCAGCCAGTGACTCTGACCAGCCAGCCAATGAGATGCAAGTTTTGTCAAGTGGAGTTCCAGCAGCCAATAGATGAGGTAGCTGCCTGGGACGACCGACAAGGGACAGTGCAGTGCTCTTCCAGCCTGGCTTTAAAGAATGAGGTAAACATGTTGACTGCGATGTAAAAGAAATGGTGACGAAAGCTACCAGCCGCCGCCCTGTGGGCTCACCACCTGCTGTTACAAGGGTCGGGTGTATGGCAGGCCGGGCGACAAGCCGAAGCGGGGTCCTGGCTTTAGGGACATGTAACATCACCTCTATGGCAGGGAAGGAGCTGGAGCTCGCGCGGGAGGCTAAGCAGTTCCATCTAGATATAGTTGGGCTCGCCTCTGCACACAATGTGGATACTCACGAGCCCCCGGATGACCACTGCTGTGCTGTTGCTCTTCCCAGGAAATGAGAGGGCCACCTCCATGCGAATACGGGTTGCTGGGGGGAAGGATCTGACTATTGTGTTTGCTTATGCACCAAACAGCAGTTCAGAGTATCTGGCCTTCTTGGAGTCTCTGGATGGCATCCTGGAAGGAGCTCCATCTGGGGACTCCATAGTTCTATTGGCAGACGAATGATGGAGTGGTGCTTTGTTATTGGGCTTCTGTACTAGGCATGGATTGGCCATAACAAACGCCATGCTCAAGCATAGGGTGGTTCATAAGTGTACATGGTACCAGACCAGCTTAGGCCAAAGATATATGATCGACTTTGTGGTCGTGTCATTGGATCTGCGGCCGCAGGTCTTGGACACTCAGGTGAAGAGAGGAGCAGAGCTGTCAAATGATCACCACCTGGTGGTGAGTTGGATCAGTAGTGTAGTGAGGGTGTGTTGGGAGTGTCTAGTGGAGGCCCCTGTCCGGGAGGTCTTCAACTCCCACCTCTGGATCCAAGGGGAGGTTGGGGACATGGAATCTGAGTGGGCCACGTTCAAAGGCCAAAAGGTTGTTGGTGCTGGTTGGGGCGGCAACCTAAGAACTCGCTGATGGACACCAGCAGTGAGGAAGGCCTTCAAGCTGAAGAAGGAGGCTTTTCAGGCCTGGCTGTCTCGGGTATCTCTTGAAACAGTAGATTGGTACCTGGGGGCCACAGAGTTTGCAGCTTCAGTGATCATTGAGGCAAAAACTCGGGTGTGGGAGGAGTTCAGGGAGGCTATGGAGAAGAACTATCAGGTGGCCTCAAGGAAGTTGTGGCAAACCATTCGGCGGCTCAGGAAGGGGAAGCAGGGCTTATCTCAGGCTTAGTTGTAAAGCACCTTTCAGACACAAGGAAATTTAAAGTGCTTTACAGGGACATAAAACACAATAAAAACAACACAGAGAAACATTAAATTGCATGTAAAAGATAATAAAAGTACAAGAAAATAAATAGTTAAAGCTTTAGAGAAGATGCATTAAAAGATAATAAAAGCATGTGTATAAATATGTATATGTATATATGTATGTGTATATATATATAATGTAGCTCTATTATGGGCTCTATTTGGGTCCAAGACCATTTATTGCCTTGTAAGCAAGTAATAGGATTTTAAAATCTATCCTTTGGCACACTGGAAGCCAGTGGAGGGATTTAAGAACCGGTGTGATGTGCTTCAAAAAAGACCGGAGGCTGTGCTCCAATTATCTATGTCTGAGGCCATGGTTCTCTGCTGGAAAACTGTGGATTGCCCCCTCTGGGTTGGAAGTGAGTTGCTGCCCCAAGTGAGGGAGTTTAAGTATCTCTGGGTCTTTTTCATGAGTGAGGGAACTGAACGAAGCTCTGGATTTACCAGTCAATCTATGTTCTAGCCCTCACCTACAGTCATGAGCTCTGGGTAATGACTGAAAGAACGAGACTACGGATGCAAGCAGCTGAAATGAGTTTCCTCCATATTGTGTGCTCAGCCTTAGAGATGGGGTGAAGAGTAGAGCCTTTCACATTGAAAGGAGCAAATTGAGGTGGTTCGGGCGTCTGGTCAGGATGCCCCCCCAGGGGGAGACCCCTGGGGCAGACCCAGAACTCACTGGAGGGATTACATATCTCATCTGGCCTGGGGCCCCTTTGGGATCCCCCAGGAGGAGCTGGAAAGCGTTGCTCGGGAGAAGGACGTCTGGGGCTTGACCTGTTGCCACCACAACCCAACCCCAGACAAGCGGAAGATAATGGATGGATGGATGGATGGATGGATGGATGGATGGATGGATGGATGTTGCCTGTGATGTAAAAGAAATGCTGACAAGAGCTAATAACTCACAATCATAGTTGAGCTAACATTTGTCCACTTGCATGCAGGTGACGAAGACAGATCCTGAGCCCCTCTGCTCTGTGGTTGAAGGCTCCCAGTGGGAGTCTGAATTGCGCATCAGCGCAGTTTGTGACTACGTAAAGTTCAGCTGTAACACTGACACCATCCACTTCAAAGATACGATGCTATACCAAACCAGGCTCCAACAGTAAGTCTGATTCTAGGGTATATACTGGAGAAAAATGGTTTTAAAAAGTTTTAACTTTACAAATAAACAGTTTGGGCATCCCGAGAAGTTTGATACGAGATATGATAAAAATACTGAGATCAGAATGAAGCTATGTGCTCACACGGGATTTCCTGTTGCATTCCTATTCATTGTAGATCTTCCTGATGCAACCTATCAGTGGTCATGATAGTATTCAGTAAAGTGTTAATAACATTAAAATCCCGATTTAAAACGTGTCTGTATATGTTGATTGTGTGTGTGTGTGTGTGTGTGTCTGCGTGTGTGTCTGTGAGTGCAGACTGCAGATAGTGAATCATGGCACTGTCAGACTGGAATTCTCTATGCAAGTTGTCATGGATCCAAGTAACAACACGGGCCAAGGAGGTACTACAGGGATTTTATAGTATATCGTGATGTGTCAACTTTTCAGCATTTCATTTGACTTTGAATATCAGCATTAATTGTCCCTGCTGCACCTTTATATTCAAAGATAGATTTGGATGCACTTGTTTACATTTTAATGCCTTTAATGCCAAACTGTGTGCAGATGGGACCCTTACCTCTCGACCAGGCAGCAGGTCAGCAGTGGTGTTAACAGCCCGTCCTGCCAATGCCCTTGCCGGCATGGTGCCCCCGCCCCTGCAGAATCCTGAGCCTCAGCCCATCAGCGTTGAGCCCACAACAGGGGCCATAAAGCCCGGTGCCATGCAGAATTTCAGCATCCGCTTTTCACCACTTGCGGTGGCCCAGGTCCAGGGCAGGCTACTCTGCAGGTACAGTAAACTGTTCTTTAAAACTGACACGTCATGATAAATGACATCTGTTTGTAGTTTTCTTTCCCTCTTTGATACACCCCCTGGAGATCTTATGAAGGACAAGATGAATGTAAGGAAGGGAATGGAAGTCTTTACAATAATACCGACATAAACTCATTTGATTTTTCCTGTCTTCATGTGTGTACTACTCTCTCAGTATCCCCCACTTGCAGGATGGGGATCAAGCACCCAGTATATTATTGTATGGCCGCGGCCTGTTGCCCCACTGCCACTTTGATCTGGAAGACTCGGATTATATCAGTGGGAACCGCCGCAACCCTGAATTCAGAGCCCCTCTGGACCCTAACACCAGGATCATAGAGTTCAATGCTGCTGGTTTGTCTGCAGTACCAAAAAGGTAACAGAGAGAGAGAGAGATGGGAGCTTTTCAGCTCTATCAGTGTAACACTAACTCTTTGACTATATGTGTGTTCTGGGTTTATTCCACAGATGCTTGAGGGTGGTGAACCCAACCAGTAAAGCTTACTCATTTAAGTGGAGGTGTACAGACACAGGTGGCAGCCCATTCCGCTGCCTCACACCATGTGGTACCATCCTGCCTGGGAAGAAAGTGGAAGTAAGGATGGAAACAGACACCATGAAATCTCTGAATGGGATAGTGGTATCTTATAACATTTGTCTTTCTCAATCAACTACAGTGCATCCTCTGATTCACCTCATCCATCTTTCATGTCACCGCACACCACACAATCTCAATCTCTTTCCTCATTTAGAATCTTTGGTCTCCTTTTCATTATTGTTTCACTGTTCCCATCTCCCCATGTCCCCTTGTTATCACAACTGATTTGATCTAATCTCATTTCTTCTGTTTAATCTAATCCCACTTTAATTTTTATCAAATTCTTGCTCAACTCATCTGATCTAATCTGTTCTAGTTTGTTCATCCCCCCTCCCTTACACACTTCCTCATTTGTATTCCTCTCACTCTACTCTACTGTTCCATTTGTAATGATGTGTTATGTGTGTGCAGGTGTGCTTTGAATATGCAGCTGAGCAGCTGGACACGGTGGAGTCATTCTGGTGCTTTCTGATTGAGACTCTGTCACTGTCTGTCCCCTTCCTGTGTGTGGGCACCATTAGAGAACCACTTGTCTATCTCGATAGACCTCACCTTAACTTTGGAGACCTGCTCGTCGGTATGTGACATAGACGCACATGCTGTTATTACATTCATGCAGTAACATCACACGTCGCTGTCAAGTCACACCAGTATTAAACACAAAGCAATGAATATTTTCCTGTTTGACTCCTGTGGTGTGGTGACAGCACATAGTTATACTAGTTGAGTTATACTGCACATACACCTGTAGATGAGTCAGTCAACTTCACTGTCGCAGTTTTTTCTTAATGTAGTTTATATCAACAATATTCATAAATGCTCAAGCATGGTTAAGCATGGTTTAGGTGTTGTTAAGTTTAGGCAATTAAAACTACTTGCAACAGAAATATCTGACCCCCCTTAGAAAAGTTCTTCCTTAAGTCTGCTGTAGATAGCAAAGTAACTACGAGGCTCCTGTGAATTCCAACAAATGAAACCTTGCAGCACCTATTACTTCCCCCATGTGAACAGTGGCATGCAGACCACAGCTCCTGTGCCCGGTTCGTTCTGTCCTGATGAATAACACAGACAAATAATTTAATCAATCCACTTCAATAACATGGAGTAAGTACCATGAGAATTCAAACACAGCTTTCCAATTTTCAATTCCAAGGCTTAAGTCCATGTGACAGTAGCAGATTTCAACCACTGATGAGTAACCGATTATTGTTCAAATCTCTACTCTCACAGTGAACACATTCACATACAAGAGTGCTTTTTTAGCAAATGAATGTGGATTGAATATCTGTTAATACAAGCTGTTAAACTCTGTTAGTCCTCACTTGATAATGGGAAAACATGACAAATGATTAAAAATGATGATATACTATACCAACAGTTCATATATCAAATTGTATTTTAACTTCATTAAAATAAATGAACAAACAAAACATATTGACATCGGCCGCTGCTAAAGGAAAAGGTCCTTGATTGAACCTAATTACTTACTTACTTACTACCTAATTAATTTTTACTAATTAACTTGTATGGTGCAAACCAGTAACGCTGTTTAAGGGAGGGGTTCAAATCATTGGTGGATCTGCTAAGGATGGGGAATGCTGTAAGAAGAGAGGTTCTCATTATGAGTACATTACAAACGTGTGTGTGTGTGTGTGTGTGTGTGTGTGTGTGTGTGTGTGTGTGTGTGTGTGTGTGTGTGTGTGTGTGTGTGTGTGTGTGTGTGTGTGTGTGTGTGTGTGTGTGTGTGTGTGTGTGTGTGTGCATCTGCACAGGCTGCAAAGTGGAACAGGTAGTTAGTGTGGTGAATGGAGAGGACGAGCACTTCCACTTCTCTGTCATGCAGTCATCTCTTCTCTGTAATGACCAGCAGTCCAGCCTCATGCTGCAGCCCATGACTGGCACAGTGGCACCCAAGGACAGGTTAATGACACTATAACATACGCTAAATACTACTAGAGGTTAAGACTGTCATACCTAAATGCTCCATATTCATTTTAAGATTTAAAAATACATCAGTGTACATTATTTAGAGAACACAATCACTCACAGCATCATGCATGACGTGATTTAAATTTCAAATGTTTAAGCTTGGTGATGTAATTATGTGTTTTCACTGCTAATTAACTATGTTATAACTCCATATTAGTATACTGTATGAAGTCATAGAGCAGTGTATCAATCAATTGCTGTGAACTCTTTGCAGGTTGTCATTGTCAGTGTCATTCATGCCTTGTCGTGAAGGCTACGTGAGCTTCAGATTGATTGTGAGGGTGAAGAGGAAGTCAGAGCCACTCACGCTCACAGTTAAGGCCAATTGTTTCACCTTGAGCACCTCTGTTCATGTGGAAAAGCCCAGCGGTGGCCTCAGAGAGGTCAAACCTAACCACCAAGACACTCTGGACTTTGGAAAGGTCAGCACGCGCTCACATCACTGACACATAATCACAGGCACCATCAGATGACGTTGCATGTGAGGTTTAAACATATGTATGTGTCTGTATATACACTATTTGTAGGTGGAGATTTCAGAGAAATCCACCTTTAATTTCCTGGTGTCCAGTCTGACAAGATTCAGCGTACAAGTGAGTTTTGACCTCACTGCTCCCAGTGAACTGCTGCAACACCTGGAGGCAAAACCTCAAAATGCCACTATTGAGGCTGGGAAGCAGCTGCAGTTGTCACTCCTCTTTTATCCCCGCAGCATCTGTAACCTCCAGGACGTCAGACTGAGTATTAAGGTTAGATGATGATCTCCTGTCAAGTTTTATGAGGGTTTTTACAGAGGTCATGGTGCTTTAAGGGGCCATCAGGCTAGTTTGGCCTCATCCTGTACTGACAAGACCAAAAAAAGTTGTGCAGCCATGAATAAGTGTCTATTAACACTGATAAAGATAAAGATCTAAGTCTTAAATACCAAATAGATCCTGAGCTATACCTGTCATTAAACCGATAATGTTTCTACCAACTCACTAGCACTAATCAATTAATTATGAAGTCCATTAATATGAAGTCACCAAATACAATCACAGTGCCACATGTATAATGTAGTGTAGAGTGTAGAGTAGTTTAGTTCATAGAAAAATACTCTCTATTCTACTGTCTATTCTACTCCTCTCATGCATTTCACTCTCTTGTTTTGTCTCGTCAGGTAAAGCATGGGCCAACATTTACCTTTGCCATTAAAGGTGGGGCTGTGGCACCAAGCCTTGAATTCTCATTCACCAAGTACAACTTTGGCAAGTACTTCCTGTACCGTCCTGGTATGGTGCCGGCCTCCCAGACTCTAGTCATCAGCAACAAAGGCACGAGGGACGTCAGGTAGTTATGCCCGTCTGTTTTTATTGTTTTTATACTACTTCATGATCATGAGAGTTTAAAAGATTACGAGTTAAAAACCAAGTCTGATTTGAAAACCTCCCGTGCTCTACTTCCCTTTGCTCAGTGTCCAGTGCCAGTTCAAGAATAGCTCATGCTTAGAGATGGACTTTGAACCAGATGTTTTGTCCCCTGGTGCTGTGAGGGAGGTACCAGTCACCTTCTGTCCTCGTGAGGCATGCCGTTACCATGACAAACTCACCTTCATCTTAAACAGCTGTGTCACCAAACACGTGGACATCCTCGGGCAAGGCATCGAGATGAAGGTGAGAAAGAAGGGCGTGCAAATCTAATGCCAGAATTACTATGTTAAAGCGAGGCTGTACAACTTTTACTGAGCAGTGACAACGGGACACCTGAATACATGAAATATTAAAAAGTAAATGAAGCCAAATCATAACAGATTTTGAAACACCTTAGTCTGTAGGAACATGCTCTGAGACTGCCATCATGTGTATGGCCTTGCATCCTATCTGAGTCTCCCCCTAATGTAAACTGGTTCCACTGACTCTATCCATTTGACTGTATAATTATTAAAATCTGATGTATTTAATCTAAGTATCTTGTATATGGTTTTTTTCTGTTCCAGCTGGAGGTGGAGGATCCAAGGCAGAGGAATGTGAAACTGGGATCTCTGACGTTGGGTCAGAAAGTAAAACAACAAGTGGTTCTGGTTAACCACAGTCCTTTAGACCTTTCCTTTACCCTGCTGCTGAATGCAAACACTCCGCTGGGCCCAAGGGTAGGGAACACACACACACACACACACACACACACATACAAGCAACACCTGATATCATCATCTTCCCTCTCCTCTCCTCCTCCAGGATCTGTCAGTCAGTCCAGCAGGTGAGCTGAACCTGAGGGCTGGTGGTGGTTCATGTAATGTTCAGATCCACTTCTCACCTCATCAGCACATACCTCCCTTCACCGCTGAGCTGCAGGCGGAGTTTGCAGGCCTGTTACACCCCCTGCTGACCATCCACGGCTGCTGTCAGGTAGGCTTTGAAGTAAATTTCACTCTACATGGCTGGTTCAAATGATGCCTTTGCATTATATGTTTACTTGCCTTAACAAGCACAAAATGTTTCAAAAAAGAAATAAGTTTACTGTTGTTTCCAGAATCATCTTCCCATAAAAGGATTGTCCTAGAGTAATCAAGTTCTGGCTGTAAGAGTCCATAAAGATGAATGAATTTATTTGTGGTTTATTATGTTAACTCTGTCCTGACTGTTGGATAAAGTTATGTAAACCAGTAGTTTGTATTTTGACTGTCAGGATGTGGAGGTCCAGCTGGACCAGGCCTACTTAGCCTTTGGAGCTGTTGTCCAGCACTGCCAGGCCAGGAAGAGGATTGTAATGAAGAATTCTGGGAACATTGGTACCAGGTGAGGTTAGATATTATACAGCATATGATCCAGTGTCAATTTCAGAAGTTATCTACGATAAAAATCACATATGGACAAAGAGCAGCAGAAACATAGACACACACACACATTCCTGATGGGTCTGTAATCAAAATGTGGAATTCTCTGAGAGTCTGATTGGTTATGGATTAAAGACAGTATCATATGCCATTAATCTTTTACCCAAGTGAAGGGTCTGTTTTAGAGGGAAACTACAATCAAGCAGTATCTCACCTGTGCAGCTCTGTTCTTAGCACGGCAATAACAATAACGAGCCTAGTTACACCTAAACTCTCTGCAGGGTCAAGATGATCACCTACCTTTCTTATGTTTGCATGCTTGAATATACTGGCTTTCTGATCATCAGTACTTCAGTACAACTTCTGTGAAGTTAGTAGGATTCATATGCTGTTGTATACGTTTTATCCATCTACCTTGTAAACCAGGTTCCAGTGGGAAACAGAGAATTTTCCTCCAGAGTTGTCCATCACACCAGCTAAGGGCCGTATCGGTCCAGGCATGGAGGTTCCTTTTGAAGTGTCCTTTGCCCCTGTGCAACTGAGCAGCGATGCAAGATATGAGAACCTGTCGTGCTGTGTGGAGGGCTCCTCCTCACCCATTACCCTCACTGTGACAGGCTCCTGCATTGTAGCCTCCGCCAGCAGAGAGGTTTGATTGATGCACTTTTATGCACAATGTTGAGCAGTGAAGTAAAAAGATCTACAGTATACATTCAATCATTGGACATTTGCTCATTAGTTTCTTTTCTAATGACCAGTAGGGGAAATGATGCAGCACACTGACTGTATGTACTGTATGTACTCTAGGATAACATTACAGCTACAAGTTGAAACACGGTACAGCAGACAGATATGCAGACAGATATATCTTGTCAGAGTAAATCACCATTACAAAGTAACATTAGTGTATATTAAATGATATCTATGAAATGTACTATAGCAATAACAGTACGAAACACATAATGGTATGGCAGGAAATACCCAATTAACATTTCATGTTATAACGACAGCACCAGCACCAGGGATGTTCTGCTTCATCCAACCATGAACTACAATCTTCCATAAGAGGATTAATTAAGTATCACTTATTGTTATGTTCTGTATCTTTGCCGTAACTGTTTTCACAACAAGGTTCCTAACACAGGTATCTTGTGTACCTCCCTTATGTACAAGTCATTTATTACAAAGCAATGTAACTCAAATATAAAGCAATAGCAGAGGAGTATTTTGGATATTGATTTTATTTTTTTCTCCAGGTTGCATGAAAGCTAAAAGCTTCCTTGTCAGCAGTGTAGCTTTGTGTTTTAGGGATGGTTAAAGGCCAGTATCAGATAATCTGAGACATTGATTCTGCCCCTGTTTGGAACCAGCGTTGACAGATTTAAAGATCAGTAAAATGTTGGAGAAACTTCAGCTGGTTTCAATTATCTGATTAGCCTCTAATGCCAGAGAAAAGGCTTTAGTGTGTCATATTCTGCTGTATTTAGAATAAGCTGAGGGTGGTTAATACTGCACTGCTTTCTGCTTATGCTTTCAGTGACAGACTTAATAATTTAATTGCCTTTGTACTACCTATTGCACAATTCTTCCCATCTCTGAACCTCTTGTCTCCAGGTGGTGGATTTTGTTTGCCCAGTACGTGGCTCTCACACCCACAGCATTCCCATGGTCAACCCCACAAACCTGCCTTGCAGCATCAGACCTGTGATAGAAGGCGAACAGTGGAGCGCTGCGCCCTCTGTGACCCTTGAACCCCTCCAAAACAAAGCATACGAGGTCACCTACCGACCACTGACCATGACTGCTGATGGAAAGAAACACCTGGTAGATCAGCATCTAAACACAAGCAGCTTTTTCCTTGTAACCTCCTTTGTGTGTGCTCACTGCAGTGCAAAGCATTCTATATAACAACAGAAGAAAACCGTGTAAGCAGTGAGGTGTGACATGATCATAAGCTCTGATATTAACTTGTAGTGTCTCTCCTTCCTCTACACTCAGGGATCAGTCTTTTTCTCTTTCCCTGATGGGACAGCCACGCTGTTCTCCCTGCAGGGAAGTGCTGAGCCTCCCAAGGCAGAGGACACCATTGTGCACAAACTGCCTGCCAAGACTCACCATACACAGCTGCTCCCTGTGCACAACTGGCTCTCCAAGCAACAGCGGTAAGTGGAGAAAATGCCTTTCATTTAGCAAGACCTATATATTCAAGGGATCACCTTAATTAAAAATGTGAATGCTGAATGTGAAAATGTAATGAGGAGAAATCCACATGCTCTGTCAGGACAGATGTACATTACAGTCATGAGTGGCTCTCTGTGCTCAGGTTCCGTGTGCTGATAGAGATCCTGAAACCTGACAAGCCAGATGCCACGGTGTCCCTCAAGGGTCAAGGATACTTAGATGTCCCTGCTTTGGCCAAGACAGAATACAAGATGTCTTTCTTTGCATACAGAGAGGGGCAGTACAACACCAAGGTTTGATCACACACACATCTCTGTGACCACATCTGAATCTGTGTCTAGTTTGTCCTCACATCGTCCTCAACTCTTCCTCTCAGGTGACGTTTTGTGACGAGGTGTCCGGTGAGTTCTTGTTCTACCTTGTTACCTTCAAGGCCACATCTCCAGGATCCCTGTCCACCACGGAGCTGGTGACGGCTGTCCGTCGGTCGGCCTCAGCCACTGTACAGGTGGAGAACCCCCTGACCACACCTAACTGCCTCACCACTGAGTGTAAATGCCCTGACATCAGTGTCCCACCTCAGCACACTGTGCCAGGACAGTCCAAGGTGAAGTACATCCATTCCTGTACTGAATAAAACAGCTGTGTGCCCACAAACAGGCTTTAGCTGATACTCCATGTGTGTCCACTCTACAGGGTTTGCTGAGCTTTGAGTACCAGCCCCTGCATGCAGGCGAGTCTACAGCCCAGCTGACCCTGTTTAGCAATGAGCTGGGCTTCTTCCAGTACGATCTGCTCCTCAGAGCTCTGCCTCCACCACCAGAGAAAACCGTCCACTTCAGCACTTGTCTGGGCAGCAGCCACACTGTTCTTATTAAGTTCATCAACTATTCCCATGTCAAAACCAAGTACTCATGCAAGGTAAGTAAATATTAGCTATGTAATGTAAAAGAGAGTTTTTAAAGGGGGACCTCACCAATTCACATGCACATCAATCTGCTAGTCATGAAGACTACTACTCAGCCTGTGAAAGCAGTTGTGGAGGCGAAGAGTTTGAAAGATATGAATGTTTAACTTGCAGGGAAGGTGTGATGAAGGATGCTACCATGTTGCATTTTTGGAAATGTATGATCCATCTATGGAAATGCAGTACTAATATGCCGGAGAGGCCTTTAAAGGCTGTCATTGTGAACTTGTAAAAATCGTACTTGACGTGTTGTCTGCTGTGATTAGCTGGAATTTGAGTTTGTCTGATGAATAGACTTGGATGGAAGAACAAATAATGATGATGGATTTTAAAAATGTTTATCTAGCAGTTGTGTTTTTATATTGGTGCAATTTACTCACACAACAACATATTGAAAGGTGCAACAGATTTGCCCTCAGCAATTACAAATGCCTGGAGGCGATTTCTCAACAAACTCAGATTATTTATCTCATAAATTTAAAATGCGTAGGCTCCGTCTTTAATAGCGAGTCAGTTCTCAATTCCTTCCCCTAAAAAGGAAGCTGCACTGAACTTGGTGAGTTCAGAGAGAGAAAGTGTGCTGAAATGTCAGACACTACTTATGACACCAGAGTTGTCACGACTGAACGTTTCATTCAGATAAAGCATTTCAAGATGACAATTATACCAATGTAATCCCAGTGATTTATTTGCTGTCATAAAATCCCCTTCGTGTTGTCTCTCTCTTGCAGACAGATCACCCGGACTTCATTGTGGACAAGAGTGTTGGTGCTTCTCCAGGTTTCCAGGGGGGATCAGAGGCCAGCGTGGAGGTTTGTTTTGAACCTCATGAGCTGGGACAAGTGACAGGCCAGCTCAGCCTGTCATCAGCTGTCGGTGGTGAATACATCTTTCCCTTACATGGGACCAGCCTTCCCCCCAAAGCTCAGGGCCCATGCAGCATCAGGGCCGGTCACAACATCACTGTCCCCTTCAAGAACGTATTCCTGCAGACCACCGCTTTCTCTTTCCAGGTGAGGAACCAAAGTTACAAATGTGATATTTTGGGAACGTCAGCGTAACTGAGAATGAAAAAGATTAACAACATTCCAACACAACCACTGTGCAGAAAGCTAACACATCTAAGGAACTCATTTTCTTTCAGACATTTACTCTGAGTGTGCTGCCAGCCAGCATGAAGCAAGCCCTTTAAATTTAGCCTGGAACTGTTCCAGCAAAGAGAGTGGTGCAGTCTGCCGTCCATACTCTCATGTTTAGCGTACAACTCTTCACACCTCCAACTTCTACAAAATGCTTAAATTCAGCTCATTTGCTTCACTGTACATTTTATCTGATTTAACTTAAGCCTTATTTACTCGGCTCTTAGGTGGACAACCCCTGTTTTACTGCCAAAGGGGTGGACACCATGCTCTCCAAAAAGACCCAAGACATCCTGATATCCTTTCAGGCCCCGCTGGGAAGCTCTCCCGGGCCGTGGTTTGGCACCCTGACCATCTCCAGCCAGCCCTCTGAGGGCCACACCAAACCATACCGTTGGGTGTATTACTTGAAGGGCTACCGCCCCGACTCATCTTAGAGAGCAATATGCACACACACACACACACACACACACACACACACACACATACACACATGCAATTCAATGTTAACGTTAATGCCAAAATACAAGCCAGAATTTCCCTGTGTGTATTTATTTATGTGGTATAGATAATAAGTTGTCACAAATGTATTCATAAGTATTGCAATAAACTGAATAAATCTTGCGGAGAAAACCTGTCATTGCACACTGGTTTCCACATGGGGGCAATCATGTCAAGTGATTCAAAAATCACAGTGCTCCAGTGATGGGGGGGGGATACATAATTTACCATTTACAGTACTTTTGGTCATCCTTATAATCTACATGTTAACAGTGTCAACTTTGCCAAAGGTTACATCCCTCTCTCTCTCAAGCGCACACACACACACACACACACACACACACACACACACACCTAAACCTGTAATGAAGAGCTGGACTGACACTTCAAGAAACCCTCCTCTTCCTCTAACAGAGGAGACTCTGATCCTCCCAGTGGGACAGAGTGAGCAACATTAGGTGGGTTGCCCACACCTCCTGCTGTGACTGTTAGACAGACAGAAGGGAAGTATAGCATTGTCTTTGTTCGGGTTAGACATCAAACGAAAGACAAAGCATGTGGATGTAATCTCTTGTTTTACAGCCTTCAGTTTGCCCTTGGACAAGCCCAGAGAAAAGTGATGTTACTTTCCTCCTGATGGAATAGAGTTTATCACAGCAGGGGTGGATGTTACCTGACTGCTTTCAACAACTAGACCCAAAATAAAAACAGAACCAAGAAATGCTGCATTTTCGCTCAATATAACACATCACATTGTATTCATCAGGATTACTGCTGTAATCCAAACAGCCTACAAGTCAGAATAAACTCCGAACCATAGAATTACCAGTGCCCATAAGATTATAGTAGCCACTTTTCGTTAGATGGATGGGGGGGGGTAGGATCTGTAGGATGGGTGGGTGTGCTTTGGGGTGGGTGCTGTGATGTAACAGGGGAGGTGGAGGTGGGGGCTTCTCTCTCTCCCCCATAGAGCGCAGCATGAGCGCTCCGCAGCAAAAGGATGTGTGAGCAGGCAGCGCGCTACTGTAGGGACGGAGTCCACAAACTGCTCAACAAAGAACAAGCCAAACTTCGAGCCCAAGAAAGCCGCGAGCAGCCGAAACCCGTAGCCGGTCAGGACAGCGAGTCCGCGACGGCAGCGCAGTCCGGAAACAGCGGCGCCCAGCCCGGTGGAATCGACGGGCTCGTCCGCTGGATCGTCACCAAAATGAGCGACAACAAGAACATCTCCAGCCGGGAGTACGCCTCCAGCAAGGAGGAGGTGGCCGTGGCTCAGGAGCAGTTCTTCGCCCCGGAACCGCGGAGAGGCATCTCCGTTATTTTGGATGTGAGTAGGCACCGGGCGGGCAGCGGGCAGCCTCACCGGTTGGGTGGGAGGGTGAAGACATCCAGTGTGCACAGCAGTGCGCACGGACCGGTGCAGTGCGCACTAACGCACACAATCAGCCTCAGAGTTCAGTGTTAAGGCTCGTAGCTCGAGCTCAGCAGAGGGGGGGGGGTGCCAGGTGCACTGACACTGTTAACGGTACGTGGCTGTCGGGGCTCAAACCTGTGAGCCCCCCCGGTGACAGGACAGTCTCAGATTATTGTCCATTCTTATCTGTTGCCCCGTCCGAAAAGTCATTGCACATTTTCGCATTAATTGACAGATACTTTCTGCATCGTGGCTTCATTTCTTTACTTCTTCACTTTCACTTCAGAATCCATCATGACTGCAGCTCGGTGGTACTTTCTCTGATGCTTTTATTGTCGGTCCAAAGAAACAAAGTCCGACGCGCAGCGACGCACTTCGCTGCTCGGCAGCTGCACCCATCAGCAGGTCCGACTGTCCGTCAGGGTGCTTGAGACGGTTTCATCACAACACTTGAATTATTAATGAAAATGTCTTACTACCATATTTTTATTGATCCATCCGTTACAGAATCCCGACATCACAGTTGATGATGGGCGGACAGACCCGTAGGCGCAGGTGTCCTGTGTTGGAAGTGGCAATTACGCTGCGCTATCTCGATTTAGGTCAGCTCATCAATACTATTGGGTTATTTTTCATCACCGCCCCACTAAATGTCCCCCCTGGAGACCTGCTGGTGTTGCTTTAGTGCTCTAACGGGGTAGAAAACAAAAGAGAAAAGTAGTTCAGTTTCTGCAGACCCTGACCACGACCCAAATTGACTGACAGACTGATAAAGAAGGGGTCCATGGAAAACTAATTATGATCAAGACCAGAGGGCCAATATATCCCAGTACCCTAGTGAGCTAATTCTGCATCTGTGTGTGTGTGTGTGTGTGTGTGTGTGAGAGGGAGTGTGTGTAGAGGGGTTGATGGGGGTGTAGCCTAATTTGCTGCTGATACTCCTCCTGTAGCAGGAGACTGTCCACTCAAGCAGATGCAGCACAGCTGAATTTCATAGCCCTGAAGCTTTTTAGGTTTTTAGGAGGAAAATGTTTGAGGAAATGTGGAATTTCTATCAGTAATAATAACTTCCCGATCATTTCTTACTGAAGTTCTGTTCGTTTCGTTGCATTTTACCTGATGCCCTGAGCTTGGCTGTTATCTGCTGCACTCTCACTGATTGGTCGACAGCCGGTATGAGCTGAGCCTTCTGACATCAGCACTGAACTCTTTCTGGCATTTTCTCTCAGGCTCACTCTGCATCCGCTTGAACTTTGAAATGTTAATCGTTTTTGCCATTTTCCGATATTATTGACCCCAGCATTATTATGATGGTGAGGAAGTCCACACCAAAGGGATTTGAGTGATTGCTGTGTGTGTGTGTGTGTGTGTGTGTGTGTGCACCTGCAGGCAGCATCCTTCTCCTCCGTGCCTGCTTGTTTCCCATCCCTGATGCTCCTTTTTTGTATATTCTTTAAACTCCTTTCATCTTTTGTCCTCTCCCCCATACCTTATTTCTCTCCTGTCCTGCTTTCCTCCATATCCCTCTTGTCCTCCTCCTCCTCCTCCTCCTCCTCCTCTCCCCTCCCCTCAGCCAGACCAAGAAAACATCCATTCTTAATAAGATTAGGAGATGGATGCAACATTCCCTCTCTCACTCTCTGTCTCTGTCTTCTGTCTCTTTTCTGTTCAATCATTTTTCCGTTTCTCTCCTTTGCTGTCTCTCATTTTCCTCTCACTCAGTGTTTCTGTTACGACTGCCTCTCTGCACACACACGCATAGACACACACACACATAGACACACACACACACACACACACACACATCGCCTCCTCACCGTCACACTCTCCCTCCTCTCCATGCTTGTCTGTCTCCAGCAGCTCCAGAGTTGGCTGTTTGCTGCGGAGTTGAGTACGCCCCAGGGTGCAGCCAGAGAGCAGAACAATGCAGAACAGCTTGTCATTTGGAGCGTTGTGTGTCTCAGCAGTTAATGATTTTCACTTTAATCTGTTCTGATGCCCGAATGCACCACATGCTTATAGTTTTACAAGCAACAAACTGGTAAAGGCTCTC
Organism: Pempheris klunzingeri; assembly: GCF_042242105.1. Lineage (NCBI taxonomy): Eukaryota > Metazoa > Chordata > Actinopteri > Acropomatiformes > Pempheridae > Pempheris > Pempheris klunzingeri. Next base: position 24,074,537 of record NC_092016.1, on the reverse strand, counting down.
TGGACTAGTTTATGCACACATGTACAGTTCCATCATTAAAACTCGTGCGCTGAATTGCGGTCACGATTGTTTGATTGCAACAATTATTTTAATTTCCTATAAATCTGCAAACTATTTGCTCTATTATTTGATTAATGAAAAGTTTTGTCTCTGAGCCCAAGGTGATTTATTCAACCAGCAGCCCAATACCCAGCAACCTTCACTTTTCAATCATATTTAACAAAGGAAAGCTCAAATCGTCACATTTTGGCTTGAAAAACAACTTAAACACTGACGATTAACTAAGTGATTCCCCATTTTAGCTTTACATGGAATATTACACGCGAGAGTCACAAATTCTAAACCAGAAACTTAGTTAAACAGTGAAATATTTCCTTCCTTTGACGTCCTCATTAACAGTTGATAAGGAAAGTCAGCGTCAAGTCTGAGGCATTTTTCTGACACTTTCATACATTTTTAGGGGAGAATTCTTCTTAAGAATTCTTTTAAGCTCCACTCCGGTTCTTTTCTCAAGTGTGATGGGAAGAAAACCTGTGTTCTTCACAGACTTCCACATCCTGTCTGTATAATAGGGCCAAGTTAAAGAGATACTCCAACAAAAACCTTCCCAGTACCACTCACTCATCCCCTGACAGTTGGAAAGACGTCTATTTAAGTTGTCAGTTTTGTCCTTCATAAGTACAGTTACTGCTACAGCAGTCCACTGCTGACAGGTTTCCTTAGCAGAAAATCCCTCCCCCCTCCTCGCTATCGCTTCATTTCATCTTTTGCATCCCCCTCACTGTGTCTTTCCCTCTATCTTCCATCGCTTCTCTGCTTTCTGGCAGTTGTTGTCAGTGGGAACAGTTTATATCACACTTTGAAACACTGATGAAAGCACCAGACCTGCCACTTTCCATTCTATAGGGAGAGAAGCTTTCACTGAAGCTATAAATTAGCTCTCATCGCGCACATGTACATAGCAAGTAATCATCAGTCATTTGTACATCAGTGACTTTATTGTGTGTGTATGTACATAATATTTGTGAGGTCTTATCCTCAGTCCCACTGCTCGTAACAAGTCTTATCACACACCACTGCAACGCATCTGGCTGAGACACACAGTGTTGAAGTGTTTGTATGAATCAGCCTTTGTGTGTAGTCACAAGGCTGCACAAGTTAACAAACTGAATGGAAGACCAAACATTTCAGCTTCCGTTTATTTTCTCACTGAGTTCTGTTTCGGGTTGTTCTGCAAAACACCACATTGCGTGCGTTTGCCATTTCTGTCACTTCAGCTCAATGTGACTTCATTTAAATATTTTGGCTCAGAGCCCGAGATAATCCGTTTACAAACCTCATTAAAGTAAAAAAAAAAAAAAATGAGTTTCAGTTTCAGTCTCAAAATACAGGATGTTGAATTGCGAGTAATGGGCCTGCCAAAACATCTGAAGTCTTACTCAAATCTCTGACACTGATGTTCAGTATTTTGTCATTTTCTGAGGAAAATGTGACAGCTCTCCAGAAAAAGATGTGAAAATAGTTGAGTTTTATTCAGAAATGGCATACTGTCTACCAAAACCTGAAGATAGTACACACAGATGTTCATCAGATCACACATGAAAATGGTGAAAAATAAGGTACTTGATTTTGAGATTTTTATCAATATCAAAAATTGTATTTAATATTTGATTTAAATAGGAACATTCACATAACAGCTCAGAGATATGTTTATTGGAGCCTTGTAAAGATTTCAGCACATGGTCATTATTTATTAGATCAAGAAATTCTATAGTCTCATGTAAATGACAGCTCAGGTGTTCCCCAGGGTTCAACATTAGGTCCTCTTCTTGTCTGTGTGCACATACTTCTTGTCAGCTCTCTGGCTTGGAAATATGATGTGTTGATACACAGATGATACACAGTTGTACCTAGAGTTTTCAATTGAAGAGGTGTTGAAACTGTCCTCCTTGAATGGCTTTTATGATTGTACATTCTTCTTGTTTATGTCTCCTGTGTCTCATTGCAAACACCTTCAATGGCACTAACTTCACTGTCTTGCTTTCTGTTCACAGATATTCAGAAGAGCTGACAAAGATGGTGAGTAAATTCAGTGACTATCTTCATTGTTCTCTGCAGACCTGGAGAGAAAACACATCTGAAAATGTTAATTTGTATGTTTTTAGTGAACATTAGCCATTACAGAACTCTAATAGATGCACTATATAATACAATAAAGATGGTATATGTTGATGAACAGTATGTTTTCATTTGATAGGCTCTGATTTAAGGGGATTTAAGGGGATTTACATTTGTCTTATACCTATACCTACCTATACAACTGAATTTCAATGAAAAAGACTTGTGATGTTCATTAACGCTCTACTAATTTATGTTTTTGACAATGATATTTTAATCATGTGAATGAATAAAGTCTAGAAGATTTTTAAAAGTTTTCTCAGCATTGAACACAAGAAAAGGCATTGTATTTTATACATGCTTGAATTTCCTGTATCTCTTGATTGTCCATCTCTGTGTATATTTTGGTGGATACAGATCCAGATGCAAATTATAATTAGTAAAATTTTTTTTAGTCCTTTCTTATTGGCCACATGGTGTCTCAGGAGACGGGGATTGTATATACCTGTTCATTAGTGTAAACCTGTGATTTTTCCTTCCAATAATGAGCCAAAATGTTTGCTTTAAGAGAGGCTTAGCAGTAAATTAACAACCTTAGAGGACTGCACGGTCTTGGCAGGTGTATACATGCTCTCTGGATGTTTTCTAGCTCTGAGTTGTTTTCATACACTTTGCATCTGCAGTTTTGCTTCCAGGGGCAAAAAGAATTGAATCAATGCAAACAATCTATTCCTGAACTATTTTGGCCTTGTTGGATAGGTTTTCTGAGAAATGATTGTGCTTCAACACGGACGAGATATTTATTGTCTCTAAAGCCTTCTTGTGTAGCGGGAAACTGCTGAGCGTGAAGCTCCGTCTGTCTGCTGCAGTGTGCTGTATTTTTAGCACGTTGGGACATTAAAAGTGTTTTCAAAGGGGAAAGTTTATTTTTCTGTGTAGCTGTGCCAGTGAGCAGTTTGTTTATACCCTCTGGCATGGCATGTACTGCTACTTTCTCTCTTTCTCTTCATCTTTCCCACATCTCTCTCTCTCTCTCTCTCTCTCTCTCTCCCTCTCTGTCTCTCTTCCCTTTTTACATCTCTTCCTGCACGATCCATCTTTCATCTTTCTCATCCTTTCCCTTCTTGCCTCTTCTCATCCTATCACTGTGTCGCTGACAAAAAAGGAATTTAACTAATGAGGAAACGGCATAAAAGCATCACTTTCAGAGCAACCAGATGGCCATTTGCTCTTCCAGTGTGTGTGTGTGTGTGTGTGTGTGTGTGTGTGGGCGGAGAGGCTTATTACTTCTTTACCTCTTCTCCAGCACAGCTATGTTCTCAGAATGTTTCTCTGACATTTGACATTTGTTCACTTTAATGTGCACTACAAAAAGCCATTGCTTACTCATGTCTGACCCCTGTTTCATTAGTTCTTAACATAATTGCTGTGTGTGTGTGTGTGTGTAGAAACACATAGCACAAAAACTATTCATCAACTGAAGTTGTAGACCAACGACCATACAGAGGTTTTCCATATGATTTAACTGTTGACATCATTGCCGTGGATGACATTCTCATCTCGCCTGGGTAACTCTGAGAGAGGATTGTGCCTTTACAGCAGACTGTGGCGTCAGCTGTCAACATTTTAAATGTTTGCGCTCCCCAATTACCAACTGCTCTGATACAGAACGCCAGTCGAGACAAAACCAAATTTACGTTTCTCTTCCATGCTGTGCACAGACTGGTTGTACCAGTGGTAAAGCAGCCTTTTCTCCATCACAAACAAGCTGTAGGATTGTGTGCAACTTTATCATAACAGTCTCTTGGGGTGTTTCAACAACTCAGTTTCTGCAAGAAACACACAGCTACTCTCTAAAGAGTGAGTGTATTTGGGCGAGGAGCTGCAGAGCGAAAGAAAAGAGGCACTGAGAGTCAGTGAGGAACAAAGAGAGAAGAAGAAGAAGAAGAAGAAACATTGGTTATTATGAAGGAATCTAGTTATTTGATGTATGGAACACAGGCTGGAAAGAAAGAACCAGTGAGCACAAGCTGAAGAAGAGCTATTTTTATCCTCCTCCTCTCTCGTGGGAGAAGACCGGGGAACTGCTTTAATGAGAGAGGGAGGGAGAGGGGAGATGCTAACAGGGAGAGGAGAGAATTGTTAAAAAGGAAAGGAGGTGCATGGAGGAAGAGAGTGACAGAAGGAAAGGTAGAATCTAAAAGGCAGAGGAGGCCAGGAACAGAGTGAAAGAGAAGGAAGAGCAGGGAGGAGGAATAGAGGAAGAGGAGCAAGCGAAGAAGAGAGTATCGTATATCTGACAACGGGGCAGTAATTGGGGTTTAATTGGTCGAGTTCTGTCTTTACATTCATAGCAGAGACTTCAGAGCCGGCCTTCCTGCCCTCAAGCTGCTGAAACAGCAAGTTAGGAAGTGTGTGTGTGTGTGTGTGTGTGTGTGTGTGTGTGTGCATTAGAGCGTGTGCATTATGTATCCATGTCTGCTTCAAATACAAGTTGCCTGCATCAGTGAGCATTTTTACCAGTGTTCTGGTGTGTAATATCAGTGTTATGAGTATGTGTGAGTGTGTGTGTGTGTGTGTGTGTGTGTATGTGTGTGTGTGTGTATTTGTGTGCATGCATGTGTATGTGTGTAGTCTGTGTGTGTGTTTTCTTTTGTGATTGTCACGGCTGACTCAGAGCCATTGTTATGCAGCTGGCGGAGTGGTTCAGCAGCCAATAATTCTCTCAAACAGTTGCATCATTTGACAGCAAGTAGTTTACTGTTTGCACTTGCAGCAGCACCTCTAATGTGCCACAGTCCGTCAAGCTGCCGCTGTTTGAAACCCCATCTTTACCAGTCAAAGTGAAATGTTAGGAAATAATAACTTGGGCTTGGATTTTAATTGCATATTTTCTGTAACTGCTGACTGAATGAATTCAAGTTATATTTGCATTTTAATTGCACTTTTGAAAATGAGCTCAAACCACATTCAATCCTGAATCCTTAGCCACAGAATTTAATTAAACATTTGCACCATTAATTTGTAACATGCATGCACGTGTTCAAACACATTTTTCAACACTTTGACCTCCTTTTCATGTACCGTTAGAAATGTACGTACAAGTTTTAGAGAGTCATCCCATCCATGTATTTAATTGTAGATTTGTACCAGCACAGATGTTTGTAATATTAACAATCTTTTTAAGTGTCCCGGTAAGACATGACAGAGAGCCAGCATGCACAGTATGAGGACCCTGAAGCTGGTCTGCCTAACTAGAACGCAGCCATCATTAATACTATTAGTTACACCTGTGCTTCTCTAGCTATGACTTGAAATGTCTGCCATAAAGACGGATGTTTCCTTTGTTCAGTTTACAGATTTTGTATGTATTTCAGACATATACAAAAGAAAAGTCTTTCAGCCCCTCACTGCTGTCCTCAGTTCTTTTGTCTCATTAGGCCTCTGTTGCATAATAAAGCCAGGAATTATGTGAGGTGCCTGATTATAATATATGGCTTTTCGACAGAAGACATTTTGATCTGGCTGAATTCCATTTAGCTGCTTCAGTTTCAGGGTCCTGGTACTGTTCGCACTGGCTCACTTACACACTAATCAAGTTTCGATTAGAATTTACTGCAAATGCTGTCTGAAATTTCCAGAAAATCTGTCAAAGAAAATGCAGATTTTTCCATCCACTACTGTTGTGTATCGGGAGATGTTCATCAAGACAACAGTTAATGGGAATAACTCTGCAGTTGGGTCCCATTTAATCTAATTAAAACACAATTATAAGTAATTTAAGAAGCGTCCAGAGCTCAAACGTCAGAAAATGGAAAACCATAATGGAAAGTATTAATGTGAGGAGGAAGATCACAGGCTCCTCATCGTGAGGATCAGATCAGATGTTTTGCTGTTATTTTTCATTACTTTGTTGGAAGCTTCTGTGACATTTAAGTCACACGTTTCACGTAAATCCTGATTAATTTGCGGGGTCTATTTCCATAGAATTTAGCTGTTATTGATTTCCACCTCAGCCTACCTACCTCATACAGGTACCAGTTTCTACCAGTAAATAGAAAATTAGCATATAAACAGATGGATGAAGACGTACTTCCACTTAACTGACGCATTTGAACAGAAATAGAACAGAGCCAATGGTAATGTAATTTGTAGCACCTGTGGTGTTGAATGCCCAGTCCCAGCCCCATGGCACAGTGTGACAATGATCCAAGTGTCCAAAATCTCAATTCTAATGCTCACTATAGAGTGTTGAACCGTTGAATATGTATAGTGGGCTGTGAATGAATGAATGAAGGAGAGAGTGGTGGTTACATCTCCCAGGAGAGGTCTCACTGGGGGGAACAACACCTGTGTGGGTGAAGCATGCTTGTGTGGGGCGGTTAGCTGAGCCTTTGCCTCAGTGTTTTGCACATCTGATAAAATGAAGGGAGAAGCATTTTCATGACACCCTGGACTTTGACAGTTTGGTGGAGAGACACTAACACAACACATACATGGATACATGTATCTGGGTTTTCTTATCAGTCCGTGGGTACAGTCTTTTTTTTTTTTCTTTCTTCTTGCCTTGTGACTCATCAGCCATCTGCTAATTATCGTCAGTGTTTGACATAAAGACAGGAAGCAGACGGAGTTTAGGGAGGCTTGTTTATCCAGGCTGTCAACACTAGACAGAATTACAGCCTTACAGCTAAAAGCAAATAGGTGGGTGCAGCTGCTTCTGTTCAGTGTGGCCAAACACAGCTCATCACTGTTACATTAACGAGCATTAACTTCCTTATTTCCTTTTCATTTTGCCTGGATATTTGGCGCCTGTGTGTTCTCAGCGGTGCACGCCGCAGATCACCTGTCAATGTGGTGTCAGGATGGAGGGACGTGTCATTGATTTCCCTGCCAAGCTCATCCTCTTTCTACTGGCTATAACAAGCTTCTGCTCATATATTTAGACTGCACACAGGGTGTAAATCCATGTTAGCTCCACCAGCATCCTGAGCTACTTTAAACTTTTTACTTATTTATCAGCTTCTCCGTGCTGTTCTGGATTAATTGATTGTTTGCTGACTCATACTTCAGATCTGTTTGATGCTTAAATAACCGTCACAGCCCTTTGTCAACAATATTCCTACACTGCCATGACTAAAACAGTACAGCTAATTGCCATTTCTCCAGTCCTCTAACCAGCCTCTCCCCCAATCCTGCCTGAAAATGAAAAGTTTGGTTCCACTTTTTGCAGCAATTAGTCATCATCACTTAGTATCACTTGACTATTGTGCTCTCAAGCACAGACACTGTGGATTCAGCATTGTGTGATATCATTCTCTCAGTGTTTGTCATATAATTCATAGTTGGTGTTGTCAACTTATCGACTTTCTCACTAGGTCTGGTGACTTTTAAGTAACTTCTTTTGTTAAAAAAAAAAAAAAAAGCCCAGCAACAACTTTATCAACTTTTTGTGCAGACATATTCACGCTTTACATAAAGAGCAGGTCTAGACCAAACTCTTTAATTAGGAGAGAGACCCAACAATGCAGGAATTCAACATTAAGGATTCAAGAATCCCCACATGAGCAGCATCAGATATTATATTATATTATATTAAGCAACAGTGGCAGGAAGAACTCCCCTTTAACGGGAAGAAACCTCGAACAGACCCAGTCTCAGAGATGGGCGGCTTTCTGTCAGGGTCTGTGTTGGGTGGAGGTTGGACAGAGAGAGAGAACTAATCACTAATCGCCTTTCTTTGCTTACTGTATGAAATGACGTGACTATTTGATTATTTCAGTTGATTTATCTTCTTTACAAGCACTAAAGCACTAGAGTTTGTTCATTTCAACGTCTGCATCCTCCTTCAGTTTGTGACGTTCTAATAGCAACTTCAGTAATGCTTTATAACAGCTAATGATATTAGTGACTGATACATTTAGTTTGACATGTGTTTCTGCAAATGTCTTCAAACTCTTAAACCTTTAATTTTTTATCCATACCTGAATTGCTGCACAATGATGTCACACAAATGTAAATTAGGGTATGGTGTCATTTAGTGACTTAAAAAATGTATTTACATGTAACGCAGTGGTTCCTTCTTTCCATGTGTCGAAGTGAACCTGAACTCCCAGTTGCTCCCGATTTCCAGGTCAGCGCCTTACATCAGTGTGTGAATGGGTGAATGAGACGCATCACTGTCACTTGCTTTATCCGATGAGGTAGGGCCGTCCGTTTATCATATTTAGAGTGATGGCCAGGTCATTCCAGCATTTTCAGTGAAACCAGCGCACTTCAATGGAGTCATCACAACCTGTGGACTCATTTGCAGGGGCAAGTAACTCAACGTGAACTTTTGCATTGAGCTCAACTTAAGTGAACCTTGACATGTAAACTTGTACCACTGACAGATAGAAAACGATTTTCACAGTGCTGTCCTTTGAGGGGAGAGTCGATAATTAGCCGTGTCATTTTTCCGTAATTTTTCCACCCAGTTATGAGACAGGAGTCGATGGTACGCATATGTTTTGAAGAAACTTTGTGAATTTGTGTCCCCTTGGTGAACAAGTTAACTGACTGTTAACAAGAATGCTAACACCTCATTCAGGCACTCTGCTTTTCTCTTCCTGGTTGACGTATTGCCTATAGTTGCACATTGATCCTTTTCCACATGATGCCGTAGTTACTCAGAGGTTTGTGACACAACTGCAAACCAGGCCGTTACAAGAGCACAGGGGTGATTGAGACTGACAGGAGCAGGGAAGAAAATGTGGGAAAGACTGGAGGGAAATACACAAAAATTAAAGATGAAACAAACCAAAATAGTAGAAAAGAAGCAGAGAGATAAGAAGAGAAATAAAATTTGCCTTCAAAAGTGAGAGGATGCAGAGTGCCACAGAGTGATGCTGTGTGTCAAAGGAGCAGGAGTATAAATGTAGGAGGTGAGGGAGGATGAGGACAAAGCTTTGGATGATGAGAGCTTGCTGTATTGCTGTCAACAGAGAGAACGAGACAGAAAGAAAAGCAAGACATAAATCAGCTGAGAAAGACAAACTGACAAGTGGCAGACATGAAGGAGAGACGGGAATGAGAGATGAGGCAGCGCAGACAGTCGGCATGATGGGCCGTACTGGAGCATTTAGTTCATGGTTTATTCAGCAGGATTCACTGGTGCACAGGTCTGAAAAAAGGATTATATCTCTGTTAACTGTCTGTCTCCCAAACCTGTGGGACAGGTTTTTAAGTTTAAAGGAATAGTTTGAAATTTTGGGAAATTAGCTTTCTTGCTCATGTCTGTATGCTAGATATGAAGCGACAGCCAGGTCCTGGTTAGCTTAGCATAAAGCTGGAGGCATGTGAAACAGCTACCTGGGCCAAAAGCAACAAGATCCGCCTTAAACAACTACTCCCTACTCTCATAGCTGTAATGTGACAGTGGTATCAACCTCTCGTCTCATCTAGCTTTTAACCACTAGTCACACACTCCATCAGATATGCACTCAAGCTTGGAGAAGGTTTTCAGACAGCTGGGCTTCATATCATGGAGCTGGTTGCCCAGTTTGTGTTCACTTAGAGTAAGCCTGTTCATCTGCCACTCATAGCCCTCTCATGTTAAACTAGTGACCCGGGGAATATGCAGATTGTCCATTAGTGCGAAACAATGCACAGCACATGGACTGAAACTAACTCTGATACAGTAGATGTGGAGCTCGGTATGTAAACCAAGCTGTGGAAAGAACTCTGCAGTGATATTGCTGCTCCACAGAATTTGACTGTGAACAGTAAAAGATCCGTCCTGTCTGCTGGTGTGGGCTCTGCAGCTCATCAGTCAGAATGGTGTCATGTGTATCTAATTACCTGCAGTCTTTAATCACTGACACTGCTGCTAACGAGCCCCAGAGTGCTGCACGCCGAGGGAGGCAGAGAAGAGGCGAGAGGAAGAGAAAGGGGAAGTTCTGTCAGAGTGACAGGAAAGGAAAGACAAAGCAGAGAGGATAGTGTTTTTGCCGTAGGACACAACAAAAAAAAAAAGTCAGGGTGTGCTCTCACTGTTCTGTTCTTTCCTTGGAAACCCCATTTATTTTCTTTAAATGACACTAACAATTTTGAGTACTAAATCCTGTGAGTAAGACGGCCGTATGCCCACACTAAACCAGCTCAGTCTGAAAGTGCAATTTAAAAGTGTGAAAATGAACAAGAAGAAAAAGGCTACATCCCTTAACTTGTGTGTGTGTGTGTGTGTGTGTTTGTGCCGTATAACTGAATAACCTACATCATCTGTTAACTAAACAAATACGCCTTAATGACACCTGTGGTTGTGTAACTGACCGTATTTGTGTTCAAAATGAGTGACTGCAGAGGAAGTCAGAAGCAATATAAAGTTGTCATCTTCTACACTCACTACGTGTCTTTGAGCATGTCGGCTGCAGGGTTATGTGCAGGTGGCCGGTTGTTCTAAAATGACTAAATTAAAACTGGAGCTGGAACACACAGCAATACCCATTCTGCTGCTTACAGTGATGAACACAGAGAGAAACACTGTCTGTGAGTGTGTTTATACTGATGACTAGCTGTAAAAGATCTTGACCGACACAAAAACAACACCTCATTACCTCACATGTGCAGTATACTGTGCGGTTACTGTAACCTCTGAACAGTCAGACCCTGGATCACTCAGAGCATATCATCCCACATTGTTGAGATGTATCGCTGTCGTCCACTGAATCATGTGTAAAAGATGTTTGACCTCACTGTTTACTTTAAGGACGTTGCCACTTTGGTTACAGGACTATTTTCATATGTTTTCTAAATCACATTTTCCAGTTGACACACTACTGGCAGCATATATCAGAGAAGTAATAGAACGTAGTCACCTGCGTAAATGAGATTGCAGAACCTGTTTTGTAAAAATAACTAAATCCCATGCTTACAGAAATGATACTGGCCCTGAATGCAAGATGAGGAATTGAAGGAATAGTTTAATATGTTGATGATTAGGTAGGGCTGATGCTGATGTAAGAATATGATATTAAGCCTAACAGTGGGCCAGAGAGGCAACAGTGAATTTTACCACCAGGTGCTCCTGAGTGGAACATAATTAGAGCAAATTAATGAGAGTGTAGTGACACCACAATCAGGTTAACAACCATTAATCTCACTCACCTTTTCTTCCCCTAAAGTTGTTAAACTGTAGAAGGAAGTAGGAATCAGGTCCACAGGAGGCGATCAGCAGGGGCATGAAAAAAAGACTTTGAATGCTGTGTACACACACATCAGCCCTGTTGCACCAGCTTCTGAGGCTGAAAACAAAGATGAGGACTCAGACATTAGCTCTGTTTCCGCCTACACAGACATCATGTTAATATTATGTAAATCCCATTGTCATATTTCTTATGCAATGCAAGTTACATGCATAGGTTGCTGATGTATAGGCTACCTTTTTATTTGCCAGCACATCATGACATGACAAATGCTGGTTTGGTCCAGTCGGCATAAAATCAGACCTGGTTAAGGTTACACCAGACAGGCAAACCAGAAACTGGCCCAACCCTGTGGTTAAGTGTATTTTCCCAAATGCCAAACTATTCTTTTGTATTTTCAGGTTTCAAAGAGAGGGATTTTAGTTCATTTACTTTATCTTCTGTAAGATAACAGTATCTAAGTGGACACCTGGACATTTATCACAATAACATAACTTGACTGGGCACGAGCTCTGTATGAACCAACAGGACTCCTGTAGTTTTCAGCGAACTAAGCAAACAGAACTCAACACCGGACGAGTTAACGTTGTGGTGCAGCATTGATGTGAAGTGAAGGAAACGGCGCAGTGAAGAGTAAAAAGGATTGTGTGCAGGTTCCTTTGGTGGCCTGTAGAAGAAAGAGGTAGGGAGGGAGGAGACCAGAGGGGATTGAAGTCTCTTTGTTCACTGTCGTCATTTGGTCGTCTGGATTTGGATCAAAGGCTGAGAGTTAAGACGCCCTTTGAAGACGTTTTCCTCACCTGACGATTTCTGCCCTCTGCGAGGTCGGGATCAATCCCCCTCTCTTTTCAGTTCCCTCTAAACTGTGAGAGCACAGAGCCGAAATGGAAGCCTTTAGACACAGAATTGTAATGTTTTTCATAAACATGCTTTCTTTAAGGATAGAGGAGGCGAGCGTGGTTGGATTTAGGCACATGTTGGCATCACTCCAATATACAGGGATAGTTGAATACAACAGAGGCCTTTTATCTTGAGGATTCTAAATATATGAAGTTGGCAAAGAAGCAGCCACAGTTTCATTTAATATGTATCACATATTTTATACAACAGCTTTTCCTGGGAATTTATTTATGATATGTTGGAGAAAAGAGTCCTGAAGAACTATTCTCATTTGCTGTTCCTGAGCAAAATCACAATCGACTGCGTTTCTTTCCTTATTCACCTCGTCTGTTCCATCCTCCCTCCCTCCCTCCCTCCCTGCTGCACCAAAGCTTTTTAAACTAGGCCTTGGTGCTCGCGTGGCAGGACTCCCGGGCCGAGCCACATTTGGCTGCACTGCTGAAACAAAGCTGAGTCGCCTGTGGGATGAGTGGACATTTGGCACCCTCACCCATTTATCCTCCCCCTTTTCTCTCTCTCTGTCCCTTCATGTCCCGCCTCACTGCATCCCCCCTCTGTATATTTCCTCCAACAAACTCTTCCCTTCAATCTCTCCCAGCTCTATCTACATGCTCCACTTCATCTCTTACCATCCATCCTTCTACTTTCCTCTTAGTTCGTCTATCCTCCAGTTCCTATGTAATCGCGTCTGTTCTACCCTCTCTTTCCTCTCTCCATCCTCCCTTCATCTCATGATCCCCTCTCCTCAGATAGAGCTCTCAGTGTGTGACAGAGGGATATAACAGAGAAATGGATGGGCAGACAATAGGAGATCTAAACAGATTCACAGTGGTTAAGGATTATGGAATGCCATTGCAAGTAGGCGTCGTCAAATGTGGCATCAGTGTAGAGGAGAGATTTTCAAACTATGAGATGCAGCTTCTTTGGGAGAGTTGATGGGGGATGTGAGACGTAAATGTGAGGGAAAGATACAGCGTGAGGTGAAAGAGGCAGGTACGGGTAAGTGTTCTAAAAACAGCTGCAAGTTAGTTTCAATTATACGTTGGTCCAGTAGCAGCTGTGACACACAGTTCATGGATGTCATTAAGGTACTTAAAAGCCTCCCAAATGCCATCATTTGTCATCAAAGCTTGTATACTGATATTGTATACTAAACATCCAATAATGTGCTGAGAAGCCATAGAAAAAAGATGCTCCTCATAACTTGCCCGATATTCATTACATTTTTCAGTATCAATGTATTGCAGTGATAGTGGTCTGTACGTCCATGTGTACGTTGCAAACAGGAACTGCTAATGCCGAATTCTGCATATCTCTAATGATGATAATTTTCAAAAATGGTTATCCACAAAAAAGAAGTTAGACAAAATCTATGAGAGATGTAACAAAGCTGTGGTATAATCCAGCCTCCAAACTGTGTGCTTGCCTTAACCAGAGACATTCATCCACCTTTGACTATACCAAAGAGAACCCCAGGTGGGGTGGGGTGTTGCTGTCATCAGATTAGCCTTTTTCGCTGGTTGTTAGAAGCCTTCACTATCACCTTTACTGGATCTGCGAGCTGTTCTTAGTCTATTGATTGATATGAGAAAAGAAAGTACTGAAACCAAAGGCCAAGGAAATTATAAGTCTAAACAAGTCATTGGGAACAAAGCAAAGCCTTTAATCAGTCCAACCAGACTCTCTACTTTGGTGCTGGAGGTGTGAGAGGCAATCATTGATTCACTGATGTGACCTTTTCAACCACACGCACACACACACACACACACACACACAGCACACAGCACACACACACAGCACACACAGCACACACACAGCACACAAAGATCCTCTTGAGACTCTGAGCAAATAAAGAGTGATGAGATCAGAGCTGTATTGTATCCTGAACAGATTACACCCAGTGATTGTGTGTGCTGTGTGTGTGTGTGTGTGTGTGTGTGTGTGTGTGTGTGTGTGTGTGTGTGTGTGTGCAGGGAAGAATTAAAAATGGGAGGCATGGAGTAAAGAGTATTACAAAGTTTTCATAGGGTAATTGAAAAGACAGAGGAGATCAGTTAAGTAGCAAGTGTAAAGTCACAGCAGGTGCCCCCACAGTTTGATAAAAATGCTGGAGCATTAAGAATGGGGGTGTCATCTTTGCTGTGCTTGGGCCACAAGAATAGATACATCTACAAAATAACAGCACCAGAAAAAATTGGAATGAAAATATGGAGATTGGATGAGTGATGTTGATGCAGCTTTACACATTGTTGTAAGAAATCAGTAAGGAGGTGTATTTGTTGAAAAGCGTTAACTGCTCCTAGCAACCACCACTACAGACTGTGCTGACAGAAAATAACAACGGTGGGACGAAGGTACATCACTCACTACTGATTAGTTTGGGGAAAAAAAACACACCAACCAAACAGGAATCAATGAACAATGAACTCAATGGGCTCTCAACAAATTATTTGTCGCACATTTGTTCAGTGCTTGGAAGGACAAAGTCCCCTGGCCAGTCAGAGCTGGAGAGAATGAAATCTGCCCCCAACATGTGTTTCACCCTCTTTAAATTTTCAGTTACAATCTCGGTCCGGTGCAATGCTGTGGATTTTGAGAGTGAAAGTAATTAAGCGTGTGACATCTGACAATGCAGCATTTTGAGCAGCTTCCGTTATCTCGCTATGAAATGTGCTTGTTGCTGGATTACACTATTACTAGCAGAGGAAGTACCTGCCACAGCACTTGAAAAGTGAGGCGCCTCAGCGTCAAAGAACAGTGGGGTTACCATGGTGAACAGAGCCACAGCGGATGATTGGCAGTGCTGATGATCAGAAGCAAAGCTGCTCAGTGTTTGTTCTTCCATGAGATTCATATTGGGAGAGAATCTAGCAGCGGCTGCTGATTCCTGACTTTTTCTCTCTTAATGAGCAACGGTTGGGAGCTGCCACTCAGGAGAGGATGTGTGTACTCTGATTAGTATCTGTGCACACCATCTGTGTGTATTATCGGAAGAGTGGGGGTCTTATGTTATGAGTCTGAAAGCACCAGGGGCACTTAAGACATGACATTTACGTGCTTCATAATTAACACTGTGGCCTCGATGGGTGTGTTTGTGTGTGTGTGTGTGTGTGTGTGTGTGTGTGTGTGTGTGTGTGTGTGTGTGTGTGTGTGTGTGTGTGTGTGCGCCATGTGCATAATAACTCTGCCTAAAGGTCTCTCAGGGGAATCAAGCAGGTCTCAAACAGTGACTGCATTTATTTGTGGTTTCCAAACTTTGCTTTGTATTATCTGCACTGTTTTGTCAGATGGATAAACCTCTTGAATTAAACTTGCAGATTTTACATCATTTTCATCACGGAGACTCTAAAGCTCGCAACACACACACATATTTAAATTCAAGCTCACCAGCTAACTAATGAAAGAGCCCAGTGATAATTCATCTGAATTGAGACGAGAGCTTCTGCACATTAAGGTAGAGATGAGGTTTCTTGCCCTCCTTTGGCATTCTCTAATAAAGCACTAAACAAGCAGTTTACCTCTGCTGAGATCAAGGATACAGTAACCCCAGTTACCACTCAGTTGCCCCTGGTTACAGCATCCCTCTGTTCTCCTCCCATGAGGCCTTATGGTCCGCTGTTGCCATGACACCAAAGTTAACCCCCCTACCCTCTTCTACCCCCAGACACATTCCTCTGCACAGGACTAACAGCACATTACTGAGGGCTTGTTTTTGTCACAAACTGTGGGCAGCTGTTGGCCTTCAGTGAGTAATCTGCTCTCAGGTGTCGCCCACCATCGGACGACAGTCAGCATTTACTGTCGCTTAGCCTCGCAGAGCCGTTGGCATGGCTGGAGGCTCAGAGTCCTGTTCAAGGAAAAATTTGTTGGTTCCACCTTAACAAATATGTGGATTTATTGATTTTTCTTTCTGTCTTTTGTTTTTGTTTTGTTGTATATGACAGTAAACTATGTTTGAGTTCTGGACTCCTGGTCAGACTAAACAAGCTGTTTGAAAATGTAGCCATGAGCCCTGGGAATTTAATATTTTCTCATATTTTCTAATTGATGATGATGAAAATGTTGGTTCGTTGCAGCCTGAGTTAAGCCCATAAAGCCATAAGTAACTAAAGGCACTAAAGAGGCTAAATATGTAACTAAAGACTGTTATGTGTTCGTATCTTTTTCCTGTTGAAGTAACAGTCAAACACTTTTGCTGATTCCTCTGAGTGCACTATATGGTTCCAGCTGACCCCCACGACTGCCGTACTCTCTGCTTGGTAAAGCAGTCTGTCACATATTTGCCATCGCTGTCACCTCTGATCTTTGGGTGATTTTGATTTTTATTTGAGATTTGCCTCCCTCCACAGCTGCCGCTATGCCTCGGCCCTCTCATCACAGCTGTTCCCATATTACCGACACACTTCACTGATTTACTGTCGAGTTAGATTTCATATTCACCTCGCAGCTGGCATCTCGTACAACATCTGTTACCTACAGACAAACACCCACGTCACGTCGCCCAGAGAATTGTTTTCAAAGAGAGAGAAATTGTTTCAAAAATCGGATCGTGACTCCGGGGTTTGAAGCATCCCTCACAGCGAGAACGTGCTGGGTTTGAATCCCAGATTGGATCCTCTCTGTACAGAGCTGGTTTCAGGTAGCTCGGAGGCTTTTCTTCAGAACATACAGATCAGAAGAAGAATGAGGTTTTCTTCCAGTGTGTGAACAGTGATGGCCAGCTCATTGCCCCCCCCCCGCTTCAAAACCAGTGTGTGCTGGGATAGACTCCAGCCCCCAGTGACCTTGAATAGGAATGAGCGCATGAACAAAATGAATAGATCTGAATTCTTTATATCAATCAGACACCGCAGGACATTCTCATGCAAATACTTGGCTGAGAAGAACAATTCGGTCCGACATTATTCGTGTTCAATTGAGCCACAGATGAAACTCAGCTCTACTGACAGATGCAATGATACAGTAAATCAGCATGAGGACTATCCCTGCGCTCCACCTTATCTCTGTATCTTGTATCTAAATTACGCTGCTGCCAAGATGAACAGACAAAAACACTTGTCAGGTTAAAGGGCAGAAATTCCATTTTCATCTGACAGATATTAGCAGCTCATATAAATTCTGTCACAGCAACACGCTGCACACGCTTCATCCTCTGCTGGTGATTTGCTGACTGGAGGCTGTAACAGACTCTGTTACCGGTGTGAAGTACTGAATAGTGCAGAGGTGGCAGTAAAAACAGTATCTCCTGCTGTTTACTGACACTCTCAAGTTTTGACACCATAGGGCAGGCTAGCAAAAAAGATACCCTGTCTCTAGACTGGTAATAAGAAATAATGTTGTCTGAAGTGGTGACAGGGTTGAAGTGTCCAAAAGAATTTCTTACAGTAAAGTAGCTGTCAATGTAAAGTTTCATTATTCGTCTTATTAAAAAATGACAGAGTATCTGTCGAGTTGTTTGTGCCATTTACTGAAGGCTGAAGTAGCTGTAGTGTTGTCCATGTGGTTCAGAGTGTGTGTGTGTGTGTGTGTGTGTGTGTGTGTGTGTATGTGTGTGCCTCTCATCCTCCTTCAGCATCATCGGCTTCGCTCGCTGACAGAAAATGAATACAGACAAACTTTGACCCGTCTCTTCCGCTCTCTTCTTGTCTTTTATCAGGATGGAGGGGGGGGTGGAGTGGAAATAAATAAAATAATTGAGACATTTGAATTTCCCGTGGAAATAAGAGGAGGTTTTCATTAGTAGTTCTGTATGAGGAAGGAGGGAGTGGATAGTTGGAGGCAGGAAGGAGGAGAGAAGGAGGGAGGGAAAGGTGTTCAAGCAAACAGTGCCTTAAAAATTCCTGATCTCACGCTCCTCTAAGTCCTCGCTTTCTCTGACTCCTCCTCTGTTTCCTTCTTCACTCCTCACCATCTCTTTTTTTCTCTACCTGTCAGATGTTCCTACAACTCTATTAATCACCACCCTGCGCTGTCTATGACAACAAGTACTGGCTATGTGAATCTCCAGCTTGTTGTTGGGTGTAATCATTGCTGTTGTGAAGCACTTAGTGTCTTCTCAAACATCTGCTTAGATTTTGGTGAAATGCCACCTGGAATTCTCTGACTGTTCCCTCGATGAGCTAACGAGCTGCAGCCAGTCATGTGGAGGCCGATGTTGTGGTGAATGGAGCGCCCTGATGTATGTGAATAACACCTTGAGGCTCGAGCTCAGCAGGTGATTAGATTTGTCTTTGCTCACAGCAACACTAAAAACTAATATGCAACTTTATCCTTGCATTTATCTCTTGGTTATAATCAGTTATGTCATATAATGTTACTTTTTAATTACTCATCAGTAAAATTAAATTAATAAGTTACATTACTCACACCTTTCTTGGATACTTAGCGCCATCAGAAGTGATTTGAAAAAACTCCACATCCACACGGCACTGTAATAACTGTAATGTAATAATTAGTCTCTTCAGCACCAAACAGCAGACAGACAAAGTCAGCAAGTAGCTGATGAACATTGTGGAGCATTTAGCAGCTCAAGAGACAGATTTATCCCTCAGGAGTTGGTGGAGACCAAAAACAGAGCTAAAAGAATAGTTGTGCCCACGTGGCTAAAAAAAAATGTATTATTGCAGGTTTAACCAATGTAGAAATGGAAAACATGCAGCAAGCCCACTAAGTACTTACTGACCACAGTAGCTGGCATAATAGTAGCCCTGGTGACTGGCCACGAGGGTCAAACCCCCTCCATGTCTGAACAAAACCAGCTTATTCCTGGTTTCATGACTAACGTGGCTGGTAAGCGAGGCAAAAAAAATATGTGACAAAGGCAGCTTAGGAGTTATGGGGAGAAGCAATCAGGTCCCAGACCAAACTGATATCACACACAGTAATGCTACAGTAGATAAATTGTGAAACACGGCAGTACGTATTGATTGAGAACTTCATGATAACTGCTGTGCAGCTTCACTAAGCATTCTCCTTTACTCTGTGTGATTGGAGGTCTAAAGGTACAGCCTTCACAACAGAGAGAATAGGGACTGTATCCTCGACTCTGTAGCCTGAGAGCAGGAACCTGCCGAAAGTCTGCAGAGCACTCCCTTGTTCCATTAGGATTAAAACATAAAATAATAATAAAACTACATTTGTAAAACTGAGGTAGGCAACAGGATTTTGAA
Organism: Pempheris klunzingeri; assembly: GCF_042242105.1. Taxonomy (NCBI): domain Eukaryota; kingdom Metazoa; phylum Chordata; class Actinopteri; order Acropomatiformes; family Pempheridae; genus Pempheris; species Pempheris klunzingeri. The sequence goes on along the minus strand of NC_092016.1, from coordinate 24,055,168 downwards.
ATGTTCCCCCGTGGAAATGATTGTCTTGCAGTCAGAGGCAATAAATAGCAACATCTCCACATTTACGGCGCTTCATTTTAAATAAGACAAGATACTGTGATGATCGTAATGAGAACACATCTGTTTATGCCTGGACACAATATGGACAGCTTCCCTGGCAAGCTTGTTAATCTACCAAGCCACCAGGGCGCCATGTGATAACTTTAGCAACAAAGGGCCACCACAACATGCAGAAATGACCTTGTTTATCATGCTGACGTTCTATTATTTGCCATTAGATGCCATCACGCTGTATTAAAAGAGCACCGTTGTGGGCAGTGGTAGTCAATTAGTGGCCGGTGAAGGAGCATATCTGCTGTAACAGGAACCATAAAACACCATTTGTGCAAATGAGGCTTCCCCCAAGGGCTGATTGGAGCAGGAGAGGCTGCCAGTGGGTTTCAGATGGTAGGATCCACAGTGGAGGCAGGCACCTGAATGCATCATCCTCGCTAGCCCGCTGACACGATGCTATTATCTGTCATCACCTAGGATTACTCATCATTAGGAGAGACCCACACACACTCATACAAACACTCAGGGTAACTCCTGAACTCTACATAGAACCGCAGACACACACACACACTGTCTCAACACCATTACACCCACTGTGTTGTGTGCTGCCACACTCCTCTAATAATAACATTATTATGTTCAGCCAGCAGATTGATGATGATTGCATATCATTCCACTCTCCGCTGAGACAGAAAATAGATAAAAGTGAATGATGATCATCTACTGTGGCCCATCTCTTCATCCAGACAGACAGACAGCTTATTGTTTACACCAGGGAGCCATCTGTCTCAGAGGAGATGGAAAAAGGATCATATCCGTCTCATCAAGACCAATTATGACCCACTACTCTGTTTTTATTAAAAATGAGGGGGACCGTGATGCTTTAGCTGCACACAACGCAGCTTGTTGAGTTTAGACATATCACACACTTCATATGGGCTTTGCTGTGTAGATATCTAAACAATGTTCATGTTGGTCTGAGCATATTGTGCTGTAGCTCATTCACTACAGTCTGACTCACCATGCTGTCCTGTCAGAAACTGAAGTGATTCCTGGGTCTGAGGGCTGCACCGAGATTATAGGTGTTTATTGTCAGAGCTGTCAAGCTGTTGTCAGGGGCCCAAACTGTAGCGTCCCTGCTGTACTGACATTTTTTAAACCTTCAGCAAAGATTTTTACCATGATATAACTTAATAAAACCCCTGTAAAAGCACTTAGGTACTGTAGTGAACCAAATGCTGCGTGTAAGGTTTGAAATCAATCTTAAAGCCTGTGGTATGTCCCTTAGAATCATTGAATCATTTTGCTGCAGAGGTAATAGATAAAGGTGTATGAATCATTCTGAATGAAAGTAGCAGGGTTTCTTCCCTTTTGTGTAGATATTATAAAGCAATGATGCAGATTTTTGTAATTCATAAATATCCATGACGAACAGTTCAAGTTAATGAATTAAATATTCAAATATATATTCATTTCAGGACTTGTTATAAGAGATGATAATAGAGATGATGCAGTTTGCAGATAAATCACATGATCACCTTGAGACTGACATCCTGTATCAGGATGTGTTTCACTTTCTAAATGGATGTGTGTACTAAAAACAAAAGTGAAGCATAATACACAGTAGTTGCCAGTGTGTTAATCAGGGATACTGAGCAGCCCTGTGTGTTACTGTGAATGAGAACATGTGTTTACGCTGAAATCAGACTGCTCAGAGTCAATAGTGGTGTGATGCTTTAATCCAGTGTGTTGCTCAAGGACCCTTTAGCAGAGCTTAGCAGGATGCTGGCCAGCAAGAAGATCCTGCTGCCCTGCAAGAGTCAACAGCTGGAAGCTGATTGGTTAGAAAGTAAGACACCACTGCTCCATTTTTTAAAACAATGCCTCCTGAGGGAGTGCTAAGTGAGATGCCAGATTACATATATATGTGTGTGTGTGTGTGTGTGTGTGTGTGTGTGTGTGTGTGGGCGGGAGTGTGTGTGTGGGTGGGTGTATGTGTGAGTGCCAGGTGGGCTGCTGTGATGGATAGGGAGAAAGGACAAGAGCTGACAGCTCAGTGAGAATCACTCCTGTTCCTCATCTATCAGATGAAACAGCACACACACACACACACACACACACACACACACACACACACTGATGTTGCTGATACGATTTTTTTTTTGCAAAGGTGAGATCATTTAGACAAAGAGGGAAATATCTGCTCGTAGAAATCTCCCTGACAAAGCTGGGGGTTGTGGCTGTAGAAACAAAGAGAGTGAAAGAAAAAGATAAGACAAGAATGAGTTTGGCTGGAGGACTGGAAGCTGTGCAAGAGAGGAAGTAAGAAATCAGGATAGAAATGACTGGGGGAAACCAAGAGATGGGAACGGAGGCAGAAGTGCGTATGGGTGTGTTAATGGTGTACGGCGGGGGAAAGAGATGGTGATATCATAGGCCTGAAAGGAGGGTCAGTTCCCCTCTTCTTGTTGCTATGACAACCCATCATGGAGTGCCCCAAAAATAATGATAAACAGCAAGAAAAAGAGACTGGCGAGAGGAATCCAAGAGCAAATATCTTTATAAACAAACATGATTAAATTTATGTGAAAGCAAGTGGAAACAGGCTCTGTGTGTGTGTGTGTGTGTGTGTGTGTGTCTCAGATATATAGTGAAGAAAGAGCAATGAAGGCATGCTCCATCTCTCTTTCTCCTCAGTGCTGTGTGCAGGATGTGGAGCCCAGCAGGAAGAAGGAAGTGCTAATTGCTTCTCTTTAGTGTGCACTGAGAAAAGAGAAAGCAGTTAGTGCAGTAGGTCCACCGCTCTGGCCGTCCCCTCACTCTTTCTTCATTTCTTTCTTTCTCTCTCAGACACACACACACACACACACAAAGCCCTCGAGGTCTGTATTAGCGAATATCTTGTGTGGTAAATCCTGACGTCTCCACCCCGGAGTGTTCACCCTCAACCCTTTCATACTGTCCTGATGGTCCAGAAGACATGGCCTCCCTCAGCGCCGGTCAAACAAAGGCTCCACTCGCAGATGCAAAAACACTGGTATTATTCCATAGCAGGGATTCATCTCTCCCACTGATGTTGGCGGGGAAGATTTAATTCTGGAAGTCTTGACTCCAGTCTGGACTGGAGAAATGCAAGAGTGTGTGTTAGTGTGGGTGTGAAGATACAGGTTGAGGTCTTATTTAGGACCTGTTGAAAACCTGAGGACAGTCCATAATAGGGCCCAGGGATGATAAACCAATGTAGAAGCTGCTGATGCTTCACAGTTAACACTCTACTTTGCAAAATATTGATAGTAAAAAAAAAAAAAGCGACGATTATATTGTACCTGGTGTTGGGATTTGATAGCATTTTTTTGAATCAAGTGTTGATAGATATTGATTGTTCCGACAACCTGAAATAAGAGCTGTGCCATAATCATAACCGACTCTTACACCCGACTTCTCACAAACAGCTCGTTCCAAAATATTGATTTGATATGCATAACATAAGTGGGAGACCGTCACTGGGGTCCAAAAGCACAGTTCACTCGTGGTAGTAGAGTGATGTTGCAGAGTGATGTGTCTTTCAGTGTGAAAAGTTTGGATGGATATAGATGAGAAGCCTGATGCTGGTACCTCCATGTGCTGAACTTTAGTCTTTGCCAATAAGAAATAAGACAGAGGAACAAAAAGAATGAAATCGGATATTTTGGTGACAGGGAATCGGATCCAAGATGGAACCAGCAATTGGAAACCCAACCTTAGTTATGATCAAAGCTGATTGCAGGTCAGCTTCCATTTGGAGCAAGAGAAATATTGCCATGCCGACAGGACTTTACTTGATCCAAATAGATTCAGTTTTGCATCTGACCAAGAATGGAGAACAAGGGCCATGAGTCCGTCCACTAGGAACCAAGAAGACCTCAAGTTACAGGCACAGAAAAGAGTATGAAATACAATCCAGGAGTCCAGAGTGAGTAACAGATCCATTAGTATGAGGTCTGCCAAAACACTGCACAGCGGTTTCCAATAGTCTGAGACAGGGATCTGCTTCTCTGGAAAATTATCATGGCAGCAACTTTCATATTTGATTATGAGTCAAACAGTAGAAATACACTGGTTACATTACAATGTAAACTGGAATGTACCTTTTCCCCTGATAATGTCAAATTGCAGACCAGCAAAACTTGAGTTAACGTCACCTCTTTTGCAGAATGACCCTTTGTTTGTTTTACGTTCTCTGCATTGGCACCGCCGCTGCGTCACCAGACACATAGAGCAAAGGGCTTCACTCAGGGCTAAAGTTGAGGAGTTAGAGGATTTGAGAGTCTGTACTAGTTTATGGTCAACATGGTGTGATTGGGTAGTAATAGTTGACAAATCATTTGCTGCATTTGATTATTATCTTAAAGTTAAAATACTTTAATAGTACTGGCTCTGAAAGCCAAATCAGATCATCTTCCATACTTACAGATGCACCAGTAACCACAAAGTAAGTGATCAGGGCAAAGGCGTCTGTAGTCTGATTTATTTGACAGTGACTTTTATGCTTTATTAAGTTCATTAATTCTTGCGATGAGTATATGAACCTGCCGTGTTTACAAAGGTGAATCACTCTTGAATCACTTCACTGCTGTTAGTCTGCCTGAAAATGACAGGGTGCGTCGATGGCATTTTCACCACCTGCAATTTGCGACACTGCAGATGGCACCGCGGTTATGTAGATTTGCCTTTTTCCATGATTGGCTGAACAAAGAGGTTTTTTGTTGCATGATTTCCTTTTTGGTATTTTCAAATGAAGAACTTTGATGAGAGGAGAGGTCTGAAAATGCCATCCTGTTTATGACGCCTCCTTGGGGCACTACAACGATGCCCCAGTGGCATTACGAGGAACCCACTTTAAATCAGAAAACCGCTCTGTGAAGTGTGCAGTAATTGTTAATTCAGCATTCACTTTCAGAAGTAAAACTTGTAGTTGCAAATTATGTGATCACATTCTAATAACAGTTCCCAGCTGACAAGCAGATCATAAATAACTGTGACATGTTTGCGCGAGGATATGATATTGATATTATTATATAACAAAGCAGCAGGCTGGGTAACAATACACAGTCAATAAAAGTGGATAAATATATCAACTGTTTTCTTCTCAAACTGGTCTCAGTGGAAAAAAACGCAGAGACAGCAAGCAGGTTTCCAATCTAAGTCCTTGCACCCACAGACTTTGTGTGTCACCTAATGTCTTCCCCTTTCTTAGACATTTATGGGAAATTATCAGTAAGGGGCGACAGCCTGTCACACTGGTTAGTGATCGTTTATGATCGTATTAAACAAATGTGACATAACATGTTTCTTTTTTTTTTTTTTTTTTTTACTGCTCATCTTCCTGTTTTAGAGGATGTTTTGAGTTTGGGTCGTTTCTTTTGCATCAAAACGATTTCCCTCCAAGACAATGGCAAGATAATGGTAATTTCAGCAGATAAGGCCAATCTGCAAAGTCTCGTTCAGAGGGGACAGGACGCTCTTGGCTGCTGCATTACCTCCCCCGTTCCCATCTTATGAGGTCAGTGTGGGGAGCGTTTGTCAGGCTTGCTGCAGGAATTGGTGTAGAAATGGGAAGACACTGAAATATTCTGTGGGTGCTGTTCAGTGTAGCTGCTGTTCTGTTGGGTGACAAATGTTCAAAAAAAATGTTAGGGACAGTAGTACAGTATAGACAGAGGATTATAGAAGCTGTAGGTTTTTGTTAGCCATGTGTATTTCATGCTTTTGGAAATTAGGTTAGCTAGCTATCTGCTTTGGGTAAGTGGTGTGTGTGTGTGCATTGCTGTGTTTCTGGTGTATTACTGGAGAATTCCTAAGTGGGTCTAACCGGGCTAGCTGGCTGCATGCAGTAAATTGGGTCACTGCTGAATTAAACACCAGTGCCTCTGCTTTCAGTGCTGCTTCACTGCTGCGCCAGAGAAGGGCAGGTTAGAAATAGTCATGGCAGCAGAGTTTGAATAAACAGTCGGCCTGAGTGGACAGGGAGAGTGGGACTGGCGCTGTGAACACAAGAAGTGGCATTTAAGAAGTCTGCCTCAAACAAACATGCCTTCTGTGGAGGAAAGGTTAGGCCAAGCGTCACCAAAAGAAAGCCGTTTGTGAAGGCGTTTCTTACTTGGAGCCACTGTGTGCAGCAGAAATCAACATGGCACAACATCTGAGAGCCAGTTTCTACTATGTGTTTCACTAACAAGGAGCTGGAAGAGGGAAGGGATAAATCATTTGGCGAGACTAATGGGGAGGCGGCTATAAAGTGAGGTAAAGAGGAGGTTGGAGAGGGCCTAAAAGAGCAGTGCTGGCTATGGTTCTGGAGTTCCTGAAAGTTTTTTGACAGTTTGTTAGTGTGCTTCGAAAACCGCGTGAAGCCTTCTGTACTGAGTGGTCAAAACTGGAGGCAGAGTGTACAGCTCGCTGGACGTGTGTCAGCCACACTCTTGGTGTGCCGGAGTGGAGGAGGCCAAAGAAAGAGGAACAAGACAGAGGGAAGAAAATAGCAGCAGAAGAAAGAAAGTGGCATGAAAAATTTATAAATTCTTGGTGGTAAAATGAGAAATTCATAAACATATGCTTGCCTAATCCTGTGACTGAGAAACAGCAGAGGGAACAGACAAGGCAGACTCAAGAGCAGCACATTTGAATTCAACCCTTTGTAAGTCTGCAGTCCCTCCTCTTCCCAGGGCTCTGCAGCGGTCCCATAGCTCAACCTGCTGCATCCAGTCAGCCCCACTCAAGGACAAACACACTTTGAGGGCAAGGGAATTAATATTTGATATCTAGCTCTGCATCATGTGGTGAGACAGACAGTCAGGCATACTAGCAAGCAGACACAGGATGGAGTCAAAGCCGTGAATAACCACTCCCTACTGCAGAGCTACCACATCACCACAGAAAAGCTCACACTGCACACTGCACTACAGTTAAACAGCAAAAAGAGATGTTAGAGGGTTGCTCAGTGCTCTGTAGAAGTGGTTGTATCTAGATGCACAATAAAAAAAACAGTTACTGAAGATTAATTAAGTCACACTCCGTCATCCCAAGGTCCTTCTGTCCTGTAGGACCACCTCAGCCGTTCTCTGTGCTGTGCATTGACAGTACAGTACACCATGTGTTGCGGATATGATCCAATCAGTGGCGGTGCGTGATGAATTCCACAGAGGAAGCCAGTCAGCATGCCATGGAGATTATGTCACCATATGATGGCAATTATGTAGCAATTTTGATTACACTGAAATATTAAGCTGTCTTTAGTGTTTCCTTTCACAGGCAACAAGAATGAATCAAGTTATGTTGGAAATGCTTCTCAGTGGTGCGCATATCAAATTATTTGCGATTTTGCAAGGCAGCTGTGGACTATAAAGCAGCACAAACTGGGATTCATTTTCTCTCTCCAAAAGGCCTTTTGTGAAACAACACGTGCAGCACTTCTTTCTGCAACACTAAATTAACAGGAATTTTGCACACTGCCTCCCATGAAGGAACTCCCAACAACTCCAATCAGCAAGAAACAACGATGCATAAAAGATACAAGTAAAAATTTCCCTGGAGAGGCCAGGCTTCCTCTGGCCTCCAAGAAAGCTGCCACTCCAATATGAATTTAATCCCTGCACAGTGATGTAGAGGAGAACATTTTTTTTTTTTGTACAGATGAGTTCATTTTTCACAGCTGTGACATAAAAGGGCTATAATGACCCCATATGACACCAGATGAACATCCCCTGTAGAAGTAAAGAGGTAAAGAAGTTTTGAGCGTCTGAGTTACACCCCCTGAAAGTTTTGTTCTTGCTGACCCGGTGTTTGAACTACTCACCTTGCTGCTGTGATCTAGAAGTAAACTCCGGAGTTTGGCAGTAAACCGTGACATCACTGCGGCCACAGGTGTAACAGAGCGCACTTGATCTTAAAGTTTAAACTTGAATTCTGTTGTCAGCTCACCTCATATGTACACACTGTACGTCTTTGCTGGAAGCGTTTAGCATAGGATTTAAAAAAAAACAAAAAACTGTTTGTGTGGATGTTACATAACAAGAGCAGAAATCCACGCTTGTTTCATGAGCTTGTTGGTTATCAATGCTTCCCAAAAGGCCTCAAGGTTTTGAAACAAAATCTGCATTATGTGCTTACCAAAGTGCTGAAACAGTCAGACAGCAGGGATACAGCCAAAGGTTTGTAGCAGACTGAAGCTCATGCTGGATTGATTTCACAGCAGCTTGAGAAAGCACTGAAGGCGGGGATCACACTGAGCATGTATGTGTATGTGCTTGTTTGTGAGGGTGGGAACATGGTACAGCAAAGCAAAAAGGTATTAAATGTCAGGATTTGCTAAAAATATCACTAATACCACTAATACTGCTAACGCTGTGTCTTGAATAGTGACCTCAAGCTTCAGTCTGATACATACAGTACAGGGATGAAAGGTCTGAGATGTAGTCAAACACCAACGTTGTCTAAATTCATCCCTTGGCGACCGTGAATGTCTGTCCAACATATCGTGGCAATCCATCCAACACTTGCCAAGTGTGGACTAAAGTCACAAGTCATGTGACTTTAGAGTCCACCAGTGAACTGTGGCCTCAGTTCCTTGATCTGTATAACTGAAAAGACTGAAAAATCTCCAAAGGCCAAAAAGAACACACAATGGATGACAGAGCGGTTGAGTGGAACGAATATATTACTGTTTGACAGAATACAACACCCTAGTGTGGAGCTAGAGCTGCTCTCACTAATAACCACCTTGCCTTCATCTCACGCTGTCTCTTCACCCCTTTCAAAGCAGTGGACGGGTTCCTAAGTAAGGGATAAAGTACAGCAACCCCCGTCATTACTGCAAAATGAACCTGCAGGGTGATGCGGGTCTGGAATCATACTGAATGGGTTCATGTTGTAATCCTGACCATCACTCGCTGTACATTATCCCACTTATTACACATCTAAAGACATTAAACACAAAATACTGACTTAAAACAATGTAACTGATTTAAAAATGATGTTCTTGCTTTATTATTGTTATTAGCTCTCAGGTCTCATTGTGAGGATCCTCCTACAAATGATTTCACAGTGGTGTGTGTGTGTGTGTGTGTGTGTGTTGCAGATGATGGTAAGCTGTCTCTGGATGAGTTCCAGGCTTTCTTCTCTGATGGCACGCTGAACGAGGAAGAGTTGGAGAAGCTGTTTCACACCATCGACTCTGATAACACCAGGTCAGCACAACTACACCACCCCAGCATGCGACATGGCGGAGTAGCTGCATGAAGTGAATCTGCATACAGCACTTGTACATTTCTCTGTGTGTGTGTGTGTGTGTGTGTGTGTGTGTGTGTGTGTGTTCGTGTGCTCACTCCACTGTGGCTTCAGTTTTGGATCACATCTCAATATCAATTCATAGAGGAGAGATGCACGCAGTTGTTCTGCTGCTGCACCGGCTCTGACTCGCACTTTTCAATTGTGTGTGTGTGTGTGTGCTTGTGTGTGTGTGTGTGTGTGCACGCTTAGGTAAAATGCCTGTAATATATGCTGCAGCCAGAAAATGTCACATCCACTTCTGAAAGCTCTTTTAATGGAGAACCTTTAGTGCTAAAGCCCTTTAGGTTAAGTGACACCTTCAATATGAAAGTGACAAACTAAGAAATGACAATGAGGGAAGAGATAGAAAGACAGAAAATGAAGAAGGAAGAGTTACAACTGAGGGAAGTCACTCTTCCCTGATTTCACCTTCTCTTCCTCTCTCTCATCATGTTTTTTTTTTTGCATTAGTCTTGCTGACCCTCCAGGACATCAACCTCTCTGCGTCCACTGCTCCCCGTGACGCTCTCTTTTGATTGGCTCTCATTAAATCAATTTATTGAGCCTTTACAATCAGCCAATCAGCTCATCCAGCCTGCAATCAGGAGAAGTGTGCTGACACTGTGAGATCTGAGTGATCAAAAGGCCGACCCCGTTAATTTACACTACCACAGAAACCTGCAGGTCCTTGAAATAAAATGAAACCAAGCAGAACAAAAGCTGACCTTTATGGTTGTTGTAGAATTGAATTAGGTTCAATAAATAAATCCTCCACCAGGCTCAGCCATTAGTGGGGATTTTTTCCTTTTTAAATCAGTGCAGTAAGTGGACCGTGCAACCGGCGCCATCTCTTTCTGACGTCAGCCATCTTGGAGATGGTCGCGCTTTATAAATCATATCCACTGCAGTGCATGCAGTCAGAAAAGTTTCTACTCATTAGAGTTAAGTAGAGTTGGCAGCCACATGCCAGGCCTCAGCATTATCATGTGACAGCGGATAAAGTTATTGATTGGTCCGAGTAAAAGAAGAAATGGCGGCGTAAGCATTTCCTGTTGAAGCAGGAAGTTGATGGATGGAGAGGAGGGAGGAAGCAGGCAGAGACTGAGTGCTGTCCTGCTTCCAGTCATTTGTCTGATTTGTCTCTGTCACTCTCTGGTTTCCTCCTATCTCTTTCTATCCCTTTCAGGCTCTTTTCTGAAGACTTCTGTCTCTGTTTTCTACCGGGCATTTCTTGTGTCTATCCTTCTCTATCAGTCCGCCCATCACCTCTCTTTCTCCGCTCTCTCTCCACCCGCCACTCCTCCCTGTCTTCCCTCCCTCCACCCTCTCTGCGTTCAGACCCTCCCTGCACTCCTCTCTGTCTGTTTGGCTCCATTGTTCCCAATGTGCTGAAGAGGGGGCACACCGTGAAATCCCAGGTGATACCCAGACCCAAGTTATGCTTTATTTCATTTCTGTTTTTCTTCCACAAAACTCTAAAGCTTCCAGGAGCCCTGACAGACAGAGGCGCCTATAGAAACAATCACTCAAAACATTATAGCAACAGTAATTCTTCCACTGCTTTCACACACAAACACAGAAAGCAGATAAATGCAAAATAAAACTACTTCTTTTTCAAGTCCTTTTGTAAAAACAGATAAACCTGATTCTTTAAATGAATAAATCAACACTAATTTGATTTATATTCCCTTAAGTGCACCTAAAAAACCCGATTTAGGAAAATAAATAAATAGTCTGTTTTTGTACATGAATGGTTCATTTTAGCTTCTCTTTTTGTCCCTTTTTGAGTTTTTAATTGGGGAAAAAAAAACAAAAATGCTAAATCTGGACAGCTAATAGGAGTTTCCCTTCACAAAAATAAAATATCATAAAATAATGTCAATGATAAATAAAAAAGTAAATCCAGTAAAGACATTAAAGGGGCATACCAGTCATGTAGCATTGCACTTCCATAAGGTTTAGCAGTGGAGGCTCAGAAGTGCACGTGAGCAAACCAGCAGCTTCAGTGCAGCCACTAGTCCCAATGGGTCAAGCTCCAAAAGCAAAAGGTGGAATCCCGGGACTAATGAAAGTCTTAATATTAGCCCAACAGGCGTTTGTACCACGTGCAGAGAACAACACAATTACTGGTCTACTTCCTCTGTGAAAATGGAGCATCTGGATCCACCATTTGGTTCATAAGCAATCTGCCACTTTTATATCAGCCAACAAAATGTTGGAACAGTTTTACAACACTGACAAACATCCCCAAATGCAGTTTTAACCACATATGTCATGAGTAAGCATGAAAATACATCATAATGTTGGGTAAAACTAGACTTTTGGTGGAAATTTGTAAAGCCCATCTGTTACAGTGATGGAACAGGATTAATTCTGGCAGAAACCATGCATTTAAATTTTAATTTGATTAATTTTTTAATATTATTATTAAATCAGGCTGTTCAACAAGGATCATTTAGCCAAAACAGAGCATAAAATGCGTGGTCTTTTGCTAATAGTATACATATTCAAACAAGTGAATTTTAATCCTCAGTTATTGTGTTTTTTTTAGCAATCCCTGCAATTTCTAATAAAGATGAACGAATGCACAGATGGAGTCTTTGTGCCTCACTCCTCCTCTGTCCCCAGTTCTCCCGTTGTCGCTTACATCACACATCCCTTTTCGGCTGGTTCGTCTTCCGTCGTTCATTCCCTTTTCTTTCTTCGTCTCCGTCCCTGCCTCTCCTCCCTTGTTCCTCTATTTCTCTCCTGGTCAGTCAACCAGGGAAAGTCTTCTTTGTGCCAGTGAAGAATTCACTGCCAAATGAGCCCCCGCACAGTGAACTGAGCGTGAATGATGGCAGTGGATTGATTCAGACTCCTGTCAGAGTCTTGTTAGATCTATGTGTGTGTGTGTGTGTGTGAGAGTTAGAGAAAAGGCTTTCCTGTTTCTGACCCTGCTCTTCTCCATCCTTTTCCTTCCTTCATTCCTTCCTTCCCTCCTACCTTGCCACCCTTCCTCTCCCTCTGCTGCTCCTCTGCTATGCTGTGATAGTAATGTTGACACTAAGGAACTCTGTGGTAAGTACACTGCCCTCACACACACACACACACACACACACACACATACTTCCCTCTTCCCTGCCGCTGCCCTGATTCTTTCTCTTATCTATTATTAAAAAGTACTTTTCAGATGAAATCCAATTATTTTTTTAATTCAGCTACTCTAGCTCCAGTTAACCAATGCAAATTATTTTCTGACTGTAGAAGTTGTATAAATCTTGTAATGTGCCAATGTTGCCTGTATGTGTATGTGTGTACAGACTACTTTGCCAAGCACATGGGTGACTATGAGGGAGTTCTGGCCTCGTTGGAAACCCTCAACCTGTCCATCCTCAAAGCCATGGACTTCACCAAAAAGGTAAGAGCTTCTGCATTTGGGTGTTTGAGAGAGAAAGAGAGTGGAATGATATCTTGTGACAGCTTTTCTTTTACTCATGTCATTCAGTTCGAACTAGTATACACACGTCTTTGTTCACAACAAAAAAAAGTGTTGTTATTTCTTGTTGGGAACCTTGTCGGAAAATGTCGAGCTTTTACCTGTTATCAGGCACATAAAATGTCACAGTGGTGGCCCACTGTCCCTCAGCACACTATAGTGTCTGCCATGTAGCCACAGAGCACCGACCTTAAAGTGTGAAAACAGAGTGACAGTGTGGAAGAGGTCCTTCACAGTGATGAACCTACAGAGAATTACCACCTGAATCTAAAGCTGCCCTCGACTCTACAGAGCTTTATAGTGACTTTAAGCTCATTGTCAATCTGTCAAGTCGGCAACTTTACCGTTTTAGTTTATTCTCACCTCTCTCATAGTGTTGGCCAAAGCAGGCAACTGCTTATTGCTGATGTCAGCAAAAATCTTTTAAAAACACAGTGTACACTACCTGCTCAGCATAGTGGAGCAGTTAGCAGCTACAGAGCCAGATACCTCCCCTTCAGGAGATGGAGGAGACCAAAAACAGAGGTAAAAGAGAGTGAACGTCGGATTTATCGCGTGTGCAGAAACAGTTTACCAACTTTTAATACCAAGATGAGCACATATGTCTGTTTGCTTCTATTGAGCTCCACTGTCCTGACAAACTGCCCATACTGATATATATATATATGTGTGTGTGTGTGTGTGTGCGTGTGTGTGTGTTCTCCATCAGCTGTATAGATGTGGATGCACTGTGTCCACGTTTGACCAGTGCAACGTAAAGTGAATCCATTCCCATAGATCAGGTGTAATGATGTGTATGAGGCGGTGAGGTGTATGTGTTTGTGGGGCTGGATGGTATCTGTGTGCCTTTGTTAATGTGAGTGTGTGTGTGTGTGTGTGTGCATTGTAGAGTGCGGCAAAATAATGGTATGTCAAGTTTTACCCTTGTGCTGGATCAGATTGTGAGTGTGTGAGTGCATCTGTTTGTGAAACTGTGTGTGTGTGTAAGGCAGTCAGCTGGAGAACAGTAATGTGTTATCCTAGTTTTTCCCATGTGCTATTTATAGCAGCTGGTCCACAGCCACACTCCCATATCCATGTTCATGTTAGATTGCTGCTTCAGTGTGTGTGTGTGTGTGTGTGTGTGTGTGTGTGTGTGTGTGTAGCACTCTGACTTCTGACTCTGTGTGTCTCTATATCTCTATCCACCAGCTCTGTCTTAATCTTTCTTTTTGCTGCAGGCCATTCAGCAGTGCTCAAACACGCACGCACACACACACACACACTCACACACACACACACACACACACACACACACACAAACACACACACACAGTTGCCCTTCCTCACACACAACCTCTGGTTAGTTTCTCTCTAATGAACAGCCATTGTTTAATCAATCAGCTGAGTGTCTCTCTTGTTCTGCTGCTGTATCTCTTGTGCTGTCTGTTCTTTTCACTCTCATTCATACCATTCTTTTCTCTGTAACACACACACACACACAGTTGTGTTTGTTGTGTTTCCGTCACTTCTGAGGACATTACAGTGACTTACATTCATTTCGTGGAGACTTACCCTAACCTTAAACCAAATCCCCACCATTAAATTTAATGATTTATCCTATGGGACCTTAGACTTTTTCCCCAAAAGAAAGGCGAGTCCCCCAATGTGAATGTGGACCCCCCCCCCCCCCTCTCTCTCTCTCTGTGATTCTGATATCATTATCCTGTCATTATACTGTTGCGGGTTATGTGGAAGAGCTCCAACTGTGCCATGTAGGGCATGGACCAGCTCAAGGAGTCAAACGGCCAAACTGAGGGGCAGACACTGCCGATGAGTCAAATATTGTTGGCGGTTTTGTGTGTGTGTGTGTGTGTGTGTGTGTGTGTTTCAGATTTCATGGCTACACTCGATTTCACTGCAGAGAGAGACACAGATCAAAGGCTAGAGTATCTTTGCTTCAAATACAGCCAAGCTACCTTAACAGTTGCTATTGCAGATATTGTTAGAAAATCATGAAAATCAAAGCCGTCAATATTTTTTACGTAACATGATTAAATCCACTATCTGCAGAATTTGAAAATGTCCTACTTTGGAACCTGCTTGTGGCAGCGTCAAGGCCGCTGCACTGCAGGCCACCACACAGCACCTATAACTACTGAAGGGTCACTTCTACCATCACTTTTATTCTACTTGATCCGGAGGAGAACAGCTAATTAGCTGATGCACGTTATGCTCAGGCCACATGACCATCATTGACTTATAGCACTATTTTGTGTTTATTTTTATTATGTAGAATTAAGAAGTAGAAGTTGGAAAAATAGGGTTAAATGATGTACTGCTGTCATTTTTAGGCTTTTATAGTAATTCTGACTATCAATGTTCCACCTCATAGTAAAAATAATTCTTCATATTATGTGAGCAACACTTTTAGTATTTAAAGCTAAGCCAGTTCACGTTTTACTTGGTGCCTCTTCAGAAGCTTCAGAGCTTATCAGGTCCTCAGCAAAGGCTTAAGTGGACGGTCTGAGTGCTAATCCACAAACACGGATATGAGCCTAAGTCACTGGGCTGGTTGTAATAGTATGTTTCAGTGTAACAGTAGCTTTGATATGTGATTTTTTTATTTTCTTCTCCTGGCTTTATCTCTCACTGCCTCCTCTCTGTACTGCTGGTCTCATTATTCACTTCCTCACACTGCCTCCCATCAACTGTGTCCCTGTCCGTCTTTCTCTTTGCCCCCCATCCCCCATGTAATGCAACATCTATGTAAAAACTGGAGAGAAGCTCCAATTTGAGGCAGGTGTGAGGAGGCAGGGTGGGTGGAGGTAAAAGACAGAGGGTGATGTTAGCTGTAGCAGAGGGTTGTAGCCTGAGCCCTGGTCTTTTAGTGAGAATTGATTGGCTCTCCATCCACCTCAGTGAATAAAGACACGGAGAGAAAGACTGAGTGGAACAGGACAGTAGGCAGTTACCTACTGTGCTCAGAACTTTTTTTCCTTCTTCTTTAAAGCACTTGGTTTGAACATGAGGGCGGCTTGCAGCAAGAATAAGTGGGATCTCCAAATTATTCAGCTGAAGTTTATAACCCAGCAGTGCTGACTCCGCTGTGGTGTGAAAACCTAGCCAAGTCCTGGTGATGTAAGACAAGATCAATGTAATTGCAGGCTGCTCCTGGAGTAGCACACACCGAAGCCAATGCAATACCTGCATAATCTTCTAGGCTGTTGTTTTTCTCACAGGATTATAAGTCATCTCAACGTGTATCCCTGGAGAAACAGTTTGATATCTACAGCTGAAATCCATGCAGCTGGGCAACCAGAGAGATACTAATACTCTGTGTCTGTGTCACCATCACTCATCATCCTTCCCTTCGTGCTCCCAGAGGGACAACCAACACTAATAATTCATGCAAATGTGATATTTCCATTGACTTCATGCAGTATTCATTATTTTCGAGGTATCAATTAGAGGCAGTCGTTTCTGCCTGACTTAGGAGGCTCATGAGATTTTGCAAATGAGCTGATCATAAGTAATAAGTGGTGATTAATACACTTAAATCACCTCTGACCTCACATCACATCAGTCCAGGTATTCATTGTAATTATCCTGCTTATACACAAAGGAAAAGAGTTAATGTAATTATGTATATATATATTTATTATATAATAATTATGTTAAGAAGGTAAGATTACTGCAACGAGACAACAAGTTCAGAGATGGATAAACAGTACGATTTGCTTTGTGTCTGTTGCCTTTGCTATTCTTTACATACCCAATTTATTGACTTATTGATGCTGAAACCAACCCAATATATACCAACAATGAGCCCTTGGAGCCACTTTGGTTGTACACATAAAATCTAAACTGTTATCAAACAAACGATGGTGGAAAAATTTTAGGATTACAATTTGTTAAAACGTTTTATATATATATTTTCAACATTAAGGACATTGCAACATTAACAAAGAAACAAATTAAACTCTTAAAAATCCACATGCCCACTGCTGGGCTCGGGTAGGATGAGGGGTGAAGCCTCATACATGCATGTTACTAGGGTTTTGGCAAGGGTTGGCTGAAATGTTAAGAGGTTAACTAAACAACACGGCCTTTTCAGAGCTGACATTTTAATAGCTCATCCGCAGGTGTAATCCTTCACAATAGTGATGGATGCATAGCATTTGTGTAAGACATTTCCAGGGTCCTAGAGTTCACTGACTGACATGGCTTAGTGGGACGCTTAATGTGACATTTGATAGTGACGTCATGCACATAAAGTGAAGGTTGTGACTATCACTCCGGCTTAATTAAGTTAACAGAAGCAGAAAAGTTGGAGAAAAACAAAGTCAAAAAGCCTTTTATATTTTTAGAAGCTGTTGCAACTTGCTCCATAGCGGTTCCACTGCAGCTCATGTCAGCGCCACATCAACAGCTCTCGCAGGTTATTATGGTGACAATTGCCATGGCGTCAGGATACTTAGGAGACAGTTGTCATGGAGACATGTTGAGTTGATGTCTGTCTACAGCAAGCCAGCTTGTTTAGACAGAAGGTCTTTCACTAGCTGTGGCTAAAGTTTTGTATTTCCAAGTAGATCCCTCTCGTGCCGTCCCCCGACATCACATCCCACGCAGGACCGTGGTCTTCATCTGGCACCTCTGACGTCTTCCTGACACTGTCATACTTTGCTGTATTTCCTGTGGCGACACTCACTTCCAAGAGCATCTCCTAGTTTTGTGAACAAGATCAAAGATGGTGAATGGAAAGAACGAAAGAATTATGAGCAGTGAAGAAAAGTTAAGAGTAAAGTAAAAAGGCTGACAGTGAGTTTGTTTGGCCAAGAAGGAAAAGCGAGAAAGCGCCCCTGCCTGTGCGCTCCTTAACTTCAGCTACTCCCTGATGACACCTCTGAATATCATGATTTTGGCCAAATCACCCCTCCAGAGTCTTGGGGTAAAATGGCCGTTTTTTTTTACTACTTTTCATTTTACCTTTGTGTTTCCCATTAAAACTGTTTAGCTTGCTTTCTTTGTGTTTGTGTCTTTGATGCCGACGGGCGGTCCGAGACTCTGAAGAGTTAAGGAACAAACATATAATCCACAGGGATGGAGCAAATATGTTGGAATGCTTCAAATCTAGTGTTTCATCTATTTTTCTTTTTTTTTGCGAAGCTTTTATGGTATAGTCAGAGTTGGAAGTGGCTCCACAAAACATTTTTAATTGGCTCTCCAGCAGGTGGAAATACTGTAAGTGACGGCCCCTCCCATGAGGACTGTGTGTGTGTGTGTGGGTGCGTGTGTGCTGGGGGTGATGGGAGCTGAAGCAGGCAACAAAAAGAGAAGAGGATTCATTAAATCTCCTGTCCTGTCTGTCCTGTATAAATGCTATGTTTAATGAGCCACTCTCATTAGCACTTTGCAGTATTTTCTCAAGCTTTCACTGAGCGAGCCACCAAACCCATTGACGATTCTACAGGTACACACACACACGCGCACGCATGACACGCACACACACACACACACACACACACACACACACACACACACAGGCATGCACAGTTCCTCTCAAACTAAAATCTCGTTAAGCTTTTTTTCAAAATCTGTTCAGGAAATTGTTTTGTGTCAGTGAGTGACCCTCCATGAGCTTTTTAGCTGCTTCTCATCTGACTCCTCCTCCCCATCTCCTCTTCTTCCCACCTCTCTTTTCTCTCATCTTCTCCTCTTTCATCTCCACTCTATTGTCTTCTTCCGCCCCCAGGCCATCGCCGCCTCCCCCATCTCATCCTCTTCATCCTCTCCTTTCTTCATGAAGATTAAGGTGAAGCAGATCACTGTGCAGGGGGAGGTGATTTGGTCTGTACACAATAACAGGGAGAGGGAGAGGGAAGGAAGATCGATGGAGGAGAATGGGTAGGAGGAGAAAAGGCAAGTGGGGAGGAGGTTGGCAGGTAGTGAAGATGGTGGTGGTGAATAAAAGGATGAAACACACACAGACTTGTCTTGTGTGTAAAACAGATCAGCTGGCTCAGTCAGTGGGTACGATATGAGCTTGGATTGCACTCATTAAGATGCAAATTTGAAGGGAGAGGAAACATTTGGCAGCCAAAACAATGGCATCCAATCTCTATCTATTCGTTTCTATTTTTCTAGTTCAATTTGTTCAGGTGAAATGCCAGAAGATGACTTGGCTTTACCATAATATGTTAATTTGCTCCAGAATGTGAGGGCACTTAAAAAATTACATACATGGCAGGTTTAATGAGTACAAATTACTGAATGTCCCCAGGTGATTATACTGCAGTGCACAGACAGCAGTGTGTACTCCTGAGGTATGTGTGTGTAGGTAGCCACCTGGAGCCAGCAGTTCAGTCTGGGGCCTTCCAGCAACCAAGAGACATTTATATCACATTTATATCATATACACATACTCACTAAGTGGTGTTAACCCTGACAGCAAGTGCATCCGTCAGCCTCTAGAACCTGGTGACCAGGGTTACTGTTTCCCAGGTAACCGAGGAGCAGGATGCTATAGCCAGCGTGCTGGGTGTTAAAGGAGTTAAGTTAGACTCAGGGAATGATGAGAGGAGGCAAAGAGAAGGAAATAATGTCACAAAGGGCGAAGACATACAAAATAAAGAACAGGCTGGACGAGAGGAAGAGGAGGTAGAG
The DNA here is from genome assembly GCF_042242105.1 of Pempheris klunzingeri. Lineage (NCBI taxonomy): Eukaryota > Metazoa > Chordata > Actinopteri > Acropomatiformes > Pempheridae > Pempheris > Pempheris klunzingeri. The sequence goes on along the minus strand of NC_092016.1, from coordinate 24,035,688 downwards.
TTAGGAAGAAAATGGAGAGAAAGGAAATGGAGGAAAGTGAGAAGTAATAAGCAAGAAGCTGGAGGAAGCGTAGGAGTGTGATAGAACGGGAGTTGGAGATAAGGGGAGAGGTCAGACGCAGTGAGAGAGAGAGGTGAGGGAGGTCAAAATGCAGCTTGACATCTTTCTCATGGCTGCCATCACTGTCTGGATGAAGAGGAAGTTCAGCAGCAGTGAAACGGATTACTGATTACATGGTTTCATTTCATCTTCCAGCTCATGAGCGGTACATTACTTTGCTAAAACATTTCACTTCAGTGTAGCCTAGCTTATCTCTTTCATGTAAAACTTTTCCTTTGCACTCAAGCTACACAGAGTTCCTGCTAACACTGGCTCTGCCGTTAAGAGGGGATTGTGGTTGTGAGTGGAGGAGTAAGCAGCGTAAGCATCAGAGCCTTAGCATGTGGCATCTTTTCAGTTTAAGTTCTTTATTTGTCATTTGCAAATGTCATCAGGTGTCTCCAGGAGCCCCATTTCCCATCGAGCAGCACAGATGTTCAGCTTCGGTCATCAGTGCTCCCCACAGATGCTCTCATGTCACATCAGGACATTCCCTCAACTCTCATCCGTTCAATAAAACTGCAGCTCGTCCCGCTTGTTTTTAGAAACATTACACTGTACTATAACAGCAGAGTGTCATATTTAATCA